>NC_084756.1:172608-860108 GCF_033978785.1 Entelurus aequoreus | reverse complement strand
GGAGCCCGGCAGGGCCCCATGGAGACAGGCCCGGCCACCAGTCGCTCGCCATCGTGCCCCACCTCTGCGCCTGGCTCCACAGGGGAGCCACGGTGACCTGCGCCTGGGCGAGAAAAAATCTAGGTCCTCGATTTGTACTTTTCATAAAGGTCTTTGAGCTGCTCTTTGTCTGATTCCTCACCTAGGACCTGTTTGTCTAGGGGGACCCTATCAGGGGGCATAGAAGCCCCCGGACAACATAGCTCCTAGGATCAGTGGGACACGCAAACCACAAAGGCGGCGGCTCAGAAAGCAGTGTGAAGCGACTGGGATGAGAATCAGCACCTCCAAGTCCGAGGTTCTCGCCCGGGAAAGGGTGGAGTGCCATCTCGAGGTTGGGCAGGAGATCTTGCCCCAAGTGGATGAGTTCAAGTACCTGGAGTCTTGTTCATGAGTGAGGGAAGAGTGGATCGTGAGATGCACAGGCTGATCGGTGCGGCGTCTTCAGTAATGAGGACGCTATATCGATTCGTTGTGGTAAGAAGGAGCTGCGCCAGAAGGAAAAGCTCTCAATTTACCGGTCAATCTACGTTCCCATCCTCACCTATGGTCATGAGCTTTGGGTTATGACCGAAAGGACAAGATCACGGGTACAAGCGGCCGAAATGAGTTTTCTCCGCTGGGTGGCGGGTCTCTCCCTTACTGTAAGAATTTTCACCGTTTAATTACAGTAACCTACTGGCAGCTAATGGTTCCAGTATAAAACTGTTTTTCTACAGCACACATACTGTGATTTATCACTACAGTTTATTACTGTAAAAAGTATCACAGTACTGTGCTGTATCAAATATACGCTTCACAGCATAATACTGTCATCTGTTTAGCGGCATTACACTGTTATTTTAGTGTATCTACTGTAATATCCATTAACTGTTAATTACAGTAAAATAATTGTAAGCACTATAGACTGAGCTTTACAGTATAATGCCACTAGAAGTTAATGAGTTGAACTTTTAATTTTTCAAAATCAAAACCCCTGCAATCTGCTGGCATAAAAATGACTGGAGAAATGGCCTTGCAATATTATGTTTTTATTAACCAATTATTTTAAAGTGCATCAAATACATTCAATGTACATTTAGTGCATTCTTCTTATTTTCAGTAAAGCATTTTAACATGTCCACTTAATTTCTAACTGGAGACAAAACACTGAACACGAGTCCAGTGTTTAGTTGTCGGCTACATAAAGCCCCACTCAAAGTCTGTGAGATGTTTTATAAGGGTGGCTACGTGAGGATTTACAGTTGCTGCCTTTTTCTGGACCAGCTTCCCGGTCTTCTTGGACACCACCTTTCCCTGGCTAGCCTTTGTTCCCCTCTCAGGGTTAACGCCAATGAATCGCCTAAAAAAGAGAGAAAGCATATTATATATTCTGTTGTGATTGAAGATTACTTGCAGTCGATACAGAACCCCCCTCACATTGTTATTTAGGAATATGCACTGCACAAATATTAATATCAATTTTAGGATATATGTGAGCCTATACCATAACCACAGCTGTAGATGAGTGAATGCTCTAAAACCCATTAAGACAAATTCAGAGAGGAAGACAATGCTAAAGCCTCCCCAATCCCTCTCTCTATTTATGTTTTCTCTCCATCTACGGGACCGTGTATTTATGCTGATGTTTCCTGCTTTCACCATTTTAACATATCGTTACCTGCTCATTACCTATCTTCTCTGCATCCTGGGGTCACACTGGTGCTTCTTGCCTTTACCCATTCAACATATCTTTACCTGCACATTACCTACCTTCTCTGCATAGTGTGGTCACGCTGGTGCTTTGTACCTTTACCCATTCAACATATCTTTACCTGCACATTACCTACCTTCTCTGTATCCTGGAGTCAAGCTGGTGTTTCCTGCCTTTACTCATTCAACATATCTTTACCTGCACATTACCTACCTTCTCTGTATCCTGGCGTCTAGCTGGTGTTTCCTGCCTTCACCCATTCAACATATCTTTACCTGCACATTACCTACCTTCCCTGCATCCTTGGGTCACACTGGTGCTTCTTTCTTTCACCATACAACATATATTCACCTGCACATACCTACCTTGTCTGCATGGCCTCGACCACACCTGCGCTTCCTTCTTTCACCCATTCAACATACCTTCACCCGCACATTACCTACCTTCCCTGCATAGTGGGGTCACACTGGTGCTTCCTGCCTTTACCCATTCAACATATCTTCACCCGCACATTACCTACTTGCTCTGCATTCTCGGGTCAAGCTGGTGCTTCCTGCCATCATCCAGTCAACATATCTTTACCTGCAAATTACCTACTTTTTCTGCATCCTGGGGTCAAACAGGTTCTTCCTTCTTTGACCCAGTCAACATATCTTTACCTGCACATTACCTACCTTCTCTGTATCCTAGAGTCAAACTGGTGCTTCGGTCCCTAATAAGAAGGTCCACAAAGGAACAGAAGAGTCATTGATTTAAGGGACAAAATTGGGGAAATGACAAGTCAAATTCCTGAACAGAGGTGAGAAATATAAAATAAAATATCCTAACAGTATTTTAACAGTATCAAGAGGATTTACCTTTGAACAAATTCCAATGTCCGAGGACCTTCCTCTTGGTATTCCAAGTTGAACACATAGTAGGTGGCAAGAAGGGCAGCAAGCCCTGAGATTAAGCTAGGTTGGACGCCTTTGCAGATGACATCACCTTCCATGCTGATCATCCAACGTTTTATTGTGACTTTGTCACCAGCAACTGGTACAGTCAAGAAATGCAGTTTATGTTCCTAAACAGTATCCAATATGGGTAGCATTTTAAAAGTATTTGGAATGGCCACCTCACTCGCTCTCTCTTTCTTCTGTTTACATCTAGTCTCCTAAGGCAGTGGTTCTCAAATGGGGGTACGCGTACTCCTGGGGGTACTTGAAGGTATGCCAAGGGGTACGTGAGATTTTTTTTAAATATTCTAAAAATAGCAACAATTCAAAAATCCTTTATAAATATATTTATTGAATAATACTTCGACAAAATATGAATGTAAGTTCATAAACTGAACAACTAATCAAGTAGGCTATTCCATTCATTACCATAAAGCCAGAGTTTCCCCCATGCCATGACAGTTGGTGCCACACGGCACCAACTGTCAATCAACTATCCATGTAGAAAACAATGGAGGCTTGGTTAAAGCGTAGTGGACATGTTCCATAAATATTGATGTTAAAGATTTCTTTTTTTGTGAAGAAATGTTGAGAATGAAGTTCATGAATCCAGATGGATCTCTATTGCAATCCCCAAAGAGGGCACTTTAAGTTGATTACTTCTATGTGTAAAAATCTTTATTTATAATTGAATCACTTGTTTATTTTTCAACAAGTTTTTAGTTATTTTTATATCTTTTTTTCCAAATAGTTCAAGAAAGACCACAACAAATGAGCAATATTTTGCACTGTTATACAATTTAATAAATCAGAAACTGATGACATAGTGCTGTATTTTACTTCTTTATCTCTTTTTTTCAACCAAAAATGCTTTGCTCTGATTAGGGGGTACTTGAATTTAAAAAATGTTCACAGGGGTACATCACTGAAAAAAGGTTGAGAACCACTGTCCTAAGGCAGTGGTTCTCAACCTTTTTTTAGTGCTGTGAACATTTTTTTAATGCAAGTAGACCTCCATGTCTTCATAACAGGAATATCCTGAATTCTCAAGTTGCATATCACAATAGTCATCATCAGTGTTAATAACACGAGAGCTGTTTGGATTTGCTGTTGATCAAGTCAAACTTCGTTCAGTGTAGCCGTAGTGCTTCCTTGACGCGTGCGATGTGAAAGTAGACTTAACTGTAAAAAAAATTTCACATTGACTGAAGGGGCACGTAACTGTCCTACCTTCGGTAATATGACTTTTCAAATGCAGGAGAAAGGCCTGTATATCATCGCATTTCGCGCTACATGAGACAATATTACAAGGTAAACATTCTGCGCTATACATATCAGTCCTACTCTTGCCATATTTATGACGACGGCTGTGAGTTTTGAAGGCTGAGAAGTTGGAAAAAACTCTTGTGCATTTAGGGAAAGCACACTTAAACGATGCATTAGGCATACAACTATGACTTCGCATGTGTCTAACATACGCAAATACATTGCTGCAAGTCGTAGCACATATGTTGCAAGTTATCATCTTTTATGATGACTATGACAAAAAAGAAGAAAACTTAGGTAGCTAGCATGCGGCGGTACATGCGCGTGGTCAACGATAGTGTCTGTGATGCTGACATTTCGGACTTTATAAATATATATATAAAGTAATTCAAACAGAAAATGACACATCAAGGTACAAGTGACTCTTACCTTGTTATCAAAAACACACGATGCAGTAGGATGGATTTAGCTCGGTTGGACGAATTGTGGGCGGACCCAAGAAACAAGTCTGAAAAATACTGAATTACACTGTAGGTTTTATAGTAACTTACTGCTGGTCGATATTTTTTGAAAAATGCAACACAATTTACAGTACTTAACTGCATTTAAGAAGAACATGATAGGTTGATTGGCAACACTAAATTGGCCCTAGTGTGTGAATGTGAGTGTGAATGTTGTCTGTCTATCTGTGTTGGCCCTGCGATGAGGTGGCGACTTGTCCTGATTGTAGCTGAGATAGGCTCCAGCGCCCCCCGCGACCCCGAAGGCAATAAGCGGTAGAAAATGGATGGATGGATGGAGTATATAACTGTAATTGTATTTTTTATTTTTACAGTAATTTTTTACAGTGAAGGTCATGGGTGTCAAACTCTGGCCCGTGGGCCAAATTTGGCCCAACGTGTAATTTGACTTGGCCCTTGAGGCAATATCAAATTAACACTAAAGCTGGACCGTCGATTATACATTGCGGCAGTGCCACGGTAACACCGCATTCACCGCTACTTCTAATACTTGCCAACCCTCCCGGGAGTGACTCCAGAACTCCTCCCAAATTTTTTTTTTTTTTTTTCAGCTAGTCAAACGAGGGCCCAGTTTCATGTCAGTGCAGCTTCTGCACCCACACACACACACACCCACACACACACACACAATTGAATGCAACGCATACTTCATCAACAGCGATACAGGTTAAACTGACGGTAGCCAAATAAAAAACTTTAACACTTTTAGAAATATACGCCACACTGTGAATCCACACCAAACAAGAATGACAAACACATTTCGGGAGAACATCCGCACCGTAACACAACATAAACACAACACAACAAATACCCAGAACCCTTTGTAGCACTAAATCTTCCGGGACGCTACAAGGTGTGTGTGTGTGGGGGGGGGAGGTTTGGTGGTAGCGGGGGTGTATTTTGTAGCATCCCGAAAGAGTTAGTGCTGCAAAAGATTCTGGGTATTTGTTCTTTTGTGTTTATGTTGTGTTACGGTGCGGATGTTCTCCCGAAAAGTGTTTTTTATTTTTGTTTGGTGTGGGTTCACAGTGTGGCGTATATTTCTAACAGTGTTAAAGTTTTTTATACTGGCACCCTCAGTGTAACCTGTATCGCTGTTGATGAAGTATGCGTTGCATTCATTTGTGTAAGCGTGCTGAAGCTGCACATATCTTGTGACTGGGTCTGAATGATGTTAGAATTGGGTGTACGAGATATGACTGTTGAACACCTTGTTTGATAATGAAAGTTGCCTCAGCTCAAAGCCTGAGCCCCGACATTAAAGAACTAGCATCTAAAAAAAGATGCCAGGTATCTGGCTTGGGCACATCAAATTAGATCAGTGTGTTGCAAACTGAGCAGTTTAAAGTCCTGAATGGTTGTTTTATTCATTGTTGTTTTATTTTCAAATGTATTAGCCTGTGGAAAAAGTTAATGTTGATATTTACCTCAGAAGGCTGCAAATAGAAAAGAGGCATTCAATTTTTATTTAAATTGTATTTGATATGCAATTGATATTTTTTAATTATTATTATTATTATTTATAACTCCATTTTGCATGTCACTATAAAGTTTATAAGCCTTGCTTGTTCAATATTCAATGCAAAACTTGTTTGGGTCCCTATTAAAAGGTTAATTTGTTCAACCTTAGCCTGCGGCTTTGTTCAGTTTTAAACTTTGGCCCACTCTGTATTTGAGTTTTCTCATTTTTCCCAATCACGACTCTCAAGGTTTCACTGTCGTTGCCAACATAGCGTTGAAGTCCACCAGCAGAACAAGGGAATCACCCGAGGGAGCACTCTCCAGTACTCCCTCAAGGGAATCCAAAAAGAGTTGGTACTCTGAGCTGCTGTTTGGTGTGTAAACACAAACAACAGTCAGGACCCGTCACCCAACCCGAAGGCTGAAGGAAGCTACCATCTCGTCTATTGGGTTTAAAGTCCAACGTGCAGGCTTTGAGCCGGGGGGCAACAAGAATTGCCACCCCAGCCTCTCATTGCTTGCAACGCCAGTGTGGAATCTCTTCCACTCTGGCGTTGCAAGTAATGAAAGTTCAGCTCAGTCCAGCCCCTCTGAGAGAACAGGTTCCAGAGCCCTTGCTGTGAGTCCAACTATATCTAGCTGGGAACG
Source organism: Entelurus aequoreus (assembly GCF_033978785.1). Lineage (NCBI taxonomy): Eukaryota > Metazoa > Chordata > Actinopteri > Syngnathiformes > Syngnathidae > Entelurus > Entelurus aequoreus. The sequence continues at coordinate 853,545 of NC_084756.1, read as the reverse complement.
TCTCCACCTCAAGCACCAGCTCAGGCTCCTTCCCTCCCAGCGAGGTGACGTTCCATGTCCCAAGAGCGAGCTTATGTAGCCGATAATCGGACCACCAAGTGCCCTGCCTTCGGCTGCCGCCCAGCTCACACTGCACCCTCTATGACCCAGCCCATGAGTGGTGAGCCCTGGAGGGGGGATCCACGTTGCCTCTTCGAGCTGAGCACGGCTGGGCCCCATGGGGACAGGCCCGACAATCGCCACACCTCTGGGGAGCCACGGTGACCTGTGTCCGGGCGAGAAAAAATCTAGGTCCTCAATTGTACTTTTAATAAAGGTCTTAGAGCTGCTCTTTGTCTGATCCCTCACCTAGGACCTGTTTGTCTTGGGAGACCATAGAAGCCCCCGGACAACATAGTTCCTGGATCAGTGGCGGTGGCTCAGAAAGCAGGTTATATAAATATAACTCCAAAACCAAACATGCAATATGTCTAAACATGCCTGTAATATTGTATCAATGTGAGTTTCCCTAGAATCGGTTGTTTTTGTAAGGTTTGCAAATACAAAAATTAGGTTTTACTCACAATGACAAAATCACACTCAATATGACAAAAAAATGGCTAATAATGCCTGAAATAATGAATCATTGGGAGTTTTACTGAGTTTTACATTTTGCAAACACAAAAAGTATTTTTTTACTTGACTTTAATGTTCTTAGAACCCTGAGATAATGGGAAAAAAGCAATAACAATGTATTTAAACCTAGCTCCTAAACAACACATGAAAAATGGCTAATAATGCCTAGGGAGACATGTAACGTTGTTAGTTTAAAAAAATGATCTTTTGTAAAGATATCAAAGACACAAGCTAGTTTTTTTTATTCAATATGACAGTATAACAGTCATACTAAATATGAAAGTTATATAAACATAACTCCAAAACCAAACATGTGTCATGTCTAAAAATGCCTGTAATAATGTATTTATGTGAGTTTGTAAGGTTTGCAAAAACAAAAAGTAGTTTTTTACTCAATATGAAAGTAATGTTCTTAGAATCCTGAGATAATGCGAAAAAAGCAATACAAATGTATTCAAACACAAATTTTAAACCAAACATGTAAAATGTCTAAAAATGCCTGTAATATTGAATCTATATACGTTTTACTAGAATCAATTGTTTTTGTAAGGTTTGCAAATACAAAAATTAGGTTTTACACATAATGACACTAAAACTGTAACACTCAATATGACAATTATTTATTTATAACTCCTAACCACACATGAAACATGTCTAATAATGCGTGAAAAAATTTTATCTTTGTGAGTGTTACTAGAAACATTTTCTTTTGTAAGGTTTGCAAAGACAGGTTAGTTTTTTTTACTCAATATGACAGTATAACTGCCACACTCAATATGACAGTTATTTAAACATAACTCTTAAACTACACATGAAAAATGATTAACAATGCCTGAAATAATGCATTCTTGTAAGTTTTACTCGAAACATATGCTTTTTTAAGGCTTGCAAACACAAAAATTATTTCTTTACATGACAGTAATGTTCTAAAATTCTGAGAAAATACGAACAAATTAATAAAAATGATTCCAACATAATTCCTAAACCAAACATGCAAAATGTCTAAAAATGTCTGTAATATTGAATCCATGTGAGTTTTACTAGATTTAAATGATTTTGTAAAGTTTGCAAATACATAAATTAGGTTTTACTTACTATGTCATAACTGACAGTATATGACAGTTATTTAACCATAACTCAAACCACACATGAAAAATGGTTAATAATGCCTGAAATAATGCATCCTTGGCCGTTTTACTCGAAACACATGCTTTTTTAAATCTTGCAAACACAAAAAGTAGTTTTTTACTCAATATGACTGTAATGTTCTTAAAATCCTGAGATAATGCGAAAAAAGCAATAAAAATGTATTTAAACATTACTCCTAAACAACATAAGCAAAATGGCTAATAATGCCTGGAAACATGTATCTTTGTTAGTTTTACTGGAAAAATGATATTTTGTAAAGTTTGCAAAGACACAAGCCAGTTTTTTTTATTCAATATGACAGTATAACAGTCATACTAAATATGAAAGTTATATAAACATAACTCCAAAACCAAACATGTGTCATGTCTAAAAATGCCTGTAATAATGTATTAATGTGAGTTTGTAAGGTTTGCAAAAACAAAAAGTAGTTTTTTACTCAATATGAAAGTAATGATCGTAGAATCCTGAGATAATGCGAAAAAAGCAATAAAAATGTATTTAAACATAACTCCTAAACAACCCTGGCAAAATGGGTAATAATGCCTGGAGACATGTATCTTTGTTAGGTTTACTAGAAAATGTATCTTTTGTAAAGTTTGCAAAGACACAAGCTAGTTGTTTTTATTCAATAAGACAGTATAACAGTCCTACTAAATATGAAAGTTATCAAAACATAACTCCAAAACCAAACATGTGTTATGTCTAAAAATGCCTGTAATAATGTATTTATGTGAGTTTGTAAGGTTTGCAAAAACAAAAAGTAGTTTTTTACTCAATATGAAAGTAATGATCTAAGAATCCTGAGATAATGCGAAAAAAGCAATAAAAATGTATTTAAACATAATTCCTAAACAACCCATGCAAAATGGGTAATAATGCCTGGAGACATGTATCTTTGTTAGTTCTACTAGAAAAATGATCTTTTGTAAAGTTTGCAAAGACACAAGCTAGTTTTTTATTTATTTAATATGACAGTGTAACAGTCATACTAAATATAAAAGTTATATAATATAACTCCAAAACCAAACATGTGTCATGTCTAAAAATGTCTGTTTATGTGAGTTTGTAAGGTTTGCAAAAACAAAAAGTAGTGTTTTACTCAATATGAAAGTAATGATCTTAGAATCCTGAGATAATGCGAAAAAAGCAATACAAATGTATTCAAACACAACTTTTAAACCAAACATGTAAATTGTCTAAAAATGCCTGTAATATTGAATCTATGTAAGTTTTACTAGAATCAATTGTTTTTGTAAGGTTTGCAAATACAAAAATTAGGTTTTACACATAATGACATTATAACTTTAACACTCAATATGAAAGTTATTTAATTATAACTCCTAAATACACATGAAACATGTCTAATAGCGTGAAAAAATTATCTTTGTGAGTGTTGCTAGAAACATTTTCTTTTGTAAGGTTTGAAAAGACACAAGTTAGTTTTTTTTAACTCAATATGACAGTATAACGCCACACTCAATATGACAGTTATTTAAACATAACTCCTAAACCACACCTGAAAAATGGCTAATAATGCCTGAAATAATGCATCTTTGGGAGTTTTACTGGAAACATATGCTTTTTTTAAGGCTTGCAAACACAAAAATTATTTTTTTACTCAATATGACAGTAATGTTCTAAAAATCCTGAGATAATGTGAAAAAAGCAATACAAATGTATTACAACATAATTCCTAAACCAAACATGCAAAATGTCTGAAAATGCCTGTAATATTGAATCCATGTGAGTTTTATTTGAATCAGTTGTATGGTTTGCTAATACAAAAATTGGGTTTTATGACAAACACAAGTTAGTTATTTTACTCAATATAACAGTTTAGCTGTCATACTATATATGAAAGTTATATAAACATAACTCCAAAACCAAACATGCATTATGTCCAAAACTGCCTGTAATATTGTATATATGTGAGTTTTACTAGAATCAGGGTTGCAAATACAAAAATTGGATTTTATGACAGTATACTGTCACACTCAATATGACAGTTATTTAAACAAAACTCAAACAACACATGCAAAATGGCTAATAATGCCTGGAGCATGTATCTTAGTTAGTTTTACTAGAAAAATGGTATTTTGTAAGGTATGCAAAGACACAAGTTAGTTGTTTTTTTTTAATTCAATATGACAGTATAACTGTCATACTAAATATGAAAGTTATATAAACATTACTCTAAAACCAAACATGCATTATGTCTAAAAATGTCTGTAATATTGTATCTGTGTGAGTTTAACTAGATTTAGTTGTTTTTGTAAGGTTTGCAAATACAAAATAAGGGTTTTACTCACTATGACAGTTTACAGTCACACTCAATCTGACAGTTATTTATTTAAACATAACTCCTAAACCACACATGCAAAATGGCTAATAATGCCTGGAGATATGTATCTTTGTGAGTTTTACTAGAAACATTATATTGTGTAAGGTTTAGTTAGTTTTTGTACTCAATCTGACAGTATAACTGTCATTCTAAATCCATCCATTTTCTTCCGCTTATCCGAGGTCGGGTTGCGGGGGCAGCAGCCTGAGCAGAAAATCCCAGACTTCCCTCTCCCCAGCCACTTCGTCCAGCTCTTCTCGGGGTATTCCGAGGCGTTCCCAGGCCAGCCGGGGACATAGTCTTTCCAATGTGTCCTAGGTCTTCCCCGTGGCCTCCTGCCACACCTCCCTAGAGGCGTTCGGGTGGCATCCTGAGCAGATGCCCGAACCACCTCATGGCTCCTCTCAATGTGGAGGAGCAGCGGCTTTACTTTGAGTTCCTCCCGGATGACAGAGCTTCTCACCCTGTCTCTAAGGGAGAGACCCACCACCCGGCAGAGGAAACGCATTTCGGCCGCTTGTCCTTTCGGTCATAACCCAAAGCTGGTAACGTAGATCGACGGTAAATTGAGAGCTTTTCCTTCTGGCTCAGCTCCTTCTTCACCACAACGGATCGATATAGCGTCCTCAATACTGAAGACGCCGCACCAATCCGCCTGTGGATCTCTCGATCCACTCTATCTATCTACTCGTGAACAAGACTCCTAGGTACTTGAACTCCTCCACTTGGGGCAAGATCTCCTCCCCAACCTGGAGATGGCACTCGACCCTTTCCTGCGTGGACTTGGACTTGGAGGTGCTGATTCTCATCCCAGTCGCTTCACACTCAAGGACCCTGCCGAGAGTATAGACCTGGTCTACCGTTCCACGACCAGGACGAAAACCACACTGTTCGTCCTGGATCCGAGTTTCCTCCTCTCCAGTACACATGAATAGACCTTACCGGGAAGGCTGAGGAGTGTGTTTCACGATAGTTGGAACACACCCTCCGGTTCCCCTTCTTAAAGAGAGGAACCACCACCCCGGTGTGCCAATCCAGAGGTACCGCCCCCAATGTTCACGCGATGTTGCAGAGTCTTGTCAACCAAGACAGCCCCACAGTATCCAGAGCCTTAAGGAACTCATCCACCACCGGGGCCTTGCCACAGAGGAGCTTTTTAACTACCTAGGCAACCTAAGCCCCAGAAATAGGAGAGTCCACCACAGATTCCCCAGGCACTGCTTGGCTGTCGGTATGCCCGCTGCCTCTGGAGCCCCTGAGCCAAAAGGACCCGATAGGCTCTTTCTTCAGCTTGACGGCATCCCTCACTGCTGGTGGCCACCAGCGAATTCTAGGATTACCGCCACGACAGGCACCAAACACCTTGCGGCCACAGCTCCAATCAGCAGACTCGACAAAAGAGGCACAGAACATGGTCCACTCAGACTCAATGTCCAGCACCTCCCTCGTGACATGTTCAAAGTTCTTCCTTATGTTTGAACATTGTGTTTGTTATGGACAATCCGTGACGAGCACAAAAGTCCAATAACAAAGCACCACTTGGGTTCAGATCCGGGTGGCCATTTTTCCCAATTACGACTCTCCAGGTTTCACTGTCCTTGCCAACATGAGCATTGAAGTCCCCCAACAGAACAAGGGAATCACCCAAGGGAGCACTCTCCAGTACTCCCTCAAGGGAATCCAAAAAGAGTGGGTACTCTGAGCTGCTGTTTGGTGCGTAAACACAAACAACAGTCAGGACCCGTCACCCAACCCGAAGGCGGAGGGAAGCTACTGGGTTAAAGTCCAACGTGCAGGCTTTGAGCAACAACAATTGCCACCCCAGCCTCTCATTGCTTGCAACGCCAGAGTGGAAGAGAGTCCAGCCCCTCTTGAGAGAACAGGTTCCAGAGCCCTTGCTGTGCGTCGAAGTGAGTCCGAACAATATCTAGCCGGAACTAGATATAGTTCAGGCTCTTTCCCTCCCAGCGAGGTGACGTTCCACGTCCCAAGAGCGAGCTTATGTAGCCGATAATTTGACCGCCAAGTGCCCTTCGGCTTCCGCCCAGTTCACACTGCATCTGACCTCTATGACCTCAATTGGAGGGTTGACCCACGTTGCCTCTTCGAGCTGAGCCCGGCAGGGCCCCATGGAGACAGGCCCGGCCACCAGTCGCTCGCCATCGTGCCCCACCTCTGCGCCTGGCTCCACAGGGGCGCCACGGTGACCTGCGCCTGGGCGAGAAAAAATCTAGGTCCTCGATTTGTACTTTTCATAAAGGTCTTTGAGCTGCTCTTTGTCTGATCCCTCACCTAGGACCTTTTCTCAGGGGATCCCGAGGCGTTCCCAGGCCAGCCGGGAGACATAGTGTTCCCAGTGTGTCCTGGGTCTTCCCCGTGGCCTCCAGGATGACAGAGCTTCACCTTCACCAGGGGTGTCAAACTCAAATACAGAGTGGGCCAAAGTTTAAAACTGAACAAAGCCGCGGGCCAAGGTTGAACAAATTAACCTTTTAATAGGGACCCAAACAAGTTTTGCATTGAATATTGAACAAGCAAGGCTTATAAACTTTATAGTGACATGCAAAATGGAGTTTCAAATAATAATAATAATAATTAAAACATATCAATTGCATATCAAATACAATTTAAATAAAAATTTAATGCCTCTTTTCAATTTTCAGCCTTCTGAGTTAAATATCAACATTAACTTTTTCCACAGGCTAATAAATTTGAAAATAAAATAACAATGAATAAAACAACCATTCAGGACTTTAAACTGCTCAGTTTGCAACACACTGATCTAATTTGATGTGCCCAAGCCAGATACCTGGCATCTTTTTTCAGATGCTAGTTCTTTAATGTCGGGGCTCAGGCTTTGAGCTGAGGCAACTTTCATTATCGAACAAGGTGTTCAACAGTCATATCTCGTACACCCAATTCTAACATCATTCAGACCCAGTCACAAGATATGTGCAGCTTCAGCACGCATACACAACTGAATGCAACGCATACTTCATCAACAGCGATACAGGTTACACTGAGGGTGCCAGTATAAAATTTTTTAACACTGTTAGAAATATACGCCACACTGTGAACCCACACCAAACAAAAATAAAAAACACTTTTCGGGAGAACATCCGCACCGTAACACAACATAAACACAAAAGAACAAATACCCAGAATCTTTTGCAGCACTAACTCTTTCGGGACGCTACAAAATACACCCCCGCTACCACCAAACCCCCCCCCCCCCCCACACACACACACACACCTTGTAGCGTCCTGGAAGATTTAGTGCTACAAAGGGTTCTGGGTATTTGTTGTGTTGTGTTTATGTTGTGTTACGGTGCGGATGTTCTCCCGAAATGTGTTTGTCATTCTTGTTTGGTGTGGATTCACAGTGTGGCGTATATTTCTAAAAGTGTTAAAGTTTTTTATTTGGCTACCGTCAGTGTAACCTGTATCGCTGTTGATGAAGTATGCGTTGCATTCAATTGTGTGTGTGTGGGTGCAGAAGCTGCACTGACATGAAACTGGGCCGGCACTCGTTTGACTAGCTGAAAAAAAAAAAAAAAAATTCGGGAGGAGTGCTGGAGTCACTCCCGGGAGGGTTGGCAAGTATTAGAAGTAGCGGTGAATGCGGTGTTACCGTGGCACTGCCGCAATGTATAATCGACGGTCCAGCTTTAGTGTTAATTTGATATTGCCTCAAGGGCCAAGTCAAATTACACGTTGGGCCAAATTTGGCCCACGGGCCAGAGTTTGACACCCATGACCTTCACTGTAAAAAATTACTGTAAAAATAAAAAATACAATTACAGTTATATACTCCATCCATCCATCCATTTTCTACCGCTTATTCCCTTCGGGGTCGCGGGGGGCGCTGGAGCCTATCTCAGCTACAATCAGGACAAGTCGCCACCTCATCGCAGGGCCAACACAGATAGACAGACAACATTCACACTCACATTCACACACTAGGGCCAATTTAGTGTTGCCAATCAACCTATCATGTTCTTCTTAAATGCAGTTAAGTACTGTAAATTTTGTTGCATTTTTCAAAAAATATCGACCAGCAGTAAGTTACTGTAAAACCTACAGTGTAATTCAGTATTTTTCAGACTTGTTTCTTGGGTCCGCCCACAATTCGTCCAACCGAGCTTCATTTCACCTGGCCGACCCTGCTAAATCCATCCTACTGCATCGTGTGTTTTTGATAACAAGGTAAGAGTCACTTGTACCTTGATGTGTCATTTTCTGTTTGAATTACTTTATATATATATTTATAAAGTCCGAATTGTCAGCATCACAGACACTATCGTTGACCACGCGCATGTACCGCCGCATGCTAGCTAGCTAAGTTTTCTTCTTTTTTGTCATAGTCATCATAAAAGATGATAACTTGCAACATATGTGCTACGACTTGCAGCAATGTATTTGCGTATGTTAGACACATGCGAAGTCATAGTTGTATGCCTAATGCATCGTTTAAGTGTGCTTTCCCTAAATGCACAAGAGTTTTTTCCAACTTCTCAGCCTTCAAAACTCACAGCCGTCGTCATAAATATGGCAAGAGTAGGACTGATATGTATAGCGCAGAAGGTTTACCTTGTAATATTGTCTCATGTAGCGCGAAGTGCGATGATATACGGGCCTTTCTCCTGCATTTGAAAAGTCATATTACCGAAAGTAGGACAGTTACGTGCCCCTTCAGTCAATGTGAAAAAAGATTTAGAGTTAAGTCTACTTTCACATTGCACGCGTCAAGGAAGCACTACGGCTACACTGAACGAAGTTTGACTTGATCAACAGCAAATCCAAGCAGCTCTTGTGTTATTAACACTGATGATGACTATTGTGATATGCAACTTGAGAATTCAGGATATTCCTGTTATAAAGACATGGAGGTCTACTTGCATTAAAAAAATGTTCACAGCACTGAAAAAAGGTTGAGAACCACTGCCTTAGGACAGTGGTTCTCAACCTTTTTTCAGTGATGTACCCCTGTGAACATTTTTTAAATTCAAGTACCCCCTAATCAGAGCAAAGCATTTTTGGTTGAAAAAAAGAGATAAAGAAGTAAAATACAGCACTATGTCATCAGTTTCTGATTTATTAAATTGTATAACAGTGCAAAATATTGCTCATTTGTTGTGGTCTTTCTTGAACTATTTGGAAAAAAAGATATAAAAATAACTAAAAACTTGTTGAAAAATAACCAAGTGATTCAATTATAAATAAAGATTTTTACACATAGAAGTAATCAACTTAAAGTGCCCTCTTTGGGGATTGTAATAGAGATCCATCTGGATTCATGAACTTCATTCTCAACATTTCTTCACAAAAAAAGAAATCTTTAACATCAATATTTATGGAACATGTCCACTACGCTTTAACCAAGCCTCCATTGTTTTCTACATGGATAGTTGATTGACAGTTGGTGCCGTGTGGCACCGCCAGGTAGGGTCAAACCATCATGGCATGGGGGAAACTCTGGCTTTATGGTAATGAAAGGAATAGCCTACTTGATTAGTTGTTCAGTTTATGAACTTACATTCATATTTTGTCGAAGTATTATTCAATAAATATATTTATAAAGGATTTTGGAATTGTTGCTATTTTTAGAATATTAAAAAAAAATCTCACGTACCCCTTGGCATACCTTCAAGTACCCCCAGGAGTACGCGTACCCCCATTTGAGAACCACTACCTTAGGAGACTAGATGTAAACAGAGGAAAGAGAGAGCGAGTGAGGTGGCCATTCCAAATACTTTTAAAATGCTACCCATATTGGATACTGTTTAGGAACATAAACTGCATTTCTTGACTGTACCAGTTGCTGGTGACAAAGTCACAATAAAACGTTGGATGATCAGCATGGAAGGTGATGTCATCTGCAAAGGCGTCCAACCTAGCTTAATCTCAGGGCTTGCTGCCCTTCTTGCCACCTACTATGTGTTCAACTTGGAATACCAAGAGGAAGGTCCTCGGACATTGGAATTTGTTCAAAGGTAAATCCTCTTGATACTGTTAAAATACTGTTAGGATATTTTATTTTATATTTCTCACCTCTGATCAGGAATTTGACGTGTCATTTCCCCAATTTGGTGCCTTAAATCAATGACTCTTCTGTTCCTTTGTGGACCTTCTTATTAGGGACCGACGCACCAGTTTGACTCTAGGATACAGAGAAGGTAGGTAATGTGCAGGTAAAGATATGTTGACTAGGTCAAAGAAGGAAGCACCTGTTTGACCCCAGGATGCAGAAAAAGTAGGTAATTTGCAGGTAAAGATATGTTGACTGGATGATGGCAGGAAGCACCAGTGTGACCCCACTATGCAGGGAAGGTAGGTAATGTGCGGGTGAAGGTATGTTGAATGGGTGAAAGAAGGAAGCGCAGGTGTGGTCGAGGCTATGCAGACAAGGTAGGTATGTGCAGGTGAAGATATGTTGTATGGTGAAAGAAAGAAGCACCAGTGTGACCCAAGGATGCAGGGAAGGTAGGTAATGTGCAGGTAAAGATATGTTGAATGGGTGAAGGCAGGAAACACCAGCTAGATGCCAGGATACAGAGAAGGTAGGTAATGTGCAGGTAAAGATATGTTGAATGAGTAAAGGCAGGAAACACCAGCTTGACTCCAGGATACAGAGAAGGTAGGTAATGTGCAGGTAAAGATATGTTGAATGGGTAAAAGTAGAAAGCACCAGCATGACCACACTATGCAGAGAAGGTAGGTATTGTGCAGGTAAAGATATGTTGAATGGGTAAAGGCAAGAAGCACCAGTTTGACCCCAGGATGCAGAGAAGATAGGTAATGAGCAGGTAACGATATGTTAAATGGGTGAAAGCAGGAAACATCAGCGTAAATACACGGTCCCGTAGATGGAGAGAAAACATAAATAGAGTGAGGGATTGGGGAGGCTTTAGCATTGTCTTCCTCTCTGAATTTGTCTTAATGGGTTTTAGAGCATTCACTCATCTACAGCTGTGGTTATGGTATAGGCTCACATATATCCTAAAATGGATATTAATATTTGTGCAGTGCATATTCCTAAATAACAATGTGAGGGGGGTTCTGTATCGACTGCAAGTAATCTTCAATCACAACAGAATATCTAATATGCTTTCTCTCTTTTTTAGGTGATTCATTGGCGTTAACCCTGAGAGGGGAACAAAGGCTAGCCAGGGAAAGGTGGTGTCCAAGAAGACCGGGAAGCTGGTCCAGAAAAAGGCAGCAACTGTAAATCCTCACGTAGCCACCCTCATAAAACATCTCACAGACTTTGAGTGGGGCTTTATGTAGCCGACAACTAAACACTGGACTCGTGTTCAGTGTTTTGTCTCCAGTTAGAAATTAAGTGGACATGTTATAAATGTTAAAATGCTTTACTGAAAATAAGAAGAATGCACTAAATGTACATTGAATGTATTTGATGCACTTTAAAATAATTGGTTAATAAAAACATAATCTTGCAAGGCCATTTCTCCAGTCATTTTTATGCCAGCAGATTGCAGGGATTTTGATTTTGAAAAATTAAAAGTTCAACTCATTAACTTCTAGTGGCATTATACTGTAAAACTCAGTCTATAGTGCTTACAATTATTTTACTGTAATTAACTGTTAATGGATATTACAGTAGATACACTAAAATAACAGTGTAATGCCGCTAAACAGATGACAGTATTATGCTGTGAAGCGTATATTTGATACAGCACAGTACTGTGATACTTTTTACAGTAATAAACTGTAGTGATAAATCACAGTATGTGTGCTGTAGAAAAACAGTTTTATACTGGAACCATTAGCTGCCAGTAGGTTACTGTAATTAAACGGTCAAAATTCTTACAGTAAGGGAGAGACCCGCCACCCAGCGGAGAAAATTCATTTCGGCCGCTTGTACCCGTGATCTTGTCCTTTCGGTCATAACCCAAAGCTCATGACCATAGGTGAGGATGGGAACGTAGATTGACCGGTAAATTGAGAGCTTTTCCTTCTGGCGCAGCTCCTTCTTACCACAACGAATCGATATAGCGTCCTCATTACTGAAGACGCCGCACCGATCAGCCTGTGCATCTCACGATCCACTCTTCCCTCACTCATGAACAAGACTCCAGGTACTTGAACTCATCCACTTGGGGCAAGATCTCCTGCCCAACCTCGAGATGGCACTCCACCCTTTCCCGGGCGAGAACCTCGGACTTGGAGGTGCTGATTCTCATCCCAGTCGCTTCACACTCGGCTGCGAACCAATCCAATGAGAGCTGAAGATCTTGGCCAGTTAAAGCCAAAAGGACCACATCATCTGCAAAAAGGAGAGACCTAATCCTGCAGCCACCAAACCGGATCCCCTCAACGCCATGACTGCGTCTAGAAATTCTGTCCATAAAATTTATGAACACATTTGGTGACAACACGAGGGTTGGACTCCGGTCCAACCCTCACTGGAAAGGGGTCCGACTTACTGCTGGCAATGCGGACCAAGCTCTGACACTGATCATACAGGGAGCGACCCGCCACAATCAGACATGCCGATACCCCATACTCTCTGAGCACTCCCCACAGGACTTCCCGGGGTGGCCACGGTCGAATGTCTTCTCCAAGTCCACAAAGCACATGTAGACTGGTTGGACAAACTCCCATGCACACTCAAGGACCCTGCCGAGAGTATAGAGCTGGTCTACCGTTCCACGACCAGGACGAAAACCACACTGTTCGTCCTGGATCCGAGGTTCCTCCTCTCCAGTACACATGAATAGACCTTACCGGGAAGGCTGAGGAGTGTGATCTACGATAGTTGGAACACACCCTCCGGTTCCCCTTCTTAAAGAGAGGAACCACCACCCCGGTCTGCCAATCCAGAGGTACCGCCCCCGATGTAGACGCAATGTTGCAGAGTCTTGTCAACCAAGACTGCCCCACAGCATCCAGAGCCTTAAGGAACTCCGGACGGAGCTCATCCACACCGAGGAGCTTTTTAACTACCTTGGCAAACTCAGCCCCAGAAATAGGAGAGCCCACCACAGACTTCCCAGGCACTGTTTCCTCATAGGAAGACGTGTTGGTGGGACTGAGGAGGTCTCGTTTGGCCTGTCGATATGCCCACTGCCTCTGGAGTCCCATGAGCCAAAAGGACCCGGTGGCTCTTTCTTCAGCTTGACAGCATCCCTCACTGCTGGTGGATTACCGCCACGACAGGCACCAAACACCTTGCGGCCACAGCTTCAATCAGCTGGCTCAACAAGAGAGGAACGGAACATGGTCCACTCAGACTCAATGTCCAGCACCTCCCTCGTGACATGTTCAAAGTTCTTCCGGACATGTTCAAAGTTCTTCAGGAGACTCTGCTAGGTGTTCCCAGCAGACCCTTACAATGCATTTGGGCCTGCCAGGTCTGACCGGCATCCTCCCCTACCATCGGAGCCAGCTCACCACCAGGTGGTGGTTGGTGGAAAGCTCTGCCCCTCTCTTCACCGAGTGTCCAAAACATGAGGCCGCAAATCCCATGACACAACTACAAAGTCAATCATGCGGCCGAGGGTGTCCTTGTGCCAAGTGCACATATGGACACCCTTATGTTTGAACATTGTGTTTGTTATGGACAATCCGTGACAAGCACAAAAGTCCAATAACAAAGCACCACTTGGGTTCAGATCCGGGTGGCCATTTTTCCCAATCACGACTCTCCAGGTTTCACTGTCGTTGCCAACATAGCGTTGAAGTCCACCAGCAGAACAAGGGAATCACCCGAGGGAGCACTCTCCAGTCCTCCCTCAAGGGAATCCAAAAAGAGTTGGTACTCTGCGCTGCTGTTTGGTGTGTAAACACAAACAACAGTCAGGACCCGTCACCCAACCCGAAGGCTGAAGGAAGCTACCATCTCGTCTATTGGGTTTAAAGTCCAACGTGCAGGCTTTGAGCCGGGGGGCAACAAGAATTGCCACCCCAGCCTCTCATTAGTTGCAACGCCAGTGTGGAATCTCTTCCACTCTGGCGTTGCAAGTAATGAAAGTTCAGCTCAGTCCAGCCCCTCTGAGAGAACAGGTTCCAGAGCCCTTGCTGTGAGTCCAACTATATCTAGCCGGGAACGTCTCCACCTCAAGCACCAGCTCAGGCTCCTTCCCTCCCAGCGAGGTGACGTTCCATGTCCCAAGAGCGACCTTATGTAGCCGATAAGGGCACTTGGTGGTCCCCAAGTGCCCTGCCTTCGGCTGCCGCCCAGCTCACACTGCACCCTCTATGACCCAGCCCATGAGTGGTGAGCCCTGGAGGGGGGATCCACGTTGCCTCTTCGAGCTGAGCACGGCTGGGCCCCATGGGGACAGGCCCGTCAATCGCCATCGTGCCACACCTCTGGGCCTGGCTCCACAGGGGAGCCACGGTGACCTGCGTCCGGGCGAGAAAAAATCTAGGTCCTCAATTGTACTTTTAATAAAGGTCTTTGAGCTGCTCTTTGTCTGATCCCTCACCTAGGACCTGTTTGTCTTGGGAGACCATAGAAGCCCCCGGACAACATAGTTCCTGGATCAGTGGGACACGCAAACCACAAAGGTGGCGGCTCAAAAAGCAGGTTATATAAATATAACTCCAAAACCAAACATGCAATATGTCTAAACATGCCTGTAATATTGTATCAATGTGAGTTTTCCTAGAATCGGTTGTTTTTGTAAGGTTTGCAAATACAAAAATTAGGTTTTACTCACAATGACAAAATCGCACTCAATATGACAGTTATTTAAACATAACTCATAAACCACACAAAAAAATGGCTAATAATGCCTGAAATAATGAATCATTGGGAGTTTTACTGAGTTTTACATTTTGCAAACACAAAAAGTAGTTTTTTACTTGACTGTAATGTTCTTAGAACCCTGAGATAATGGGAAAAAAGCAATACAAATGTATTTAAACCTAACTCCTAAACAACACATGCAAAATGGCTAATATGTTAGTTAGTTTAAAAAAATGATCTTTTGTAAAGATATCAAAGACACAAGCTAGTTTTTTTTATTCAATATGACAGTATAACAGTCATACTAAATATGAAAGTTATATAAACATAACTCCAAAACCAAACATGTGTCATGTCTAAAAATGCCTGTAATAATGTATTTAGGTGAGTTTGTAAGGTTTGCAAAAACAAAAAGTAGTTTTTTACTCACATGAAAGTAATGATCTTAGAATCCTGAGATAATGCGAAAAAAGCAATAAAAATGTATTTAAACTTAATTCCTAAACAACCCATGCAAAATGGGTAATAATGCCTGGAGACATGTATCTTTGTTAGTTTTACTAGAAAAATGATCTTTTGTAAAGTTTGCAAAGACACAAGCTAGTTTTTTATTTATTTAATATGACAGTGTAACAGTCATACTAAATATAAAAGTTATATAATATAACTCCAAAACCAAACATGTGTCATGTCTAAAAATGTCTGTTTATGTGAGTTTGTAAGGTTTGCAAAAACAAAAAGTAGTGTTTTACTCAATATGAAAGTAATGATCTTAGAATCCTGAGATAATGCGAAAAAAGCAATACAAATGTATTCAAACACAACTTTTAAACCAAACATGTAAATTGTCTAAAAATGCCTGTAATATTGAATCTATGTAAGTTTTACTAGAATCAATTGTTTTTGTAAGGTTTGCAAATACAAAAATTAGGTTTTACACATAATGACATTATAACTTTAACACTCAATATGAAAGTTATTTAATTATAACTCCTAAATACACATGAAACATGTCTAATAGCGTGAAAAAATTATCTTTGTGAGTGTTGCTAGAAACATTTTCTTTTGTAAGGTTTGAAAAGACACAAGTTAGTTTTTTTTAACTCAATATGACAGTATAACGCCACACTCAATATGACAGTTATTTAAACATAACTCCTAAACCACACCTGAAAAATGGCTAATAATGCCTGAAATAATGCATCTTTGGGAGTTTTACTGGAAACATATGCTTTTTTTAAGGCTTGCAAACACAAAAATTATTTTTTTACTCAATATGACAGTAATGTTCTAAAAATCCTGAGATAATGTGAAAAAAGCAATACAAATGTATTACAACATAATTCCTAAACCAAACATGCAAAATGTCTGAAAATGCCTGTAATATTGAATCCATGTGAGTTTTATTTGAATCAGTTGTATGGTTTGCTAATACAAAAATTGGGTTTTATGACAAACACAAGTTAGTTATTTTACTCAATATAACAGTTTAGCTGTCATACTATATATGAAAGTTATATAAACATAACTCCAAAACCAAACATGCATTATGTCCAAAACTGCCTGTAATATTGTATATATGTGAGTTTTACTAGAATCAGGGTTGCAAATACAAAAATTGGGTTTTATGACAGTATACTGTCACACTCAATATGACAGTTATTTAAACAAAACTCAAACAACACATGCAAAATGGCTAATAATGCCTGGAGCATGTATCTTAGTTAGTTTTACTAGAAAAATGGTATTTTGTAAGGTATGCAAAGACACAAGTTAGTTGTTTTTTTTTATTCAATATGACAGTATAACTGTCATACTAAATATGAAAGTTATATAAACATTACTCTAAAACCAAACATGCATTATGTCTAAAAATGTCTGTAATATTGTATCTGTGTGAGTTTAACTAGATTTAGTTGTTTTTGTAAGGTTTGCAAATACAAAATAAGGGTTTTACTCACTATGACAGTTTACAGTCACACTCAATCTGACAGTTATTTATTTAAACATAACTCCTAAACCACACATGCAAAATGGCTAATAATGCCTGGAGATATGTATCTTTGTGAGTTTTACTAGAAACATTATATTGTGTAAGGTTTAGTTAGTTTTTGTACTCAATCTGACAGTATAACTGTCATTCTAAATCCATCCATTTTCTTCCGCTTATCCGAGGTCGGGTTGCGGGGGCAGCAGCCTGAGCAGAAAATCCCAGACTTCCCTCTCCCCAGCCACTTCGTCCAGCTCTTCTCGGGGTATTCCGAGGCGTTCCCAGGCCAGCCGGGGACATAGTCTTTCCAATGTGTCCTAGGTCTTCCCCGTGGCCTCCTGCCACACCTCCCTAGAGGCGTTCGGGTGGCATCCTGAGCAGATGCCCGAACCACCTCATGGCTCCTCTCAATGTGGAGGAGCAGCGGCTTTACTTTGAGTTCCTCCCGGATGACAGAGCTTCTCACCCTGTCTCTAAGGGAGAGACCCACCACCCGGCAGAGGAAACGCATTTCGGCCGCTTGTCCTTTCGGTCATAACCCAAAGCTGGTAACGTAGATCGACGGTAAATTGAGAGCTTTTCCTTCTGGCTCAGCTCCTTCTTCACCACAACGGATCGATATAGCGTCCTCAATACTGAAGACGCCGCACCAATCCGCCTGTGGATCTCTCGATCCACTCTATCTATCTACTCGTGAACAAGACTCCTAGGTACTTGAACTCCTCCACTTGGGGCAAGATCTCCTCCCCAACCTGGAGATGGCACTCGACCCTTTCCTGCGTGGACTTGGACTTGGAGGTGCTGATTCTCATCCCAGTCGCTTCACACTCAAGGACCCTGCCGAGAGTATAGACCTGGTCTACCGTTCCACGACCAGGACGAAAACCACACTGTTCGTCCTGGATCCGAGTTTCCTCCTCTCCAGTACACATGAATAGACCTTACCGGGAAGGCTGAGGAGTGTGTTTCACGATAGTTGGAACACACCCTCCGGTTCCCCTTCTTAAAGAGAGGAACCACCACCCCGGTGTGCCAATCCAGAGGTACCGCCCCCAATGTTCACGCGATGTTGCAGAGTCTTGTCAACCAAGACAGCCCCACAGTATCCAGAGCCTTAAGGAACTCATCCACCACCGGGGCCTTGCCACAGAGGAGCTTTTTAACTACCTAGGCAACCTAAGCCCCAGAAATAGGAGAGTCCACCACAGATTCCCCAGGCACTGCTTGGCTGTCGGTATGCCCGCTGCCTCTGGAGCCCCTGAGCCAAAAGGACCCGATAGGCTCTTTCTTCAGCTTGACGGCATCCCTCACTGCTGGTGGCCACCAGCGAATTCTAGGATTACCGCCACGACAGGCACCAAACACCTTGCGGCCACAGCTCCAATCAGCAGACTCGACAAAAGAGGCACAGAACATGGTCCACTCAGACTCAATGTCCAGCACCTCCCTCGTGACATGTTCAAAGTTCTTCCTTATGTTTGAACATTGTGTTTGTTATGGACAATCCGTGACGAGCACAAAAGTCCAATAACAAAGCACCACTTGGGTTCAGATCCGGGTGGCCATTTTTCCCAATTACGACTCTCCAGGTTTCACTGTCCTTGCCAACATGAGCATTGAAGTCCCCCAACAGAACAAGGGAATCACCCAAGGGAGCACTCTCCAGTACTCCCTCAAGGGAATCCAAAAAGAGTGGGTACTCTGAGCTGCTGTTTGGTGCGTAAACACAAACAACAGTCAGGACCCGTCACCCAACCCGAAGGCGGAGGGAAGCTACTGGGTTAAAGTCCAACGTGCAGGCTTTGAGCAACAACAATTGCCACCCCAGCCTCTCATTGCTTGCAACGCCAGAGTGGAAGAGAGTCCAGCCCCTCTTGAGAGAACAGGTTCCAGAGCCCTTGCTGTGCGTCGAAGTGAGTCCGAACAATATCTAGCCGGAACTAGATATAGTTCAGGCTCTTTCCCTCCCAGCGAGGTGACGTTCCACGTCCCAAGAGCGAGCTTATGTAGCCGATAATTTGACCGCCAAGTGCCCTTCGGCTTCCGCCCAGTTCACACTGCATCTGACCTCTATGACCTCAATTGGAGGGTTGACCCACGTTGCCTCTTCGAGCTGAGCCCGGCAGGGCCCCATGGAGACAGGCCCGGCCACCAGTCGCTCGCCATCGTGCCCCACCTCTGCGCCTGGCTCCACAGGGGCGCCACGGTGACCTGCGCCTGGGCGAGAAAAAATCTAGGTCCTCGATTTGTACTTTTCATAAAGGTCTTTGAGCTGCTCTTTGTCTGATCCCTCACCTAGGACCTTTTCTCAGGGGATCCCGAGGCGTTCCCAGGCCAGCCGGGAGACATAGTGTTCCCAGTGTGTCCTGGGTCTTCCCCGTGGCCTCCAGGATGACAGAGCTTCACCTTCACCAGGGGTGTCAAACTCAAATACAGAGTGGGCCAAAGTTTAAAACTGAACAAAGCCGCGGGCCAAGGTTGAACAAATTAACCTTTTAATAGGGACCCAAACAAGTTTTGCATTGAATATTGAACAAGCAAGGCTTATAAACTTTATAGTGACATGCAAAATGGAGTTTCAAATAATAATAATAATAATTAAAACATATCAATTGCATATCAAATACAATTTAAATAAAAATTGAATGCCTCTTTTCAATTTTCAGCCTTCTGAGTTAAATATCAACATTAACTTTTTCCACAGGCTAATAAATTTGAAAATAAAATAACAATGAATAAAACAACCATTCAGGACTTTAAACTGCTCAGTTTGCAACACACTGATCTAATTTGATGTGCCCAAGCCAGATACCTGGCATCTTTTTTCAGATGCTAGTTCTTTAATGTCGGGGCTCAGGCTTTGAGCTGAGGCAACTTTCATTATCGAACAAGGTGTTCAACAGTCATATCTCGTACACCCAATTCTAACATCATTCAGACCCAGTCACAAGATATGTGCAGCTTCAGCACGCATACACAACTGAATGCAACGCATACTTCATCAACAGCGATACAGGTTACACTGAGGGTGCCAGTATAAAATTTTTTAACACTGTTAGAAATATACGCCACACTGTGAACCCACACCAAACAAAAATAAAAAACACTTTTCGGGAGAACATCCGCACCGTAACACAACATAAACACAAAAGAACAAATACCCAGAATCTTTTGCAGCACTAACTCTTTCGGGACGCTACAAAATACACCCCCGCTACCACCAAACCTCCCCCCCCCCCCACACACACACACACACCTTGTAGCGTCCTGGAAGATTTAGTGCTACAAAGGGTTCTGGGTATTTGTTGTGTTGTGTTTATGTTGTGTTACGGTGCGGATGTTCTCCCGAAATGTGTTTGTCATTCTTGTTTGGTGTGGATTCACAGTGTGGCGTATATTTCTAAAAGTGTTAAAGTTTTTTATTTGGCTACCGTCAGTGTAACCTGTATCGCTGTTGATGAAGTATGCGTTGCATTCAATTGTGTGTGTGTGGGTGCAGAAGCTGCACTGACATGAAACTGGGCCGGCACTCGTTTGACTAGCTGAAAAAAAAAAAAAAAAATTCGGGAGGAGTGCTGGAGTCACTCCCGGGAGGGTTGGCAAGTATTAGAAGTAGCGGTGAATGCGGTGTTACCGTGGCACTGCCGCAATGTATAATCGACGGTCCAGCTTTAGTGTTAATTTGATATTGCCTCAAGGGCCAAGTCAAATTACACGTTGGGCCAAATTTGGCCCACGGGCCAGAGTTTGACACCCATGACCTTCACTGTAAAAAATTACTGTAAAAATAAAAAATACAATTACAGTTATATACTCCATCCATCCATCCATTTTCTACCGCTTATTCCCTTCGGGGTCGCGGGGGGCGCTGGAGCCTATCTCAGCTACAATCAGGACAAGTCGCCACCTCATCGCAGGGCCAACACAGATAGACAGACAACATTCACACTCACATTCACACACTAGGGCCAATTTAGTGTTGCCAATCAACCTATCATGTTCTTCTTAAATGCAGTTAAGTACTGTAAATTTTGTTGCATTTTTCAAAAAATATCGACCAGCAGTAAGTTACTGTAAAACCTACAGTGTAATTCAGTATTTTTCAGACTTGTTTCTTGGGTCCGCCCACAATTCGTCCAACCGAGCTTCATTTCACCTGGCCGACCCTGCTAAATCCATCCTACTGCATCGTGTGTTTTTGATAACAAGGTAAGAGTCACTTGTACCTTGATGTGTCATTTTCTGTTTGAATTACTTTATATATATATTTATAAAGTCCGAATTGTCAGCATCACAGACACTATCGTTGACCACGCGCATGTACCGCCGCATGCTAGCTAGCTAAGTTTTCTTCTTTTTTGTCATAGTCATCATAAAAGATGATAACTTGCAACATATGTGCTACGACTTGCAGCAATGTATTTGCGTATGTTAGACACATGCGAAGTCATAGTTGTATGCCTAATGCATCGTTTAAGTGTGCTTTCCCTAAATGCACAAGAGTTTTTTCCAACTTCTCAGCCTTCAAAACTCACAGCCGTCGTCATAAATATGGCAAGAGTAGGACTGATATGTATAGCGCAGAAGGTTTACCTTGTAATATTGTCTCATGTAGCGCGAAGTGCGATGATATACGGGCCTTTCTCCTGCATTTGAAAAGTCATATTACCGAAAGTAGGACAGTTACGTGCCCCTTCAGTCAATGTGAAAAAAGATTTAGAGTTAAGTCTACTTTCACATTGCACGCGTCAAGGAAGCACTACGGCTACACTGAACGAAGTTTGACTTGATCAACAGCAAATCCAAGCAGCTCTTGTGTTATTAACACTGATGATGACTATTGTGATATGCAACTTGAGAATTCAGGATATTCCTGTTATAAAGACATGGAGGTCTACTTGCATTAAAAAAATGTTCACAGCACTGAAAAAAGGTTGAGAACCACTGCCTTAGGACAGTGGTTCTCAACCTTTTTTCAGTGATGTACCCCTGTGAACATTTTTTAAATTCAAGTACCCCCTAATCAGAGCAAAGCATTTTTGGTTGAAAAAAAGAGATAAAGAAGTAAAATACAGCACTATGTCATCAGTTTCTGATTTATTAAATTGTATAACAGTGCAAAATATTGCTCATTTGTTGTGGTCTTTCTTGAACTATTTGGAAAAAAAGATATAAAAATAACTAAAAACTTGTTGAAAAATAACCAAGTGATTCAATTATAAATAAAGATTTTTACACATAGAAGTAATCAACTTAAAGTGCCCTCTTTGGGGATTGTAATAGAGATCCATCTGGATTCATGAACTTCATTCTCAACATTTCTTCACAAAAAAAGAAATCTTTAACATCAATATTTATGGAACATGTCCACTACGCTTTAACCAAGCCTCCATTGTTTTCTACATGGATAGTTGATTGACAGTTGGTGCCGTGTGGCACCGCCAGGTAGGGTCAAACCATCATGGCATGGGGGAAACTCTGGCTTTATGGTAATGAAAGGAATAGCCTACTTGATTAGTTGTTCAGTTTATGAACTTACATTCATATTTTGTCGAAGTATTATTCAATAAATATATTTATAAAGGATTTTGGAATTGTTGCTATTTTTAGAATATTAAAAAAAAATCTCACGTACCCCTTGGCATACCTTCAAGTACCCCCAGGAGTACGCGTACCCCCATTTGAGAACCACTACCTTAGGAGACTAGATGTAAACAGAGGAAAGAGAGAGCGAGTGAGGTGGCCATTCCAAATACTTTTAAAATGCTACCCATATTGGATACTGTTTAGGAACATAAACTGCATTTCTTGACTGTACCAGTTGCTGGTGACAAAGTCACAATAAAACGTTGGATGATCAGCATGGAAGGTGATGTCATCTGCAAAGGCGTCCAACCTAGCTTAATCTCAGGGCTTGCTGCCCTTCTTGCCACCTACTATGTGTTCAACTTGGAATACCAAGAGGAAGGTCCTCGGACATTGGAATTTGTTCAAAGGTAAATCCTCTTGATACTGTTAAAATACTGTTAGGATATTTTATTTTATATTTCTCACCTCTGATCAGGAATTTGACGTGTCATTTCCCCAATTTGGTGCCTTAAATCAATGACTCTTCTGTTCCTTTGTGGACCTTCTTATTAGGGACCGACGCACCAGTTTGACTCTAGGATACAGAGAAGGTAGGTAATGTGCAGGTAAAGATATGTTGACTAGGTCAAAGAAGGAAGCACCTGTTTGACCCCAGGATGCAGAAAAAGTAGGTAATTTGCAGGTAAAGATATGTTGACTGGATGATGGCAGGAAGCACCAGTGTGACCCCACTATGCAGGGAAGGTAGGTAATGTGCGGGTGAAGGTATGTTGAATGGGTGAAAGAAGGAAGCGCAGGTGTGGTCGAGGCTATGCAGACAAGGTAGGTATGTGCAGGTGAAGATATGTTGTATGGTGAAAGAAAGAAGCACCAGTGTGACCCAAGGATGCAGGGAAGGTAGGTAATGTGCAGGTAAAGATATGTTGAATGGGTGAAGGCAGGAAACACCAGCTAGATGCCAGGATACAGAGAAGGTAGGTAATGTGCAGGTAAAGATATGTTGAATGAGTAAAGGCAGGAAACACCAGCTTGACTCCAGGATACAGAGAAGGTAGGTAATGTGCAGGTAAAGATATGTTGAATGGGTAAAAGTAGAAAGCACCAGCATGACCACACTATGCAGAGAAGGTAGGTATTGTGCAGGTAAAGATATGTTGAATGGGTAAAGGCAAGAAGCACCAGTTTGACCCCAGGATGCAGAGAAGATAGGTAATGAGCAGGTAACGATATGTTAAATGGGTGAAAGCAGGAAACATCAGCGTAAATACACGGTCCCGTAGATGGAGAGAAAACATAAATAGAGTGAGGGATTGGGGAGGCTTTAGCATTGTCTTCCTCTCTGAATTTGTCTTAATGGGTTTTAGAGCATTCACTCATCTACAGCTGTGGTTATGGTATAGGCTCACATATATCCTAAAATGGATATTAATATTTGTGCAGTGCATATTCCTAAATAACAATGTGAGGGGGGTTCTGTATCGACTGCAAGTAATCTTCAATCACAACAGAATATCTAATATGCTTTCTCTCTTTTTTAGGTGATTCATTGGCGTTAACCCTGAGAGGGGAACAAAGGCTAGCCAGGGAAAGGTGGTGTCCAAGAAGACCGGGAAGCTGGTCCAGAAAAAGGCAGCAACTGTAAATCCTCACGTAGCCACCCTCATAAAACATCTCACAGACTTTGAGTGGGGCTTTATGTAGCCGACAACTAAACACTGGACTCGTGTTCAGTGTTTTGTCTCCAGTTAGAAATTAAGTGGACATGTTATAAATGTTAAAATGCTTTACTGAAAATAAGAAGAATGCACTAAATGTACATTGAATGTATTTGATGCACTTTAAAATAATTGGTTAATAAAAACATAATCTTGCAAGGCCATTTCTCCAGTCATTTTTATGCCAGCAGATTGCAGGGATTTTGATTTTGAAAAATTAAAAGTTCAACTCATTAACTTCTAGTGGCATTATACTGTAAAACTCAGTCTATAGTGCTTACAATTATTTTACTGTAATTAACTGTTAATGGATATTACAGTAGATACACTAAAATAACAGTGTAATGCCGCTAAACAGATGACAGTATTATGCTGTGAAGCGTATATTTGATACAGCACAGTACTGTGATACTTTTTACAGTAATAAACTGTAGTGATAAATCACAGTATGTGTGCTGTAGAAAAACAGTTTTATACTGGAACCATTAGCTGCCAGTAGGTTACTGTAATTAAACGGTCAAAATTCTTACAGTAAGGGAGAGACCCGCCACCCAGCGGAGAAAATTCATTTCGGCCGCTTGTACCCGTGATCTTGTCCTTTCGGTCATAACCCAAAGCTCATGACCATAGGTGAGGATGGGAACGTAGATTGACCGGTAAATTGAGAGCTTTTCCTTCTGGCGCAGCTCCTTCTTACCACAACGAATCGATATAGCGTCCTCATTACTGAAGACGCCGCACCGATCAGCCTGTGCATCTCACGATCCACTCTTCCCTCACTCATGAACAAGACTCCAGGTACTTGAACTCATCCACTTGGGGCAAGATCTCCTGCCCAACCTCGAGATGGCACTCCACCCTTTCCCGGGCGAGAACCTCGGACTTGGAGGTGCTGATTCTCATCCCAGTCGCTTCACACTCGGCTGCGAACCAATCCAATGAGAGCTGAAGATCTTGGCCAGTTAAAGCCAAAAGGACCACATCATCTGCAAAAAGGAGAGACCTAATCCTGCAGCCACCAAACCGGATCCCCTCAACGCCATGACTGCGTCTAGAAATTCTGTCCATAAAATTTATGAACACATTTGGTGACAACACGAGGGTTGGACTCCGGTCCAACCCTCACTGGAAAGGGGTCCGACTTACTGCTGGCAATGCGGACCAAGCTCTGACACTGATCATACAGGGAGCGACCCGCCACAATCAGACATGCCGATACCCCATACTCTCTGAGCACTCCCCACAGGACTTCCCGGGGTGGCCACGGTCGAATGTCTTCTCCAAGTCCACAAAGCACATGTAGACTGGTTGGACAAACTCCCATGCACACTCAAGGACCCTGCCGAGAGTATAGAGCTGGTCTACCGTTCCACGACCAGGACGAAAACCACACTGTTCGTCCTGGATCCGAGGTTCCTCCTCTCCAGTACACATGAATAGACCTTACCGGGAAGGCTGAGGAGTGTGATCTACGATAGTTGGAACACACCCTCCGGTTCCCCTTCTTAAAGAGAGGAACCACCACCCCGGTCTGCCAATCCAGAGGTACCGCCCCCGATGTAGACGCAATGTTGCAGAGTCTTGTCAACCAAGACTGCCCCACAGCATCCAGAGCCTTAAGGAACTCCGGACGGAGCTCATCCACACCGAGGAGCTTTTTAACTACCTTGGCAAACTCAGCCCCAGAAATAGGAGAGCCCACCACAGACTTCCCAGGCACTGTTTCCTCATAGGAAGACGTGTTGGTGGGACTGAGGAGGTCTCGTTTGGCCTGTCGATATGCCCACTGCCTCTGGAGTCCCATGAGCCAAAAGGACCCGGTGGCTCTTTCTTCAGCTTGACAGCATCCCTCACTGCTGGTGGATTACCGCCACGACAGGCACCAAACACCTTGCGGCCACAGCTTCAATCAGCTGGCTCAACAAGAGAGGAACGGAACATGGTCCACTCAGACTCAATGTCCAGCACCTCCCTCGTGACATGTTCAAAGTTCTTCCGGACATGTTCAAAGTTCTTCAGGAGACTCTGCTAGGTGTTCCCAGCAGACCCTTACAATGCATTTGGGCCTGCCAGGTCTGACCGGCATCCTCCCCTACCATCGGAGCCAGCTCACCACCAGGTGGTGGTTGGTGGAAAGCTCTGCCCCTCTCTTCACCGAGTGTCCAAAACATGAGGCCGCAAATCCCATGACACAACTACAAAGTCAATCATGCGGCCGAGGGTGTCCTTGTGCCAAGTGCACATATGGACACCCTTATGTTTGAACATTGTGTTTGTTATGGACAATCCGTGACAAGCACAAAAGTCCAATAACAAAGCACCACTTGGGTTCAGATCCGGGTGGCCATTTTTCCCAATCACGACTCTCCAGGTTTCACTGTCGTTGCCAACATAGCGTTGAAGTCCACCAGCAGAACAAGGGAATCACCCGAGGGAGCACTCTCCAGTCCTCCCTCAAGGGAATCCAAAAAGAGTTGGTACTCTGCGCTGCTGTTTGGTGTGTAAACACAAACAACAGTCAGGACCCGTCACCCAACCCGAAGGCTGAAGGAAGCTACCATCTCGTCTATTGGGTTTAAAGTCCAACGTGCAGGCTTTGAGCCGGGGGGCAACAAGAATTGCCACCCCAGCCTCTCATTAGTTGCAACGCCAGTGTGGAATCTCTTCCACTCTGGCGTTGCAAGTAATGAAAGTTCAGCTCAGTCCAGCCCCTCTGAGAGAACAGGTTCCAGAGCCCTTGCTGTGAGTCCAACTATATCTAGCCGGGAACGTCTCCACCTCAAGCACCAGCTCAGGCTCCTTCCCTCCCAGCGAGGTGACGTTCCATGTCCCAAGAGCGACCTTATGTAGCCGATAAGGGCACTTGGTGGTCCCCAAGTGCCCTGCCTTCGGCTGCCGCCCAGCTCACACTGCACCCTCTATGACCCAGCCCATGAGTGGTGAGCCCTGGAGGGGGGATCCACGTTGCCTCTTCGAGCTGAGCACGGCTGGGCCCCATGGGGACAGGCCCGTCAATCGCCATCGTGCCACACCTCTGGGCCTGGCTCCACAGGGGAGCCACGGTGACCTGCGTCCGGGCGAGAAAAAATCTAGGTCCTCAATTGTACTTTTAATAAAGGTCTTTGAGCTGCTCTTTGTCTGATCCCTCACCTAGGACCTGTTTGTCTTGGGAGACCATAGAAGCCCCCGGACAACATAGTTCCTGGATCAGTGGGACACGCAAACCACAAAGGTGGCGGCTCAAAAAGCAGGTTATATAAATATAACTCCAAAACCAAACATGCAATATGTCTAAACATGCCTGTAATATTGTATCAATGTGAGTTTTCCTAGAATCGGTTGTTTTTGTAAGGTTTGCAAATACAAAAATTAGGTTTTACTCACAATGACAAAATCGCACTCAATATGACAGTTATTTAAACATAACTCATAAACCACACAAAAAAATGGCTAATAATGCCTGAAATAATGAATCATTGGGAGTTTTACTGAGTTTTACATTTTGCAAACACAAAAAGTAGTTTTTTACTTGACTGTAATGTTCTTAGAACCCTGAGATAATGGGAAAAAAGCAATACAAATGTATTTAAACCTAACTCCTAAACAACACATGCAAAATGGCTAATATGTTAGTTAGTTTAAAAAAATGATCTTTTGTAAAGATATCAAAGACACAAGCTAGTTTTTTTTATTCAATATGACAGTATAACAGTCATACTAAATATGAAAGTTATATAAACATAACTCCAAAACCAAACATGTGTCATGTCTAAAAATGCCTGTAATAATGTATTTAGGTGAGTTTGTAAGGTTTGCAAAAACAAAAAGTAGTTTTTTACTCACATGAAAGTAATGATCTTAGAATCCTGAGATAATGCGAAAAAAGCAATAAAAATGTATTTAAACTTAATTCCTAAACAACCCATGCAAAATGGGTAATAATGCCTGGAGACATGTATCTTTGTTAGTTTTACTAGAAAAATGATATTTTGTAAAGTTTGCAAAGACACAAGCTAGTTGTTTTTATTCAATAAGACAGTATAACAGTCATACTAAATATGAAAGTTATATAAACATAACTCCAGAACCAAACGTGTGCCATGTCTAAAATTGCCTATAATAATGTATTTATGTGAGTTTGTAAAGTTTGCAAAAAGAAAAAGTAGTTTTTTCCTCAATATGAAAGTAAGGATTTTAGAATCCTGAGATAATGCGAAAAAAGCAATAAAAATGTATTTAAACATAATTCCTAAACAACCCAGGCAAAATGGCTAATAATGCCTGGAGACATGTATCTTTGTTAGTTTTACTAGAAAAATGATCTTTTGTAAAGTTTGCAAAGACACAA
Organism: Entelurus aequoreus; assembly: GCF_033978785.1. Classification (NCBI taxonomy): domain Eukaryota; kingdom Metazoa; phylum Chordata; class Actinopteri; order Syngnathiformes; family Syngnathidae; genus Entelurus; species Entelurus aequoreus. The sequence continues at coordinate 825,084 of NC_084756.1, read as the reverse complement.
GCAGGTTGTTTTTATTCAATAAGACAGTATAACAGTCATACTAAATATGAAAGTTATATAAACATAACTCCAGAACCAAACGTGTGTCATGTCTAAAATTGCCTATAATAATGTATTTATGGGAGTTTGTAAAGTTTGCAAAAACAAAAAGTAGTTTTTTCCTCAATATGAAAGTAAGGATTTTAGAATCCTGAGATAATGCGAAAAAAGCAATAAAAATGTATTTAAACATAATTCCTAAACAACCCATGCAAAATGGCTAATAATGCCTGGAGACATGTATCTTTGTTAGTTTTACTAGAAAAATGATCTTTTGTAAAGTTTGCAAAGACACAAGCTAGTTTTTTTTATTCAATATGACAGAATAACAGTCATACTAAATATAAAAGTTATATAAACATAACTCCAAAATCAAACATGTGTCATGTCTAAAAATGTCTGTAATAATGTATTTATGTGAGTTTGTAAGGTTTGCAAAAACAAAAAGTAGTTTTTTACTCAATATGAAAGTAATGATCTTAGAATCCTGAGATAATGCGAAAAAAGCAATAAAAATGTATTTAAACATAACTCCTAAACAACCCAGGCAAAATGGGTAATAATGCCTACAGACATGTATCTTTGTTAGTTTTACTAGAAAAATGATATTTTGTAAAGTTTGCAAAGACACAAGCTAGTTGTTTTTATTCAATAAGACAGTATAACAGTCATACTAAATATGAAAGTTATATAAACATAACTCCAGAACCAAACGTGTGCCATGTCTAAAATTGCCTATAATAATGTATTTATGTGAGTTTGTAAAGTTTGCAAAAAGAAAAAGTAGTTTTTTCCTCAATATGAAAGTAAGGATTTTAGAATCCTGAGATAATGCGAAAAAAGCAATAAAAATGTATTTAAACATAATTCCTAAACAACCCAGGCAAAATGGCTAATAATGCCTGGAGACATGTATCTTTGTTAGTTTTACTAGAAAAATGATCTTTTGTAAAGTTTGCAAAGACACAAGCAGGTTGTTTTTATTCAATAAGACAGTATAACAGTCATACTAAATATGAAAGTTATATAAACATAACTCCAGAACCAAACGTGTGTCATGTCTAAAATTGCCTATAATAATGTATTTATGTGAGTTTGTAAAGTTTGCAAAAACAAAAAGTAGTTTTTTCCTCAATATGAAAGTAAGGATTTTAGAATCCTGAGATAATGCGAAAAAAGCAATAAAAATGTATTTAAACATAATTCCTAAACAACCCATGCAAAATGGCTAATAATGCCTGGAGACATGTATCTTTGTTAGTTTTACTAGAAAAATGATCTCTTGTAAAGATATCAAAGACACAAGCTAGTTTTTTTTATTGAATATGACAGTATAACAGTCCTACTAAATATGAAAGTTATCAAAACATAACTCCAAAACCAAACATGTGTCATGTCTAAAAATGTCTGTAATAATGTATTTATGTGAGTTTGTAAGGTTTGCAAAAACAAAAAGTAGTTTTTTACTCATATGAATGTAATTATCTTAGAATCCTGAGATAATGCGAAAAAAGCAATAAAAATGTATTTAAACATAATTCCTAAACAACCCATGCAAAATGGGTAATAATGCCTGGAGACATGTATCTTTGTTAGTTTTACTAGAAAAATGATCTTTTGTAAAGTTTGCAAAGACACAAGCTAGTTTTTTTTTATTCAATATGACAGAATAACAGTCATACTAAATATAAAAGTTATATAAACATAACTCCAAAACCAAACATGTGTCATGTCTAAAAATGTCTGTAATAATTTATTTATGTGAGTTTGTAAGGTTTGCAAAAACAAAAAGTAGTTTTTTACTCAATATGAAAGTAATGATCTTAGAATCCTGAGATAATGCGAAAAAAGCAATAAAAATTTATTTAAACATAACTCCTAAACAACCCAGGCAAAACGGGTAATAATGCCTGGAGACATGTATCTTTGTTAGTTTTACTAGGAAATGTATATTTTGTAAAGTTTGCAAAGACACAAGCTAGTTGTTTTTATTCAATAAGACAGTATAACAGTCATACTAAATATGAAAGTTATATAAACATAACTCCAGAACCAAACGTGTGTCATGTCTAAAATTGCCTATAATAATGTATTTATGTGAGTTTGTAAGGTTTGCAAAAACAAAAAGTAGTTTTTTCCTCAATATGAAAGTAAGGATTTTAGAATCCTGAGATAATGCGAAAAAAGCAATAAAAATGTATTTAAACATAATTCCTAAACAACCCATGCAAAATGGGTAATAATGCCTGGAGACATGTATCTTTGTTAGTTTTACTAGAAAAATGATCTTTTGTAAAGATATCAAAGACACAAGCTAGTTTTTTTTATTCAATATGACAGTATAGGAGTCCTACTAAATATGAAAGTTATCAAAACATAACTCCAAAACCAAACATGTGTCATGTCTAAAAATGTCTGTAATAATGTATTTATGTGAGTTTGTAAGGTTTGCAAAAACAAAAAGTAGTTTTTTACTCAATATGAAAGTAATGATCTTAGAATCCTGAGATAATGCGAAAAAAGCAATAAAAATGTATTTAAACATAATTCCTAAACAACCCATGCAAAATGGCTAATAATGCCTGGAGACATGTATCTTTGTTAGTTTTACTAGAAAAATGATCTTTTGTAAAGTTTGCAAAGACACAAGCTAGTTTTTTTTTTTCAATATGACAGAATAACAGTCATACTAAATATGAAAGTTATATAAACATAACTCCAAAACCAAACATGTGTCATGTCTAAAAATGTCTGTAATAATGTATTTATGTGAGTTTGTAAGGTTTGCAAAAACAATAAGTAGTTTTTTACTCAATATGAAAGTAATGATCTTAGAATCCTGAGATAATGCGAAAAAAGCAATACAAATGTATTCAAACACAATTTTTAAACCAAACATGTAAATTGTCTAAAAATGCCTGTAATATTGAATCTATGTAAGTTTTACTAGAATCAATTGTTTTTGTAAGGTTTGCAAATACAAAAATTAGCTTTTACACATAATGACATTATAACTTTAACACTCAATATGAAAGTTATTTAATTATAACTCCTAAATACACATGAAACATGTCTAATAGCGTGAAAAAAATTATCTTTGTGAGTGTTGCTAGAAACATTTTCTTTTGTAAGGTTTGCAAAGACACAAGTTAGTTTTTTTAACTCAATATGACAGTATTACGCCACACTCAATATGACAGTTATTTAAACATAACTCCTAAACCACACCTGAAAAATGGCTAATAATGCCTGAAATAATGCATCTTTGGGAGTTTTACTGGACACATATGCTTTTTTTAAGGCTTGCAAACACAATAATTATTTGTATTGTATTATGTATTACAACATAATTCCTAAACCAAACATGCAAAATGTCTGAAAATGCCTGTAATATTGAATCCATGTGAAGTGAAGTGAAGTGAATTATATTTATATAGCGCTTTTCTCTAGTGACTCAAAGCGCTTTACATAGTGAAAACCCAATATCTAAGTTACATTTAAACCAGTGTGGGCTGCACTGGGAGCAGGTGGGTAAAGTGTCTTGCCCAAGGACACAACGGCAGTGACTAGGATGGCGGAAGCGGGGATCGAACCTGCAACCCTCAGGTTGATGGCACGGCCACTCTACCAACCAATATGTGAGTTTTATTTGAATCAGTTGTATGGTTTGCTAATACAAAAATTGGGTTTTATGACAAACACAAGTTAGTTTTTTTACTCAATATAACAGTTTAGCTGTCATACTATATATGAAAGTTATATAAACATAACTCCAAAACCAAACCATTATGTCCAAAACTGCCTGTAATATTGTATTTATGTGAGTTTTACCAGAATCAGGGTTGCAAATACAAAAATTGGGTTTTATGACAGTATACTGTCACACTCAATATGACAGTTATTTAAACATAACTCAAACAACACATGCAAAATAGCTAATAATGCCTGGAGCATGTATCTTAGTTAGTTTTACTAGAAAAATGGTATTTTGTAAGGTTTGCAAAGACACAAGTTAGTTGTTGTTTTTATTCAATATGACAGTATAACTGTCATACTAAATATGAAAGTTATATAAACATAACTCTAAAACCAAACATGCATTGTGTCTAAAAATGCCTGTAATATTGTATCTGTGTGGGTTTAACTAGATTTAGTTGTTTTTGTAAGGTTTGCAAATACAAAATAAGGGTTTTACTCACTATGACAGTTTACTGTCACACTCAATCTGACAGTTATTTATTCAAACATAACTCCTAAACCACACATGCAAAATGACTAATAATGCCTGGAGATATGTATCTTTGTGAGTTTTACTAGAAACATTATATTGTGTAAGGTTTAGTTAGTTTTTGTACTCAATCTGACAGTATAACTGTCATTCTAAATCCATCCATTTTCTTCCGCTTATCCGAGGTCGGGTTGCGGGGGCAGCAGCCTGAGCAGAAAATCCCAGACTTCCCTCTCCCCAGCCACTTCGTCCAGCTCTTCTCGGGGTATTCCGAGGCGTTCCCAGGCCAGCCGGGGACATAGTCTTTCCAATGTGTCCTAGGTCTTCCCCGTGGCCTCCTGCCACACCTCCCTAGAGGCGTTCGGGTGGCATCCTGAGCAGATGCCCGAACCACCTCATGGCTTCTCTCAATGTGGAGGAGCCGCGGCTTTATTTTGAGTTCCTCCCGGATGACAGAGCTTCTCACCCTGTCTCTAAGGGAGAGACCCACCACCCGGCAGAGGAAACGCATTTCGGCCGCTTGTCCTTTCGGTCATAACCCAAAACTGGTAACGTAGATTGACGGTAAATTGAGAGCTTTTCCTTCTGGCTCAGCTCCTTCTTCACCACAACGGATCGATATAGCGTCCTCAATACTGAAGACGCCGCACCAATCCGCCTGTGGATCTCTCGATCCACTCTATCCTCACTCGTGAACAAGACTCCTAGGTACTTGAAGTCCTCCACTTGGGGCAAGATCTCCTCCCCAACCTGGAGATGGCACTCGACCCTTTCCTGCGTGGACTTGGACTTGGAGGTGCTGATTCTCATCCCAGTTGCTTCACACTCAAGGACCCTGCCGAGAGTATAGACCTGGTCTACCGTTCCACGACCAGGACGAAAACCACACTGTTCATCCTGGATCCGAGTTTCCTCCTCTCCAGTACACATGAATAGACCTTACCGGGAAGGCTGAGGAGTGTGTTTCACGATAGTTGGAACACACCCTCCGGTTCCCCTTCTTAAAGAGAGGAACCACCACCCCGGTCTGCCAATCCAGAGGTACCGCCCCCAATGTTCACGCGATGTTGCAGAGTCTTGTCAACCAAGACAGCCCCACAGTATCCAGAGCCTTAAGGAACTCATCCACCACCGGGGCCTTGCCACAGAGGAGCTTTTTAACTACCTAGGCAACCTAAGCCCCAGAAATAGGAGAGTCCACCACAGATTCCCCAGGCACTGCTTGGCTGTCGGTATGCCCGCTGCCTCTGGAGCCCCTGAGCCAAAAGGACCCGATAGGCTCTTTCTTCAGCTTGACGGCATCCCTCACTGCTGGTGGCCACCAGCGAATTCTAGGATTACCGCCACGACAGGCACCAAACACCTTGCGGCCACAGCTCCAATCAGCAGACTCGACAAGAGAGGCACAGAACATGGTCCACTCAGACTCAATGTCCAGCACCTCCCTCGTGACATGTTCAAAGTTCTTCCTTATGTTTGAACATTGTGTTTGTTATGGACAATCCGTGACGAGCACAAAAGTCCAATAACAAAGCACCACTTGGGTTCAGATCCGGGTGGCCATTTTTCCCAATTACGACTCTCCAGGTTTCACTGTCCTTGCCAACATGAGCATTGAAGTCCCCCAACAGAACAAGGGAATCACCCAAGGGAGCACTCTCCAGTACTCCCTCAAGGGAATCCAAAAAGAGTGGGTACTCTGAGCTGCTGTTTGGTGCGTAAACACAAACAACAGTCAGTACCCGTCACCCAACCCGAAGGCGGAGGGAAGCTACTGGGTTAAAGTCCAACGTGCAGGCTTTGAGCAACAACAATTGCCACCCCAGCCTCTCATTGCTTGCAACGCCAGAGTGGAAGAGAGTCCAGCCCCTCTTGAGAGAACAGGTTCCAGAGCCCTTGCTGTGCGTCGAAGTGAGTCCAACTATATCTAGCCGGAACTAGATATAGTTCAGGCTCTTTCCCTCCCAGCGAGGTGACGTTCCACGTCCCAAGAGCGAGCTTATGTAGCCGATAATCGGACCGCCAAGTGCCCTTCGGCTGCCGCCCAGTTCACACTGCATCTGACCTCTATGACCTCAATGGGCCCATGAGTGGTGAGCCCATTGAAAGGTTGACCCACGTTGCCTCTTCGAGCTGAGCCCGGCAGGGCCCCATGGAGACAGGCCCGGCCACCAGTCGCTCACCATCGTGCCCCACCTCTGCGCCTGGCTCCACAGGGGCGCCACGGTGACCTGCGCCTGGGCGAGAAAAAATCTAGGTCCTCGATTTGTACTTTTCATAAAGGTCTTTGAGCTGCTCTTTGTCTGATCCCTCACCTAGGACCTTTTCTCAGGGGATCCCGAGGCGTTCCCAGGCCAGCCGGGAGACATAGTGTTCCCAGTGTGTCCTGGGTCTTCCCCGTGGCCTCCAGGATGACAGAGCTTCACCTTCACCAGGGGTGTCAAACTCAAATACAGAGTGGGCCAAAGTTTAAAACTGAACAAAGCCGCGGGCCAAGGTTGAACAAATTAACCTTTTAATAGGGACCCAAACAAGTTTTGCATTGAATATTGAACAAGCAAGGCTTATAAACTTTATAGTGACATGCAAAATGGAGTTTCAAATAATAATAATAATAATTAAAACATATCAATTGCATATCAAATACAATTTAAATAAAAATTGAATGCCTCTTTTCAATTTGCAGCCTTCTGAGGTAAATATCAACATTAACTTTTTCCACAGGCTAATAAATTTGAAAATAAAATAACAATGAATAAAACAACCATTCAGGACTTTAAACTGCTCAGTTTGCAACACACTGATCTAATTTGATGTGCCCAAGCCAGATACCTGGCATCTTTTTTCAGATGCTAGTTCTTTAATGTCGGGGCTCAGGCTTTGAGCTGAGGCAACTTTCATTATCGAACAAGGTGTTCAACAGTCATATCTCGTACACCCAATTCTAACATCATTCAGACCCAGTCACAAGATATGTGCAGCTTCAGCACGCATACACAACTGAATGCAACGCATACTTCATCAACAGCGATACAGGTTACACTGAGGGTGCCAGTATAAAAAACTTTAACACTGTTAGAAGTATACGCCACACTGTGAACCCACACCAAACAAAAATAAAAAACACTTTTCGGGAGAACATCCGCACCGTAACACAACATAAACACAAAAGAACAAATACCCAGAATCTTTTGCAGCACTAACTCTTTCGGGACGCTACAAAATACACCCCCGCTACCACCAAACCCCCCCCCCCCCCCCCCCCCCACACACACACACCTTGTAGCGTCCTGGAAGATTTAGTGCTACAAAGGGTTCTGGGTATTTGTTGTGTTGTGTTTATGTTGTGTTACGGTGCGGATGTTCTCCCGAAATGTGTTTGTCATTCTTGTTTGGTGTGGATTCACAGTGTGGCGTATATTTCTAAAAGTGTTAAAGTTTTTTATTTGGCTACCGTCAGTGTAACCTGTATCGCTGTTGATGAAGTATGCGTTGCATTCAATTGTGTGTGGGTGCAGAAGCTGCACTGACATGAAACTGGGCCGGCACTCGTTTGACTAGCTGAAAAAAAAAAAAAAAAAAATTCGGGAGGAGAGCTGGAGTCACTCCCGGAAGGGTTGGCAAGTATTAGAAGTAGCGGTGAATGCGGTGTTACCGTGGCACTGCCGCAATGTATAATCGACGGTCCAGCTTTAGTGTTAATTTGATATTGCCTCAAGGGCCAAGTCAAATTACACGTTGGGCCAAATTTGGCCCACGGGCCAGAGTTTGACACCCATGACCTTCACTGTAAAAAATTACTGTAAAAATAAAAAATACAATTACAGTTATATACTCCATCCATCCATCCATTTTCTACCGCTTATTCCCTTCGGGGTCGCGGGGGGCGCTGGAGCCTATCTCAGCTACAATCAGGACAAGTCGCCACCTCATCGCAGGGCCAACACAGATAGACAGACAACATTCACACTCACATTCACACACTAGGGCCAATTTAGTGTTGCCAATCAACCTATCATGTTCTTCTTAAATGCAGTTAAGTACTGTAAATTTTGTTGCATTTTTCAAAAAATATCGACCAGCAGTAAGTTACTGTAAAACCTACAGTGTAATTCAGTATTTTTCAGACTTGTTTCTTGGGTCCGCCCACAATTCGTCCAACCGAGCTTCATTTCACCTGGCCGACCCTGCTAAATCCATCCTACTGCATCGTGTGTTTTTGATAACAAGGTAAGAGTCACTTGTACCTTGATGTGTCATTTTCTGTTTGAATTACTTTATATATATATTTATAAAGTCCGAATTGTCAGCATCACAGACACTATCGTTGACCACGCGCATGTACCGCCGCATGCTAGCTAGCTAAGTTTTCTTCTTTTTTGTCATAGTCATCATAAAAGATGATAACTTGCAACATATGTGCTACGACTTGCAGCAATGTATTTGCGTATGTTAGACACATGCGAAGTCATAGTTGTATGCCTAATGCATCGTTTAAGTGTGCTTTCCCTAAATGCACAAGAGTTTTTTCCAACTTCTCAGCCTTCAAAACTCACAGCCGTCGTCATAAATATGGCAAGAGTAGGACTGATATGTATAGCGCAGAAGGTTTACCTTGTAATATTGTCTCATGTAGCGCGAAGCACTACGGCTACACTGAACGAAGTTTGACTTGATCAACAGCAAATCCAAGCAGCTCTTGTGTTATTAACACTGATGATGACTATTGTGATATGCAACTTGAGAATTCAGGATATTCCTGTTATAAAGACATGGAGGTCTACTTGCATTAAAAAAATGTTCACAGCACTGAAAAAAGGTTGAGAACCACTGCCTTAGGACAGTGGTTCTCAACCTTTTTTCAGTGATGTACCCCTGTGAACATTTTTTAAATTCAAGTACCCCCTAATCAGAGCAAAGCATTTTTGGTTGAAAAAAAGAGATAAAGAAGTAAAATACAGCACTATGTCATCAGTTTCTGATTTATTAAATTGTATAACAGTGCAAAATATTGCTCATTTGTTGTGGTCTTTCTTGAACTATTTGGAAAAAAAGATATAAAAATAACTAAAAACTTGTTGAAAAATAACCAAGTGATTCAATTATAAATAAAGATTTTTACACATAGAAGTAATCAACTTAAAGTGCCCTCTTTGGGGATTGTAATAGAGATCCATCTGGATTCATGAACTTCATTCTCAACATTTCTTCACAAAAAAAGAAATCTTTAACATCAATATTTATGGAACATGTCCACTACGCTTTAACCAAGCCTCCATTGTTTTCTACATGGATAGTTGATTGACAGTTGGTGCCGTGTGGCACCGCCAGGTAGGGTCAAACCATCATGGCATGGGGGAAACTCTGGCTTTATGGTAATGAAAGGAATAGCCTACTTGATTAGTTGTTCAGTTTATGAACTTACATTCATATTTTGTCGAAGTATTATTCAATAAATATATTTATAAAGGATTTTGGAATTGTTGCTATTTTTAGAATATTAAAAAAAAATCTCACGTACCCCTTGGCATACCTTCAAGTACCCCCAGGAGTACGCGTACCCCCATTTGAGAACCACTACCTTAGGAGACTAGATGTAAACAGAGGAAAGAGAGAGCGAGTGAGGTGGCCATTCCAAATACTTTTAAAATGCTACCCATATTGGATACTGTTTAGGAACATAAACTGCATTTCTTGACTGTACCAGTTGCTGGTGACAAAGTCACAATAAAACGTTGGATGATCAGCATGGAAGGTGATGTCATCTGCAAAGGCGTCCAACCTAGCTTAATCTCAGGGCTTGCTGCCCTTCTTGCCACCTACTATGTGTTCAACTTGGAATACCAAGAGGAAGGTCCTCGGACATTGGAATTTGTTCAAAGGTAAATCCTCTTGATACTGTTAAAATACTGTTAGGATATTTTATTTTATATTTCTCACCTCTGATCAGGAATTTGACGTGTCATTTCCCCAATTTGGTGCCTTAAATCAATGACTCTTCTGTTCCTTTGTGGACCTTCTTATTAGGGACCGACGCACCAGTTTGACTCTAGGATACAGAGAAGGTAGGTAATGTGCAGGTAAAGATATGTTGACTAGGTCAAAGAAGGAAGCACCTGTTTGACCCCAGGATGCAGAAAAAGTAGGTAATTTGCAGGTAAAGATATGTTGACTGGATGATGGCAGGAAGCACCAGTGTGACCCCACTATGCAGGGAAGGTAGGTAATGTGCGGGTGAAGGTATGTTGAATGGGTGAAAGAAGGAAGCGCAGGTGTGGTCGAGGCCATGCAGACAAGGTAGGTATGTGCAGGTGAAGATATGTTGTATGGTGAAAGAAAGAAGCACCAGTGTGACCCAAGGATGCAGGGAAGGTAGGTAATGTGCAGGTAAAGATATGTTGAATGGGTGAAGGCAGGAAACACCAGCTAGATGCCAGGATACAGAGAAGGTAGGTAATGTGCAGGTAAAGATATGTTGAATGAGTAAAGGCAGGAAACACCAGCTTGACTCCAGGATACAGAGAAGGTAGGTAATGTGCAGGTAAAGATATGTTGAATGGGTAAAAGTAGAAAGCACCAGCGTGACCACACTATGCAGAGAAGGTAGGTATTGTGCAGGTAAAGATATGTTGAATGGGTAAAGGCAAGAAGCACCAGTGTGACCCCAGGATGCAGAGAAGATAGGTAATGAGCAGGTAACGATATGTTAAATGGGTGAAAGCAGGAAACATCAGCGTAAATACACGGTCCCGTAGATGGAGAGAAAACATAAATAGAGAGAGGGGTTGGGGAGGCTTTAGCATTGTCTTCCTCTCTGAATTTGTCTTAATGGGTTTTAGAGCATTAACTCATCTACAGCTGTGGTTATGGTATAGGCTCACATATATCCTAAAATTGATATTAATATTTGTGCAGTGCATATTCCTAAATAACAATGTGAGGGGGGTTCTGTATCGACTGCAAGTAATCTTCAATCACAACAGAATATCTAATATGCTTTCTCTCTTTTTTAGGCGATTCATTGGCGTTAACCCTGAGAGGGGAACAAAGGCTAGCCAGGGAAAGGTGGTGTCCAAGAAGACCGGGAAGCTGGTCCAGAAAAAGGCAGCAACTGTAAATCCTCACGTAGCCACCCTCATAAAACATCTCACAGACTTTGAGTGGGGCTTTATGTAGCCGACAACTAAACACTGGACTCGTGTTCAGTGTTTTGTCTCCAGTTACAAATTAAGTTGACATGTTATAAATGTTAAAATGCTTTACTGAAAATAAGAAGAATGCACTAAATGTACATTGAATGTATTTGATGCACTTTAAAATAATTGGTTAATAAAAACATAATCTTGCAAGGCCATTTCTCCAGTCATTTTTATGCCAGCAGATTGCAGGGATTTTGATTTTGAAAAATTAAAAGTTCAACTCAATAACTTCTAGTGGCATTATACTGTAAAGCTCAGTCTATAGTGCTTACAATTATTTTACTGTAATTAACTGTTAATGGATATTACAGTAGATACACTAAAATAACAGTGTAATGCCGCTAAACAGATGACAGTATTATGCTGTGAAGCGTATATTTGATACAGCACAGTACTGTGATACTTTTTACAGTAATAAACTGTAGTGATAAATCACAGTATGTGTGCTGTAGAAAAACAGTTTTATACTGGAACCATAAGCTGCCAGTAGGTTACTGTAATTAAACGGTGAAAATTCTTACAGTAAGGGAGAGACCCGCCACCCAGCGGAGAAAACTCATTTCGGCCGCTTGTACCCGTCCGTGATCTTGTCCTTTCGGTCATAACCCAAAGCTCATGACCATAGGTGAGAATGGGAACGTAGATTGACCGGTAAATTGAGAGCTTTTCCTTCTGGCGCAGCTCCTTCTTACCACAACGAATCGATATAGCGTCCTCATTACTGAAGACGCCGCACCGATCAGCCTGTGCATCTCACGATCCACTCTTCCCTCACTCATGAACAAGACTCCAGGTACTTGAACTCATCCACTTGGGGCAAGATCTCCTGCCCAACCTCGAGATGGCACTCCACCCTTTCCCGGGCGAGAACCTCGGACTTGGAGGTGCTGATTCTCATCCCAGTCGCTTCACACTCGGCTGCGAACCAATCCAATGAGAGCTGAAGATCCTGGCCAGTTAAAGCCATAAGGACCACATCATCTGCAAAAAGGAGAGACCTAATCCAAACCGGATCCCCTCAACGCCATGACTGCGCCTATAAATTCAGTCCATAAACTTTATGAACACATTTGGTGACAAAGGGCAGCCAACTTACTGCTGGCAATGCGGACCAAGCTCTGACACTGATCATACAGGGAGCGACCCGCCACAACCAGACATGCCGATACCCCATACTCTCTGAGCACTCCCCACATGACTTCCCGGGGTGGCCACGGTCGAATGTCTTCTCCAAGTCCACAAAGCACATGTAGACTGGTTGGACAAACTCCCATGCACACTCAAGGACCCTGCCGAGAGTATAGAGCTGGTCTACCGTTCCACGACCAGGACGAAAACCACACTGTTCGTCCTGGATCCGAGGTTCCTCCTCTCCAGTACACATGAATAGACCTTACCGGGAAGGCTGAGGAGTGTGATCTACGATAGTTGGAACACACCCTCCGGTTCCCCTTCTTAAAGAGAGGAACCACCACCCCGGTCTGCCAATCCAGAGGTACCGCCCCTGATGTCCACGCGATGTTGCAGAGTCTTGTCAACTAAAACAGCCCCACAGCATCCAGAGCCTTAAGGAACTCCGGACGGAGCTCATCCACCCCCTGGGCCTTGCCACCGAGGAGCTTTTAAAACTACCTTGGCAACCTCAGCCCCAGAAATAGGAGAGCCCACCACAGATTCCCCAGGCACTGCTTGGCCTGTCGGTATGCCCGGTGCCTCTGGAGTCCCATGAGCCAAAAGGACCAGATAAGCTCTTTCTTCAGCTTGACGGCATCCCGCACTGCTGGTGGCCACCAGCGGGTTCTAGGATTACCGCCACGACAGGCACCAAACACCTTGCGGCCACAGCTCCAATCAGCTGGCTTGACAAGAGAGGCACGGAACATGATCCATTCAGACTCAATGTCCAGCACCTCCTTTGTGACATGTTCAAAGTTCCTCCGGAGGTGGACAGGAGACTCTGCTAGGCATTCCCAAAAGACTCTCACAATGCGTTTGGGCCTGCCAGGTCTGTCCGGGATCCTACCCCACCATCGGAGCCAGCTCACCAGGTGGTGATCGGTAGAAAGCTCGCCCCTCTCTTCACCCGAGTGTCCAAAACATGAGGCCGCAAATCCCATGACACAACTACAAAGTCAATAATGGAACTGCGGCCGAGGGTGTCCTGGTGCCAAGTGCACATATGGACACCCTTATGTTTGAACATTGTGTTTGTTATGGACAATCCGTGACGAGCACAAAAGTCCAATAACAAAGCACCACTTGGGTTCAGATCCGGGTGGCCATTTTTCCCAATCACGACTCTCCAGGTTTCAAAGTCGTTGCCAGCATGAGCGTTGAAGACCCCCAGCAGAACAAGGGAATCACCCGAGGGAGCACTCTCAAGGGAATCCAAAAACAGTGGGTACTCTGAGCTGCTCTTTGGTGCGTAAACACCAACAACAGTCAGGACCCGTCACCCAACCCGAAAGCGGAGGGAAGCTACCATCTCGTCTTCTGGGTTAAGTCCAACGTGCAGGCTTTGAGCCGGGGGGCAACAAGAATTGCCAACCCAGCCTCTCATTACTTGCAACACCAGAGTGGAAGAGAGTCCAACCCCTCTTGAGAGAACAGGTTCCAGAGCCCTTGCTGTGCGTCGAAGTGAGTCCAGCTTTATCTAGCCGGGAACTTCTCCACCTCGCGAGGTGACGTTCCACGTCCCAAGAGCGAGCTTATGTAGCCGATAATCGGACCGCCAAGTGCCTTGCCTTCGGCTTCCGCCCAGCTAACACTGCACCCGACCTCTATGACCCAGCCCGTGAGTGGTGAGCCTATTGCAGGGGGGACCCACGTTGCCTCTTCGAGCTGGGCCCCATGGGCTCCAGTCGCTCGCCATCGTGCCCCACCTCTGGGCCTGGCTCCACAGGGGAGCCACGGTGACCCGCGTCTGGGCGAGAAAATATCTAGGTCCTCGATTTGTACTTTTCATAAAGGTCTTTGAGCTGCTCTTTGTCTGATTCCTCTCCTAGGACCTGTTTGTCTTGGGAGACCCTACAAGGGGGCATAGAAGCCCCCGGACAACATAGCTCCTAGGATCAGTGGGGCACGCAACCACAAAGGTGGCGGCTCAGAAAGCAGGTTATATAAACATAACTCCAAAACCAAACATGCAAGATGTCTAAACATGCCTTTAATATTGTATCAATGTGAGTTTTACTAGAATCGGTTGTTTTTTTAAGGCTTGCAAACACAAAAAGTTTTTTTTACTCAATATGACAGTAAGTTCTTAAAATGCTGAGATAATGTGAAAAAAGCAATACAAATGTATTCCAACATGATTCCTAAACCAAACATGCAAAATGTCTAAAAATGCCTGTAATATTGAATCCATGTGAGTTTTACTAGAATCATTTGTTTTTGTAAGGTTTGCAAATACAAAAATTTAGTTTTATGACAGACACAAGTTAGTTTTTTTACTCATTATAACAGTATAGATGTCATACTGTATATTAAAGTTATATAAACATAACTCCAAAACCAAACGTGCATTGTGTCCAAAATTGCCTGTAATATTGTGTAGATGTAAGTTTTACTAGAATCAGGTTTGCAAATACAAAAATTGGGTTTTATGACAGTATACTGTCACACTCAATATGACAGTATAACTGTCATACTAAATCCATCCATTTTCTTCCGCTTATCCGAGGTCGGGTTGCGGGGGCAGCAGCCTAAGCAGAGAGCCCAGACTTCCCTCTCCCCAGCCACTTCGTCCAGCTCTTCTCGGGGGATCCCGAGGCGTTCCCAGGCCATAGTCTTTCCAATGTATCCTAGGTCTTCCCCATGGCCTCCTGCCGTTCGGACCTAGGGAGGCGTTCGGGTGGCATCCTGAGCAGATGCCCGAACCACCTCATCTGGCTCCTCTCAATGTGGAGGAGCAGCGGCTTTACACTGAGTTCCTCCCAGATGACAGAGCTTCTCACCCTATCTCTAAGGGAGAGACCCACCACCCGGCGGAGGAAACTCATTTCGGCCGCTTGTACCCGTGACCTTGTCCTTTCGGTCATAACCCAAAGCTCATGACCATAGGTGAGGATGGGAACGTTGATCGACCGGTAAATTGAAAGCTTTTCCTTCTGGCTCAGCTCCTTCTTCACCACAACGGATCGATATAGCGTCCTCATTACTGAAGACGCCGCACCGATCCGCCTGTAGATCTCACAATCCACTCTATCCTCACTCGTGAACAAGACTCCTAGGTACTTGACTCCTTCACTTGGGGCAAGATCTCTTTCCCAACCTCGAGATGGCACTCCACCCTTTCCCGGGCGAGAACCATGGACTCGGACTTGGAGGTGCTGATTCTCATCCCAGTCGCTTCACTGCGAACCGATCCAATGAAAGCTGAAGATCTTGGCCAGTTGAAGCCATCAGGACCACATCATCTGCAAAAAGCAGAGACCTAATCCTGCAGCCACCAAACCAGGCGCAGTCATGGCGTTGAGGGGATCCTCAAAGCCATGACTGCGCCTAGATATTCTGTCCATTAAAGTTATGAACAGAATCGTTGACAAAGGGCAGCCTTGGCGGAGTCCAACCCTCACTGGAAAGGGGTACGACATACTGCCGGCAATGCGGACCAAGCTCTGACACTGATCATACAGGGAGACACCCGCCACAATCAGACATGCCGATACTCCATACTCTCTGAGCACTCCTCACAGGATTTACCGGGGGCCAAGGTCGAATGTCTTCTCCAAGTCCACAAAACTTATGTAGACTGGTTGGGCAAACTCCCATGCACACTCAAGGACCCTGCCGAGAGTATAGAGCTGGTCTACCGTTCCACGACCAGGACGAAAACCACACTGTTCGTCCTGGTTCCGAGGTTCCTCCTCTCCATTACACATGAATAGACCTTACCGGGAAGGCTGAGGAGTGTGATCTACGATAGTTGGAACACACCCTCCGGTTCCCCTTCTTAAAGAGAGGAACCACCACCCCGGTCTGCCAATCCAGAGGTACCACCCCCGATGTAGACGCAATGTTGCAGAGTCTTGTCAACCAAGACTGCCCCACAGCATCCAGAGCCTTAAGAAACTCCGGACGGAGCTCATCCACCCCCGGGGCCTTGCCACCGAGGAGCTTTTTAACTACCTTGGCAACCTCAGCCCCAGAAATAGGAGAGCCCACCACAGACTTCCCAGGCACTGTTTCCTCATAGGAAGACGTGTTGGTGGGACTGAGGAGGTCTCGCTTGGCCTGTCGGTATGCCCACTGCCTCTGGAGTCCCATGAGCCAAAAGGACCCGGTGGCTCTTTCTTCAGCTTGACAGCATCCCTCACTGCTGGTGGATTACCGCCATGACAGGCACCAAACACCTTGCGGCCACAGCTTCAATCAGCTGGCTCAACAAGAGAGGAACGGAACATGGTCCACTCAGACTCAATGTCCAGCACCTCCCTCGTGACATGTTCAAAGTTCTTCCGGACATGTTCAAAGTTCTTGAGGAGACTCTGCTTGGTGTTCCCAGCAGACCCTTACAATGTGTTTGGGCCTGCCAGGTCTGACCGGCATCCTCCCCCACCATCGGAGCCAGCTCACCACCAGGTGGTGGTTGGTAGAAAGCTCTTCCCCTCTCTTCACCGAGTGTCCAAAACATGAGGCCGCAAATCCCATGACACAACTACAAAGTCAATCATGCGGCCGAGGGTGTCCTTGTGCCAAGTGCACATATGGACACCCTTATGTTTGAACATTGTGTTTGTTATGGACAATCCGTGACAAGCACAAAAGTCCAATAACAAAGCACCACTTGGGTTCAGATCCGGGTGGCCATTTTTCCCAATCACGACTCTCCAGGTTTCACTGTCGTTGCCAACATAGCGTTGAAGTCCACCAGCAGAACAAGGGAATCACCCGAGGGAGCACTCTCCAGTACTCCCTCAAGGGAATCCAAAAAGAGTTGGTACTCTGAGCTGCTGTTTGGTGTGTAAACACAAACAACAGTCAGAACCCGTCACCCAACCCGAAGGCTGAAGGAAGCTACCATCTCGTCTATTGGGTTTAAAGTCCAACGTGCAGGCTTTGAGCCGGAGGGCAACAAGAATTGCCACCCCAGCCTCTCATTAGTTGCAACGCCAGTGTGGAATCTCTTCCACTCTGGCGTTGCAAGTAATGAAAGTTCAGCTCAGTCCAGCCCCTCTGAGAGAACAGGTTCCAGAGCCCTTGCTGTGAGTCCAACTATATCTAGCTGGGAAAGTCTCCACCTCAAGCACCAGCTCAGGCTCCTTCCCTCCTAGCGAGGTGACGTTCCATGTCCCAAGAGCGAGCTTATGTAGCCGATAATCGGACCACCAAGTGCCCTGCCTTCGGCTGCCGCCCAGCTCACACTGCACCCTCTATGACCCAGCCCATGAGTGGTGAGCCCTGGAGGGGGGGGATCCACGTTGCCTCTTCGAGCTGAGCACGGCTGGGCCCCATGGGGACAGGCCCGACAATCGCCATCGTGCCACACCTCTGGGCCTGGCTCCACAGGGGAGCCACGGTGACCTGCGTCCGGGCGAGAAAAAATCTAGGTCCTCAATTGTACTTTTAATAAAGGTCTTAGAGCTGCTCTTTGTCTGATCCCTCACCTAGGACCTGTTTGTCTTGGGAGACCATAGAAGCCCCCGGACAACATAGTTCCTGGATCAGTGGGACACGCAAACCACAAAGGTGGCGGCTCAGAAAGCAGGTTATATAAATATAACTCCAAAACCAAACATGCAATATGTCTAAACATGCCCGTAATATTGTATCAATGTGAGTTTTCCTAGAATCGGTTGTTTTTGTAAGGTTTGCAAATACAAAAATTAGGTTTTACTCACAATGACAAAATCACACTCAATATGACAAAAAAATGGCTAATAATGCCTGAAATAATGAATCATTGGGAGTTTTACTGAGTTTTACATTTTGCAAACACAAAAAGTAGTTTTTTACTTGACTTTAATGTTCTTAGAACCCTGAGATAATGGGAAAAAAGCAATAAAAATGTATTTAAACCTAACTCCTAACAACACATGCAAAATGGCTAATAATGCCTAGGGAGACATGTAACGTTGTTAGTTTAAAAAAAATGATCTTTTGTAAAGATATCAAAGACACAAGCTAGTTTTTTTTATTCAATATGACAGTATAACAGTCATAGTAAATATGAAAGTTATATAAACATAACTCCAAAACCAAACATGTGTCATGTCTAAAAATGCCTGTAATAATGTATTTATGTGAGTTTGTAAGGTTTGCAAAAACAAAAAGTAGTTTTTTACTCAATATGAAAGTAATGTTCTTAGAATCCTGAGATAATGCGAAAAAAGCAATACAAATGTATTCAAACACAAATTTTAAACCAAACATGTAAAATGTCTAAAAATGCCTGTAATATTGAATCTATATAAGTTTTACTAGAATCAATTGTTTTTGTAAGGTTTGCAAATACAAAAATTAGGTTTTACACATAATGACACTAAAACTGTAACACTCAATATGACAATTATTTATGTATAACTCCTAACCACACATGAAACATGTCTAATAATGCGTGAAAAAATGTATCTTTGTGAGTGTTACTAGAAACATTTTCTTTTGTAAGGTTTGCAAAGACATGGTTAGTTTTTTGTACTCAATATGACAGTATAACTGCCACACTCAATATGACAGTTATTTAAACATAACTCTTAAACTACACATGAAAAATGATTAACAATGCCTGAAATAATGCATTCTTGTAAGTTTTACTCGAAACATATGCTTTTTTAAGGCTTGCAAACACAAAAATTATTTCTTTACTCAATATGACAGTAATGTTCTAAAATTCTGAGAAAATACGAACAAATTAATAAAAATGATTCCAACATAATTCCTAAACCAAACATGCAAAATGTCTAAAAATGTCTGTAATATTGAATCCATGTGAGTTTTACTAGATTTAAATGATTTTGTAAAGTTTGCAAATACATAAATTAGGTTTTACTTACTATGTCATAACTGACAGTATATGACAGTTATTTAACCATAACTCAAACCACACATGAAAAATGGCTAATAATGCCTGAAATAATGCATCCTTGGCCGTTTTACTCGAAACACATGCTTTTTTAAATCTTGCAAACACAAAAAGTAGTTTTTTACTCAACATGACTGTAATGTTCTTAAAATCCTGAGATAGTGCGAAAAAAGCAATAAAAATGTATTTAAACATTACTCCTAAACAACATATGCAAAATGGCTAATAATGCCTGGAAACATGTATCTTTGTTAGTTTTACTGGAAAAATGATCTTTTGTAAAGTTTGCAAAGACACAAGCCAGTTTTTTTTTATTCAATATGACAGTATAACAGTCATACTAAATATGAAAGTTATATAAACATAACTCCAAAACCAAACATGTGTCATGTCTAAAAATGCCTGTAATAATGTATTTATGTGAGTTTGTAAGGTTTGCAAAAACAAAAAGTAGTTTTTTACTCAATATGAAAGTAATGATCGTAGAATCCTGAGATAATGCGAAAAAAGCAATAAAAATGTATTTAAACATAACTCCTAAACAACATATGCAAAATGGCTAATAATGCCTGGAAACATGTATCTTTGTTAGTTTTACTGGAAAAATGATCTTTTGTAAAGTTTGCAAAGACACAAGCCGGTTTTTTTTAATTCAATATGACAGTATAACAGTCATACTAAATATGAAAGTTATATAAACATAACTCCAAAACCAAACGTGTGTCATGTCTAAAATTGCCTATAATAATGTATTTATGTGAGTTTGTAAGGTTTGCAAAAACAAAAAGTAGTTTTTTCCTCAATATGAAAGTAAGGATTTTAGAATGCTGAGATAATGCGAAAAAAAGCAATACAAATGTATTTAAACATAATTCCTAAACAAACCATGCAAAATGGCTAATAATGCCTGGAGACATGTATCTTTGTTAGTTTTACTAGAAAAATGATCTTTTGTAAAGATATCAAAGACACAAGCTAGTTTTTTTTATTCAATATGACAGTATAACAGTCCTACTAAATATGAAAGTTATCAAAACATAACTCCAAAACCAAACATGTGTTATGTCTAAAAATGCATGTAATTATGTATTTATGTGAGTTTGTAAGGTTTGCAAAAACAAAAAGTAGTTTTTTACTCAATATGAAAGTAATGATCTAAGAATCCTGAGATAATGCGAAAAAAGCAATAAAAATGTATTTAAACATAATTCCTAAACAACCCATGCAAAATGGGTAATAATGCCTGGAGACATGTATCTTTGTTAGTTTTACTAGAAAAATGATCTTTTGTAAAGGTTGCAAAGACACAAGCTAGTTTTTTTTTACTTAATATGACAGTATAACAGTCATACTAAATATAAAAGTTATATAAACATAACTCCAAATCCAAACATGTGTCATGTCTAAAATTGTCTGTAATAATGTATTTATGTGAGTTTGTAAGGTTTGCAAAAACAAAAAGTAGTGTTTTACTCAATATGAAAGTAATGATCTTAGAATCCTGAGATAATGCGAAAAAAGCAATACAAATGTATTCAAACACAACTTTTAAACCAAACATGTAAATTGTCTAAAAATGCCTGTAATATTGAATCTATGTAAGATTTACTAGAATCAATTGTTTTTGTAAGGTTTGCAAATACAAAAATTAGGTTTTACACATAATGACATTATAACTTTAACACTCAATATGAAAGTTATTTAATTATAACTCCTAAATACACATGAAACATGTCTAATAGCGTGAAAAAAATTATCTTTGTGAGTGTTGCTAGAAACATTTTCTTTTGTAAGGTTTGCAAAGACACAAGTTAGTTTTTTTTAACTCAATATGACAGTATAAGGCCACACTCAATATGACAGTTATTTAAACATAACTCCTAAACCACACCTGAAAAATGGCTAATAATGCCTGAAATAATGCATCTTTGGGAGTTTTACTGGAAACATATGCTTTTTTTAAGGCTTGCAAACACAAAAATTATTTTTTTACTCAATATGACAGTAATGTTCTAAAAATCCTGAGATAATGTGAAAAAAGCAATACAAATGTATTACAACATAATTCCTAAACCAAACATGCAAAATGTCTGAAAATGCCTGTAATATTGAATCCATGTGAGTTTTATTTGAATCAGTTGTATGGTTTGCTAATACAAAAATTGGGTTTTATGACAAACACAAGTTAGTTATTTTACTCAATATAACAGTTTAGCTGTCATACTATATATGAAAGTTATATAAACATAACTCCAAAACCAAACATGCATTATGTCCAAAACTGCCTGTAATATTGTATGTATGTGAGTTTTACTAGAATCAGGGTTGCAAATACAAAAATTGGGTTTTATGACAGTATACTGTCACACTCAATATGACAGTTATTTAAACATAACTCAAACAACACATGCAAAATGGCTAATAATGCCTGGAGCATGTATCTTAGTTAGTTTTACTAGAAACATGGTATTTTGTAAGGTTTGCAAAGACACAAGTTAGTTGTTTTTTTTATTCAATATGACAGTATAACTGTCATACTAAATATGAAAGTTATATAAACATTACTCTAAAACCAAACATGCATTATGTCTAAAAATATCTGTAATATTGTATCTGTGTGAGTTTAACTAGATTTAGTTGTTTTTGTAAGGTTTGCAAATACAAAATAAGGGTTTTACTCACTATGACAGTTTACAGTCACACTCAATCTGACAGTTATTTATTTAAACATAACTCCTAAACCGCACATGCAAAATGGCTAATAATGCCTGGAGATATGTATCTTTGTGAGTTTTACTAGAAACATTATATTGTGTAAGGTTTAGTTAGTTTTTGTACTCAATCTGACAGTATAACTGTCATTCTAAATCCATCCATTTTCTTCCGCTTATCCGAGGTCGGGTTGCGGGGGCAGCAGCCTGAGCAGAAAATCCCAGACTTCCCTCTCCCCAGCCACTTCGTCCAGCTCTTCTCGGGGTATTCCGAGGCGTTCCCAGGCCAGCCGGGGACATAGTCTTTCCAATGTGTCCTAGGTCTTCCCCGTGGCCTCCTGCCACACCTCCCTAGCGGCGTTCGGGTGGCATCCTGAGCAGATGCCCGAACCACCTCATGGCTCCTCTCAATGTGGAGGAGCAGCGGCTTTACTTTGAGTTCCTCCCGGATGACAGAGCTTCTCACCCTGTCTCTAAGGGAGAGACCCACCACCCGGCAGAGGAAACGCATTTCGGCCGCTTGTCCTTTCGGTCATAACCCAAAGCTGGTAACGTAGATCGACGGTAAATTGAGAGCTTTTCCTTCTGGCTCAGCTCCTTCTTCACCACAACGGATCGATATAGCGTCCTCAATACTGAAGACGCCGCACCAATCCGCCTGTGGATCTCTCGATCCACTCTATCCTCACTCGTGAACAAGACTCCTAGGTACTTGAACTCCTCCACTTGGGGCAAGATCTCCTCCCCAACCTGGAGATGGCACTCGACCCTTTCCTGCGTGGACTTGGACTTGGAGGTGCTGATTCTCATCCCAGTCGCTTCACACTCAAGGACCCTGCCGAGAGTATAGACCTGGTCTACCGTTCCACGACCAGGACGAAAACCACACTGTTCGTCCTGGATCCGAGTTTCCTCCTCTCCAGTACACATGAATAGACCTTACCGGGAAGGCTGAGGAGTGTGTTTCACGATAGTTGGAACACACCCTCCGGTTCCCCTTCTTAAAGAGAGGAACCACCACCCCGGTCTGCCAATCCAGAGGTACCGCCCCCAATGTTCACGCGATGTTGCAGAGTCTTGTCAACCAAGACAGCCCCACAGTATCCAGAGCCTTAAGGAACTCATCCACCACCGGGGCCTTGCCACAGAGGAGCTTTTTAACTACCTAGGCAACCTAAGCCCCAGAAATAGGAGAGTCCACCACAGATTCCCCAGGCACTGCTTGGCCTGTCGGTATGCCCGCTGCCTCTGGAATCCCATGAGCCAAAAGGACCCGATAGGCTCTTTCTTCAGCTTGACAGCATCCCTCACTGCTGGTGGCCACCAGCGAGTTCTAGGATTACCGCCACGACAGGCACCAAACACCTTGCGGCCACAGCTCCAATCAGCAGGCTCGACAAGAGAGGCACGGAACATGGTCCACTCAGACTCAATGTCCAGCACCTCCCTCATGACATGTTCAAAGTTCTTCCTTATGTTTGAACATTGTGTTTGTTATGGACAATCTGTGACGAGCACAAAAGTCCAATAACAAAGCACCACTTGGGTTCAGATCCGGGTGGCCATTTTTCCCAATCACAACTCTCCAGGTTTCACTGTCCTTGCCAACATGAGCATTGAAGTCCCCCAACAGAACAAGGGAATCACCCGAGGGAGCACTCTCCAGTACTCCCCCAAGGGAATCCAAAAAGAGTGGGTACTCTGAGCTGCTGTTTGGTGCGTAAACACAAACAACAGTGAGGACCCGTCACCCAACCCGAAGGCGGAGGGAAGCTACCATCTCGTCTACTGGGTTAAAGTCCAACGTGCAGGCTTTGAGCAACAACAATTGCCACCCCAGCCTCTCATTGCTTGCAACGCCAGAGTGGAAGAGAGTCCAGCCCCTCTTGAGAGAACAGGTTCCAGAGCCCTTGCTGTGCGTCGAAGTGAGTCCAACTATATCTAGCCGGAACTTCTTCACCTCGCGCACCAGCTCAGGCTCTTTCCCTCCCAGCGAGGTGACGTTCCACGTCCCAAGAGCGAGCTTATGTAGCTGATAATCGGACCGCCAAGTGCCCTGCCTTCGGCTGCCGCCCAGTTCACACTGCATCCGACCTCTATGACCTCAATGGGCCCATGAGTGGTGAGCCCATTGGAGGGTTGACCCACGTTGCCTCTTCGAGCTGAGCCCGGCAGGGCCCCATGGAGACAGGCCCGGCCACCAGTCGCTCGCCATCGTGCCCCACCTCTGCGCCTGGCTCCACAGGGGAGCCACGGTGACCTGCGCCTGGTCGAGAAAAAATCTAGGTCCTCGATTTGTACTTTTCATAAAGGTCTTTGAGCTGCTCTTTGTCTGATCCCTCACCTAGGACCTTTTCTCAGGGGATCCCGAGGCGTTCCCAGGCCAGCCGGGAGACATAGTGTTCCCAATGTGTCCTGGGTCTTCCCTGTGGCCTCCAGGATGACAGAGCTTCACCTTCACCAGGGGTGTCAAACTCAAATACAGAGTGGGCCAAAGTTTAAAACTGAACAAAGCCGCGGGCCAAGGTTGAACAAATTTACCTTTTAATAGGGACCCAAACAAGTTTTGCATTGAATATTGAACAAGCAAGGCTTATATAACTTTATAGTGACATGCAAAATCGAGTTTCAAATAATAATAATAATAATTAAAAAAAATCAATTGCATATCAAATACAATTTAAATAAAAATTGAATGCCTCTTTTCTATTTGCAGCCTTCTGAGGTAAATATCAACATTAACTTTTTCCACAGGCTAATACATTTGAAAATAAAATAAGAACGAATAAAACAACCATTCAGGACTTTAAACTGCTCAGTTTGCAAAACACTGATCTAATTTGATGTGCCCAAGCCAGATACCTGGCATCTTTTTTTAGATGCTAGTTCTTTAATGTCGGGGCTCAGGCTTTGAGCTGAGGCAACTTTCATTATCGAACGAAGGTGTTCAACAGTCATATCTCGTACACCCAATTCTGACATCATTCACACCCAGTCACAAGATATGTGCAGCTTCAGCACGTATACACAAATGAATGCAACGCATACTTCATCAACAGCGATACAGGTTACACTGAGGGTGCCAGTATAAAAAACTTTAACACTGTTAGAAATATACGCCACACTGTGAACCCACACCAAACAAAAATAAAAAACACTTTTCGGGAGAACATCCGCACCGTAACATAACATAAACACAAAAGAACAAATACCCAGAATCTTTTGCAGCACTAACTCTTTCGGGACGCTACAAAATACACCCCCGCTACCACCAAATTTGGCCCACGGGCCAGAGTTTGACACCCATGACCTTCACTGTAAAAAATTACTGTAAAAATAAAAAATACAATTACAGTTATATACTCCATCCATCCATCCATTTTCTACCGCTTATTCCCTTCGGGGTCGCAGGGGGCGCTGGAGCCTATCTCAGCTACAATCAGGCGGAAGGCGGGGTACACCCTGGACAAGTCACCACCTCATCGCAGGGCCAACACAGATAGACAGACAACATTCACACTCACATTCACACACTAGGGCCAATTTAGTGTTGCCAATCAACCTATCATGTTCTTCTTAAATGCAGTTAAGTACTGTAAATTTTGTTGCATTTTTCAAAAAACATCGACCAGCAGTAAGTTACTGTAAAACCTACAGTGTAATTCAGTATTTTTCAGACTTGTTTCTTGGGTACGCCCACAATTCGTCCAACCGAGCTTCATTTCACCTGGCCGACCCTGCTAAATCCATCCTACTGCATCGTGTGTTTTTGATAACAAGGTAAGAGTCACTTGTACCTTGATGTGTCATTTTCTGTTTGAATTACTTTATATATATATTTATAAAGTCCGAAATGACATAGCGTCACAGTCAGCATCACAGACACTATCGTTGACCACGCGCATGTACCGCCGCATGCTAGCTAGCTAAGTTTTCTTCTTTTTTGTCATAGTCATCATAAAAGATGATAACTTGCAACATATGTGCTACGACTTGCAGCAATGTATTTGCGTATGTTAGACACATGCGAAGTCATAGTTGTATGCCTAATGCATCGTTTAAGTGTGCTTTCCCTAAAAGCACAAGAGTTTTTTCCAACTTCTCAGCCTTCAAAACTCACAGCCGTCGTCATAAATATGGCAAGAGTAGGACTGATATGTATAGCGCAGAAGGTTTACCTTGTAATATTGTCTCATGTAGCGCGAAGTGCGATGATATACGGGCCTTTCTCCTGCATTTGAAAAGTCATATTACCGAAGGTAGGACAGTTACGTGCCCCTTCAGTCAATGTGAAAAAAGATTTACAGTTAAGTCTACTTTCACATCGCACGTGTCAAGGAAGCACTACGGCTACACTGAACGAAGTTTGACTTGATCAACAGCAAATCCAAGCAGCTCTTGTGTTATTAACACTGATGATGACTATTGTGATATGCAACTTGAGAATTCAGGATATTCCTGTTATGAAGACATGGAGGTCTACTTGCATTAAAAAAATGTTCACAGCACTGAAAAAAGGTTGAGAACCACTGCCTTAGGACAGTGGTTCTCAACCTTTTTTCTGTGATGTACCCCTGTGAACATTTTTTAAATTCAAGTACCCCCTAATCAGAGCAAAGCATTTTTGGTTGAAAAAAAGAGATAAAGAAGTAAAATACAGCACTATGTCATCAGTTTCTGATTTATTAAATTGTATAACAGTGCAAAATATTGCTCATTTGTTGTGGTCTTTCTTGAACTATTTGGAAAAAAAGATATAAAAATAACTAAAAACTTGTTGAAAAATAACCAAGTGATTCAATTATAAATAAAGATTTTTACACATAGAAGTAATCAACTTAAGTTGGGGATTGTAATAGAGATCCATCTGGATTCATGAACTTCATTCTCAACATTTCTTCACAAAAAAAAAAATCTTTAACATCAATATTTATGGAACATGTCCACTACGCTTTAACCAAGCCTCCATTGTTTTCTACATGGATAGTTGATTGACAGTTGGTGCCGTGTGGCACCGCCAGGTAGGGTCAAACCATCATGGCATGGGGGAAACTCTGGCTTTATGGTAATGAATGGAATAGCCTACTTGATTAGTTGTTCAGTTTATGAACTTACATTCATATTTTGTCGAAGTATTATTCAATAAATATATTTATAAAGGATTTTTGAATTGTTGCTATTTTTAGAATATTTAAAAAAAATCTCACGTACCCCTTGGCATACCTTCAAGTACCCCCAGGAGTACGCGTACCCCCATTTGAGAACCACTGCCTTAGGAGACTAGATGTAAACAGAGGAAAGAGAGAGCGAGTGAGGTGGCCATTCCAAATACTTTTAAAATGCTACCCATATTGGATACTGTTTAGGAACATAAACTGCATTTCTTGACTGTACCAGTTGCTGGTGACAAAGTCACAATAAAACGTTGGATGATCAGCATGGAAGGTGATGTCATCTGCAAAGGCGTCCAACCTAGCTTAATCTCAGGGCTTGCTGCCCTTCTTGCCACCTACTATGTGTTCAACTTGGAATACCAAGAGGAAGGTCCTCGGACATTGGAATTTGTTCAAAGGTAAATCCTCTTGATACTGTTAAAATACTGTTAGGATATTTTATTTTATATTTCTCACCTCTGTTCAGGAATTTCACGTGTCATTTCCCCAATTTGGTGCCTTAAACCAATGACTCTTCTGTTCCTTTGTGGACCTTCTTATTAGGGACCGACGCACCAGTTTGACTCTAGGATACAGAGAAGGTAGGTAATGTGCAGGTAAAGATATGTTGACTGGGTCAAAGAAGGAAGCACCTGTTTGACCCCAGGATGCAGAAAAAGTAGGTAATTTGCAGGTAAAGATATGTTGACTGGATGATGGCAGGAAGCACCAGCTTGACCCGAGAATGCAGAGCAAGTAGGTAATGTGCGGGTGAAGATATGTTGAATGGGTAAAATGGGTGAAAGAAGGAAGCGCAGGTGTGGTCGAGGCCATGCAGACAAGGTAGGTATGTGCAGGTGAAGATATGTTGTATGGTGAAAGAAAGAAGCACCAGTGTGACCCAAGGATGCAGGGAAGGTAGGTAATGTGCAGGTAAAGATATGTTGAATGGGTGAAGGCAGGAAACACCAGCTAGACGCCAGGATACAGAGAAGGTAGGTAATGTGCAGGTAAAGATATGTTGAATGAGTAAAGGTAGAAAGCACCAGCGTGACCACACTAACAGTGTAATGCCGCTAAACAGATGACAGTATTATGCTGTGAAGCTTATATTTGATACAGCACAGTACTGTGATACTTTTTACAGTAATAAACTGTAGTGATAAATCACAGTATGTGTGCTGTAGAAAAACAGTTTTATACTGGAACCATTAGCTGCCAGTAGGTTACTGTAATTAAACGGTGAAAATTCTTACAGTAAGGGAGAGACCCGCCACCCAGCGGAGAAAACTCATTTCGGCCGCTTGTACCCGTGATCTTGTCCTTTCGGTCATAACCCAAAGCTCATGACCATAGGTGAGGATGGGAACGTAGATTGACCGGTAAATTGAGAGCTTTTCCTTCTGGCGCAGCTCCTTCTTACCACAACGAATCGATATAGCGTCCTCATTACTGAAGACGCCGCACCGATCAGCCTGTGCATCTCACGATCCACTCTTCCCTCACTCATGAACAAGACTCCAGGTACTTGAACTCATCCACTTGGGGCAAGATCTCCTGCCCAACCTCGAGATGGCACTCCACCCTTTCCCGGGCGAGAACCTCGGACTTGGAGGTGCTGATTCTCATCCCAGTCGCTTCACACTCGGCTGCGAACCAATCCAATGAGAGCTGAAGATCCTGGCCAGTTAAAGCCAAAAGGACCACATCATCTGCAAAAAGGAGAGACCTAATCCTGCGGCCACCAAACCGGATCCCCTCAACGGCATGACTGCGTCTAGAAATTCTGTCCATAAAATTTATGAACACATTTGGTGACAACCCTCACTGGAAAGGGGTCCGACTTACTGCTGGCAATGCGGACCAAGCTCTGACACTGATCATACAGGGAGCGACCCGCCACAATCAGACATGCCGATACCCCATACTCTCTGAGCACTCCCCACAGGACTTCCCGGGGTGGCCACGGTCGAATATCTTCTCCGAGTCCACAAAGCACATGTAGACTGGTTGGACAAACTCCCATGCACACTCAAGGACCCTGCCGAAAGTATAGAGCTGGTCTACCGTTCCACGACCAGGACGAAAACCACACTGTTCGTCCTGGATCCGAGGTTCCTCCTCTCCAGTACACATGAATAGACCTTACCGGGAAGGCTGAGGAGTGTGATCTACGATAGTTGGAACACACCCTCCGGTTCCCCTTCTTAAAGAGAGGAACCACCACCCCGGTCTGCCAATCCAGAGGTACCGCCCCTGATGTCCATGCGATGTTGCAGAGTCTTGTCAACTAAAACAGCCCCACAGCATCCAGAGCCTTAAGGAACTCCGGATGGAGCTCATCCACCCCCGGGGCCTTGCCACCGAGGAGCTTTTTAACTACCTTGGCAACCTCAGCCCCAGAAATAGGAGAGCCCACCACAGATTCCCCAGGCACTGCTTGGCCTGTCGGTATGCCCGCTGCCTCTGGAGTCCCATGAGCCAAAAGGACCAGATAAGCTCTTTCTTCAGCTTGACGGCATCCCGCACTGCTGGTGGCCACCAGCGGGTTCTAGGATTACCGCCACGACAGGCACCAAACACCTTGCGGCCACAGCTCCAATCAGCTGGCTTGAAAAGAGAGGCACGGAACATGATCCATTCAGACTCAATGTCCAGCACCTCCTTTGTGACATGTTCAAAGTTCCTCCGGAGGTGGAAAAAGAAACTCTCTCTGACAGGAGACTCTGCTAGGCATTCCCAAAAGACTCTCACAATGCTTTTGGGCCTGCCAGGTCCGTCCGGGATCTTACCCCACCATCGGAGCCAGCTCACCAGGTGGTGATCGGTAGAAAGCTCGCCCCTCTCTTCACCCGAGTGTCCAAAACATGAGGCCGCAAATCCCATGACACAACTACAAAGTCAATAATGGAACTGCGGCCGAGGGTGTCCTGGTGCCAAGTGCACATATGGACACCCTTATGTTTGAACATTGTGTTTGTTATGGACAATCCGTGACGAGAACAAAAGTCCAATAACAAAGCACCACTTGGGTTCAGATCCGGGTGGCCATTTTTCCCAATCACGACTCTCCAGGTTTCAAAGTCGTTGCCAACATGAGCGTTGAAGACCCCCACAGAACAAGGGAATCACCCGAGGGAGCACTCTCAAGGGAATCCAAAAAGAGTGGGTACTCTGAGCTGCTGTTTGGTGCGTAAACACCAACAACAGTCAGGACCCGTCACCCAACCCGAAAGCGGAGGGAAGCTACCATCTCGTCTTCTGGGTTAAGTCCAACGTGCAGGCTTTGAGCCGGGGGGCAACAAGAATTGCCAACCCAGCCTCTCATTACTTGCAACGCCAGAGTGGAAGAGAGTCCAACCCCTCTTGAGAGAACAGGTTCCAGAGCCCTTGCTGTGCGTCAAAGTGAGTCCAGCTTTATCTAGCCGGGAACTTCTCCACCTCGCGAGGTGACGTTCCACGTCCCAAGAGCGAGCTTATGTAGCCGATAATCGGACCGCCAAGTGCCCTGCCTTCGGCTTCCGCCCAGCTAACACTGCACCCGACCTCTATGACCCAGCCCATGAGTGGTGAGCCTATTGCAGGGGGGACCCACGTTGCTTCTTCGAGCTGGGCCCCATGGGCACCAGTCGCTCGCCATCGTGCCCCACCTCTGGGCCTGGCTCCACAGGGGAGCCACGGTGACCCGCGTCCGGGCGAGAAAATATCTAGGTCCTCGATTTGTACTTTTCATAAAGGTCTTTGAGCTGCTCTTTGTCTGATTCCTCACCTAGGACCTGTTTGTCTTGGGGGACCCTACCAGGGGGCATAGAAGCCCCCGGACAACATAGCTCCTAGGATCAGTGGGACACGCAAACCACAAAGGCGGCGGCTCAGAAAGCAGGTTATATAAACATAACTCCAAAACCAAACATGCAAGATGTCTAAACATGCCTGTAATATTGTATCAATGTGAGGTTTACTAGAATCGGTTGTTTTTTTAAGGCTTGCAAACACAAAACGTTTTTTTACTCAATATGACAGTAAGTTCTTAAAATGCTGAGATAATGTGAAAAAAAGCAATACAAATGTATTCCAATATGATTCCTAAACCAAACATGCAAAATGTCTAAAAATGCCTGTAATATTGAATCCATGTGAGTTTTACTAGAATCATTTGTTTTTGTAAGGTTTGCAAATACAAAAATTGAGTTTTATGACAGACACAAGTTAGTTTTTTTACTCATTATAACAGTATAGATGTCATACTATATATTAAAGTTATATGAACATGACTCCAAAACCAAACGTGCATTATGTCCAAAATTGCCTGTAATATTGTATAGATGTGAGTTTTACTAGAATCAGGTTTGCATATACAAAAATTGGGTTTTATGACAGTATACTGTCACACTCAATATGACAGTATAACTGTCATACTAAATCCATGCATTTTCTTCCGCTTATCCGAGGTCGGGTTGCGGGGGCAGCAGCCTAAGCAGAGAGCCCAGACTTCCCTCTCCCCAGCCACTTCGTCCAGCTCTTCTCGGGGGATCCCGAGGTGTTCCCAGGCCATAGTCTTTCCAATGTATCCTAGGTCTTCCCCATGGCCTCCTGCCGTTCTGACCTAGGGAGGCGTTCGGGTGGCATCCTGAGCAGATGCCCGAACCACCTCATCTGGCTCCTCTCAATGTGGAGGAGCAGCGGCTTTACACTGAGTTCCTCCCAGATGACAGAGCTTCTCACCCTATCTCTAAGGGAGAGACCCACCACCCGGCGGAGGAAACTCATTTCGGCCGCTTGTACCCGTGACCTTGTCCTTTCGGTCATAACCCAAAGCTCATGACCATAGGTGAGGATGGGAACGTTTATCGACCGGTAAATTGAAAGCTTTTCCTTCTGGCTCAGCTCCTTCTTCACCACAACGGATCGATATAGCGTCCTCATTACTGAAGACGCCGCACCGATCCGCCTGTAGATCTCACAATCCACTCTATCCTCACTCGTGAACAAGACTCCTAGGTACTTGAACTCCTTCACTTGGGGCAAGATCTCTTTCCCAACCTGGAGATGGCACTCCACCCTTTCCCGGGCGAGAACCATGGACTCGGACTTGGAGGTGCTGATTCTCATCCCAGTCGCTTCACTGCGAACCGATCCAATGAAAGCTGAAGATCTTGGCCAGTTGAAGCCATCAGGACCACATCATCTGCAAAAAGCAGAGACCTAATCCTGCAGCCACCAAAATATGCCTAGATATTCTGTCCATTAAAGTTATGAACAGAATCGGTGACAAAGGGCAGCCTTGGCGGAGTCCAACCCTCACTGGAAAGGGGTCCGACATACTGCCGGCAATGCGGACCAAGCTCTGACACTGATCATACAGGGAGACACCCGCCACAACCAGACATGCCGATACTCCATACTCTCTGAGCACTCCCCACAGGATTTACCGGGGGCCAAGGTCGAATGTCTTCTCCAAGTCCACAAAACTTATGTAGACTGGTTGGGCAAACTCCCATGCACACTCAAGGACCCTGCCGAGAGTATAGAGCTGGTCTACCGTTCCACGACCAGGACGAAAACCACACTGTTCGTCCTGGATCCGAGGTTCCTCCTCTCCATTACACATGAATAGACCTTACCGGGAAGGCTGAGGAGTGTGATCTACGATAGTTGGAACACACCCTCCGGTTCCCCGTCTTAAAGAGAGGAACCACCACCCCGGTCTGCCAATCCAGAGGTACCGCCCCCGATGTAGACACAATGTTGCAGAGTCTTGTCAACCAAGACTGCCCCACAGCATCCAGAGCCTTAAGGAACTCCGGACGGAGCTCATCCACCCCCGGGGCCTTGACACCGAGGAGCTTTTTAACTACCTTGGCAACCTCAGCCCCAGAAATAGGAGAGCCCACCACAGACTTCCCAGGCACTGTTTCCTCATAGGAAGACGTGTTGGTGGGACTGAGGAGGTCTCGCTTGGCCTGTCGGTATGCCCACTGCCTCTGGAGTCCCATGAGCCAAAAGGACCCGGTGGCTCTTTCTTCAGCTTGACAGCATCCCTCACTGCTGGTGGATTACCGCCACGACAGGCACCAAACACCTTGCGGCCACAGCTTCAATCAGCTGGCTCAACAAGAGAGGAACGGAACATGGTCCACTCAGACTCAATGTCCAGCACCTCCCTCGTGACATGTTCAAAGTTCTTCCGGACATGTTCAAAGTTCTTCAGGAGACTCTGCTAGGTGTTCCCAGCAGACCCTTACAATGCGTTTGGGCCTGCCAGGTCTGACCGGCATCCTCCCCTACCATCGGAGCCAGCTCACCACCAGGTGGTGGTTGGTGGAAAGCTCTGCCCCTCTCTTCACCGAGTGTCCAAAACATGAGGCCGCAAATCCCATGACACAACTACAAAGTCAATCATGCGGCCGAGGGTGTCCTTGTGCCAAGTGCACATATGGACACCCTTATGTTTGAACATTGTGTTTGTTATGGACAATCCGTGACAAGCACAAAAGTCCAATAACAAAGCACCACTTGGGTTCAGATCCGGGTGGCCATTTTTCCCAATCACGACTCTCCAGGTTTCACTGTCGTTGCCAACATAGCGTTGAAGTCCACCAGCAGAACAAGGGAATCACCCGAGGGAGCACTCTCCAGTCCTCCCTCAAGGGAATCCAAAAAGAGTTGGTACTCTGCGCTGCTGTTTGGTGTGTAAACACAAACAACAGTCAGGACCCGTCACCCAACCCGAAGGCTGAAGGAAGCTACCATCTCGTCTATTGGGTTTAAAGTCCAACGTGCAGGCTTTGAGCCGGGGGGCAACAAGAATTGCCACCCCAGCCTCTCATTAGTTGCAACGCCAGTGTGGAATCTCTTCCACTCTGGCGTTGCAAGTAATGAAAGTTCAGCTCAGTCCAGCCCCTCTGAGAGAACAGGTTCCAGAGCCCTTGCTGTGAGTCCAACTATATCTAGCCGGGAACGTCTCCACCTCAAGCACCAGCTCAGGCTCCTTCCCTCCCAGCGAGGTGACGTTCCATGTCCCAAGAGCGAGCTTATGTAGCCGATAAGGGCACTTGGTGGTCACCAAGTGCCCTGCCTTCGGCTGCCGCCCAGCTCACACTGCACCCTCTATGACCCAGCCCATGAGTGGTGAGCCCTGGAGGGGGGATCCACGTTGCCTCTTCGAGCTGAGCACGGCTGGGCCCCATGGGGACAGGCCCGTCAATCGCCATCGTGCCACACCTCTGGGCCTGGCTCCACAGGGGAGCCACGGTGACCTGCGTCCGGGCGAGAAAAAATCTAGGTCCTCAATTGTACTTTTAATAAAGGTCTTTGAGCTGCTCTTTGTCTGATCCCTCACCCAGGACCTGTTTCTCTTGGGAGACCATAGAAGCCCCCGGACAACATAGTTCCTGGATCAGTGGGACACGCAAACCACAAAGGTGGCGGCTCAAAAAGCAGGTTATATAAATATAACTCCAAAACCAAACATGCAATATGTCTAAACATGCCTGTAATATTGTATCAATGTGTGTTTTCCTAGAATCGGTTGTTTTTGTAAGGTTTGCAAATACAAAAATTAGGTTTTACTCACAATGACAAAATCACACTCAATATGACAGTTATTTAAACATAACTCATAAACCACACAAAAAAATGGCTAATAATGCCTGAAATAATGAATCATTGGGAGTTTTACTGAGTTTTACATTTTGCAAACACAAAAAGTAGTTTTTTACTTGACTGTAATGTTCTTAGAACCCTGAGATAAAGGGAAAAAAGCAATAAAAATGTATTTAAACCTAACTCCTAAACAACACATGCAAAATGGCTAAAATGTTAGTTAGTTTAAAAAAATGATCTTTTGTAAAGATATCAAAGACACAAGCTAGTTTTTATTTATTCAATATGACAGTATAACAGTCATACTAAATATGAAAGTTATATAAACATAACTCCAAAACCAAACATGTGTCATGTCTAAAAATGCCTGTAATAATGTATTTAGGTGAGTTTGTAAGGTTTGCAAAAACAAAAAGTAGTTTTTTACTCATATGAAAGTAATGATCTTAGAATCCTGAGATAATGCGAAAAAAGCAATAAAAATGTATTTAAACATAATTCCTAAACAACTCATGCAAAATGGCTAATAATGCCTGGAGACATGTATCTTTGTTAGTTTTACTAGAAAAATTATCTTTTGTAAAGTTTGCAAAGACACAAGCAGGGTGTTTTTATTCAATAAGACAGTATAACTGTCATACTAAATATAAAAGTTATATAAACATAACTCCTAAACCAAACATGTGTCATGTCTAAAAATGTCTGTAATAATGTATTTATGTGAGTTTGTAAGGTTTGCAAAAACAAAAAGTAGTTTTTTACTCAATATGAAAGTAATGATCTTAGAATCCTGAGATAATGCGAAAAAAGCAATAAAAATGTATTTAAACATAACTCCTAAACAACCAAGGCAAAATGGGTAATAATGCCTGGAGACATGTATCTTTGTTAGTTTTACTAGGAAATGTATATTTTGTAAAGTTTGCAAAGACACAAGCTAGTTGTTTTTATTCAATAAGACAGTATAACAGTCATACTAAATATGAAAGTTATATAAACATAACTACAGAACTAAACGTGTGTCATGTCTAAAATTGCCTATAATAATGTATTTATGTGAGTTTGTAAAGTTTGCAAAAACAAAAAGTTGTTTTTTCCTCAATATGAAAGTAAGGATTTTAGAATCCTGAGATAATGCGAAAAAAGCAATAAAAATGTATTTAAACATAATTCCTAAACAACTCATGCAAAATGGCTAATAATGCCTGGAGACATGTATCTTTGTTAGTTTTACTAGAAAAATGATCTTTTGTAAAGTTTGCAAAGACACAAGCAGGTTGTTTTTATTCAATAAGACAGTATAACAGTCATACTAAATATAAAAGTTATATAAACATAACTCAAAAACCAAACATGTGTCATGTCTAAAAATGTCTGTAATAATGTATTTATGTGAGTTTGTAAGGTTTGCAAAAACAAAAAGTAGTTTTTTACTCATATGAAAGTAATGATCTTAGAATCCTGAGATAATGCGAAAAAAGCAATAAAAATGTATTTAAACATAATTCCTAAACAACCCATGCAAAATGGGTAATAATGCCTGCCTGTGTTAGTTTTACTAGAAAAATGATCTTTTGTAAAGTTTGCAAAGACACAAGCTAGTTTTTTTTTATTCAATATGACAGAATAACAGTCATACTAAATATAAAAGTTATATAAACATAACTCCAAAATCAAACATGTGTCATGTCTAAAAATGTCTGTAATAATGTATTTATGTGAGTTTGTAAGGTTTGCAAAAACAAAAAGTAGTTTTTTACTCAATATGAAAGTAATGATCTTAGAATCCTGAGATAATGCGAAAAAAGCAATAAAAATGTATTTAAACATAACTCCTAAACAACCCAGGCAAAATGGGTAATAATGCCTGGAGACATGTATCTTTGTTAGTTTTACTAGGAAATGTATATTTTGTAAAGTTTGCAAAGACACAAGCTAGTTGTTTTTATTCAATAAGACAGTATAACAGTCATACTAAATATGAAAGTTATATAAACATAACTCCAGAACCAAACGTGTGTCATGTCTAAAATTGCCTATAATAATGTATTTATGTGAGTTTGTAAGGTTTGCAAAAACAAAAAGTAGTTTTTTCCTTAATATGAAAGTAATGATCTAAGAATCCTGAGATAATGCGAAAAAAGCAATAAAAATGTCTTTAAACATAATTCCTAAACAACCCATGCAAAATGGCTAATAATGCCTGGAGACATGTATCTTTGTTAGTTTTACTAGAAAAATGATCTTTTGTTAAGTTTGCAAAGACACAAGCTAGTTTTTTTTTATTCAATATGACAGAATAACAGTCATACTAAATATAAAAGTTATATAAACATAACTCCAGAATCAAACATGTGTCATGTCTAAAAATGTCTGTAATAATGTATTTATGTGAGTTTGTAAGGTTTGCAAAAACAAAAAGTAGTTTTTTACTCAATATGAAAGTAATGATCTTAGAATCCTGAGATAATGCGAAAAAAGCAATAAAAATGTATTTAAACATAACTCCTAAACAACCCAGGCAAAATGGGTAATAATGCCTAGAAACATGTATCTTTGTTAGTTTTACTAGGAAATGTATATTTTTTAAAGTTTGCAAAGACACAAGCTAGTTGTTTTTATTCAATAAGACAGTATAACAGTCATACTAAATATGAAAGTTATATAAACATAACTCCAGAACCAAACGTGTGTCAT
The DNA here is from genome assembly GCF_033978785.1 of Entelurus aequoreus. Classification (NCBI taxonomy): domain Eukaryota; kingdom Metazoa; phylum Chordata; class Actinopteri; order Syngnathiformes; family Syngnathidae; genus Entelurus; species Entelurus aequoreus. The sequence goes on along the minus strand of NC_084756.1, from coordinate 787,429 downwards.
GTCTAAAATTGCCTATAATAATGTATTTATGTGAGTTTGTAAGGTTTGCAAAAACAAAAAGTAGTTTTTTCCTCAATATGAAAGTAAGGATTTTAGAATCCTGAGATAATGCGACAAAAGCAATAAAAATGTATTTAAACTTAATTCCTAAACAACCCATGCAAAATGGCTAATAATGCCTGGAGACATGTATCTTTGTTAGTTTTACTAGAAAAATTATATTTTGTAAAGTTTGCAAAGACACAAGCTAGTTTTTTTTAATTCAATATGACAGTATAACAGTCATATTAAATATGAAAGTTATATAAACATAACTCCAAAACCGAACATGTGTCATGTCTAAAAATGCCTGTAATAATGTATTCATGTGAGTTTGTAAGGTTTGCAAAAACAAAAAGTAGTTTTTTCCTCAATATGAAAGTAAGGATTTTAGAATCCTGAGATAATGCCAAAAAAGCAATAAAAATGTATTTAAACATAATTCCTAAACAACCCATGCAAAATGGGTAATAATGCCTGGAGACATGTATCTTTGTTAGTTTTACTAGAAAAATGATCTTTTGTAAAGTTTGCAAAGACACAAGCTAGTTTTTTTTTAATTAAATATGACAGTATAACAGTCATACTAAATATAAAAGTTATATAAACATAACTCCAGAACCAAACGTGTGTCATGTCTAAAATTGCTTATAATAATGTATTCATGTGGGTTTGTAAGGTTTGCAAAAAGAAAAAGTAGTGTTTTACTCAATATGAAAGTAATGATCTTAGAATCCTGAGATAATGCGAAAAAAGCAATACAAATGTATTCAAACACAATTTTTAAACCAAACATGTAAATTGTCGAAAAATGCCTGTAATATTGAATCTATGTAAGTTTTACTAGAATCAATTGTTTTTGTAAGGTTTGCAAATACAAAAATTAGGTTTTACACATAATGACATTATAACTTTAACACTCAATATGAAAGTTATTTAATTATAACTCCTAAATACACATGAAACATGTCTAATAGCGTGAAAAAAAATTATCTTTGTGAGTGTTGCTAGAAACATTTTCTTTTGTAAGGTTTGCAAAGACACAAGTTAGTTTTTTTTAACTCAATATGACAGTATTACGCCACACTCAATATGACAGTTATTTAAACATAACTCCTAAACCACACCTGAAAAATGGCTAATAATGCCTGAAATAATGCATCTTTGGGAGTTTTACTGGAAACATATGCTTTTTTTAAGGCTTGCAAACACAAAAATTATTTGTATTGTATTATGTATTACAACATAATTCCTAAACCAAACATGCAAAATGTCTGAAAATGCCTGTAATATTGAATCCATGTGAGTTTTATTTGAATCAGTTGTATGGTTTGCTAATACAAAAATTGGGTTTTATGACAAACACAAGTTAGTTTTTTTACTCAATATAACAGTTTAGCTGTCATACTATATATGAAAGTTATATAAACATAACTCCAAAACCAAACCATTATGTCCAAAACTGCCTGTAATATTGTATTTATGTGAGTTTTACCAGAATCAGGGTTGCAAATACAAAAATTGGGTTTTATGACAGTATACTGTCACACTCAATATGACAGTTATTTAAACATAACTCAAACAACACATGCAAAATAGCTAATAATGCCTGGAGCATGTATCTTAGTTAGTTTTACTAGAAAAATGGTATTTTGTAAGGTTTGCAAAGACACAAGTTAGTTGTTGTTTTTGTTCAATATGACAGTATAACTGTCATACTAAATATTAAAGTTATATAAACATAACTCTAAAACCAAACATGCATTGTGTCTAAAAATGCCTGTAATATTGTATCTGTGTGGGTTTAACTAGATTTAGTTGTTTTTGTAAGGTTTGCAAATACAAAATAAGGGTTTTACTCACTATGACAGTTTACTGTCACACTCAATCTGACAGTTATTTATTCAAACATAACTCCTAAACCACACATGCAAAATGGCTAATAATGCCTGGAGATATGTATCTTTGTGAGTTTTACTAGAAACTTTATATTGTGTAAGGTTTAGTTAGTTTTTGTACTCAATCTGACAGTATAACTGTCATTCTAAATCCATCCATTTTCTTCCGCTTATCCGAGGTCGGGTTGCGGGGGCAGCAGCCTGAGCAGAAAATCCCAGACTTCCCTCTCCCCAGCCACTTTGTCCAGCTCTTCTCGGGGTATTCCGAGGCGTTCCCAGGCCAGCCGTGGACATAGTCTTTCCAATGTGTCCTAGGTCTTCCCCGTGGCCTCCTGCCACACCTCCCTAGAGGCGTTCGGGTGGCATCCTGAGCAGATGCCCGAACCACCTCATGGCTTCTCTCAATGTGGAGGAGCAGCGGCTTTACTTTGAGTTCCTCCCGGATGACAGAGCTTCTCACCCTGTCTCTAAGGGAGAGACCCACCACCCGGCAGAGGAAACGCATTTCGGCCGCTTGTCCTTTCGGTCATAACCCAAAGCTGGTAACGTAGATCGACGGTAAATTGAGAGCTTTTCCTTCTGGCTCAGCTCCTTCTTCACCACAACGGATCGATATAGCGTCCTCAATACTGAAGACGCCGCACCAATCCGCCTGTGGATCTCTCGATCCACTCTATCCTCACTCGTGAACAAGACTCCTAGGTACTTGAACTCCTCCACTTGGGGCAAGATCTCCTCCCCAACCTGGAGATGGCACTCGACCCTTTCCTGCGTGAGAACCATGGACTTGGACTTGGAGGTGCTGATTCTCATCCCAGTCGCTTCACACTCAAGGACCCTGCCGAGAGTATAGACCTGGTCTACCGTTCCACGACCAGGACGAAAACCACACTGTTCGTCCTGGATCCGAGTTTCCTCCTCTCCAGTACACATGAATAGACCTTACCGGGAAGGCTGAGGAGTGTGTTTCACGATAGTTGGAACACACCCTCCGGTTCCCCTTCTTAAAGAGAGGAACCACCACCCCGGTGTGCCAATCCAGAGGTACCGCCCCCAATGTTCACGCGATGTTGCAGAGTCTTGTCAACCAAGACAGCCCCACAGTATCCAGAGCCTTAAGGAACTCATCCACCACCGGGGCCTTGCCACAGAGGAGCTTTTTAACTACCTAGGCAACCTAAGCCCCAGAAATAGGAGAGTCCACCACAGATTCCCCAGGCACTGCTTGGCTGTCGGTATGCCCGCTGCCTCTGGAGCCCCTGAGCCAAAAGGACCCGATAGGCTCTTTCTTCAGCTTGACGGCATCCCTCACTGCTGGTGGCCACCAGCGAATTCTAGGATTACCGCCACGACAGGCACCAAACACCTTGCGGCCACAGCTCCAATCAGCAGACTCGACAAAAGAGGCACAGAACATGGTCCACTCAGACTCAATGTCCAGCACCTCCCTCGTGACATGTTCAAAGTTCTTCCTTATGTTTGAACATTGTGTTTGTTATGGACAATCCGTGACGAGCACAAAAGTCCAATAACAAAGCACCACTTGGGTTCAGATCCGGGTGGCCATTTTTCCCAATTACGACTCTCCAGGTTTCACTGTCCTTGCCAACATGAGCATTGAAGTCCCCCAACAGAACAAGGGAATCACCCAAGGGAGCACTCTCCAGTACTCCCTCAAGGGAATCCAAAAAGAGTGGGTACTCTGAGCTGCTGTTTGGTGCGTAAACACAAACAACAGTCAGGACCCGTCACCCAACCCGAAGGCGGAGGGAAGCTACTGGGTTAAAGTCCAACGTGCAGGCTTTGAGCAACAACAATTGCCACCCCAGCCTCTCATTGCTTGCAACGCCAGAGTGGAAGAGAGTCCAGCCCCTCTTGAGAGAACAGGTTCCAGAGCCCTTGCTGTGCGTCGAAGTGAGTCCAACTATATCTAGCCGGAACTAGATATAGTTCAGGCTCTTTCCCTCCCAGCGAGGTGACGTTCCACGTCCCAAGAGCGAGCTTATGTAGCCGATAATTGGACCGCCAAGTGCCCTTCGGCTGCCGCCCAGTTCACACTGCATCTGACCTCTATGACCTCAATGGGCCCATGAGTGGTGAGCCCATCGGAGGGTTGACCCACGTTGCCTCTTCGAGCTGAGCCCGGCAGGGCCCCATGGAGACAGGCCCGGCCACCAGTCGCTCGCCATCGTGCCCCACCTCTGCGCCTGGCTCCACAGGGGCGCCACGGTGACCTGCGCCTGGGCGAGAAAAAATCTAGGTCCTCGATTTGTACTTTTCATAAAGGTCTTTGAGCTGCTCTTTGTCTGATCCCTCACCTAGGACCTTTTCTCAGGGGATCCCGAGGCATTCCCAGGCCAGCCGGGAGACATAGTGTTCCCAGTGTGTCCTGGGTCTTCCCCGTGGCCTCCAGGATGACAGAGCTTCACCTTCACCAGGGGTGTCAAACTCAAATACAGAGTGGGCCAAAGTTTAAAACTGAACAAAGCCGCGGGCCAAGGTTGAACAAATTAACCTTTTAATAGGGACCCAAACAAGTTTTGCATTGAATATTGAACAAGCAAGGCTTATAAACTTTATAGTGACATGCAAAATGGAGTTTCAAATAATAATAATAATAATTAAAACATATCAATTGCATATCAAATACAATTTAAATAAAAATTGAATGCCTCTTTTCAATTTGCAGCCTTCTGAGGTAAATATCAACATTAACTTTTTCCACAGGCTAATAAATTTGAAAATAAAATAACAATGAATAAAACAACCATTCAGGACTTTAAACTGCTCAGTTTGCAACACACTGATCTAATTTGATGTGCCCAAGCCAGATACCTGGCATCTTTTTTCAGATGCTAGTTCTTTAATGTCGGGGCTCAGGCTTTGAGCTGAGGCAACTTTCATTATCGAACAAGGTGTTCAACAGTCATATCTCGTACACCCAATTCTAACATCATTCAGACCCAGTCACAAGATATGTGCAGCTTCAGCACGCATACACAACTGAATGCAACGCATACTTCATCAACAGCGATACAGGTTACACTGAGGGTGCCAGTACAAAATTTTTTAACACTGTTAGAAATATACGCCACACTGTGAACCCACACCAAACAAAAATAAAAAACACTTTTCGGGAGAACATCCGCACCGTAACACAACATAAACACAAAAGAACAAATACCCAGAATCTTTTGCAGCACTAACTCTTTCGGGACGCTACAAAATACACCCCCGCTACCACCAAACCTCCCCCCCCCCACACACACACACACCTTGTAGCGTCCTGGAAGATTTAGTGCTACAAAGGGTTCTGGGTATTTGTTGTGTTGTGTTTATGTTGTGTTACGGTGCGGATGTTCTCCCGAAATGTGTTTGTCATTCTTGTTTGGTGTGGATTCACAGTGTGGCGTATATTTCTAAAAGTGTTAAAGTTTTTTATTTGGCTACCGTCAGTGTAACCTGTATCGCTGTTGATGAAGTATGCGTTGCATTCAATTGTGTGTGTGGGTGCAGAAGCTGCACTGACATGAAACTGGGCCGGCACTCGTTTGACTAGCTGAAAAAAAGAAAAAAAAATTCGGGAGGAGTGCTGGAGTCACTCCCGGGAGGGTTGGCAAGTATTAGAAGTAGCGGTGAATGCGGTGTTACCGTGGCACTGCCGCAATGTATAATCGACGGTCCAGCTTTAGTGTTAATTTGATATTGCCTCAAGGGCCAAGTCAAATTACACGTTGGGCCAAATTTGGCCCACGGGCCAGAGTTTGACACCCATGACCTTCACTGTAAAAAATTACTGTAAAAATAAAAAATACAATTACAGTTATATACTCCATCCATCCATCCATTTTCTACCGCTTATTCCCTTCGGGGTCGCGGGGGGCGCTGGAGCCTATCTCAGCTACAATCAGGACAAGTCGCCACCTCATCGCAGGGCCAACACTGATAGACAGACAACATTCACACTCACATTCACACACTAGGGCCAATTTAGTGTTGCCAATCAACCTATCATGTTCTTCTTAAATGCAGTTAAGTACTGTAAATTTTGTTGCATTTTTCAAAAAATATCGACCAGCAGTAAGTTACTGTAAAACCTACAGTGTAATTCAGTATTTTTCAGACTTGTTTCTTGGGTCCGCCCACAATTCGTCCAACCGAGCTTCATTTCACCTGGCCGACCCTGCTAAATCCATCCTACTGCATCGTGTGTTTTTGATAACAAGGTAAGAGTCACTTGTACCTTGATGTGTCATTTTCTGTTTGAATTACTTTATATATATATTTATAAAGTCCGAAATGTCAGCATCACAGACACTATCGTTGACCACGCGCATGTACCGCCGCATGCTAGCTAGCTAAGTTTTCTTCTTTTTTGTCATAGTCATCATAAAAGATGATAACTTGCAACATATGTGCTACGACTTGCAGCAATGTATTTGCGTATGTTAGACACATGCGAAGTCATAGTTGTATGCCTAATGCATCGTTTAAGTGTGCTTTCCCTAAATGCACAAGAGTTTTTTCCAACTTCTCAGCCTTCAAAACTCACAGCCGTCGTCATAAATATGACAAGAGTAGGACTGATATGTATAGCGCAGAAGGTTTACCTTGTAATATTGTCTCATGTAGCGCGAAGTGCGATGATATACGGGCCTTTCTCCTGCATTTGAAAAGTCATATTACCGAAAGTAGGACAGTTACGTGCCCCTTCAGTCAATGTGAAAAAATATTTACAGTTAAGTCTACTTTCACATCGCACGTGTCAAGGAAGCACTACGGCTACACTGAACGAAGTTTGACTTGATCAACAGCAAATCCAAGCAGCTCTTGTGTTATTAACACTGATGATGACTATTGTGATATGCAACTTGAGAATTCAGGATATTCCTGTTATAAAGACATGGAGGTCTACTTGCATTAAAAAAATGTTCACAGCACTGAAAAAAGGTTGAGAACCACTGCCTTAGGACAGTGGTTCTCAACCTTTTTTCAGTGATGTACCCCTGTGAACCTTTTTTAAATTCCAGTACCCCCTAATCAGAGCAAAGCATTTTTGGTTGAAAAAAAGAGATAAAGAAGTAAAATAAAGCACTATGTCATCCGTTTCTGATTTATTAAATTGTATAACAGTGCAAAATATTGCTCATTTGTTGTGGTCTTTCTTGAACTATTTGGAAAAAAAGATATAAAAATAACAAAAAACTTGTTGAAAAATAACCAAGTGATTCAATTATAAATAAAGATTTTTACACATAGAAGTAATCAACTTACAGTGCCCTCTTTGGGGATTGTAATAGAGATCCATCTGGATTCATGAACTTCATTCTCAACATTTCTTCACAAAAAAAGAAATCTTTAACATCAATATTTATGGAACATGTCCACTACGCTTTAACCAAGCCTCCATTGTTTTCTACATGGATAGTTGATTGACAGTTGGTGCCGTGTGGCACCGCCAGGTAGGGTCAAACCATCATGGCATGGGGGAAACTCTGGCTTTATGGTAATGAATGGAATAGCCTACTTGATTAGTTGTTCAGTTTATGAACTTACATTCATATTTTGTCGAAGTATTATTCAATAAATATATTTATAAAGGATTTTGGAATTGTTGCTATTTTTAGAATATTAAAAAAAAATCTCACGTACCCCTTGGCATACCTTCAAGTACCCCCAGGAGTACGCGTACCCCCATTTGAGAACCACTACCTTAGGAGACTAGATGTAAACAGAGGAAAGAGAGAGCGAGTGAGGTGGCCATTCCAAATACTTTTAAAATGCTACCCATATTGGATACTGTTTAGGAACATAAACTGCATTTCTTGACTGTACCAGTTGCTGGTGACAAAGTCACAATAAAACGTTGGATGATCAGCATGGAAGGTTATGTCATCTGCAAAGGCGTCCAACCTAGCTTAATCTCAGGGCTTGCTGCCCTTCTTGCCACCTACTATGTGTTCAACTTGGAATACCAAGAGGAAGGTCCTCGGACATTGGAATTTGTTCAAAGGTAAATCCTCTTGATACTGTTAAAATACTGTTAGGATATTTTATTTTATATTTCTCACCTCTGATCAGGAATTTGACGTGTCATTTCCCCAATTTGGTGCCTTAAATCAATGACTCTTCTGTTCCTTTGTGGACCTTCTTATTAGGGACCGACGCACCAGTTTGACTCTAGGATACAGAGAAGGTAGGTAATGTGCAGGTAAAGATATGTTGACTAGGTCAAAGAAGGAAGCACCTGTTTGACCCCAGGATGCAGAAAAAGTAGGTAATTTGCAGGTAAAGATATGTTGACTGGATGATGGCAGGAAGCACCAGTGTGACCCCACTATGCAGGGAAGGTAGGTAATGTGCGGGTGAAGGTATGTTGAATGGGTGAAAGAAGGAAGCGCAGGTGTGGTCGAGGCCATGCAGACAAGGTAGGTATGTGCAGGTGAAGATATGTTGTATGGTGAAAGAAAGAAGCACCAGTGTGACCCAAGGATGCAGGGAAGGTAGGTAATGTGCAGGTAAAGATATGTTGAATGGGTGAAGGCAGGAAACACCAGCTAGATGCCAGGATACAGAGAAGGTAGGTAATGTGCAGGTAAAGATATGTTGAATGAGTAAAGGCAGGAAACACCAGCATGACTCCAGGATACAGAGAAGGTAGGTAATGTGCAGGTAAAGATATGTTGAATGGGTAAAGGTAGAAAGCACCAGCGTGACCACACTATGCAGAGAAGGTAGGTATTGTGCAGGTAAAGATATGTTGAATGGGTAAAGGCAAGAAGCACCAGTGTGACCCCAGGATGCAGAGAAGATAGGTAATGAGCAGGTAACGATATGTTAAATGGGTGAAAGCAGGAAACATCAGCGTAAATACACGGTCCCGTAGATGGAGAGAAAACATAAATAGAGTGAGGGATTGGGGAGGCTTTAGCATTGTCTTCCTCTCTGAATTTGTCTTAATGGGTTTTAGAGCATTAACTCATCTACAGCTGTGGTTATGGTATAGGCTCACATATATCCTAAAATTGATATTAATATTTGTGCAGTGCATATTCCTAAATAACAATGTGAGGGGGGTTCTGTATCGACTGCAAGTAATCTTCAATCACAACAGAATATCTAATATGCTTTCTCTCTTTTTTAGGCGATTCATTGGCGTTAACCCTGAGAGGGGAACAAAGGCTAGCCAGGGAAAGGTGGTGTCTAAGAAGACCGGGAAGCTGGTCCAGAAAAAGGCAGCAACTGTAAATCCTCACGTAGCCACCCTCATAAAACATCTCACAGACTTTGAGTGGGGCTTTATGTAGCCGACAACTAAACACTGGACTCGTGTTCAGTGTTTTGTCTCCAGTTAGAAATTAAGTGGACATGTTATAAATGTTAAAATGCTTTACTGAAAATAAGAAGAATGCACTAAATGTACATTGAATGTATTTGATGCACTTTAAAATAATTGGTTAATAAAAACATAATCTTGCAAAGCCATTTCTCCAGTAATTTTTATGCCAGCAGATTGCAGGGATTTTGATTTTGAAAAATTAAAAGTTCAACTCATTAACTTCTAGTGGCATTATACTGTAAAGCTCAGTCTATAGTGCTTACAATTATTTTACTGTAATTAACAGTTAATGGATATTACAGTAGATACACTAAAATAACAGTGTAATGCCGCTAAACAGATGACAGTATTATGCTGTGAAGCGTATATTTGATACAGCACAGTACTGTGATACTTTTTACAGTAATAAACTGTAGTGATAAATCACAGTATGTGTGCTGTAGAAAAACAGTTTTATACTGGAACCATTAGCTGCCAGTAGGTTACTGTAATTAAACGGTGAAAATTCTTACAGTAAGGGAGAGACCCGCCACCCAGCGGAGAAAACTCATTTCGGCCGCTTGTACCCGTGATCTTGTCCTTTCGGTCATAACCCAAAGCTCATGACCATAGGTGAGGATGGGAACGTAGATTGACCGGTAAATTGAGAGCTTTTCCTTCTGGCGCAGCTCCTTCTTACCGCAACGAATCGATATAGCGTCCTCATTACTGAAGACGCCGCACCGATCAGCCTGTGCATCTCACGATCCACTCTTCCCTCACTCATGAACAAGACTCCAGGTACTTGAACTCATCCACTTGGGGCAAGATCTCCTGCCCAACCTCGAGATGGCACTCCACCCTTTCCCGGGCGAGAACCTCGGACTTGGAGGTGCTGATTCTCATCCCAGTCGCTTCACACTCGGCTGCGAACCAATCCAATGAGAGCTGAAGATTCTGGCCAGTTAAAGCCATAAGGACCACATCATCTGCAAAAAGGAGAGACCTAATCCAAACCGGATCCCCTCAACGCCATGACTGCGCCTATAAATTCAGTCCATAAAATTTATGAACACATTTGGTGACAAAGGGCAGCCAACTTACTGCTGGCAATGCGGACCAAGCTCTGACACTGATCATACAGGGAGCGACCCGCCACAACCAGACATGCCGATACCCCATACTCTCTGAGCACTCCCCACATGACTTCCCGGGGTGGCCACGGTCGAATGTCTTCTCCAAGTCCACAAAGCACATGTAGACTGGTTGGACAAACTCCCATGCACACTCAAGGACCCTGCCGAGAGTATAGAGCTGGTCTACCGTTCCACGACCAGGACGAAAACCACACTGTTCGTCCTGGATCCGAGGTTCCTCCTCTCCAGTACACATGAATAGACCTTACCGGGAAGGCTGAGGAGTGTGATCCACGATAGTTGGAACACACCCTCCGGTTCCCCTTCTTAAAGAGAGGAACCACCACCCCGGTCTGCCAATCCAGAGGTACCGCCCCTGATGTCCACGCGATGTTGCAGAGTCTTGTCAACTAAAACAGCCCCACAGCATCCAGAGCCTTAAGGAACTCCGGACGGAGCTCATCCACCCCCGGGGCCTTGCCACAGAGGAGCTTTTAAAACTACCTTGGCAACCTCAGCCCCAGAAATAGGAGAGCCCACCACAGATTCCCCATGCACTGCTTGGCCTGTCGGTATGCCCGGTGCCTCTGGAGTCCCATGAGCCAAAAGGACCAGATAAGCTCTTTCTTCAGCTTGACGGCATCCCGCACTGCTGGTGGCCACCAGCGGGTTCTAGGATTACCGCCACGACAGGCACCAAACACCTTGCTGCCACAGCTCCAATCAGCTGGCTTGACAAGAGAGGCACGGAACATGATCCATTCAGACTCAATGTCCAGCACCTCCTTTGTGACATGTTCAAAGTTCCTCCGGAGGTGGAAAAAGAAACTCTCTCTGACAGGAGACTCTGCTAGGCATTCCCAAAAGACTCTCACAATGCGTTTGGGCCTGCCAGGTCTGTCCGGGATCCTACCCCACCATCGGAGCCAGCTCACCAGGTGGTGATCGGTAGAAAGCTCGCCCCTCTCTTCACCCGAGTGTCCAAAACATGAGGCCGCAAATCCCATGACACAACTACAAAGTCAATAATGGAACTGCGGCCGAGAGTGTCCTGGTGCCAAGTGCACATATGGACACCCTTATGTTTGAACATTGTGTTTGTTATGGACAATCCGTGACGAGCACAAAAGTCCAATAACAAAGCACCACTTGGGTTCAGATCCGGGTGGCCATTTTTCCCAATCACGACTCTCCAGGTTTCAAAGTCGTTGCCAACATGAGCGTTGAAGACCCCCAGCAGAACAAGGGAATCACCCGAGGGAGCACTCTCAAGGGAATCCAAAAACAGTGGGTACTCTGAGCTGCTGTTTGGTGCGTAAACACCAACAACAGTCAGGACCCGTCACCCAACCCGAAAGCGGAGGGAAGCTACCATCTCGTCTTCTGGGTTAAGTCCAACGTGCAGGCTTTGAGCCGGGGGGCAACAAGAATTGCCAACCCAGCCTCTCATTACTTGCAACGCCAGAGTGGAAGAGAGTCCAACCCCTCTTGAGAGAACAGGTTCCAGAGCCCTTGCTGTGCGTCGAAGTGAGTCCAGCTTTATCTAGCCGGGAACTTCTCCACCTCGCGAGGTGACGTTCCACGTCCCAAGAGCGAGCTTATGTAGCCGATAATCGGACCGCCAAGTGCCCTGCCTTCGGCTTCCGCCCAGCTAACACTGCACCCGACCTCTATGACCCAGCCCATGAGTGGTGAGCCTATTGCAGGGGGGACCCACGTTGCCTCTTCGAGCTGGGCCCCATGGGCACCAGTCGCTCGCCATCGTGCCCCACCTCTGGGCCTGGCTCCACAGGGGAGCCACGGTGACCCGCGTCCGGGCGAGAAAATATCTAGGTCCTCGATTTGTACTTTTCATAAAGGTCTTTGAGCTGCTCTTTGTCTGATTCCTCTCCTAGGACCTGTTTGTCTTGGGAGACCCTACAAGGGGGCATAGAAGCCCCCGGACAACATAGCTCCTAGGATCAGTGGGACACGCAACCACAAAGGTGGCGGCTCAGAAAGCAGGTTATATAAACATAACTCCAAAACCAAACATGCAAGATGTCTAAACATGCCTTTAATATTGTATCAATGTGAGTTTTACTAGAATCGGTTGTTTTTTTAAGGCTTGCAAACACAAAAAGTTTTTTTTACTCAATATGACAGTAAGTTCTTAAAATGCTGAGATAATGTGAAAAAAGCAATACAAATGTATTCCAACATGATTCCTAAACCAAACATGCAAAATGTCTAAAAATGCCTGTAATATTGAATCCATGTGAGTTTTACTAGAATCATTTGTTTTTGTAAGGTTTGCAAATACAAAAATTGAGTTTTATGACAGACACAAGTTAGTTTTTTTACTCATTATAACAGTATAGATGTCATACTATATATTAAAGTTATATAAACATAACTCCAAAACCAAACGTGCATTATGTCCAAAATTGCCTGTAATATTGTGTAGATGTAAGTTTTACTAGAATCAGGTTTGCAAATACAAAAATTGGGTTTTATGACAGTATACTGTCACACTCAATATGACAGTATAACTGTCATACTAAATCCATCCATTTTCTTCCGCTTATCCGAGGTCGGGTTGCGGGGGCAGCAGCCTAAGCAGAGAGCCCAGACTTCCCTCTCCCCAGCCACTTCGTCCAGCTCTTCTCGGGGGATCCCGAGGTGTTCCCAGGCCATAGTCTTTCCAATGTATCCTAGGTCTTCCCCATGGCCTCCTGCCGTTCGGACCTAGGGAGGCGTTCGGGTGGCATCCTGAGCAGATGCCCGAACCACCTCATCTGGCTCCTCTCAATGTGGAGGAGCAGCGGCTTTACACTGAGTTCCTCCCAGATGACAGAGCTTCTCACCCTATCTCTAAGGGAGAGACCCACCACCCGGCGGAGGAAACTCATTTCGGCCGCTTGTACCCGTGACCTTGTCCTTTCGGTCATAACCCAAAGCTCATGACCATAGGTGAGGATGGGAACGTTGATCGACCGGTAAATTGAAAGCTTTTCCTTCTGGCTCAGCTCCTTCTTCACCACAACGGATCGATATAGCGTCCTCATTACTGAAGACGCCGCACCGATCCCCCTGTAGATCTCACAATCCACTCTATCCTCACTCGTGAACAAGACTCCTAGGTACTTGACTCCTTCACTTGGGGCAAGATCTCTTTCCCAACCTCGAGATGGCACTCCACCCTTTCCCGGGCGAGAACCATGGACTCGGACTTGGAGGTGCTGATTCTCATCCCAGTCGCTTCACTGCGAACCGATCCAATGAAAGCTGAAGATCTTGGCCAGTTGAAGCCATCAGGACCACATCATCTGCAAAAAGCAGAGACCTAATCCTGCAGCCACCAAACCAGGCGCAGTCATGGCGTTGAGGGGATCCTCAAAGCCATGACTGCGCCTAGATATTCTGTCCATTAAAGTTATGAACAGAATCGTTGACAAAGGGCAGCCTTGGCGGAGTCCAACCCTCACTGGAAAGGGGTACGACATACTGCCGGCAATGCGGACCAAGCTCTGACACTGATCATACAGGGAGACACCCGCCACAATCAGACATGCCGATACTCCATACTCTCTGAGCACTCCCCACAGGATTTACCGGGGGCCAAGGTCGAATGTCTTCTCCAAGTCCACAAAACTTATGTAGACTGGTTGGGCAAACTCCCATGCACACTCAAGGACCCTGCCGAGAGTATAGAGCTGGTCTACCGTTCCACGACCAGGACGAAAACCACACTGTTCGTCCTGGATCCGAGGTTCCTCCTCTCCATTACACATGAATAGACCTTACCGGGAAGGCTGAGGAGTGTGATCTACGATAGTTGGAACACACCCTCCGGTTCCCCTTCTTAAAGAGAGGAACCACCACCCCGGTCTGCCAATCCAGAGGTACCACCCCCGATGTAGACGCAATGTTGCAGAGTCTTGTCAACCAAGACTGCCCCACAGCATCCAGAGCCTTAAGAAACTCCGGACGGAGCTCATCCACCCCCGGGGCCTTGCCACCGAGGAGCTTTTTAACTACCTTGGCAACCTCAGCCCCAGAAATAGGAGAGCCCACCACAGACTTCCCAGGCACTGTTTCCTCATAGGAAGACGTGTTGGTGGGACTGAGGAGGTCTCGCTTGGCCTGTCGGTATGCCCACTGCCTCTGGAGTCCCATGAGCCAAAAGGACCCGGTGGCTCTTTCTTCAGCTTGACAGCATCCCTCACTGCTGGTGGATTACCGCCACGACAGGCACCAAACACCTTGCGGCCACAGCTTCAATCAGCTGGCTCAACAAGAGAGGAACGGAACATGGTCCACTCAGACTCAATGTCCAGCACCTCCCTCGTGACATGTTCAAAGTTCTTCCGGACATGTTCAAAGTTCTTCAGGAGACTCTGCTTGGTGTTCCCAGCAGACCCTTACAATGCGTTTGGGCCTGCCAGGTCTGACCGGCATCCTCCCCTACCATCGGAGCCAGCTCACCACCAGGTGGTGGTTGGTAGAAAGCTCTGCCCCTCTCTTCACCGAGTGTCCAAAACATGAGGCCGCAAATCCCATGACACAACTACAAAGTCAATCATGCGGCCGAGGGTGTCCTTGTGCCAAGTGCACATATGGACACCCTTATGTTTGAACATTGTGTTTGTTATGGACAATCCGTGACAAGCACAAAAGTCCAATAACAAAGCACCACTTGGGTTCAGATCCGGGTGGCCATTTTTCCCAATCACGACTCTCCAGGTTTCACTGTCGTTGCCAACATAGCGTTGAAGTCCACCAGCAGAACAAGGGAATCACCCGAGGGAGCACTCTCCAGTACTCCCTCAAGGGAATCCAAAAAGAGTTGGTACTCTGAGCTGCTGTTTGGTGTGTAAACACAAACAACAGTCAGGACCCGTCACCCAACCCGAAGGCTGAAGGAAGCTACCATCTCGTCTATTGGGTTTAAAGTCCAACGTGCAGGCTTTGAGCCGGAGGGCAACAAGAATTGCCACCCCAGCCTCTCATTAGTTGCAACGCCAGTGTGGAATCTCTTCCACTCTGGCGTTGCAAGTAATGAAAGTTCAGCTCAGTCCAGCCCCTCTGAGAGAACAGGTTCCAGAGCCCTTGCTGTGAGTCCAACTATATCTAGCTGGGAACGTCTCCACCTCAAGCACCAGCTCAGACTCCTTCCCTCCCAGCGAGGTGACGTTCCATGTCCCAAGAGCGAGCTTATGTAGCCGATAATCGGACCACCAAGTGCCCTGCCTTCGGCTGCCGCCCAGCTCACACTGCACCCTCTATGACCCAGCCCATGAGTGGTGAGCCCTGGAGGGGGGGATCCACGTTGCCTCTTCGAGCTGAGCACGGCTGGGCCCCATGGGGACAGGCCCGACAATCGCCATCGAGCCACGGTGACCTGCGTCCGGGCGAGAAAAAATCTAGGTCCTCAATTATACTTTTAATAAAGGTCTTAGAGCTGCTCTTTGTCTGATCAGTCACCTAGGACCTGTTTGTCTTGGGAGACCATAGAAGCCCCCGGACAACATAGTTCCTGGATCAGTGGGACACGCAAACCACAAAGGTGGCGGCTCAGAAAGCAGGTTATATAAATATAACTCCAAAACCAAACATGCAATATGTCTAAACATGCCTGTAATATTGTATCAATGTGAGTTTTCCTAGAATCGGTTGTTTTTGTAAGGTTTGCAAATACAAAAATTAGGTTTTACTCACAATGACAAAATCACACTCAATATGACAAAAAAATGGCTAATAATGCCTGAAATAATGAATCATTGGGAGTTTTACTGAGTTTTACATTTTGCAAACACAAAAAGTAGTTTTTTACTTGACTTTAATGTTCTTAGAACCCTGAGATAATGGGAAAAAAGCAATAAAAATGTATTTAAACCTAACTCCTAAACAACACATGCAAAATGGCTAATAATGCCTAGGGAGACATGTAACGTTGTTAGTTTAAAAAAATGATCTTTTGTAAAGATATCAAAGACACAAGCTAGTTTTTTTTATTCAATATGACAGTATAACAGTCATACTAAATATGAAAGTTATATAAACATAACTCCAAAACCAAACATGTGTCATGTCTAAAAATGCCTGTAATAATGTATTTATGTGAGTTTGTAAGGTTTGCAAAAACAAAAAGTAGTTTTTTACTCAATATGAAAGTAATGTTCTTAGAATCCTGAGATAATGCGAAAAAAGCAATACAAATGTATTCAAACACAAATTTTAAACCAAACATGTTAAATGTCTAAAAATGCCTGTAATATTGAATCTATATAAGTTTTACTAGAATCAATTGTTTTTGTAAGGTTTGCAAATACAAAAATTAGGTTTTACACATAATGACACTAAAACTGTAACACTCAATATGACAATTATTTATGTATAACTCCTAACCACACATGAAACATGTCTAATAATGCGTGAAAAAATTTATCTTTGTGAGTGTTACTAGAAACATTTTCTTTTGTAAGGTTTGCAAAGACAGGTTAGTTTTTTTTACTCAATATGACAGTATAACTGCCACACTCAATATGACAGTTATTTAAACATAACTCTTAAACTACACATGAAAAATTATTGACAATGCCTGAAATAATGCATTCTTGTAAGTTTTACTCGAAACATATGCTTTTTTAAGGCTTGCAAACACAAAAATTATTTCTTTACTCAATATGACAGTAATGTTCTAAAATTCTGAGAAAATACGAACAAATTAATAAAAATTATTCCAACATAATTCCTAAACCAAACATGCAAAATGTCTAAAAATGTCTGTAATATTGAATCCATGTGAGTTTTACTAGATTTAAATGATTTTGTAAAGTTTGCAAATACATAAATTAGGTTTTACTTATTATGTCATAACTGACAGTATATGACAGTTATTTAACCATAACTCAAACCACACATGAAAAATGGCTAATAATGCCTGAAATAATGCATCCTTGGCCGTTTTACTCGAAACACATGCTTTTTTAAATCTTGCAAACACAAAAAGTAGTTTTTTACTCAACATGACTGTAATGTTCTTAAAATCCTGAGATAATGCGAAAAAAGCAATACAAATGTATTTAAACATTACTCCTAAACAACATATGCAAAATGGCTAATAATGCCTGGAAACATGTATCTTTGTTAGTTTTACTGGAAAAATGATCTTTTGTAAAGTTTGCAAAGACACAAGCCAGTTTTTTTTTTTATTCAATATGACAGTATAACAGTCATACTAAATATGAAAGTTATATAAACATAACTCCAAAACCAAACATGTGTCATGTCTAAAAATGCCTGTAATAATGTATTTATGTGAGTTTGTAAGGTTTGCAAAAACAAAAAGTAGTTTTTTACTCAATATGAAAGTAATGATCGTAGAATCCTGAGATAATGCGAAAGAAGCAATAAAAATGTATTTAAACATAACTCCTAAACAACCCAGGCAAAATGGGTAATAATGCCTGGAGACATGCATCTTTGTTAGGTTTACTAGAAAATGTATCTTTTGTAAAGTTTGCAAAGACACAAGCTAGTTGTTTTTATTCAATAAGACAGTATAACAGTCATACTAAATATGAAAGTTATATAAACATAACTCCAGAACCAAACGTGTGTCATGTCTAAAATTGCCTATAATAATGTATTTATGTGAGTTTGTAAGGTTTGCAAAAACAAAAAGTAGTTTTTTCCTCAATATGAAAGTAAGGATTTTAGAATCCTGAGATAATGCGAAAAAAAGCAATAAAAATGTATTTAAACATAATTCCTAAACAAACCATGCAAAATGGCTAATAATGCCTGGAGACATGTATCTTTGTTAGTTTTACTAGAAAAATGATCTTTTGTAAAGATATCAAAGACACAAGCTAGTTTTTTTTTATTCAATATGACAGTATAACAGTCCTACTAAATATGAAAGTTATCAAAACATAACTCCAAAACCAAACATGTGTTATGCCTAAAAATGCCTGTAATTATGTATTTATGTGAGTTTGTAAGGTTTGCAAAAACAAAAAGTAGTTTTTTACTCAATATGAAAGTAATGATCTAAGAATCCTGAGATAATGCGAAAAAAGCAATAAAAATGTATTTAAACATAATTCCTAAACAACCCATGCAAAATGGGTAATAATGCCTGGAGACATGTATCTTTGTTAGTTTTACTAGAAAAAATGATCTTTTGTAAAGTTTGCAAAGACACAAGCTAGTTTATTTTAACTTAATATGACAGTATAACAGTCATACTAAATATAAAAGTTATATAAACATAACTCCAAATCCAAACATGTGTCATGTCTAAAAATGTCTGTAATAATGTATTTATGTGAGTTTGTAAGGTTTGCAAAAACAAAAAGTAGTGTTTTACTCAATATGAAAGTAATGATCTTAGAATCCTGAGATAATGCGAAAAAAGCAATACAAATGTATTCAAACACAACTTTTAAACCAAACATGTAAATTGTCTAAAAATGCCTGTAATATTGAATCTATGTAAGATTTACTAGAATCAATTGTTTTTGTAAGGTTTGCAAATACAAAAATTAGGTTTTACACATAATGACATTATAACTTTAACACTCAATATGAAAGTTATTTAATTATAACTCCTAAATACACATGAAACATGTCTAATAGCGTGAAAAAAATTATCTTTGTGAGTGTTGCTAGAAACATTTTCTTTTGTAAGGTTTGCAAAGACACAAGTTAGTTTTTTTTAACTCAATATGACAGTATAACGCCACACTCAATATGACAGTTATTTAAACATAACTCCTAAACCACACCTGAAAAATGGCTAATAATGCCTGAAATAATGCATCTTTGGGAGTTTTACTGGAAACATATGCTTTTTTTAAGGCTTGCAAACACACAAATTATTTTTTTACTCAATATGACAGTAATGTTCTAAAAATCCTGAGATAATGTGAAAAAAGCAATACAAATGTATTACAACATAATTCCTAAACCAAACATGCAAAATGTCTGAAAATGCCTGTAATATTGAATCCATGTGAGTTTTATTTGAATCAGTTGTATGGTTTGCTAATACAAAAATTGGGTTTTATGACAAACACAAGTTAGTTATTTTACTCAATATAACAGTTTAGCTGTCATACTATATATGAAAGTTATATAAACATAACTCCAAAACCAAACATGCATTATGTCCAAAACTGCCTGTAATATTGTATATATGTGAGTTTTACTAGAATCAGGGTTGCAAATACAAAAATTGGGTTTTATGACAGTATACTGTCACACTCAATATGACAGTTATTTAAACATAACTCAAACAACACATGCAAAATCAATCAATCAATCAATCAATGTTTATTTATATAGCCCTAAATCACAAGTGTCTCAAAGGGCTGTACAAGCCACAACGACATCCTCGGTACAGAGCCCACATACGGGCAAGGAAAAACTCACCCCAGTGGGACGTCGGTGAATGACTATGAGAAACCTTGGAGAGGACCGCATATGTGGGTAACCCCCCCCCCCTCTAGGGGAGACCGAAAGCAACGGATGTCGAGTGGGTCTGACATAACATTGTGAAAGTCCAGTCCACAGTGGATCCAACACATCAGCGGGAGTCCAGTCCACAGCGGGGCCAACAGGAAACCATCCCGAGCGGAGACGGGTCAGCAGCGCAGAGATGTCCCCAACCGATGCACAGGCTAGTGGTCCACCCGGGGTCCCGGCTCTGGACAGCCAGCACTTCATCCATGGCCACCGGACCTATGCAACTCCCCCTCGCAAGGGACAGGGGAGAAGAGGAGAGAAGAAAAGAAACGGCAGATCAACTGGTCTAAAAAAGGGGGGGTCTATTTAAAGGCTAGATTATACAAATGAGTTTTAAGATGGGACTTAAATGCTTCTACTGAGGTAGCATCTCTAACTGTTACCGGGAGGGCATTCCAGAGTACTGGAGCCCGAATAGAAAACGCTCTATAGCCCGCAGACTTTTTTGGCTCTGGGAATCACTAATAAGCCGGAGTTCTTTGAACGCAGATTTCTTGTCGGGACATATGGTACAATACAATCGGCGAGATAGGCTGGAGCTAAACCGTGTAATATTTTATACGTAAGTAGTAAAACCTTAAAGTCGCATCTTAAGTGCACAGGAAGCCAGTGCAAGTGAGCCAGTATAGGCGTAATATGATCAAACTTTCTTGTTTTTGTCAAAAGCCTTGCAGCCGCATTTTGTACCAACTGTAATCTTTTAATGCTAGACATAGGGAGGCCCGAAAATAATACGTTACAGTAATCGAGACGAGACGTAACGAACGCATGAATAATGATCTCAGCGTCGCTAGTGGACAAGATGGAACGAATTTTAGCGATATTACGGAGATGAAAGAAGGCCGTTTTAGTAACACTCTTAATGTGTGACTCAAACGAGAGAGTTGGGTCGAAGATAATACCCAGATTCTTTACCGAGTCTCCTTGTTTAATTGTTTGGTTGTCAAATGTTAAGGTGGTATTATTAAATAGATGTCGGTGTCTAGCAGGACCGATAATCAGCATTTCCGTTTTCTTAGCGTTGAGTTGCAAAAAGTTAGCGGACATCCATTGTTTAATTTCATTAAGACACGCCTCCAGCTGACTACAGTCCGGCGTGTTGGTCAGCTTTAGGGGCATGTAGAGTTGAGTGTCATCAGCATAACAGTGAAAGCTAACACCGTACTTGCGTATGATGTCACCCAGCGGCAGCATGTAAATACTAAAGAGTGCAGGGCCAAGAACCGAACCCTGGGGAACTCCGCACGTTACCTTGACATAGTCCGAGGTCACATTGTTATGGGAGACGCACTGCATCCTGTCAGTAAGATAAGAGTTAAACCAAGACAAGGCTAAGTCTGACATACCAATACGTGTTTTGATACGCTCTAATAAAATATTATGATCGACGGTATCGAAAGCGGCGCTAAGATCAAGAAGCAGCAACATAGATGACGCATCAGAATCCATCGTTAGCAATAGATCATTAGTCATTTTTGCGAGGGCTGTCTCCGTAGAGTGATTTGCCCTGAAACCGGATTGAAAAGGTTCACAGAGATTGTTAGTCACTAAGTGTTCATTTAGCTGCTGTGCAACAGTTTTTTCGAGAATTTTGGAAATAAACGGAAGGTGGGAGACCGGTCGGTAGTTTACCATGAGGTCAGGATCGAGGTTAGGTCTTTTGAGCAGAGGATGAATAACCGCTTTTTTGAATGCTAGGGGAACAGTGCCGGAGGAAAGTGATAAGTTTATAATATTTAACACTGATGGACCTAATAATACAAACAGTTCCTTGATAAGTTTCCCAGGAAGTGGGTCAAGTAAACATGTTGTTTGTTTTATCCCACTTACACGCTGTAATAATTCCTCTAGTGTTATTTTATCAAAAATAGAGAGACTATTTTGGAGGGCAGTGTCCGTCGTATATACAGTCGTATTTGTGTTAATAGAGCCCAGTTGTAGCTGGGATGCGTTGTCTTTAATCTCCTTTCTAATGAGTTCAATTTTCTTATTAAAGAAATTCATAAAATCATCTGCCGAGTGGGTGGAGCTACTGGGAGGAGTCCCTTGTTGGGTTAGCGATGCTACTGTACTAAACAGAAATTTAGGATCGTTTTTGTTGAGGCGGATGAGATTTGAGTAGTATTTAGCTTTAGCTAAGGTAAGCATGCGTTTATAAGTTATTAAACTATCACTCCATGCTTGATGGAAAACCTCAAGTTTAGTCGCGCGCCATTTGCGTTCCAGTTTTCTACATGATAATTTATGAGCTCTAATTTCTTCTGTAAACCATGGGGTGCGCCTTTTAGGGGCCCTTTTTTGCTTTAGCGGTGCTATACTATCAATAATTTCGCGCAAGGCATCGTCAAAGTTGTTAGTGAGTTTATCAATAGAGCCGACATAATTTGGGAATGGTGCTATTACCGAAGGCAGTAGGTCAGCAAGAGTCATCGTTGTGGCAGCATTAATGTTGCGGCCGCTATAGCAGTTATTATTATTATTAGCTTGTTGACAAAGAGTCAAAACTTCAAATTTTATAAGGTAATGATCGGACATTACTTTAGTATATGGAAGTATCATAACTTTGGAGGTGGTGACACCCCTGACAAGCACTAGATCTATTGTATTACCGTTGCGATGCGTGGGTTCATGTATTATTTGTGTAAGACCACAGCTATCAATTATGGTTTGGAGCGCCACGCACTGAGGGTCCGATGGGGTATTCATATGGATATTAAAGTCCCCCATTATGATTATATTGTCGGCGTGCGTCACTAGATCAGCAACGAACCCTGAGAATTCACTGATGAAGTCCGAATAGGGCCCAGGGGGGCGGTAGATAACAGCCAGGTCGAGAGGTAGCGGTGTGACAGACCTCATAGTAAGCACCTCAAACGATTTATATTTATTATTTAGGTTAGGGGTAAGGTTGAAATTTTCATTGTATATTAGTGCGACACCCCCTCCCCTTTTAAGAGGGCGGGCAACATGCGCATTCGTATAGTTAGGAGGAGATGCCTCATTGAGCGCAAAAAATTCGTCCGGTTTGAGCCAGGTTTCGCTAAGACCAATGACGTTAAGATTGTTGTCTCTAATGACCTCATTAACCAATAACGCCTTGGGAGACAATGATCTTATGTTTAAAAAGCCCATATTATAGGTATTGGGCTGTTTTGACGAGTTTTTGTTAAGATTATCCGTAGTGGCAATATTAACAATGTTGCGTTTATTATGCGTAGTGCACTTTAAATAGTTTCGACCATATCTAGGAATTGATATGACGGGAATTTTCCGATTGTTTGCTTGGTGCTGCAATAGACTGGACATATCATAATTTGCCACCTCAGTAGAATGCATGTCCACCTCTGACACAGACACAACAGAAAAAACATTATGTGAATTGTGTATTATTCTAAGAGAATTGCTATGCGTACATGGATTATCCAGCCTGGCGCTGGCTAGTTCTAGCTTAACTGACTCCTCACCCGGACTAACAGACATTGTAATTGCCTGTGACCGGGCTTGCTCTAGTGTAGTCAGTCAAGTGAGACTTAAATAGTAGTCTATGTTTCTAGACAGGATGATGGCGCCTTCCTGGTTAGGGTGAAGGCCGTCTCTCATCAGCAAGCCTGGTTTGCCCCAGAAAGAGGGCCAGTTATCAATAAACGTTAGTCCCTGCGTCCTACAGTAGCTAGCCAACCGCTTGTTAAGCGAGACTAATCTGCTATATCTCTCATCATTGCCTCTCGCAGGCAGGGGGCCAGAGACAATTACTCGATGCCTGGACATCTTTCTGGCGAGATCACAAGTCCTGGCTATGTTTCTCTTTGTAATCTCTGACTGTCTCATTCTAGTGTCATTGGAGCCAACGTGTACAACTATATTCGCATAATTAGTGGTGCGATTAGCCTGTCGTACGTGTTTACTAGGCCTGTTGCGAGTTAGCTCCCTAAGATTAGCTTCAATGTCAGGTGCTCTGGCCCCGGGGATACACTTTATTGTGGCTGGTTTGCTAAGCTTTATGTTTCGGGTGATGGAGTCCCCTATAACTAAGGTGTGGTGCCCGGTAGACTGGGGTGTAGGACTAGCTAAAGAGCTAAATCTATTATGCGTCTCAACCGGTACACCGTAGCTTGTAGGCCGCTTAGGACTGCTACAAGCTGGGCTAGTTAGCTCGCTACAGCTAACGCTAGCAGATGTGTCCGCAACATCTAAAGTTACGACATTACTCTGCTCTAACTGGCGGACACGGCCCTCTAGCAGAGCCAACCTCTCCGTGAGTATGGTGCAAGACGCGCAGGAAGCCATTACTCACAGTGTTTTCTGTCACCGAGTGAAGTTCCTGCTGTCCTCAGGGAAGTGGTCGCGGTCTGTAGGAGTAGCTTCTTACTGACCGGCGCTGCCTTTCTCCGCGCTAGCTTAGCAGCTAGCTAGCTGAGGAAAGGGTGGTGGGACAGAGATCGGGTGATTTGCAAGTTAAATAGTACCACTAAAAATGTTTGAGAAGTGATAAAGAAAGCTGTAGAACAATTAAAAGCACACAGATAGAGCGCTACTTAGCTTTTTCGCAACAGCGAACAGACGGCGAGCAGTCACGCACGGTGAACCGGAACCGGAAAATGGCTAATAATGCCTGGAGCATGTATCTTAGTTAGTTTTACTAGAAAAATGGTATTTTGTAAGGTTTGCAAAGACACAAGTTAGTTGTTTTTTTTATTCAATATGACAGTATAACTGTCATACTAAATATGAAAGTTATATAAACATTACTCTAAAACCAAACATGCATTATGTCTAAAAATATCTGTAATAGTGTATCTGTGTGAGTTTAACTAGATTTAGTTGTTTTTGTAAGGTTTGCAAATACAAAATAAGGGTTTTACTCACTATGACAGTTTACAGTCACACTCAATCTGACAGTTATTTATTTAAACATAACTCCTAAACCGCACATGCAAAATGGCTAATAATGCCTGGAGATATGTATCTTTGTGAGTTTTACTAGAAACATTATATTGTGTAAGTTTTAGTTAGTTTTTGTACTCAATCTGACATAATAACTGTCATTCTAAATCCATCCATTTTCTTCCGCTTATCCGAGGTCGGGTTGCGGGGGCAGCAGCCTGAGCAGAAAATCCCAGACTTCCCTCTCCCCAGCCACTTCGTCCAGCTCTTCTCGGGGTATTCCGAGGCGTTCCCAGGCCAGCCGGGGACATAGTCTTTCCAATGTGTCCTAGGTCTTCCCCGTGGCCTCCTGCTACACCTCCCTAGAGGCGTTCGGGTGGCATCCTGAGCAGATGCCCGAACCACCTCATGGCTCCTCTCAATGTGGAGGAGCAGCGGCTTTACTTTGAGTTCCTCCCGGATGACAGAGCTTCTCACCCTGTCTCTAAGGGAGAGACCCACCACCCGGCAGAGGAAACGCATTTCGGCCGCTTGTCCTTTTGGTCATAACCCAAAGCTGGTAACGTAGATCGACGGTAAATTGAGAGCTTTTCCTTCTGGCTCAGCTCCTTCTTCACCACAACGGATCGATATAGCGTCCTCAATACTGAAGACGCCGCACCAATCCGCCTGTGGATCTCTCGATCCACTCTATCCTCACTCGTGAACAAGACTCCTAGGTACTTGAACTCCTCCACTTGGGGCAAGATCTCCTCCCCAACCTGGAGATGGCACTCGACCCTTTCCTGCGTGGACTTGGACTTGGAGGTGCTGATTCTCATCCCAGTCGCTTCACACTCAAGGACCCTGCCGAGAGTATAGACCTGGTCTACCGTTCCACGACCAGGACGAAAACCACACTGTTCGTCCTGGATCCGAGTTTCCTCCTCTCCAGTACACATGAATAGACCTTACCGGGAAGGCTGAGGAGTGTGTTTCACGATAGTTGGAACACACCCTCCGGTTCCCCTTCTTAAAGAGAGGAACCACCACCCCGGTGTGCCAATCCAGAGGTACCGCCCCCAATGTTCACGCGATGTTGCAGAGTCTTGTCAACCAAGACAGCCCCACAGTATCCAGAGCCTTAAGGAACTCATCCACCACCGGGGCCTTGCCACAGAGGAGCTTTTTAACTACCTAGGCAACCTAAGCCCCAGAAATAGGAGAGTCCACCACAGATTCCCCAGGCACTGCTTGGCCTGTCGGTATGCCCGCTGCCTCTGGAGTCCCATGAGCCAAAAGGACCCGATAGGCTCTTTCTTCAGCTTGACGGCATCCCTCACTGCTGGTGGCCACCAGCGAATTCTAGGATTACCGCCACGACAGGCACCAAACACCTTGCGGCCACAGCTCCAATCAGCAGGCTCGACAAGAGAGGCACGGAACATGGTCCACTCAGACTCAATGTCCAGCACCTCCCTCGTGACATGTTCAAAGTTCTTCCGTATGTTTGAACATTGTGTTTGTTATGGACAATCCGTGACGAGCACAAAAGTCCAATAACAAAGCACCACTTGGGTTCAGATCCGGGTGGCCATTTTTCCCAATCACGACTCTCCAGGTTTCACTGTCCTTGCCAACATGAGCATTGAAGTCCCCCAACAGAACAAGGGAATCACCCGAGGGAGCACTCTCCAGTACTCCCTCAAGGGAATCCAAAAAGAGTGGGTACTCTGAGCTGCTGTTTGGTGCGTAAACACAAACAACAGTGAGGACCCGTCACCCAACCCGAAGGCGGAGGGAAGCTACCATCTCGTCTACTGGGTTAAAGTCCAACGTGCAGGCTTTGAGCAACAACAATTGCCACCCCAGCCTCTCATTGCTTGCAACGCCAGAGTGGAAGAGAGTCCAGCCCCTCTTGAGAGAACAGGTTCCAGAGCCCTTGCTGTGCGTCGAAGTGAGTCCAACTATATCTAGCCGGAACTTCTTCACCTCGCGCACCAGCTCAGGCTCTTTCCCTCCCAGCGAGGTGACGTTCCACGTCCCAAGAGCGAGCTTATGTAGCCGATAATCGGACCGCCAAGTGCCCTGCCTTCGGCTGCCGCCCAGTTCACACTGCATCCGACCTCTATGACCTCAATGGGCCCATGAGTGGTGAGCCCATTGGAGGGTTGACCCACGTTGCCTCTTCGAGCTGAGCCCGGCAGGGCCCCATGGAGACAGGCCCGGCCACCAGTCGCTCGCCATCGTGCCCCATCTCTGCGCCTGGCTCCACAGGGGAGCCACGGTGACCTGCGCCTGGTCGAGAAAAAATCTAGGTCCTCGATTTGTACTTTTCATAAAGGTCTTTGAGCTGCTCTTTGTCTGATCCCTCACCTAGGACCTTTTCTCAGGGGATCCCGAGGCGTTCCCAGGCCAGCCGGGAGACATAGTGTTCCCAATGTGTCCTGGGTCTTCCCTGTGGCCTCCAGGATGACAGAGCTTCACCTTCACCAGGGGTGTCAAACTCAAATACAGAGTGGGCCAAAATTTAAAACTGAACAAAGCCGCGGGCCAAGGTTGAACAAATTAACCTTTTAATAGGGACCCAAACAAGTTTTGCATTGAATATTGAACAAGCAAGGCTTATATAACTTTATAGTGACATGCAAAATCGAGTTTCAAATAATAATAATAATAATTAAAAAAAATCAATTGCATATCAAATACAATTTAAATAAAAATTGAATGCCTCTTTTCTATTTGCAGCCTTCTGAGGTAAATATCAACATTAACTTTTTCCACAGGCTAATACATTTGAAAATAAAATAAGAACGAATAAAACAACCATTCAGGACTTTAAACTGCTCAGTTTGCAAAACACTGATCTAATTTGATGTGCCCAAGCCAGATACCTGGCATCTTTTTTTAGATGCTAGTTCTTTAATGTCGGGGCTCAGGCTTTGAGCTGAGGCAACTTTCATTATCGAACGAAGGTGTTCAACAGTTATATCTCGTACACCCAATTCTGACATCATTCACACCCAGTCACAAGATATGTGCAGCTTCAGCACGTATACACAAATGAATGCACCGCATACTTCATCAACAGCGATACAGGTTACACTGAGGGTGCCAGTATAAAAAACTTTAACACTGTTAGAAATATACGCCACACTGTGAACCCACACCAAACAAAAATAAAAAACACTTTTCGGGAGAACATCCGCACCGTAACATAACATAAACACAAAAGAACAAATACCCAGAATCTTTTGCAGCACTAACTCTTTCGGGACGCTACAAAATACACCCCCGCTACCACCAAATTTGGCCCACGGGCCAGAGTTTGACACCCATGACCTTCACTGTAAAAAATTACTGTAAAAATAAAAAATAAAATTACAGTTATATACTCCATCCATCCATCCATTTTCTACCGCTTATTCCCTTCGGGGTCGCAGGGGGCGCTGGAGCCTATCTCAGCTACAATCAGGCGGAAGGCGGGGTACACCCTGGACAAGTCGCCACCTCATCGCAGGGCCAACACAGATAGACAGACAACATTCACACTCACATTCACACACTAGGGCCAATTTAGTGTTGCCAATCAACCTATCATGTTCTTCTTAAATGCAGTTAAGTACTGTAAATTGTGTTGCATTTTTCAAAAAACATCGACCAGCAGTAAGTTACTGTAAAACCTACAGTGTAATTCAGTATTTTTCAGACTTGTTTCTTGGGTACGCCCACAATTCGTCCAACCGAGCTTCATTTCACCTGGCCGACCCTGCTAAATCCATCCTACTGCATCGTGTGTTTTTGATAACAAGGTAAGAGTCACTTGTACCTTGATGTGTCATTTTCTGTTTGAATTACTTTATATATATATTTATAAAGTCCGAAATGTCAGCATCACAGACACTATCGTTGACCACGCGCATGTACCGCCGCATGCTAGCTAGCTAAGTTTTCTTCTTTTTTGTCATAGTCATCATAAAAGATGATAACTTGCAACATATGTGCTACGACTTGCAGCAATGTATTTGCGTATGTTAGACACATGCGAAGTCATAGTTGTATGCCTAATGCATCGTTTAAGTGTGCTTTCCCTAAAAGCACAAGAGTTTTTTCCAACTTCTCAGCCTTCAAAACTCACAGCCGTCGTCATAAATATGGCAAGAGTAGGACTGATATGTATAGCGCAGAAGGTTTACCTTGTAATATTGTCTCATGTAGCGCGAAGTGCGATGATATACGGGCCTTTCTCCTGCATTTGAAAAGTCATATTACCGAAGGTAGGACAGTTACGTGCCCCTTCAGTCAATGTGAAAAAAGATTTACAGTTAAGTCTACTTTCACATCGCAAGTGTCAAGAGAGCACTACGGCTACACTGAACGAAGTTTGACTTGATCAACAGCAAATCCAAGCAGCTCTTGTGTTATTAACACTGATGATGACTATTGTGATATGCAACTTGAGAATTCAGGATATTCCTGTTATGAAGACATGGAGGTCTACTTGCATTAAAAAAATGTTCACAGCACTGAAAAAAGGTTGAGAACCACTGCCTTAGGACAGTGGTTCTCAACCTTTTTTCTGTGATGTACCCCTGTGAACATTTTTTAAATTCAAGTACCCCCTAATCAGAGCAAAGCATTTTTGGTTGAAAAAAAGAGATAAAGAAGTAAAATACAGCACTATGTCATCAGTTTCTGATTTATTAAATTGTATAACAGTGCAAAATATTGCTCATTTGTTGTGGTCTTTCTTGAACTATTTGGAAAAAAAGATATAAAAATAACTAAAAACTTGTTGAAAAATAACCAAGTGATTCAATTATAAATAAAGATTTTTACACATAGAAGTAATCAACTTAAGTTGGGGATTGTAATAGAGATCCATCTGGATTCATGAACTTCATTCTCAACATTTCTTCACAAAAAAAAAAATCTTTAACATCAATATTTATGGAACATGTCCACTACGCTTTAACCAAGCCTCCATTGTTTTCTACATGGATAGTTGATTGACAGTTGGTGCCGTGTGGCACCGCCAGGTAGGGTCAAACCATCATGGCATGGGGGAAACTCTGGCTTTATGGTAATGAATGGAATAGCCTACTTGATTAGTTGTTCAGTTTATGAACTTACATTCATATTTTGTCGAAGTATTATTCAATAAATATATTTATAAAGGATTTTTGAATTGTTGCTATTTTTAGAATATTTAAAAAAAATCTCACGTACCCCTTGGCATACCTTCAAGTACCCCCAGGAGTACGCGTACCCCCATTTGAGAACCACTGCCTTAGGAGACTAGATGTAAACAGAGGAAAGAGAGAGCGAGTGAGGTGGCCATTCCAAATACTTTTAAAATGCTACCCATATTGGATACTGTTTAGGAACATAAACTGCATTTCTTGACTGTACCAGTTGCTGGTGACAAAGTCACAATAAAACGTTGGATGATCAGCATGGAAGGTGATGTCATCTGCAAAGGCGTCCAACCTAGCTTAATCTCAGGGCTTGCTGCCCTTCTTGCCACCTACTATGTGTTCAACTTGGAATACCAAGAGGAAGGTCCTCGGACATTGGAATTTGTTCAAAGGTAAATCCTCTTGATACTGTTAAAATACTGTTAGGATATTTTATTTTATATTTCTCACCTCTGTTCAGGAATTTCACGTGTCATTTCCCCAATTTGGTGCCTTAAACCAATGACTCTTCTGTTCCTTTGTGGACCTTCTTATTAGGGACCGACGCACCAGTTTGACTCTAGGATACAGAGAAGGTAGGTAATGTGCAGGTAAAGATATGTTGACTGGGTCAAAGAAGGAAGCACCTGTTTGACCCCAGGATGCAGAAAAAGTAGGTAATTTGCAGGTAAAGATATGTTGACTGGATGATGGCAGGAAGCACCAGCTTGACCCGAGAATGCAGAGCAAGTAGGTAATGTGCGGGTGAAGATATGTTGAATGGGTAAAATGGGTGAAAGAAGGAAGCGCAGGTGTGGTCGAGGCCATGCAGACAAGGTAGGTATGTGCAGGTGAAGATATGTTGTATGGTGAAAGAAAGAAGCACCAGTGTGACCCAAGGATGCAGGGAAGGTAGGTAATGTGCAGGTAAAGATATGTTGAATGGGTGAAGGCAGGAAACACCAGCTAGACGCCAGGATACAGAGAAGGTAGGTAATGTGCAGGTAAAGATATGTTGAATGAGTAAAGGTAGAAAGCACCAGCGTGACCACACTAACAGTGTAATGCCGCTAAACAGATGACAGTATTATGCTGTGAAGCGTATATTTGATACAGCACAGTACTGTGATACTTTTTACAGTAATAAACTGTAGTGATAAATCACAGTATGTGTGCTGTAGAAAAACAGTTTTATACTGGAACCATTAGCTGCCAGTAGGGTTACTGTAATTAAACGGTGAAAATTCTTACAGTAAGGGAGAGACCCGCCACCCAGCGGAGAAAACTCATTTCGGCCGCTTGTACCCGTGATCTTGTCCTTTCGGTCATAACCCAAAGCTCATGACCATAGGTGAGGATGGGAACGTAGATTGACCGGTAAATTGAGAGCTTTTCCTTCTGGCGCAGCTCCTTCTTACCACAACGAATCGATATAGCGTCCTCATTACTGAAGACGCCGCACCGATCAGCCTGTGCATCTCACGATCCACTCTTCCCTCACTCATGAACAAGACTCCAGGTACTTGAACTCATCCACTTGGGGCAAGATCTCCTGCCCAACCTCGAGATGGCACTCCACCCTTTCCCGGGCGAGAACCTCGGACTTGGAGGTGCTGATTCTCATCCCAGTCGCTTCACACTCGGCTGCGAACCAATCCAATGAGAGCTGAAGATCCTGGCCAGTTAAAGCCAAAAGGACCACATCATCTGCAAAAAGGAGAGACCTAATCCTGCGGCCACCAAACCGGATCCCCTCAACGCCATGACTGCGTCTAGAAATTCTGTCCATAAAATGTATGAACACATTTGTTGACAACACGAGGGTTGGACTCCGGTCCAACCCTCACTGGAAAGGGGTCCGACTTACTGCTGGCAATGCGGACCAAGCTCTGACACTGATCATACAGGGAGCGACCCGCCACAATCAGACATGCCGATACCCCATACTCTCTGAGCACTCCCCACAGAAATTCCCGGGGTGGCCACGGTCGAATGTCTTCTCCAAGTCCACAAAGCACATGTAGACTGGTTGGACAAACTCCCATGCACACTCAAGGACCCTGCCGAGAGTATAGAGCTGGTCTACCGTTCCACGACCAGGACGAAAACCACACTGTTCGTCCTGGATCCGAGGTTCCTCCTCTCCAGTACACATGAATAGACCTTACCGGGAAGGCTGAGGAGTGTGATCTACGATAGTTGGAACACACCCTCCGGTTCCCCTTCTTAAAGAGAGGAACCACCACCCCGGTCTGCCAATCCAGAGGTACCGCCCCTGATGTTGCAGAGTCTTGTCAACTAAAACAGCCCCACAGCATCCAGAGCCTTAAAGAACTCCGGATGGAGCTCATCCACCCCCGGGGCCTTGCCACCGAGGAGCTTTTTAACTACCTTGGCAAACTCAGCCCCAGAAATAGGAGAGCCCACCACAGATTCCCCAGGCACTGCTTGGCCTGTCGGTATGCCCGCTGCCTCTGGAGTCCCATGAGCCAAAAGGACCAGATAAGCTCTTTCTTCAGCTTGACGGCATCCCGCACTGCTGGTGGCCACCAGCGGGTTCTAGGATTACCGCCACGACAGGCACCAAACACCTTGCGGCCACAGCTCCAATCAGCTGGCTTGAAAAGAGAGGCACGGAACATGATCCATTCAGACTCAATGTCCAGCACCTCCTTTGTGACATGTTCAAAGTTCCTCCGGAGGTGGAAAAAGAAACTCTCTCTGACAGGAGACTCTGCTAGGCATTCCCAAAAGACTCTCACAATGCTTTTGGGCCTGCCAAAATTTAATAGATTTTAAATTTGACAAACAAGTCAATGGCGTTTTAAAATCGTGTTTTTATCATCTTCGTCTTTTAGCAAAGGTAAAACCATTTTTATCTTTTAACCTTTTTGAACAAGTCGTGCATGCTTTTATTTCAAGTCGCCTAGACTACTGCAATGCACTTTATGCTGGCATTAGCCAAAAAACTCTCTCCCGGTTGCAGTTAGTCCAGAACGCGGCAGCACGACTTTTAACAGGGGCCAGGAAACGTGAGCATATAACCCCAATTCTTCGGAGTTTGCACTGGCTCCCTGTTCATTTTAGAATTGATTTTAAATCCTTGCTGTTTGTTTTTAAAGCTTTACATGGACTGGCACCTCAGTATATCTCGGACCTCATCCAAATTTACACTCCTGCGCGCGCTCTGAGGTCCGAGAGCCAGCTCCAGCTCGTGGTGCCCAGGACGAGACTTAAAACCAGGGGAGACAGGGCCTTCTCTGTGGTCGGCCCTAAACTCTGGAACACTCTGCCCCTCCATGTTCAAACTGCTCCCACAGTGGAGTGTTTTAAGTCTCGTCTAAAGACCCACTTTTATTCTTTGGCTTTTAACACTACGTGAGTTGTGTGGTCTTCTGTCCTCTGTTGTCCTGTGTGGTTAGGGTTAGGGTTATAAATTTTGATGTCTATTTTACTGTTTTAATTGGTTTCACCCTTTAAAATCGTTTTTAATCATATTTATTTTTTATATTGTCTCTGTATTGGTTTTCTATTCATTTATTCTTTGTTTTTATTCAGTCATTGGTGTAGCATAATATTGTTTTTAATATTGTTTTTAATATAGTTTTTAATATTGTTTTTAATATTGTTTTTAACATGGCTGTGCAGCACTTTGGAAACATTCTTGTTGTGTAAATGTGCTATATAAATAAAGTGGATTGGATTGATTGGATTGCCAGGTCCGTCCGGGATCTTACCCCACCATCAGAGCCAGCTCACCAGGTGGTGATCGGTAGAAAGCTCGTCCCTCTCTTCACCCGAGTGTCCAAAACATGAGGCCGCAAATCCCATGACACAACTACAAAGTCAATAATGGAACTGCGGCCGAGGGTGTCCTGGTGCCAAGTGCACATATGGACACCCTTATGTTTGAACATTGTGTTTGTTATGGACAATCCGTGACGAGAACAAAAGTCCAATAACAAAGCACCACTTGGGTTCAGATCCGGGTGGCCATTTTTCCCAATCACGACTCTCCAGGTTTCAAAGTCGTTGCCAACATGAGCGTTGAAGACCCCCAGCAGAACAAGGGAATCACCCGAGGGAGCACTCTCAAGGGAATCCAAAAACAGTGGGTACTCTGAGCTGCTGTTTGGTGCGTAAACACCAACAACAGTCAGGACCCGTCACCCAACCCGAAAGCGGAGGGAAGCTACCATCTCGTCTTCTGGGTTAAGTCCAACGTGCAGGCTTTGAGCCGGGGGGAAACAAGAATTGCCAACCCAGCCTCTCATTACTTGCAACGCCAGAGTGGAAGAGAGTCCAACCCCTCTTGAGAGAACAGGTTCCAGAGCCCTTGCTGTGCGTCAAAGTGAGTCCAGCTTTATCTAGCCGGGAACTTCTCCACCTCGCGAGGTGACGTTCCACGTCCCAAGACCGAGCTTATGTAGCCGATAATCGGACCGCCAAGTGCCCTGCCTTCGGCTTCCGCCCAGCTAACACTGCACCCGACCTCTATGACCCAGCCCATGAGTGGTGAGCCTATTGCAGGGGGGACCCACGTTGCCTCTTCGAGCTGGGCCCCATGGGCACCAGTCGCTCGCCATCGTGCCCCACCTCTGGGCCTGGCTCCACAGGGGAGCCACGGTGACCCGCGTCCGGGCGAGAAAATATCTAGGTCCTCGATTTGTACTTTTCATAAAGGTCTTTGAGCTGCTCTTTGTCTGATTCCTCACCTAGGACCTGTTTGTCTTGGGGGACCCTACCAGGGGGCATAGAAGCCCCCGGACAACATAGCTCCTAGGATCAGTGGGACACGCAAACCACAAAGGCGGCGGCTCAGAAAGCAGGTTATATAAACATAACTCCAAAACCAAACATGCAAGATGTCTAAACATGCCTGTAATATTGTATCAATGTGAGGTTTACTAGAATCGGTTGTTTTTTTAAGGCTTGCAAACACAAAAAGTTTTTTTACTCAATATGACAGTAAGTTCTTAAAATGCTGAGATAATGTGAAAAAAAGCAATACAAATGTATTCCAATATGATTCCTAAACCAAACATGCAAAATGTCTAAAAATGCCTGTAATATTGAATCCATGTGAGTTTTACTAGAATCATTTGTTTTTGTAAGGTTTGCAAATACAAAAATTGAGTTTTATGACAGACACAAGTTAGTTTTTTTACTCATTATAACAGTATAGATGTCATACTATATATTAAAATTATATGAACATAACTCCAAAACCAAACGTGCATTATGTCCAAAATTGCCTGTAATATTGTATAGATGTGAGTTTTACTAGAATCAGGTTTGCAAATACAAAAATTGGGTTTTATGACAGTATACTGTCACACTCAATATGACAGTATAACTGTCATACTAAATCCATGCATTTTCTTCCGCTTATCCGAGGTCGGGTTGCGGGGGCAGCAGCCTAAGCAGAGAGCCCAGACTTCCCTCTCCCCAGCCACTTCGTCCAGCTCTTCTCGGGGGATCCCGAGGTGTTCCCAGGCCATAGTCTTTCCAATGTATCCTAGGTCTTCCCCATGGCCTCCTGCCGTTCGGACCTAGGGAGGCGTTCGGGTGGCATCCTGAGCAGATGCCCGAACCACCTCCTCAGGCTCCTCTCAATGTGGAGGAGCAGCGGCTTTACACTGAGTTCCTCCCAGATGACAGAGCTTCTCACCCTATCTCTAAGGGAGAGACCCACCACCCGGCGGAGGAAACTCATTTCGGCCGCTTGTACCCGTGACCTTGTCCTTTCGGTCATAACCCAAAGCTCATGACCATAGGTGAGGATGGGAACGTTGATCGACCGGTAAATTGAAAGCTTTTCCTTCTGGCTCAGCTCCTTCTTCACCACAACGGATCGATATAGCGTCCTCATTACTGAAGACGCCGCACCGATCCGCCTGTAGATCTCACAATCCACTCTATCCTCACTCGTGAACAAGACTCCTAGGTACTTGAACTCCTTCACTTGGGGCAAGATCTCTTTCCCAACCTGGAGATGGCACTCCACCCTTTCCCGGGCGAGAACCATGGACTCGGACTTGGAGGTGCTGATTCTCATCCCAGTCGCTTCACTGCGAACCGATCCAATGAAAGCTGAAGATCTTGGCCAGTTGAAGCCATCAGGACCACACCATCTGCAAAAAGCAGAGACCTAATCCTGCAGCCACCAAACCAGGCGCAGTCATGGCGTTGAGGGGATCCTCAAAGCCATGACTGCGCCTAGATATTCTGTCCATTAAAGTTATGAACAGAATCGGTGACAAAGGGCAGCCTTGGCGGAGTCCAACCCTCACTGGAAAGGGGTCCGACATACTGCCGGCAATGCGGACCAAGCTCTGACACTGATCATACAGGGAGACACCCGCCACAACCAGACATGCCGATACTCCATACTCTCTGAGCACTCCCCACAGGATTTACCGGGGGCCAAGGTCGAATGTCTTCTCCAAGTCCACAAAACTTATGTAGACTGGTTGGGCAAACTCCCATGCACACTCAAGGACCCTGCCGAGAGTATAGAGCTGGTCTACCGTTCCACGACCAGGACGAAAATCACACTGTTCGTCCTGGATCCGAGGTTCCTCCTCTCCATTACACATGAATAGACCTTACCGGGAAGGCTGAGGAGTGTGATCTACGATAGTTGGAACACACCCTCCGGTTCCCCTTCTTAAAGAGAGGAACCACCACCCCGGTCTGCCAATCCAGAGGTACCGCCCCCGATGTAGACGCAATGTTGCAGAGTCTTGTCAACCAAGACTGCCCCACAGCATCCAGAGCCTTAAGGAACTCCGGATGGAGCTCATCCACCCCCGGGGCCTTGCCACCGAGGAGCTTTTTAACTACCTTGGCAAACTCAGCCCCAGAAATAGGAGAGCCCACCACAGACTTCCCAGGCACTGTTTCCTCATAGGAAGACGTGTTGGTGGGACTGAGGAGGTCTCGCTTGGCCTGTCGGTATGCCCACTGCCTCTGGAGTACCATGAGCCAAAAGGACCCGGTGGCTCTTTCTTCAGCTTGACAGCATCCCTCACTGCTGGTGGATTACCACCACGACAGGCACCAAACACCTTGCGGCCACAGCTTCAATCAGCTGGCTCAACAAGAGAGGAACGGAACATGGTCCACTCAGACTCAATGTCCAGCACCTCCCTCGTGACATGTTCAAAGTTCTTCCGGACATGTTCAAAGTTCTTCAGGAGACTCTGCTAGGTGTTCCCAGCAGACCCTTACAATGCGTTTGGGCCTGCCAGGTCTGACCGGCATCCTCCCCTACCATCGGAGCCAGCTCACCACCAGGTGGTGGTTGGTGGAAAGCTCTGCCCCTCTCTTCACCGAGTGTCCAAAACATGAGGCCGCAAATCCCATGACACAACTACAAAGTCAATCATGCGGCCGAGGGTGTCCTTGTGCCAAGTGCACATATGGACACCCTTATGTTTGAACATTGTGTTTGTTATGGACAATCCGTGACAAGCACAAAAGTCCAATAACAAAGCACCACTTGGGTTCAGATCGGGGTGGCCATTTTTCCCAATCACGACTCTCCAGGTTTCACTGTCATTGCCAACATAGCGTTGAAGTCCACCAGCAGAACAAGGGAATCACCCGAGGGAGCACTCTCCAGTCCTCCCTCAAGGGAATCCAAAAAGAGTTGGTACTCTGCGCTGCTGTTTGGTGTGTAAACACAAACAACAGTCAGGACCCGTCACCCAACCCGAAGGCTGAAGGAAGCTACCATCTCGTCTATTGGGTTTAAAGTCCAACGTGCAGGCTTTGAGCCGGGGGGCAACAAGAATTGCCACCCCAGCCTCTCATTAGTTGCAACGCCAGTGTGGAATCTCTTCCACTCTGGCGTTGCAAGTAATGAAAGTTCAGCTCAGTCCAGCCCCTCTGAGAGAACAGGTTCCAGAGCCCTTGCTGTGAGTCCAACTATATCTAGCCGGGAACGTCTCCACCTCAAGCACCAGCTCAGGCTCCTTCCCTCCCAGCGAGGTGACGTTCCATGTCCCAAGAGCGAGCTTTTGTAGCCGATAAGGGCACTTGGTGGTCCCCAAGTGCCCTGCCTTCGGCTGCCGCCCAGCTCACACTGCACCCTCTATGACCCAGCCCATGAGTGGTGAGCCCTGGAGGGGGGATCCACGTTGCCTCTTCGAGCTGAGCACGGCTGGGCCCCATGGGGACAGGCCCGTCAATCGCCATCGTGCCACACCTCTGGGCCTGGCTCCACAGGGGAGCCACGGTGACCTGCGTCCGGGCGAGAAAAAATCTAGGTCCTCAATTGTACTTTTAATAAAGGTCTTTGAGCTGCTCTTTGTCTGATCCCTCACCTAGGACCTGTTTCTCTTGGGAGACCATAGAAGCCCCCGGACAACATAGTTCCTGGATCAGTGGGACACGCAAACCACAAAGGTGGCGGCTCAAAAAGCAGGTTATATAAATATAACTCCAAAACCAAACATGCAATATGTCTAAACATGCCTGTAATATTGTATCAATGTGAGTTTTCCTAGAATCGGTTGTTTTTGTAAGGTTTGCAAATACAAAAATTTGGTTTTACTCACAATGACAAAATCACACTCAATATGACAGTTATTTAAACATAACTCATAAACCACACAAAAAAATGGCTAATAATGCCTGAAATAATGAATCATTGGGAGTTTTACTGAGATTTACATTTTGCAAACACAAAAAGTAGTTTTTTACTTGACTGTAATGTTCTTAGAACCCTGAGATAAAGGGAAAAAAGCAATAAAAATTTATTTAAACCTAACTCCTAAACAACACATGCAAAATGGCTAATATGTTAGTTAGTTTAAAAAAATGATCTTTTGTAAAGATATCAAAGACACAAGCTAGTTTTTTTTATTCAATATGACAGTATAACAGTCATACTAAATATGAAAGTTATATAAACATAACTCCAAAACCAAACATGTGTCATGTCTAAAAATGCCTGTAATAATGTATTTAGGTGAGTTTGTAAGGTTTGCAAAAACAAAAAGTAGTTTTTTACTCATATGAAAGTAATGATCTTAGAATCCTGAGATAATGCGAAAAAAGCAATAAAAATGTATTTAAACTTAATTCCTAAACAACCCATGCAAAATGGGTAATAATGCCTGGAGACATGTATCTTTGTTAGTTTTACTAGAAAAATGATCTTTTGTAAAGATATCAAAGACACAAGCTAGTTTTTTTTATTCAATATGACAGTATAACAGTCCTACTAAATATGAAAGTTATCAAAACATAACTCCAAAACCAAACATGTGTCATGTCTAAAAATGTCTGTAATAATGTATTTATGTGAGTTTGTAAGGTTTGCAAAAACAAAAAGTAGTTTTTTACTCAATATGAAAGTAATGATCTTAGAATCCTGAGATAATGCGAAAAAAGCAATAAAAATGTATTTAAACATAACTCCTAAACAACCCAGGCAAAATGGGTAAAATGCCTAGAGACATGTATCTTTGTTAGTTTTACTAGGAAATGTATATTTTGTAAAGTTTGCAAAGACACAAGCTAGTTGTTTTTATTCAATAAGACAGTATAACAGTCATACTAAATATGAAAGTTATATAAACATAACTACAGAACTAAACGTGTGTCATGTCTAAAATTGCCTATAATAATGTATTTATGTGAGTTTGTAAAGTTTGCAAAAACAAAAAGTATTTTTTTCCTCAATAAGAAAGTAAGGATTTTAGAATCCTGAGATAATGCGAAAAAAGCAATAAAAATGTATTTAAACGTAATTCCTAAACAACTCATGCAAAATGGCTAATAATGCCTGGAGACATGTATCTTTGTTAGTTTTACTAGAAAAATTATCTTTTGTAAAGTTTGCAAAGACACAAGCAGGTTGTTTTTATTCAATAAGACAGTATAACTGTCATACTAAATATATAAAAGTTATATAAACATAACTCCAAAACCAAACATGTGTCATGTCTAAAAATGTCTGTAATAATGTATTTATGTGAGTTTGTAAGGTTTGCAAAAACAAAAAGTAGTTTTTTACTCAATATGAAAGTAATGATCTTAGAATCCTGAGATAATGCGAAAAAAGCAATAAAAATGTATTTAAACATAACTCCTAAACAACCCAGGCAAAATGGGTAATAATGCCTGGAGAAATGTATCTTTGTTAGTTTTACTAGGAAATGTATATTTTGTAAAGTTTGCAAAGACACAAGCTAGTTGTTTTTATTCAATAAGACAGTATAACAGTCATACTAAATATAAAAGTTATATAAACATAACTCCAAAACCAAACATGTGTCATGTCTAAAAATGTCTGTAATAATGTATTTATGTGAGTTTGTAAGGTTTGCAAAAACAAAAAGTACTTTTTTCCTCAATATGAAAGTAAGGATTTTAGAATCCTGAGATAATGCGAAATAAGCAATAAAAATGTATTTAAACATAATTCCTAAACAACTCATGCAAAATGGCTAATAATGCCTGGAGACATGTATCTTTGTTAGTTTTACTAGAAAAATGATCTTTTGTAAAGTTTGCAAAGACAAAAGCAGGTTGTTTTTATTCAATAAGACAGTATAACAGTCATACTAAATATGAAAGTTATATAAACATAACTCCAGAACCAAACGTGTGTCATGTCTAAAATTGCCTATAATAATGTATTTATGTGAGTTTGTAAAGTTTGCAAAAACAAAAAGTAGTTTTTTACTCATATGAAAGTAATGATCTTAGAATCCTGAGATAATGCGAAAAAACCAATAAAAATGTATTTAAACATAATTCCTAAACAACCCATGCAAAATGGCTAATAATGCCTGGAGACATTTATCTTTGTTAGTTTTACTAGAAAAATGATCTTTTGTAAAGATATCAAAGACACAAGCTAGTTTTTTTTATTCAATATGACAGTATAACAGTTCTACTAAATATGAAAGTTATCAAAACATAACTCCAAAACCAAACGTGTGTCATGTCTAAAAATGTCTGTAATAATGTATTTATGTGAGTTTGTAAGGTTTGCAAAAACAAAAAGTAGTTTTTTACTCATATGAAAGTAATGATCTTAGAATCCTGAGATAATGCGAAAAAACCAATAAAAATGTATTTAAACATAATTCCTAAACAACCCATGCAAAATGGGTAATAATGCCTGGAGACATGTATCTTTGTTAGTTTTACTAGAAAAATGATCTTTTGTAAAGATATCAAAGACACAAGCTAGTTTTTTTTATTCAATATGACAGTATAACAGTCCTACTAAATATGAAAGTTATCAAAACATAACTCCAAAACCAAACATGTGTCATGTCTAAAAATGTCTGTAATAATGTATTTATGTGAGTTTGTAAGGTTTGCAAAAACAAAAAGTAGTTTTTTACTCAATATGAAAGTAATGATCTTAGAATCCTGAAATAATGCGAAAAAAGCAATAAAAATGTATTTAAACATAACTCCTAAACAACCCAGGCAAAATGGGTAATAATGCCTAGAGACATGTATCTTTGTTAGTTTTACTAGGAAATGTATATTTTGTAAAGTTTGCAAAGACACAAGCTAGTTGTTTTTATTCAATAAGACAGTATAACAGTCATACTAAATATGAAAGTTATATAAACATAACTACAGAACTAAACGTGTGTCATGTCTAAAATTGCCTATAATAATGTATTTATGTGAGTTTGTAAAGTTTGCAAAAACAAAAAGTAGTTTTTTCCTCAATATGAAAGTAAGGATTTTAGAATCCTGAGATAATGCGAAAAAAGCAATAAAAATGTATTTAAACATAATTCCTAAACAACTCATGCAAAATGGCTAATAATGCCTGGAGACATGTATCTTTGTTAGTTTTACTAGAAAAATGATCTTTTGTAAAGTTTGCAAAGACACAAGCAGGTTGTTTTTATTCAATAAGACAGTATAACAGTCATACTAAATATAAAAGTTATATAAACATAACTCCAAAACCAAACATGTGTCATGTCTAAAAATGTCTGTAATAATGTATTTATGTGAGTTTGTAAGGTTTGCAAAAACAAAAAGTAGTTTTTTACTCATATGAAAGTAATGACCTTAGAATCCTGAGATAATGCGAAAAAAGCAATAAAAATGTATTTAAACATAATTCCTAAACAACCCATGCAAAATGGGTAATAATGCCTGGAGACATGTATCTTTGTTAGTTTTACTAGAAAAATGATCTTTTGTAAAGTTTGCAAAGACACAAGCTAGTTCTTTTTTTATTCAATATGACAGAATAACAGTCATACTAAATATAAAAGTTATATAAACATAACTCCAAAATCAACCATGTGTCATGTCTAAAAATGTCTGTAATAATGTATTTATGTGAGTTTGTAAGGTTTGCAAAAACAAAAAGTAGTTTTTTACTCAATATGAAAGTAATGATCTTAGAATCCTGAGATAATGCGAAAAAAGCAATAAAAATGTATTTAAACATAATTCCTAAACAACTCATGCAAAATGGCTAATAATGCCTGGAGACATGTATCTTTGTTAGTTTTACTAGAAAATGATCTTTTGTAAAGTTTGCAAAGACACAAGCAGGTTGTTTTTATTCAATAAGACAGTATAACAGTCATACTAAATATAAAAGTTATATAAAAATAACTCAAAAACCAAACATGTGTCATGTCTAAAAATGTCTGTAATAATGTATTTATGTGAGTTTGTAAGGTTTGCAAAAACAAAAAGTAGTTTTTTACTCATATGAAAGTAATGATCTTAGAATCCTGAGATAATGCGAAAAAAGCAATAAAATGTATTTAAACATAATTCCTAAACAACCCATGCAAAATGGGTAATAATGCCTGCCTTTGTTAGTTTTACTAGAAAAATGATCTTTTGTAAAGTTTGCAAAGACACAAGCTAGTTTTTTTTTATTCAATATGACAGAATAACAGTCATACTAAATATAAAA
The DNA here is from genome assembly GCF_033978785.1 of Entelurus aequoreus. NCBI lineage: Eukaryota > Metazoa > Chordata > Actinopteri > Syngnathiformes > Syngnathidae > Entelurus > Entelurus aequoreus. The sequence continues at coordinate 744,557 of NC_084756.1, read as the reverse complement.
GTTATATAAACATAACTCCAAAATCAAACATGTGTCATGTCTAAAAATATCTGTAATAATGTATTTATGTGAGTTTGTAAGGTTTACAAAAACAAAAAGTAGTTTTTTACTCAATATGAAAGTAATGATCTTAGAATCCTGAGATAATGCGAAAAAAGCAATAAAAATGTATTTAAACATAATTCCTAAACAACTCATGCAAAATGGCTGATAATGCCTGGAGACATGTATCTTTGTTAGTTTTACTAGAAAAATGATCTTTTGTAAAGTTTGCAAAGACACAAGCAGGTTGTTTTTATTCAATAAGACAGTATAACAGTCATACTAAATATAAAAGTTATATAAACATAACTCCAAAACCAAACATGTGTCATGTCTAAAAATGTCTGTAATAATGTATTTATGTGAGTTTGTAAGGTTTGCAAAAACAAAAAGTAGTTTTTTACTCATATGAAAGTAATGACCTTAGAATCCTGAGATAATGCGAAAAAAGCAATAAAAATGTATTTAAACATAATTCCTAAACAACCCATGCAAAATGGGTAATAATGCCTGGAGACATGTATCTTTGTTAGTTTTACTAGAAAAATGATCTTTTGTAAAGTTTGCAAAGACACAAGCTAGTTCTTTTTTTATTCAATATGACAGAATAACAGTCATACTAAATATAAAAGTTATATAAACATAACTCCAAAATCAACCATGTGTCATGTCTAAAAATGTCTGTAATAATGTATTTATGTGAGTTTGTAAGGTTTGCAAAAACAAAAAGTAGTTTTTTACTCAATATGAAAGTAATGATCTTAGAATCCTGAGATAATGCGAAAAAAGCAATAAAAATGTATTTAAACATAATTCCTAAACAACTCATGCAAAATGGCTAATAATGCCTGGAGACATGTATCTTTGTTAGTTTTACTAGAAAATGATCTTTTGTAAAGTTTGCAAAGACACAAGCAGGTTGTTTTTATTCAATAAGACAGTATAACAGTCATACTAAATATAAAAGTTATATAAACATAACTCAAAAACCAAACATGTGTCATGTCTAAAAATGTCTGTAATAATGTATTTATGTGAGTTTGTAAGGTTTGCAAAAACAAAAAGTAGTTTTTTACTCATATGAAAGTAATGATCTTAGAATCCTGAGATAATGCGAAAAAAGCAATAAAATGTATTTAAACATAATTCCTAAACAACCCATGCAAAATGGGTAATAATGCCTGCCTTTGTTAGTTTTACTAGAAAAATGATCTTTTGTAAAGTTTGCAAAGACACAAGCTAGTTTTTTTTTATTCAATATGACAGAATAACAGTCATACTAAATATAAAAGTTATATAAACATAACTCCAAAATCAAACATGTGTCATGTCTAAAAATATCTGTAATAATGTATTTATGTGAGTTTGTAAGGTTTACAAAAACAAAAAGTAGTTTTTTACTCAATATGAAAGTAATGATCTTAGAATCCTGAGATAATGCGAAAAAAGCAATAAAAATGTATTTAAACATAACTCCTAAACAACCCAGGCAAAATGGGTAATAATGCCAGAGACATGTATCTTTGTTAGTTTTACTAGGAAATGTATATTTTGTAAAGTTTGCAAAGACACAAGCTAGTTGTTGTTATTCAATAAGACAGTATTACAGTCATACTAAATATGAAAGGTATATAAACATAACTCCAGAACCAAACGTGTGTCATGTCTAAAATTGCCTATAATAATGTATTTATGTGAGTTTGTAAAGTTTGCAAAAACAAAAAGTAGTTTTTTCCTCAATATGAAAGTAAGGATTTTAGAATCCTGAGATAATGCGAAAAAAGCAATAAAAATGTATTTAAACATAATTCCTAAACAACTCATGCAAAATGGCTAATAATGCCTGGAGACATGTATCTTTGTTAGTTTTAATAGAAAAATGATCTTTTGTAAAGTTTGCAAAGACACAAGCTAGTTGTTTTTATTCAATAAGACAGTATAACAGTCATACTAAATATAAAAGTTATATAAACATAACTCCAAAACCAAACATGTGTCATGTCTAAAAATGTCTGTAATAATGTATTTATGTGAGTTTGTAAGGTTTGCAAAAACAAAAAGTAGTTTTTTACTCAATATGAAAGTAATGATCTTAGAATCCTGAGATAATGCGAAAAAAGCAATAAAAATGTATTTAAACATAACTCCTAAACAACCCAGGCAAAATGGGTAATAATGCCTGGAGACATGTATCTTTGTTAGTTTTACTAGGAAATGTATATTTTGTAAAGTTTGCAAAGACACAAGCTAGTTGTTTTTATTCAATAAGACAGTATAACAGTCATACTAAATATGAAAGTTATATAAACATAACTCCAGAACCAAACGTGTGTCATGTCTAAAATTGCCTATAATAATGTATTTATGTGAGTTTGTAAGGTTTGCAAAAACAAAAAGTAGTTTTTTCCTTAATATGAAAGTAATGATCTAAGAATCCTGAGATAATGCGAAAAAAGCAATAAAAATGTCTTTAAACATAATTCCTAAACAACCCATGCAAAATGGCTAATAATGCCTGGAGACATGTATCTTTGTTAGTTTTACTAGAAAAATGATCTTTTGTAAAGTTTGCAAAGACACAAGCTAGTTTTTTTTTTATTCAATATGACAGTATAACAGTCATAATAAATATAAAAGTTATATAAACATAACTCCAGAACCAAACGTGTGTCATGTCTAAAATTGCTTATAATAATGTATTCATGTGGGTTTGTAAGGTTTGCAAAAAGAAAAAGTAGTGTTTTATTCAATATGAAAGTAATGATCTTAGAATCCTGAGATAATGCGAAAAAAGCAATACAAATGTATTCAAACACAATTTTTAAACCAAACATGTAAATTGTCGAAAAATGCCTGTAATATTGAATCTATGTAAGTTTTACTAGAATCAATTGTTTTTGTAAGGTTTGCAAATACAAAAATTAGGTTTTACACATAATGACATTATAACTTTAACACTCAATATGAAAGTTATTTAATTATAACTCCTAAATACACATGAAACATGTCTAATAGCGTGAAAAAAAATTATCTTTGTGAGTTTGCTAGAAACATATTCTTTTGTAAGGTTTGCAAAGACACAAGTTAGTTTTTTTAACTCAATATGACAGTATTACGCCACACTCAATATGACAGTTATTTAAACATAACTCCTAAACCACACCTGAAAAATGGCTAATAATGCCTGAAATAATGCATCTTTGGGAGTTTTACTGGAAACATATGCTTTTTTTAAGGCTTGCAAACACAAAAATTATTTGTATTGTATTATGTATTACAACATAATTCCTAAACCAAACATGCAAAATGTCTGAAAATGCCTGTAATATTGAATCCATGTGAGTTTTATTTGAATCAGTTGTATGGTTTGCTAATACAAAAATTGGGTTTTATGACAAACACAAGTTAGTTTTTTTACTCAATATAACAGTTTAGCTGTCATACTATATATGAAAGTTATATAAACATAACTCCAAAACCAAACCATTATGTCCAAAACTGCCTGTAATATTGTATTTATGTGAGTTTTACCAGAATCAGGGTTGCAAATACAAAAATTGGGTTTTATGACAGTATACTGTCACACTCAATATGACAGTTATTTAAACATAACTCAAACAACACATGCAAAATAGCTAATAATGCCTGGAGCATGTATCTTAGTTAGTTTTACTAGAAAAATTGTATTTTGTAAAGTTTGCAAAGACACAAGTTAGTTGTTGTTTTTGTTCAATATGACAGTATAACTGTCATACTAAATATTAAAGTTATATAAACATAACTCTAAAACCAAACATGCATTGTGTCTAAAAATGCCTGTAATATTGTATCTGTGTGGGTTTAACTAGATTTAGTTGTTTTTGTAAGGTTTGCAAATACAAAATAAGGGTTTTACTCACTATGACAGTTTACTGTCACACTCAATCTGACAGTGATTTATTCAAACATAACTCCTAAACCACACATGCAAAATGGCTAATAATGCCTGGAGATATGTATCTTTGTGAGTTTTACTAGAAACTTTATATTGTGTAAGGTTTAGTTAGTTTTTGTACTCAATCTGACAGTATAACTGTCATTCTAAATCCATCCATTTTCTTCCGCTTATCCGAGGTCGGGTTGCGGGGGCAGCAGCCTGAGCAGAAAATCCCAGACTTCCCTCTCCCCAGCCACTTCGTCCAGCTCTTCTCGGGGTATTCCGAGGCGTTCCCAGGCCAGCCGTGGACATAGTCTTTCCAATGTGTCCTAGGTCTTCCCCGTGGCCTCCTGCCACACCTCCCTAGAGGCGTTCGGGTGGCATCCTGAGCAGATGCCCGAACCACCTCATGGCTTCTCTCAATGTGGAGGAGCAGCGGCTTTACTTTGAGTTCCTCCCGGATGACAAAGCTTCTCACCCTGTCTCTAAGGGAGAGACCCACCACCCGGCAGAGGAAACGCATTTCGGCCGCTTGTCCTTTCGGTCATAACCCAAAGCTGGTAACGTAGATCGACGGTAAATTGAGAGCTTTTCCTTCTGGCTCAGCTCCTTCTTCACCACAACGGATCGATATAGCGTCCTCAATACTGAAGACGCCGCACCAATCCGCCTGTGGATCTCTCGATCCACTCTATCCTCACTCGTGAACAAGACTCCTAGGTACTTGAACTCCTCCACTTGGGGCAAGATCTCCTCCCCAACCTGGAGATGGCACTCGACCCTTTCCTGCGCGAGAACCATGGACTTGGACTTGGAGGTGCTGATTCTCATCCCAGTCGCTTCACACTCAAGGACCCTGCCGAGAGTATAGACCTGGTCTACCGTTCCACGACCAGGACGAAAACCACACTGTTCGTCCTGGATCCGAGTTTCCTCCTCTCCAGTACACATGAATAGACCTTACCGGGAAGGCTGAGGAGTGTGTTTCACGATAGTTGGAACACACCCTCCGGTTCCCCTTCTTAAAGAGAGGAACCACCACCCCGGTGTGCCAATCCAGAGGTACCGCCCCCAATGTTCACGCGATGTTGCAGAGTCTTGTCAACCAAGACAGCCCCACAGTATCCAGAGCCTTAAGGAACTCATCCACCACCGGGGCCTTGCCACAGAGGAGCTTTTTAACTACCTAGGCAACCTAAGCCCCAGAAATAGGAGAGTCCACCACAGATTCCCCAGGCACTGCTTGGCCTGTCGGTATTGCCTCTGGAGTCCCATGAGCCAAAAGGACCCGATAGGCTCTTTCTTCAGCTTGACGGCATCCCTCACTGCTGGTGGCCACCAGCGAATTCTAGGATTACCGCCACGACAGGCACCAAACACCTTGCGGCCACAGCTCCAATCAGCAGGCTCGACAAGAGAGGCACGGAACATGGTCCACTCAGACTCAATGTCCAGCACCTCCCTCGTGACATGTTCAAAGTTCTTCCGTATGTTTGAACATTGTGTTTGTTATGGACAATCCGTGACGAGCACAAAAGTCCAATAACAAAGCACCACTTGGGTTCAGATCCGGGTGGCCATTTTTCCCAATCACGACTCTCCAGGTCTCACTGTCCTTGCCAACATGAGCATTGAAGTCCCCCAACAGAACAAGGGAATCACCCGAGGGAGCACTCTCCAGTACTCCCTCAAGGGAGTCCAAAAAGAGTGGGTACCCTGAGCTGCTGTTTGGTGCGTAAACACAAACAACAGTCAGGACCCGTCACCCAACCCGAAGGCGGAGGGAAGCTACCATCTCGTCTACTGGGTTAAAGTCCAACGTGCAGGCTTTGAGCAACAACAATTGCCACCCCAGCCTCTCATTGCTTGCAACGCCAGAGTGGAAGAGAGTCCAGCCCCTCTTGAGAGAACAGGTTCCAGAGCCCTTGCTGTGCGTCGAAGTGAGTCCAACTATATCTAGCCGGAACTTCTTCACCTCGCGCACCAGCTCAGGCTCTTTCCCTCCCAGCGAGGTGACGTTCCACGTCCCAAGAGCAAGCTTATGTAGCCGATAATCGGACCGCCAAGTGCCCTGCCTTCGGCTGCCGCCCAGTTCACACTGCATCCGACCTCTATGACCTCAATGGGCCCATGAGTGGTGAGCCCATTGGAGGGTTGACCCACGTTGCCTCTTCGAAAGGAGCCCGGCAGGGCCCCATGGAGACAGGCCCGGCCACCAGTCGCTCGCCATCGTGCCCTACCTCTGCGCCTGGCTCCACAGGGGAGCCACGGTGACCTGCGCCTGGGCGAGAAAAAATCTAGGTCCTCGATTTGTACTTTTCATAAAGGTCTTTGAGCTGCTCTTTGTCTGATTCCTCACCTAGGACCTGTTTGTCTAGGGGGACCCTATCAGGGGGCATAGAAGCCCCCGGACAACATAACTCCTAGGATCAGTGGGACACGCAAACCACAAAGGCGGCGGCTCAGAAAGCAGTGTGAAGCGACTGGGATGAGAATCAGCACCTCCAAGTCCGAGGTTCTCGCCCGGGAAAGGGTGGAGTGCCATCTCGAGGTTGGGCAGGAGATCTTGCCCCAAGTGGATGAGTTCAAGTACCTGGAGTCTTGTTCATGAGTGAGGGAAGAGTGGATCGTGAGATGCACAGGCTGATCGGTGCGGCGTCTTCAGTAATGAGGACGCTATATCGATTCGTTGTGGTAAGAAGGAGCTGCGCCAGAAGGAAAAGCTCTCAATTTACCGGTCAATCTACGTTCCCATCCTCACCTATGGTCATGAGCTTTGGGTTATGACCGAAAGGACAAGATCACGGGTACAAGCGGCCGAAATGAGTTTTCTCCGCTGGGTGGCGGGTCTCTCCCTTACAGTAAGAATTTTCACCGTTTAATTACAGTAACCTACTGGCAGCTAATGGTTCCAGTATAAAACTGTTTTTCTACAGCACACATACTGTGATTTATCACTACAGTTTATTACTGTAAAAAGTATCACAGTACTGTGCTGTATCAAATATACGCTTCACAGCATAATACTGTCATCTGTTTAGCGGCATTACACTGTTATTTTAGTGTATCTACTGTAATATCCATTAACTGTTAATTACAGTAAAATAATTGTAAGCACTATAGACTGAGCTTTACAGTATAATGCCACTAGAAGTTATTGAGTTGAACTTTTAATTTTTCAAAATCAAAATCCCTGCAATCTGCTGGCATAAAAATGACTGGAGAAATGGCCTTGCAAGATTATGTTTTTATTAACCAATTATTTTAAAGTGCATCAAATACATTCAATGTACATTTAGTGCATTCTTCTTATTTTCAGTAAAGCATTTTAACATGTCCACTTAATTTCTAACTGGAGACAAAACACTGAACACGAGTCCAGTGTTTAGTTGTCGGCTACATAAAGCCCCACTCAAAGTCTGTGAGATGTTTTATAAGGGTGGCTACGTGAGGATTTACAGTTGCTGCCTTTTTCTGGACCAGCTTCCCGGTCTTCTTGGACACCACCTTTCCCTGGCTAGCCTTTGTTCCCCTCTCAGGGTTAACGCCAATGAATCGCCTAAAAAAGAGAGAAAGCATATTATATATTCTGTTGTGATTGAAGATTACTTGCAGTCGATACAGAACCCCCCTCACATTGTTATTTAGGAATATGCACTGCACAAATATTAATATCAATTTTAGGATATATGTGAGCCTATACCATAACCACAGCTGTAGATGAGTGAATGCTCTAAAACCCATTAAGACAAATTCAGAGAGGAAGACAATGCTAAAGCCTCCCCAATCCCTCTCTCTATTTATGTTTTCTCTCCATCTACGGGACCGTGTATTTATGCTGATGTTTCCTGCTTTCACCCATTTAACATATCGTTACCTGCTCATTACCTATCTTCTCTGCATCCTGGGGTCACACTGGTGCTTCTTGCCTTTACCCATTCAACATATCTTTACCTGCACATTACCTACCTTCTCTGCATAGTGTGGTCACGCTGGTGCTTTGTACCTTTACCCATTCAACATATCTTTACCTGCACATTACCTACCTTCTCTGTATCCTGGAGTCAAGCTGGTGTTTCCTGCCTTTACTCATTCAACATATCTTTACCTGCACATTACCTACCTTCTCTGTATCCTGGCGTCTAGCTGGTGTTTCCTGCCTTCACCCATTCAACATATCTTTACCTGCACATTACCTACCTTCCCTGCATCCTTGGGTCACACTGGTGCTTCTTTCTTTCACCATACAACATATATTCACCTGCACATACCTACCTTGTCTGCATGGCCTCGACCACACCTGCGCTTCCTTCTTTCACCCATTCAACATACCTTCACCCGCACATTACCTACCTTCCCTGCATAGTGGGGTCACACTGGTGCTTCCTGCCTTTACCCATTCAACATATCTTCACCCGCACATTACCTACTTGCTCTGCATTCTCGGGTCAAGCTGGTGCTTCCTGCCATCATCCAGTCAACATATCTTTACCTGCAAATTACCTACTTTTTCTGCATCCTGGGGTCAAACAGGTTCTTCCTTCTTTGACCCAGTCAACATATCTTTACCTGCACATTACCTACCTTCTCTGTATCCTAGAGTCAAACTGGTGCTTCGGTCCCTAATAAGAAGGTCCACAAAGGAACAGAAGAGTCATTGATTTAAGGGACAAAATTGGGGAAATGACAAGTCAAATTCCTGAACAGAGGTGAGAAATATAAAATAAAATATCCTAACAGTATTTTAACAGTATCAAGAGGATTTACCTTTGAACAAATTCCAATGTCCGAGGACCTTCCTCTTGGTATTCCAAGTTGAACACATAGTAGGTGGCAAGAAGGGCAGCAAGCCCTGAGATTAAGCTAGGTTGGACGCCTTTGCAGATGACATCACCTTCCATGCTGATCATCCAACGTTTTATTGTGACTTTGTCACCAGCAACTGGTACAGTCAAGAAATGCAGTTTATGTTCCTAAACAGTATCCAATATGGGTAGCATTTTAAAAGTATTTGGAATGGCCACCTCACTCGCTCTCTCTTTCCTCTGTTTACATCTAGTCTCCTAAGGCAGTGGTTCTCAAATGGGGGTACGCGTACTCCTGGGGGTACTTGAAGGTATGCCAAGGGGTACGTGAGATTTTTTTTAAATATTCTAAAAATAGCAACAATTCAAAAATCCTTTATAAATATATTTATTGAATAATACTTCGACAAAATATGAATGTAAGTTCATAAACTGAACAACTAATCAAGTAGGCTATTCCATTCATTACCATAAAGCCAGAGTTTCCCCCATGCCATGACAGTTGGTGCCACACGGCACCAACTGTCAATCAACTATCCATGTAGAAAACAATGGAGGCTTGGTTAAAGCGTAGTGGACATGTTCCATAAATATTGATGTTAAAGATTTCTTTTTTTGTGAAGAAATGTTGAGAATGAAGTTCATGAATCCAGATGGATCTCTATTGCAATCCCCAAAGAGGGCACTTTAAGTTGATTACTTCTATGTGTAAAAATCTTTATTTATAATTGAATCACTTGTTTATTTTTCAACAAGTTTTTAGTTATTTTTATATCTTTTTTTCCAAATAGTTCAAGAAAGACCACAACAAATGAGCAATATTTTGCACTGTTATACAATTTAATAAATCAGAAACTGATGACATAGTGCTGTATTTTGCTTCTTTATCTCTTTTTTTCAACCAAAAATGCTTTGCTCTGATTAGGGGGTACTTGAATTTAAAAAATGTTCACAGGGGTACATCACTGAAAAAAGGTTGAGAACCACTGTCCTAAGGCAGTGGTTCTCAACCTTTTTTTAGTGCTGTGAACATTTTTTTAATGCAAGTAGACCTCCATGTCTTCATAACAGGAATATCCTGAATTCTCAAGTTGCATATCACAATAGTCATCATCAGTGTTAATAACACGAGAGCTGTTTGGATTTGCTGTTGATCAAGTCAAACTTCGTTCAGTGTAGCCGTAGTGCTTCCTTGACGCGTGCGATGTGAAAGTAGACTTAACTGTAAAAAAAATTTCACATTGACTGAAGGGGCACGTAACTGTCCTACCTTCGGTAATATGACTTTTCAAATGCAGGAGAAAGGCCTGTATATCATCGCATTTCGCGCTACATGAGACAATATTACAAGGTAAACATTCTGCGCTATACATATCAGTCCTACTCTTGCCATATTTATGACGACGGCTGTGAGTTTTGAAGGCTGAGAAGTTGGAAAAAACTCTTGTGCATTTAGGGAAAGCACACTTAAACGATGCATTAGGCATACAACTATGACTTCGCATGTGTCTAACATACGCAAATACATTGCTGCAAGTCGTAGCACATATGTTGCAAGTTATCATCTTTTATGATGACTATGACAAAAAAGAAGAAAACTTAGGTAGCTAGCATGCGGCGGTACATGCGCGTGGTCAACGATAGTGTCTGTGATGCTGACATTTCGGACTTTATAAATATATATATAAAGTAATTCAAACAGAAAATGACACATCAAGGTACAAGTGACTCTTACCTTGTTATCAAAAACACACGATGCAGTAGGATGGATTTAGCTCGGTTGGACGAATTGTGGGCGGACCCAAGAAACAAGTCTGAAAAATACTGAATTACACTGTAGGTTTTACAGTAACTTACTGCTGGTCGATATTTTTTGAAAAATGCAACACAATTTACAGTACTTAACTGCATTTAAGAAGAACATGATAGGTTGATTGGCAACACTAAATTGGCCCTAGTGTGTGAATGTGAGTGTGAATGTTGTCTGTCTATCTGTGTTGGCCCTGCGATAAGGTGGCGACTTGTCCTGATTGTAGCTGAGATAGGCTCCAGCGCCCCCCGCGACCCCGAAGGCAATAAGCGGTAGAAAATGGATGGATGGATGGAGTATATAACTGTAATTGTATTTTTTATTTTTACAGTAATTTTTTACAGTGAAGGTCATGGGTGTCAAACTCTGGCCCGTGGGCCAAATTTGGCCCAACGTGTAATTTGACTTGGCCCTTGAGGCAATATCAAATTAACACTAAAGCTGGACCGTCGATTATACATTGCGGCAGTGCCACGGTAACACCGCATTCACCGCTACTTCTAATACTTGCCAACCCTCCCGGGAGTGACTCCAGCACTCCTCCCAATTTTTTTTTTTTTTTTTTCAGCTAGTCAAACGAGGGCCCAGTTTCATGTCAGTGCAGCTTCTGCACCCACACACACACACACCCACACACACACACACACACACACAATTGAATGCAACGCATACTTCATCAACAGCGATACAGGTTAAACTGACGGTAGCCAAATAAAAAACTTTAACACTTTTAGAAATATACGCCACACTGTGAATCCACACCAAACAAGAATGACAAACACATTTCGGGAGAACATCCGCACCGTAACACAACATAAACACAACACAACAAATACCCAGAACCCTTTGTAGCACTAAATCTTCTGGGACGCTACAAGGTGTGTGCGTGTGGGGGGGGGGTTTGGTGGTAGCGGGGGTGTATTTTGTAGCATCCCGAAAGAGTTAGTGCTGCAAAAGATTCTGGGTATTTGTTCTTTTGTGTTTATGTTGTGTTACGGTGCGGATGTTCTCCCGAAAAGTGTTTTTTATTTTTGTTTGGTGTGGGTTCACAGTGTGGCGTATATTTCTAACAGTGTTAAAGTTTTTTATACTGGCACCCTCAGTGTAACCTGTATCGCTGTTGATGAAGTATGCGTTGCATTCATTTGTGTAAGCGTGCTGAAGCTGCACATATCTTGTGACTGGGTCTGAATGATGTTAGAATTGGGTGTACGAGATATGACTGTTGAACACCTTGTTTGATAATGAAAGTTGCCTCAGCTCAAAGCCTGAGCCCTGACATTAAAGAACTAGCATCTAAAAAAAGATGCCAGGTATCTGGCTTGGGCACATCAAATTAGATCAGTGTGTTGCAAACTGAGCAGTTTAAAGTCCTGAATGGTTGTTTTATTCATTGTTGTTTTATTTTCAAATGTATTAGCCTGTGGAAAAAGTTAATGTTGATATTTACCTCAGAAGGCTGCAAATAGAAAAGAGGCATTCAATTTTTATTTAAATTGTATTTGATATGCAATTGATATTTTTTAATTATTATTATTATTATTTATAACTCCATTTTGCATGTCACTATAAAGTTTATAAGCCTTGCTTGTTCAATATTCAATGCAAAACTTGTTTGGGTCCCTATTAAAAGGTTAACTTGTTCAACCTTAGCCTGCGGCTTTGTTCAGTTTTAAACTTTGGCCCACTCTGTATTTGAGTTTTCTCATTTTTCCCAATCACGACTCTCCAGGTTTCACTGTCGTTGCCAACATAGCGTTGAAGTCCACCAGCAGAACAAGGGAATCACCCGAGGGAGCACTCTCCAGTACTCCCTCAAGGGAATCCAAAAAGAGTTGGTACTCTGAGCTGCTGTTTGGTGTGTAAACACAAACAACAGTCAGGACCTGTCACCCAACCCGAAGGCTGAAGGAAGCTACCATCTCGTCTATTGGGTTTAAAGTCCAACGTGCAGGCTTTGAGCCGGGGGTCAACAAGAATTGCCACCCCAGCCTCTCATTAGTTGCAACGCCAGTGTGGAATCTCTTCCACTCTGGCGTTGCAAGTAATGAAAGTTCAGCTCAGTCCAGCCCCTCTGAGAGAACAGGTTCCAGAGCCCTTGCTGTGAGTCCAACTATATCTAGCTGGGAACGTCTCCACCTCAAGCACCAGCTCAGGCTCCTTCCCTCCCAGCGAGGTGACGTTCCATGTCCCAAGAGCGAGCTTATGTAGCCGATAATCGGACCACCAAGTGCCCTGCCTTCGGCTGCCGCCCAGCTCACACTGCACCCTCTATGACCCAGCCCATGAGTGGTGAGCCCTGGAGGGGGGATCCACGTTGCCTCTTCGAGCTGAGCACGGCTGGGCCCCATGGGGACAGGCCCGACAATCGCCATCGTGCCACACCTCTGGGGAGCCACGGTGACCTGTGTCCGGGCGAGAAAAAATCTAGGTCCTCAATTGTACTTTTAATAAAGGTCTTAGAGCTGCTCTTTGTCTGATCCCTCACCTAGGACCTGTTTGTCTTGGGAGACCATAGAAGCCCCCGGACAACATAGTTCCTGGATCAGTGGGACACGCAAACCACAAAGGTGGCGGCTCAGAAAGCAGGTTATATAAATATAACTCCAAAACCAAACATGCAATATGTCTAAACATGCCTGTAATATTGTATCAATGTGAGTTTTCCTAGAATCGGTTGTTTTTGTAAGGTTTGCAAATACAAAAATTAGGTTTTACTCACAATGACAAAATCACACTCAATATGACAAAAAAATGGCTAATAATGCCTGAAATAATGAATCATTGGGAGTTTTACTGAGTTTTACATTTTGCAAACACAAAAAGTATTTTTTTACTTGACTTTAATGTTCTTAGAACCCTGAGATAATGGGAAAAAAGCAATAACAATGTATTTAAACCTAACTCCTAAACAACACATGCAAAATGGCTAATAATGCCTAGGGAGACATGTAACGTTGTTAGTTTGAAAAAATGATCATTTGTAAAGATATCAAAGACACAAGCTAGTTTTTTTTATTCAATATGACAGTATAACAGTCATACTAAATATGAAAGTTATATAAACATAACTCCAAAACCAAACATGTGTCATGTCTAAAAATGCCTGTAATAATGTATTTATGTGAGTTTGTAAGGTTTGCAAAAACAAAAAGTAGTTTTTTACTCAATATGAAAGTAATGTTCTTAGAATCCTGAGATAATGCGAAAAAAGCAATACAAATGTATTCAAACACAAATTTTAAACCAAACATGTAAAATGTCTAAAAATGCCTGTAATATTGAATCTATATACGTTTTACTAGAATCAATTGTTTTTGTAAGGTTTGCAAATACAAAAATTAGGTTTTACACATAATGACACTAAAACTGTAACACTCAATATGACAATTATTTATTTATAACTCCTAACCACACATGAAACATGTCTAATAATGCGTGAAAAAAATGTATCTTTGTGAGTGTTACTAGAAACATTTTCTTTTGTAAGGTTTGCAAAGACAGGTTAGTTTTTTTTACTCAATATGACAGTATAACTGCCACACTCAATATGACAGTTATTTAAACATAACTCTTAAACTACACATGAAAAATGATTAACAATGCCTGAAATAATGCATTCTTGTAAGTTTTACTCGAAACATATGCTTTTTTAAGGCTTGCAAACACAAAAATTATTTCTTTACTCAATATGACAGTAATGTTCTAAAATTCTGAGAAAATACGAACAAATTAATAAAAATGATTCCAACATAATTCCTAAACCAAACATGCAAAATGTCTAAAAATGTCTGTAATATTGAATCCATGTGAGTTTTACTAGATTTAAATGATTTTGTAAAGTTTGCAAATACATAAATTAGGTTTTACTTACTATGTCATAACTGACAGTATATGACAGTTATTTAACCATAACTCAAACCACACATGAAAAATGGCTAATAATGCCTGAAATAATGCATCCTTGGCCGTTTTACTCGAAACACATGCTTTTTTAAATCTTGCAAACACAAAAAGTAGTTTTTTACTCAATATGACTGTAATGTTCTTAAAATCCTGAGATAATGCGAAAAAAGCAATAAAAATGTATTTAAACATTACTCCTAAACAACATAAGCAAAATGGCTAATAATGCCTGGAAACATGTATCTTTGTTAGTTTTACTGGAAAAATGATATTTTGTAAAGTTTGCAAAGACACAAGCCAGTTTTTTTTATTCAATATGACAGTATAACAGTCATACTAAATATGAAAGTTATATAAACATAACTCCAAAACCAAACGTGTCATGTCTAAAAATGCCTGTAATAATGTATTAATGTGAGTTTGTAAGGTTTGCAAAAACAAAAAGTAGTTTTTTACTCAATATGAAAGTAATGATCGTAGAATCCTGAGATAATGCGAAAAAAGCAATAAAAATGTATTTAAACATAACTCCTAAACAACCCAGGCAAAATGGGTAATAATGCCTGGAGACATGTATCTTTGTTAGGTTTACTAGAAAATGTATCTTTTGTAAAGTTTGCAAAGACACAAGCTAGTTGTTTTTATTCAATAAGACAGTATAACAGTCCTACTAAATATGAAAGTTATCAAAACATAACTCCAAAACCAAACATGTGTTATGTCTAAAAATGCCTGTAATAATGTATTTATGTGAGTTTGTAAGGTTTGCAAAAACAAAAAGTAGTTTTTTACTCAATATGAAAGTAATGATCTAAGAATCCTGAGATAATGCGAAAAAAGCAATAAAAATGTATTTAAACATAATTCCTAAACAACCCATGCAAAATGGGTAATAATGCCTGGAGACATGTATCTTTGTTAGTTCTACTAGAAAAATGATCTTTTGTAAAGTTTGCAAAGACACAAGCTAGTTTTTTATTTATTTAATATGACAGTGTAACAGTCATACTAAATATAAAAGTTATATAAACATAACTCCAAAACCAAACATGTGTCATGTCTAAAAATGTCTGTTTATGTGAGTTTGTAAGGTTTGCAAAAACAAAAAGTAGTGTTTTACTCAATATGAAAGTAATGATCTTAGAATCCTGAGATAATGCGAAAAAAGCAATACAAATGTATTCAAACACAACTTTTAAACCAAACATGTAAATTGTCTAAAAATGCCTGTAATATTGAATCTATGTAAGTTTTACTAGAATCAATTGTTTTTGTAAGGTTTGCAAATACAAAAATTAGGTTTTACACATAATGACATTATAACTTTAACACTCAATATGAAAGTTATTTAATTATAACTCCTAAATACACATGAAACATGTCTAATAGCGTGAAAAAATTATCTTTGTGAGTGTTGCTAGAAACATTTTCTTTTGTAAGGTTTGCAAAGACACAAGTTAGTTTTTTTTAACTCAATATGACAGTATAACGCCACACTCAATATGACAGTTATTTAAACATAACTCCTAAACCACACCTGAAAAATGGCTAATAATGCCTGAAATAATGCATCTTTGGGAGTTTTACTGGAAACATATGCTTTTTTTAAGGCTTGCAAACACAAAAATTATTTTTTTACTCAATATGACAGTAATGTTCTAAAAATCCTGAGATAATGTGAAAAAAGCAATACAAATGTATTACAACATAATTCCTAAACCAAACATGCAAAATGTCTGAAAATGCCTGTAATATTGAATCCATGTGAGTTTTATTTGAATCAGTTGTATGGTTTGCTAATACAAAAATTGGGTTTTATGACAAACACAAGTTAGTTATTTTACTCAATATAACAGTTTAGCTGTCATACTATATATGAAAGTTATATAAACATAACTCCAAAACCAAACATGCATTATGTCCAAAACTGCCTGTAATATTGTATATATGTGAGTTTTACTAGAATCAGGGTTGCAAATACAAAAATTGGGTTTTATGACAGTATACTGTCACACTCAATATGACAGTTATTTAAACATAACTCAAACAACACATGCAAAATGGCTAATAATGCCTGGAGCATGTATCTTAGTTAGTTTTACTAGAAAAATGGTATTTTGTAAGGTTTGCAAAGACACAAGTTAGTTGTTTTTTTTATTCAATATGACAGTATAACTGTCATACTAAATATGAAAGTTATATAAACATTACTCTAAAACCAAAAATGCATTATGTCTAAAAATGTCTGTAATATTGTATCTGTGTGAGTTTAACTAGATTTAGTTGTTTTTGTAAGGTTTGCAAATACAAAATAAGGGTTTTACTCACTATGACAGTTTACAGTCACACTCAATCTGACAGTTATTTATTTAAACATAACTCCTAAACCACACATGCAAAATGGCTAATAATGCCTGGAGATATGTATCTTTGTGAGTTTTACTAGAAACATTATATTGTGTAAGGTTTAGTTAGTTTTTGTACTCAATCTGACAGTATAACTGTCATTCTAAATCCATCCATTTTCTTCCGCTTATCCGAGGTCGGGTTGCGGGGGCAGCAGCCTGAGCAGAAAATCCCAGACTTCCCTCTCCCCAGCCACTTCGTCCAGCTCTTCTCGGGGTATTCCGAGGCGTTCCCAGGCCAGCCGGGGACATAGTCTTTCCAATGTGTCCTAGGTCTTCCCCGTGGCCTCCTGCCACACCTCCCTAGAGGCGTTCGGGTGGCATCCTGAGCAGATGCCCGAACCACCTCATGGCTCCTCTCAATGTGGAGGAGCAGCGGCTTTACTTTGAGTTCCTCCCGGATTTCTGTCTTGCCACTGGTGAGGGCGGTCGCATCTCTCTCCGCTCCCTCCTTCCCTCCCTGCTTGCTCTCTTTGTTTTTGTCTTGTTTGAACTATTTTGAAGCCTCTTTTCTTGAGCTGTCCTCAAATCTAAACATCAAAATGAATTTGATCAACTGGACTCTCGACGCAATTGACACAGTCTTTTCGACAAGGAAAAGAGGCTCGGGGGAGCCTGGCTGCCCTGATGGAACCATTGCTGCGGGGTACGTGAGAGATTCCTGGAATACTTGGAGAATCATGTGCCTCTCAGTCCTTTCCATCGAGGACGTGGAAGACATCTACCTATTTGGAGCTGTGATCACAGGGCATTTGCTGATTGGGCTGGGCATTGCTCTGGTGTATCGTCAAATTCGGAAGACGATGGCAGCCACTCAAGGGGCCAACAGGCTGTTCAACGCAATGGAAGGAATGGGTCGTGCTGTGGGATCACAGACTGGAGCGATTGCTGATTTGAATCGCAAGGTAGATTCGATCTTGATGATGTTACAGAAAGAATAAATTGGAATTGTCAGAGCCAGCATACAGAGCAGGAATGTCATTGTTTTGACTGCTCGAAGAAAAAAACAACATCTTAATCTACGATTTGACTCCCTCGAATGGCCTTGAGGAACAGGCTGTTTGAAAATACTCCCCCGAGGACTCCTCAAAGATGGACGCTTTTGACCTTTCCCTTTTCTTCAAAAGCACCTGGGTCGGACTCTTGAACTCTTGAACTCTTGGGGCCGGCCTCGGCCCATAAAGACAATCCAACATCTCACCCAAGTTAATTGGGCATACATGCACGCACATACCCTTCCCCAATCAACGCCTTCACCACTGCTTTATTCCTCCGGGGTTGTGGGGGCTGAGCAGCGCTTAACAGCAGCTGCTGGCCTCCAAGGTCCTGTTGGATGACTTTGTTGCGAGTTTTGTTGTGATTAAATGTACCTTGTTTATGTGTGCCATGCTATGTGAGGTTTTTTTTTCCTCGGACTCAGTCTGGACCATTCCTGAGGGTCCAGCCTCAGACTGATATTTTTTTTACTTCCACCCTCCCCCCAATGTCACCTTTTTCCCACCTTTTTGAGGAGCGCCTAAGTGAGGCTGATCCGTTGGCGGTCCCGTCTTGTCTCCCTGTAACGTATGTCTGCTCTTAGCGGGATTGTGCCGAAAATGTAATTTCAGTTCTTATGTGTCTTGTACATGTAAGAATGGACAATAAAGCTGATTGATTGATTGATGACAGAGCTTCTCACCCTGTCTCTAAGGGAGAGACCCACCACCCGGCAGAGGAAACGCATTTCGGCCGCTTGTCCTTTCGGTCATAACCCAAAGCTGGTAACGTAGATCGACGGTAAATTGAGAGCTTTTCCTTCTGGCTCAGCTCCTTCTTCACCACAACGGATCGATATAGCGTCCTCAATACTGAAGACGCCGCACCAATCCGCCTGTGGATCTCTCGATCCACTCTATCCTCACTCGTGAACAAGACTCCTAGGTACTTGAACTCCTCCACTTGGGGCAAGATCTCCTCCCCAACCTGGAGATGGCACTCGACCCTTTCCTGCGTGGACTTGGACTTGGAGGTGCTGATTCTCATCCCAGTCGCTTCACACTCAAGGACCCTGCCGAGAGTATAGACCTGGTCTACCGTTCCACGACCAGGACGAAAACCACACTGTTCGTCCTGGATCCGAGTTTCCTCCTCTCCAGTACACATGAATAGACCTTACCGGGAAGGCTGAGGAGTGTGTTTCACGATAGTTGGAACACACCCTCCGGTTCCCCTTCTTAAAGAGAGGAACCACCACCCCGGTGTGCCAATCCAGAGGTACCGCCCCCAATGTTCACGCGATGTTGCAGAGTCTTGTCAACCAAGACAGCCCCACAGTATCCAGAGCCTTAAGGAACTCATCCACCACCGGGGCCTTGCCACAGAGGAGCTTTTTAACTACCTAGGCAACCTAAGCCCCAGAAATAGGAGAGTCCACCACAGATTCCCCAGGCACTGCTTGGCTGTCGGTATGCCCGCTGCCTCTGGAGCCCCTGAGCCAAAAGGACCCGATAGGCTCTTTCTTCAGCTTGACGGCATCCCTCACTGCTGGTGGCCACCAGCGAATTCTAGGATTACCGCCACGACAGGCACCAAACACCTTGCGGCCACAGCTCCAATCAGCAGACTCGACAAAAGAGGCACAGAACATGGTCCACTCAGACTCAATGTCCAGCACCTCCCTCGTGACATGTTCAAAGTTCTTCCTTATGTTTGAACATTGTGTTTGTTATGGACAATCCGTGACGAGCACAAAAGTCCAATAACAAAGCACCACTTGGGTTCAGATCCGGGTGGCCATTTTTCCCAATTACGACTCTCCAGGTTTCACTGTCCTTGCCAACATGAGCATTGAAGTCCCCCAACAGAACAAGGGAATCACCCAAGGGAGCACTCTCCAGTACTCCCTCAAGGGAATCCAAAAAGAGTGGGTACTCTGAGCTGCTGTTTGGTGCGTAAACACAAACAACAGTCAGGACCCGTCACCCAACCCGAAGGCGGAGGGAAGCTACTGGGTTAAAGTCCAACGTGCAGGCTTTGAGCAACAACAATTGCCACCCCAGCCTCTCATTGCTTGCAACGCCAGAGTGGAAGAGAGTCCAGCCCCTCTTGAGAGAACAGGTTCCAGAGCCCTTGCTGTGCGTCGAAGTGAGTCCGAACAATATCTAGCCGGAACTAGATATAGTTCAGGCTCTTTCCCTCCCAGCGAGGTGACGTTCCACGTCCCAAGAGCGAGCTTATGTAGCCGATAATTTGACCGCCAAGTGCCCTTCGGCTGCCGCCCAGTTCACACTGCATCTGACCTCTATGACCTCAATTGGAGGGTTGACCCACGTTGCCTCTTCGAGCTGAGCCCGGCAGGGCCCCATGGAGACAGGCCCGGCCACCAGTCGCTCGCCATCGTGCCCCACCTCTGCGCCTGGCTCCACAGGGGCGCCACGGTGACCTGCGCCTGGGCGAGAAAAAATCTAGGTCCTCGATTTGTACTTTTCATAAAGGTCTTTGAGCTGCTCTTTGTCTGATCCCTCACCTAGGACCTTTTCTCAGGGGATCCCGAGGCGTTCCCAGGCCAGCCGGGAGACATAGTGTTCCCAGTGTGTCCTGGGTCTTCCCCGTGGCCTCCAGGATGACAGAGCTTCACCTTCACCAGGGGTGTCAAACTCAAATACAGAGTGGGCCAAAGTTTAAAACTGAACAAAGCCGCGGGCCAAGGTTGAACAAATTAACCTTTTAATAGGGACCCAAACAAGTTTTGCATTGAATATTGAACAAGCAAGGCTTATAAACTTTATAGTGACATGCAAAATGGAGTTTCAAATAATAATAATAATAATTAAAACATATCAATTGCATATCAAATACAATTTAAATAAAAATTGAATGCCTCTTTTCAATTTTCAGCCTTCTGAGGTAAATATCAACATTAACTTTTTCCACAGGCTAATAAATTTGAAAATAAAATAACAATGAATAAAACAACCATTCAGGACTTTAAACTGCTCAGTTTGCAACACACTGATCTAATTTGATGTGCCCAAGCCAGATACCTGGCATCTTTTTTCAGATGCTAGTTCTTTAATGTCGGGGCTCAGGCTTTGAGCTGAGGCAACTTTCATTATCGAACAAGGTGTTCAACAGTCATATCTCGTACACCCAATTCTAACATCATTCAGACCCAGTCACAAGATATGTGCAGTTTCAGCACGCATACACAACTGAATGCAACGCATACTTCATCAACAGCGATACAGGTTACACTGAGGGTGCCAGTATAAATTTTTTTAACACTGTTAGAAATATACGCCACACTGTGAACCCACACCAAACAAAAATAAAAAACACTTTTCGGGAGAACATCCGCACCGTAACACAACATAAACACAAAAGAACAAATACCCAGAATCTATTGCAGCACTAACTCTTTCGGGACGCTACAAAATACACCCCCGCTACCACCAAACCTCCCCCCCCCACACACACACACACCTTGTAGCGTCCTGGAAGATGTAGTGCTACAAAGGGTTCTGGGTATTTGTTGTGTTGTGTTTATGTTGTGTTACGGTGCGGATGTTCTCCCGAAATGTGTTTGTCATTCTTGTTTGGTGTGGATTCACAGTGTGGCGTATATTTCTAAAAGTGTTAAAGTTTTTTATTTGGCTACCGTCAGTGTAACCTGTATCGCTGTTGATGAAGTATGCGTTGCATTCAATTGTGTGTGTGTGGGTGCAGAAGCTGCACTGACATGAAACTGGGCCGGCACTCGTTTGACTAGCTGAAAAAAAAAAAAAAAAAATTCGGGAGGAGTGCTGGAGTCACTCCCGGGAGGGTTGGCAAGTATTAGAAGTAGCGGTGAATGCGGTGTTACCGTGGCACTGCCGCAATGTATAATCGACGGTCCAGCTTTAGTGTTAATTTGATATTGCCTCAAGGGCCAAGTCAAATTACACGTTGGGCCAAATTTGGCCCACGGGCCAGAGTTTGACACCCATGACCTTCACTGTAAAAAATTACTGTAAAAATAAAAAATAAAATTACAGTTATATACTCCATCCATCCATCCATTTTCTACCGCTTATTCCCTTCGGGGTCGCGGGGGGCGCTGGAGCCTATCTCAGCTACAATCAGGACAAGTCGCCACCTCATCGCAGGGCCAACACAGATAGACAGACAACATTCACACTCACATTCACACACTAGGGCCAATTTAGTGTTGCCAATCAACCTATCATGTTCTTCTTAAATGCAGTTAAGTACTGTAAATTTTGTTGCATTTTTCAAAAAATATCGACCAGCAGTAAGTTACTGTAAAACCTACAGTGTAATTCAGTATTTTTCAGACTTGTTTCTTGGGTCCGCCCACAATTCGTCCAACCGAGCTTCATTTCACCTGGCCGACCCTGCTAAATCCATCCTACTGCATCGTGTGTTTTTGATAACAAGGTAAGAGTCACTTGTACCTTGATGTGTCATTTTCTGTTTGAATTACTTTATATATATATTTATAAAGTCCGAAATGTCAGCATCACAGACACTATCGTTGACCACGCGCATGTACCGCCGCATGCTAGCTAGCTAAGTTTTCTTCTTTTTTGTCATAGTCATCATAAAAGATGATAACTTGCAACATATGTGCTACGACTTGCAGCAATGTATTTGCGTATGTTAGACACATGCGAAGTCATAGTTGTATGCCTAATGCATCGTTTAAGTGTGCTTTCCCTAAATGCACAAGAGTTTTTTCCAACTTCTCAGCCTTCAAAACTCACAGCCGTCGTCATAAATATGGCAAGAGTAGGACTGATATGTATAGCGCAGAAGGTTTACCTTGTAATATTGTCTCATGTAGCGCGAAGTGCGATGATATACGGGCCTTTCTCCTGCATTTGAAAAGTCATATTACCGAAAGTAGGACAGTTACGTGCCCCTTCAGTCAATGTGAAAAAAGATTTACAGTTAAGTCTACTTTCACATCGCACGCGTCAAGGAAGCACTACGGCTACACTGAACGAAGTTTGACTTGATCAACAGCAAATCCAAGCAGCTCTTGTGTTATTAACACTGATGATGACTATTGTGATATGCAACTTGAGAATTCAGGATATTCCTGTTATAAAGACATGGAGGTCTACTTGCATTAAAAAAATGTTCACAGCACTGAAAAAAGGTTGAGAACCACTGCCTTAGGACAGTGGTTCTCAACCTTTTTTCAGTGATGTACCCCTGTGAACATTTTTTAAATTCAAGTACCCCCTAATCAGAGCAAAGCATTTTTGGTTGAAAAAAAGAGATAAAGAAGTAAAATACAGCACTATGTCATCAGTTTCTGATTTATTAAATTGTATAACAGTGCAAAATATTGCTCATTTGTTGTGGTCTTTCTTGAACTATTTGGAAAAAAAGATATAAAAATAACTAAAAACTTGTTGAAAAATAACCAAGTGATTCAATTATAAATAAAGATTTTTAGACATAGAAGTAATCAACTTAAAGTGCCCTCTTTGGGGATTGTAATAGAGATCCATCTGGATTCATGAACTTCATTCTCAACATTTCTTCACAAAAAAAGAAATCTTTAACATCAATATTTATGGAACATGTCCACTACGCTTTAACCAAGCCTCCATTGTTTTCTACATGGATGGTTGATTGACAGTTGGTGCCGTGTGGCACCGCCAGGTAGGGTCAAACCATCATGGCATGGGGGAAACTCTGGCTTTATGGTAATGAAAGGAATAGCCTACTTGATTAGTTGTTCAGTTTATGAACTTACATTCATATTTTGTCGAAGTATTATTCAATAAATATATTTATAAAGGATTTTGGAATTGTTGCTATTTTTAGAATATTAAAAAAAAATCTCACGTACCCCTTGGCATACCTTCAAGTACCCCCAGGAGTACGCGTACCCCCATTTGAGAACCACTACCTTAGGAGACTAGATGTAAACAGAGGAAAGAGAGAGCGAGTGAGGTGGCCATTCCAAATACTTTTAAAATGCTACCCATATTGGATACTGTTTAGGAACATAAACTGCATTTCTTGACTGTACCAGTTGCTGGTGACAAAGTCACAATAAAACGTTGGATGATCAGCATGGAAGGTGATGTCATCTGCAAAGGCGTCCAACCTAGCTTAATCTCAGGGCTTGCTGCCCTTCTTGCCACCTACTATGTGTTCAACTTGGAATACCAAGAGGAAGGTCCTCGGACATTGGAATTTGTTCAAAGGTAAATCCTCTTGATACTGTTAAAATACTGTTAGGATATTTTATTTTATATTTCTCACCTCTGATCAGGAATTTGACGTGTCATTTCCCCAATTTGGTGCCTTAAATCAATGACTCTTCTGTTCCTTTGTGGACCTTCTTATTAGGGACCGACGCACCAGTTTGACTCTAGGATACAGAGAAGGTAGGTAATGTGCAGGTAAAGATATGTTGACTAGGTCAAAGAAGGAAGCACCTGTTTGACCCCAGGATGCAGAAAAAGTAGGTAATTTGCAGGTAAAGATATGTTGACTGGATGATGGCAGGAAGCACCAGTGTGACCCCACTATGCAGGGAAGGTAGGTAATGTGCGGGTGAAGGTATGTTGAATGGGTGAAAGAAGGAAGCGCAGGTGTGGTCGAGGCCATGCAGACAAGGTAGGTATGTGCAGGTGAAGATATGTTGTATGGTGAAAGAAAGAAGCACCAGTGTGACCCAAGGATGTAGGGAAGGTAGGTAATGTGCAGGTAAAGATATGTTGAATGGGTGAAGGCAGGAAACACCAGCTAGATGCCAGGATACAGAGAAGGTAGGTAATGTGCAGGTAAAGATATGTTTAATGAGTAAAGGCAGGAAACACCAGCTTGACTCCAGGATACAGAGAAGGTAGGTAATGTGCAGGTAAAGATATGTTGAATGGGTAAAGGTAGAAAGCACCAGCGTGACCACACTATGCAGAGAAGGTAGGTATTGTGCAGGTAAAGATATGTTGAATGGGTAAAGGCAAGAAGCACCAGTGTGACCCCAGGATGCAGAGAAGATAGGTAATGAGCAGGTAACGATATGTTAAATGGGTGAAAGCAGGAAACATCAGCGTAAATACACGGTCCCGTAGATGGAGAGAAAACATAAATAGAGAGAGGGGTTGGGGAGGCTTTAGCATTGTCTTCCTCTCTGAATTTGTCTTAATGGGTTTTAGAGCATTAACTCATCTACAGCTGTGGTTATGGTATAGGCTCACATATATCCTAAAATTGATATTAATATTTGTGCACTGCATATTCCTAAATAACAATGTGAGGGGGGTTCTGTATCGACTGCAAGTAATCTTCAATCACAACAGAATATCTAATATGCTTTCTCTCTTTTTTAGGCGATTCATTGGCGTTAACCCTGAGAGGGGAACAAAGGCTAGCCAGGGAAAGGTGGTGTCCAAGAAGACCGGGAAGCTGGTCCAGAAAAAGGCAGCAACTGTAAATCCTCACGTAGCTACCCTCATAAAACATCTCACAGACTTTGAGTGGGGCTTTATGTAGCCGACAACTAAACACTGGACTCGTGTTCAGTGTTTTGTCTCCAGTTAGAAATTAAGTGGACATGTTATAAATGTTAAAATGCTTTACTGAAAATAAGAAGAATGCACTAAATGTACATTGAATGTATTTGATGCACTTTAAAATAATTGGTTAATAAAAACATAATCTTGCAAGGCCATTTCTCCAGTCATTTTTATGCCAGCAGATTGCAGGGATTTTGATTTTGAAAAATTAAAAGTTCAACTCAATAACTTCTAGTGGCATTATACTGTAAAGCTCAGTCTATAGTGCTTACAATTATTTTACTGTAATTAACTGTTAATGGATATTACAGTAGATACACTAAAATAACAGTGTAATGCCGCTAAACAGATGACAGTATTATGCTGTGAAGCGTATATTTGATACAGCACAGTACTGTGATACTTTTTACAGTAATAAACTGTAGTGATAAATCACAGTATGTGTGCTGTAGAAAAACAGTTTTATACTCTAACCATTAGCTGCCAGTAGGTTACTGTAATTAAACGGTGAAAATTCTTACAGTAAGGGAGAGACCTGCCACCCAGCGGAGAAAACTCATTTCGGCCGCTTGTACCCGTCCGTGATCTTGTCCTTTCGGTCATAACCCAAAGCTCATGACCATAGGTGAGAATGGGAACGTAGATTGACCGGTAAATTGAGAGCTTTTCCTTCTGGCGCAGCTCCTTCTTACCACAACGAATCGATATAGCGTCCTCATTACTGAAGACGCCGCACCGATCAGCCTGTGCATCTCACGATCCACTCTTCCCTCACTCATGAACAAGACTCCAGGTACTTGAACTCATCCACTTGGGGCAAGATCTCCTGCCCAACCTCGAGATGGCACTCCACCCTTTCCCGGGCGAGAACCTCGGACTTGGAGGTGCTGATTCTCATCCCAGTCGCTTCACACTCGGCTGCGAACCAATCCAATGAGAGCTGAAGATCCTGGCCAGTTAAAGCCATAAGGACCACATCATCTGCAAAAAGGAGAGACCTAATCCAAACCGGATCCCCTCAACGCCATGACTGCGCCTATAAATTCAGTCCATAAACTTTATGAACACATTTGGTGACAAAGGGCAGCCAACTTACTGCTGGCAATGCGGACCAAGCTCTGACACTGATCATACAGGGAGCGACCCGCCACAACCAGACATGCCGATACCCCATACTCTCTGAGCACTCCCCACATGACTTCCCGGGGTGGCCACGGTCGAATGTCTTCTCCAAGTCCACAAAGCACATGTAGACTGGTTGGACAAACTCCCATGCACACTCAAGGACCCTGCCGAGAGTATAGAGCTGGTCTACCGTTCCACGACCAGGACGAAAACCACACTGTTCGTCCTGGATCCGAGGTTCCTCCTCTCCAGTACACATGAATAGACCTTACCGGGAAGGCTGAGGGGTGTGATCTACGATAGTTGGAACACACCCTCCGGTTCCCCTTCTTAAAGAGAGGAACCACCACCCCGGTCTGCCAATCCAGAGGTACCGCCCCTGATGTCCACGCGATGTTGCAGAGTCTTGTCAACTAAAACAGCCCCACAGCATCCAGAGCCTTAAGGAACTCCGGACGGAGCTCATCCACCCCCGGGGCCTTGCCACCGAGGAGCTTTTAAAACTACCTTGGCAACCTCAGCCCCAGAAATAGGAGAGCCCACCACAGATTCCCCAGGCACTGCTTGGCCTGTCGGTATGCCCGGTGCCTCTGGAGTCCCATGAGCCAAAAGGACCAGATAAGCTCTTTCTTCAGCTTGACGGCATCCCGCACTGCTGGTGGCCACCAGCGGGTTCTAGGATTACCGCCACGACAGGCACCAAACACCTTGCGGCCACAGCTCCAATCATCTGGCTTGACAAGAGAGGCACGGAACATGATCCATTCAGACTCAATGTCCAGCACCTCCTTTGTGACATGTTCAAAGTTCCTCCGGAGGTGGACAGGAGACTCTGCTAGGCATTCCCAAAAGACTCTCACAATGCGTTTGGGCCTGCCAGGTCTGTCCGGGATCCTACCCCACCATCGGAGCCAGCTCACCAGGTGGTGATCGGTAGAAAGCTCGCCCCTCTCTTCACCCGAGTGTCCAAAACATGAGGCCGCAAATCCCATGACACAACTACAAAGTCAATAATGGAACTGCGGCCGAGGGTGTCCTGGTGCCAAGTGCACATATGGACACCCTTATGTTTGAACATTGTGTTTGTTATGGACAATCCGTGACGAGCACAAAAGTCCAATAACAAAGCACCACTTGGGTTCAGATCCGGGTGGCCATTTTTCCCAATCACGACTCTCCAGGTTTCAAAGTCGTTGCCAGCATGAGCGTTGAAGACCCCCAGCAGAACAAGGGAATCACCCGAGGGAGCACTCTCAAGGGAATCCAAAAACAGTGGGTACTCTGAGCTGCTGTTTGGTGCGTAAACACCAACAACAGTCAGGACCCGTCACCCAACCCGAAAGCGGAGGGAAGCTACCATCTCGTCTTCTGGGTTAAGTCCAACGTGCAGGCTTTGAGCCGGGGGGCAACAAGAATTGCCAACCCAGCCTCTCATTACTTGCAACGCCAGAGTGGAAGAGAGTCCAACCCCTCTTGAGAGAACAGGTTCCAGAGCCCTTGCTGTGCGTCGAAGTGAGTCCAGCTTTATCCAGCCGAGAACTTCTCCACCTCGCGAGGTGACGTTCCACGTCCCAAGAGCGAGCTTATGTAGCCGATAATCGGACCGCCAAGTGCCCTGCCTTCGGCTTCCGCCCAGCTAACACTGCACCCGACCTCTATGACCCAGCCCATGAGTGGTGAGCCTATTGCAGGGGGGACCCACGTTGCCTCTTCGAGCTGGGCCCCATGGGCACCAGTCGCTCGCCATCGTGCCCCACCTCTGGGCCTGGCTCCACAGGGGAGCCACGGTGACCCGCGTCCGGGCGAGAAAATATCTAGGTCCTCGATTTGTACTTTTCATAAAGGTCTTTGAGCTGCTCTTTGTCTGATTCCTCTCCTAGGACCTGTTTGTCTTGGGAGACCCTACAAGGGGGCATAGACGCCCCCGGACAACATAGCTCCTAGGATCAGTGGGACACGCAACCACAAAGGTGGCGGCTCAGAAAGCAGGTTATATAAACATAACTCCAAAACCAAACATGCAAGATGTCTAAACATGCCTTTAATATTGTATCAATGTGAGTTTTACTAGAATCGGTTGTTTTTTTAAGGCTTGCAAACACAAAAAGTTTTTTTTACTCAATATGACAGTAAGTTCTTAAAATGCTGAGATAATGTGAAAAAAGCAATACAAATGTATTCCAACATGATTCCTAAACCAAACATGCAAAATGTCTAAAAATGCCTGTAATATTGAATCCATGTGAGTTTTACTACAATCATTTGTTTTTGTAAGGTTTGCAAATACAAAAATTGAGTTTTATGACAGACACAAGTTAGTTTTTTTACTCATTATAACAGTATAGATGTCATACTATATATTAAAGTTATATAAACATAACTCCAAAACCAAACGTGCATTATGTCCAAAATTGCCTGTAATATTGTGTAGATGTAAGTTTTACTAGAATCAGGTTTGCAAATACAAAAATTGGGTTTTATGACAGTATACTATCACACTCAATATGACAGTATAACTGTCATACTAAATCCATCCATTTTCTTCCGCTTATCCGAGGTCGGGTTGCGGGGGCAGCAGCCTAAGCAGAGAGCCCAGACTTCCCTCTCCCCAGCCACTTCGTCCAGCTCTTCTCGGGGGATCCCGAGGCGTTCCCAGGCCATAGTCTTTCCAATGTATCCTAGGTCTTCCCCATGGCCTCCTGCCGTTCGGACCTAGGGAGGCGTTCGGGTGGCATCCTGAGCAGATGCCCGAACCACCTCATCTGGCTCCTCTCAATGTGGAGGAGCAGCGGCTTTACACTGAGTTCCTCCCAGATGACAGAGCTTCTCACCCTATCTCTAAGGGAGAGACCCACCACCCGGCGGAGGAAACTCATTTCGGCCGCTTGTACCCGTGACCTTGTCCTTTCGGTCATAACCCAAAGCTCATGACCATAGGTGAGGATGGGAACGTTGATCGACCGGTAAATTGAAAGCTTTTCCTTCTGGCTCAGCTCCTTCTTCACCACAACGGATCGATATAGCGTCCTCATTACTGAAGACGCCGCACCGATCCGCCTGTAGATCTCACAATCCACTCTATCCTCACTCGTGAACAAGACTCCTAGGTACTTGACTCCTTCACTTGGGGCAAGATCTCTTTCCCAACCTCGAGATGGCACTCCACCCTTTCCCGGGCGAGAACCATGGACTCGGACTTGGAGGTGCTGATTCTCATCCCAGTCGCTTCACTGCGAACCGATCCAATGAAAGCTGAAGATCTTGGCCAGTTGAAGCCATCAGGACCACATCATCTGCAAAAAGCAGAGACCTAATCCTGCAGCCACCAAACCAGGCACAGTCATGGCGTTGAGGGGATCCTCAAAGCCATGACTGCGCCTAGATATTCTGTCCATTAAAGTTATGAACAGAATCGTTGACAAAGGGCAGCCTTGGCGGAGTCCAACCCTCACTGGAAAGGGGTACGACATACTGCCGGCAATGCGGACCAAGCTCTGACACTGATCATACAGGGAGACACCCGCCACAATCAGACATGCCGATACTCCATACTCTCTGAGCACTCCTCACAGGATTTACCGGGGGCCAAGGTCGAATGTCTTCTCCAAGTCCACAAAACTTATGTAGACTGGTTGGGCAAACTCCCATGCACACTCAAGGACCCTGCCGAGAATATAGAGCTGGTCTACCGTTCCACGACCAGGACGAAAACCACACTGTTCGTCCTGGATCCGAGGTTCCTCCTCTCCATTACACATGAATAGACCTTACCGGGAAGGCTGAGGAGTGTGATCTACGATAGTTGGAACACACCCTCCGGTTCCCCTTCTTAAAGAGAGGAACCACCACCCCGGTCTGCCAATCCAGAGGTACCACCCCCGATGTAGACGCAATGTTGCAGAGTCTTGTCAACCAAGACTGCCCCACAGCATCCAGAGCCTTAAGAAACTCCGGACGGAGCTCATCCACCCCCGGGGCCTTGCCACCGAGGAGCTTTTTAACTACCTTGGCAACCTCAGCCCCAGAAATAGGAGAGCCCACCACAGACTTCCCAGGCACTGTTTCCTCATAGGAAGACGTGTTGGTGGGACTGAGGAGGTCTCGCTTGGCCTGTCGGTATGCCCACTGCCTCTGGAGTCCCATGAGCCAAAAGGACCCGGTGGCTCTTTCTTCAGCTTGACAGCATCCCTCACTGCTGGTGGATTACCGCCACGACAGGCACCAAACACCTTGCGGCCACAGCTTCAATCAGCTGGCTCAACAAGAGAGGAACGGAACATGGTCCACTCAGACTCAATGTCCAGCACCTCCCTCGTGACATGTTCAAAGTTCTTCCGGACATGTTCAAAGTTCTTCAGGAGACTCTGCTTGGTGTTCCCAGCAGACCCTTACAATGCGTTTGGGCCTGCCAGGTCTGACCGGCATCCTCCCCTACCATCGGAGCCAGCTCACCACCAGGTGGTGGTTGGTAGAAAGCTCTGCCCCTCTCTTCACCGAGTGTCCAAAACATGAGGCCGCAAATCCCATGACACAACTACAAAGTCAATCATGCGGGTGTCCTTGTGCCAAATGCACATATGGACACCCTTATGTTTGAACATTGTGTTTGTTATGGACAATCCGTGACAAGCACAAAAGTCCAATAACAAAGCACCACTTGGGTTCAGATCCGGGTGGCCATTTTTCCCAATCACGACACTCCAGGTTTCACTGTCGTTGCCAACATAGCGTTGAAGTCCACCAGCAGAACAAGGGAATCACCCGAGGGAGCACTCTCCAGTACTCCCTCAAGGGAATCCAAAAAGAGTTGGTACTCTGAGCTGCTGTTTGGTGTGTAAACACAAACAACAGTCAGGACCCGTCACCCAACCCGAAGGCTGAAGGAAGCTACCATCTCGTCTATTGGGTTTAAAGTCCAACGTGCAGGCTTTGAGCCGGAGGGCAACAAGAATTGCCACCCCAGCCTCTCATTAGTTGCAACGCCAGTGTGGAATCTCTTCCACTCTGGCGTTGCAAGTAATGAAAGTTCAGTTCAGTCCAGCCCCTCTGAGAGAACAGGTTCCAGAGCCCTTGCTGTGAGTCCAACTATATCTAGCTGGGAACGTCTCCACCTCAAGCACCAGCTCAGGCTCCTTCCCTCCCAGCGAGGTGACGTTCCATGTCCCAAGAGCGAGCTTATGTAGCCGATAAGGGCACTTGGTGGTCACCAAGTGCCCTGCCTTCGGCTGCCGCCCAGCTCACACTGCACCCTCTATGACCCAGCCCATGAGTGGTGAGCCCTGGAGGGGGGATCCACGTTGCCTCTTCGAGCTGAGCACGGCTGGGCCACATGGGGACAGGCCCGTCAATCGCCATCGTGCCACACCTCTGGGCCTGGCTCCACAGGGGAGCCACGGTGACCTGCGTCCGGGCGAGAAAAAATCTAGGTCCTCAATTGTACTTTTAATAAAGGTCTTTGAGCTGCTCTTTGTCTGATCCCTCACCTAGGACCTGTTTGTCTTGGGAGACCATAGAAGCCCCCGGACAACATAGTTCCTGGATCAGTGGGACACGCAAACCACAAAGGTGGCGGCTCAAAAAGTAGGTTATATAAATATAACTCCAAAACCAAACATGCAATATGTCTAAACATGCCTGTAATATTGTATCAATGTGAGTTTTCCTAGAATCGGTTGTTTTTGTAAGGTTTGCAAATACAAAAATTAGGTTTTACTCACAATGACAAAATCACACTCAATATGACAGTTATTTAAACATAACTCATAAACCACACAAAAAAATGGCTAATAATGCCTGAAATAATGAATCATTGGGAGTTTTACTGAGTTTTACATTTTGCAAACACAAAAAGTAGTTTTTTACTTGACTGTAATGTTCTTAGAACCCTGAGATAATGGGAAAAAAGCAATAAAAATGTATTTAAACCTAACTCCTAAACAACACATGCAAAATGGCTAATATGTTAGTTAGTTTGAAAAAATGATCATTTGTAAAGATATCAAAGACACAAGCTAGTTTTTTTTATTCAATATGACAGTATAACAGTCATACTAAATATGAAAGTTATATAAACATAACTCCAAAACCAAACATGTGTCATGTCTAAAAATGCCTGTAATAATTTATTTAGGTGAGTTTGTAAGGTTTGCAAAAACAAAAAGTAGTTTTTTACTCATATGAAAGTAATGATCTTAGAATCCTGAGATAATGCGAAAAAAGCAATAAAAATGTATTTAAACTTAATTCCTAAACAACCCATGCAAGATGGGTAATAATGCCTGGAGACATGTATCTTTGTTAGTTTTACTAGAAAAATGATATTTTGTAAAGTTTGCAAAGACACAAGCTAGTTGTTTTTATTCAATAAGACAGTACAACAGTCATACTAAATATGAAAGTTATATAAACATAACTCCAGAACCAAACGTGTGTCATGTCTAAAATTGCCTATAATAATGTATTTATGTGAGTTTGTAAGGTTTGCAAAAACAAAAAGTAGTTTTTTCCTCAATATGAAAGTAAGGATTTTAGAATCCTGAGATAATGCGAAAAAAGCAATAAAAATGTATTTAAACATAATTCCTAAACAACCCATGCAAAATGGGTAATAATGCCTGGAGACATGTATCTTTGTTAGTTTTACTAGAAAAATGATCTTTTGTAAAGTTTGCAAAGGCACAAGCAGGTTGTTTTTATTCAATAAGACAGTATAACAGTCATACTAAATATGAAAGTTATATAAACATAACTCCAGAACCAAACGTGTGTCATGTCTAAAATTGCCTATAATAATGTATTTATGTGAGTTTGTAAAGTTTGCAAAAACAAAAAGTAGTTTTTTCCTCAATATGAAAGTAAGGATTTTAGAATCCTGAGATAATGCGAAAAAAGCAATAAAAATGTATTTAAACATAATTCCTAAACTTCCCATGCAAAATGGCTAATAATGCCTGGAGACATGTATCTTTGTTAGTTTTACTAGAAAAATGATCTTTTGTAAAGATATCAAAGACACAAGCTAGTTTTTTTTATTGAATATGACAGTATAACAGTCCTACTAAATATGAAAGTTATCAAAACATAACTCCAAAACCAAACGTGTGTCATGTCTAAAATTGCCTATAGTAATGTATTTATGTGAGTTTGTAAAGTTTGCAAAAACAAAAAGTACTTTTTTCCTCAATATGAAAGTAAGGATTTTAGAATCCTGAGATAATGCGACAAAAGCAATAAAAATGTATTTAAACATAATTCCTAAACAACCCAGGCAAAATGGGTAATAATGCCTAGAGACATGTATCTTTGTTAGTTTTACTAGGAAATGTATATTTTGTAAAGTTTGCAAAGACACAAGCTAGTTGTTTTTATTCAATAAGACAGTATAACAGTCATACTAAATATGAAAGTTATATAAACATAACTACAGAACTAAACGTGTGTCATGTCTAAAATTGCCTATAATAATGTATTTATGTGAGTTTGTAAAGTTTGCAAAAACAAAAAGTAGTTTTTTCCTCAATATGAAAGTAAGGATTTTAGAATCCTGAGATAATGCGAAAAAAGCAATAAAAATGTATTTAAACATAATTCCTAAACAACTCATGCAAAATGGCTAATAATGCCTGGAGACATGTATCTTTGTTAGTTTTACTAGAAAAATGACCTTTTGTAAAGTTTGCAAAGACACAAGCAGGTTGTTTTTATTCAATAAGACAGTATAAAAGTCATACTAAATATAAAAGTTATTTAAACATAACTCCAAAACCAAACACGTGTCATGTCTAAAAATGTCTGTAATAATGTATTTATGTGAGTTTGTAAGGTTTGCAAAAACAAAAAGTAGTTTTTTACTCAATATGAAAGTAATGATCTTAGAATCCTGAGATAATGCGAAAAAAGCAATAAAAATGTATTTAAACATAACTCCTAAACAACCCAGGCAAAATGGGTAATAATGCCTGGAGACATGTATCTTTGTTAGTTTTACTAGGAAATGTATATTTTGTCAAGTTTGCAAAGACACAAGCTAGTTGTTTTTATTCAATAAGACAGTATAACAGTCATACTAAATATGAAAGTTATATAAACATAACTCCAGAACCAAACGTGTGTCATGTCTAAAATTGCCTATAATAATGTATTTATGTGAGTTTGTAAGGTTTGCAAAAACAAAAAGTAGTTTTTTCCTCAATATGAAAGTAAGGATTTTAGAATCCTGAGATAATGCGAAAAAAGCAATAAAAATGTATTTAAACATAATTCCTAAACAACCCATGCAAAATGGGTAATAATGCCTGGAGACATGTATCTTTGTTAGTTTTACTAGAAAAATGATCTTTTGTAAAGATATCAAAGACACAAGCTAGTTTTTTTATTCAATATGACAGTATAACAGTCCTACTAAATATGAAAGTTATATAAACATAACTCCAGAACCAAACGTGTGTCATGTCTAAAATTGCCTATAATAATGTATTTATGTGAGTTTGTAAGGTTTGCAAAAACAAAAAGTAGTTTTTTCCTCAATATGAAAGTAAGGATTTTAGAATCCTGAGATAATGCGAAAAAAGCAATAAAAATGTATTTAAACATAATTCCTAAACAACCCATGCAAAATGGGTAATAATGCCTGGAGACATGTATCTTTGTTAGTTTTACTAGAAAAATGATCTTTTGTAAAGATATCAAAGACACAAGCTAGTTTTTTTATTCAATATGACAGTATAACAGTCCTACTAAATATGAAAGTTATCAAAACATAACTCCAAAACCAAACATGTGTCATGTCTAAAAATGTCTGTAATAATGTATTTATGTGAGTTTGTAAGGTTTGCAAAAACAAAAAGTAGTTTTTTACTCATATGAAAGTAATGATCTTAGAATCCTGAGATAATGCGAAAAAAGCAATAAAAATGTATTTAAACATAATTCCTAAACAACCCATGCAAAATGGGTAATAATGCCTGGAGACATGTATCTTTGTTAGTTTTACTAGAAAAATGATCTTTTGTAAAGTTTGCAAAGACACAAGCTAGTTTTTTTTTTATTCAATATGACAGAATAACAGTCATACTAAATATAAAAGTTATATAAACATAACTCCAAAATCAAACATGTGTCATGTCTAAAAATGTCTGTAATAATGTATTTATGTGAGTTTGTAAGGTTTGCAAAAACAAAAAGTAGTTTTTTACTCAATATGAAAGTAATGATCTTAGAATCCTGAGATAATACAAAAAAAGCAATACAAATGTATTTAACCATAACTCCTAAACAACCCAGGCAAAATGGGTAATAATGCCTAGAGACATGTATCTTTGTTAGTTTTACTAGGAAATGTATATTTTGTAAAGTTTGCAAAGACACAAGCTAGTTGTTTTTATTCAATAAGACAGTATAACAGTCATACTAAATATGAAAGTTATATAAACATAACTCCAGAACCAAACGTGTGTCATGTCTAAAATTGCCTATAATAATGTATTTATGTGAGTTTGTAAAGTTTGCAAAAACAAAAAGTAGTTTTTTCCTCAATATGAAAGTAAGGATTTTAGAATCCTGAGATAATGCGACAAAAGCAATAAAAATGTATTTAAACATAATTCCTAAACAACCCATGCAAAATGGGTAATAATGCCTGGAGACATGTATCTTTGTTAGTTTTACTAGAAAAATGATATTTTGTAAAGTTTGCAAAGACACAAGCTAGTTTTTTTTAATTCAATATGACAGTATAACAGTCATATTAAATATAAAAGTTATATAAACATAACTCCAAAACCGAACATGTGTCATGTCTAAAAATGCCTGTAATAATGTATTCATGTGAGTTTGTAAGGTTTGCAAAAACAAAAAGTAGTTTTTTCCTCAATATGAAAGTAAGGATTTTAGAATCCTGAGATAATGCGAAAAAAGCAATAAAAATGTATTTAAACATAATTCCTAAACAACCCATGCAAAATGGGTAATAATGCCTGGAGACATGTATCTTTGTTAGTTTTACTAGAAAAATGATCTTTTGTAAAGTTTGCAAAGACACAAGCTAGTTTTTTTTTTTATTCAATATGACAGTATAACATCCATCCATCCATTTCTACCGCTTAGTCCCTTTTTTTTTTTTTTTTTTTTTTTTTTTTTTTTTTTTTTTTTTTTTGGGGTCGTGGGGGGCGCTGGAGCCTATCTCAGCTACAATCGGGCGGAAGGCAGGGTACACCCTGGACAAGTCGCCACCTCATCGCAGGGCCAACACAGAGAGACAGACAACATTCACACTCACATTCACACACTAGGGCCAATTTAGTGTTGCCAATCAACCTATCCCCAGGTGCATGTCTTTGGAGGTGGGAGGAAGCCGGAGTACCCGGAGGGAACCCACGCAGTCACGGGGAGAACATGCAAACTCCACACAGAAAGATCCCGAGCCTGGGATTGAACCCAAGACTACTCAGGACCTTCGTATTGTGAGGCAGACGCACTAACCCCTCTCCACCGTGCTGCCCGACAGTATAACAGTCATACTAAATATAAAAGTTATATAAACATAACTCCAGAACCAAACGTGTGTCATGTCTAAAATTGCTTATAATAATGTATTCATGTGGGTTTGTAAGGTTTGCAAAAAGAAAAAGTAGTGTTTTACTCAATATGAAAGTAATGATCTTAGAATCCTGAGATAATGCGAAAAAAGCAATACAAATGTATTCAAACACAATTTTTAAACCAAACATGTAAATTGTCTAAAAATGCCTGTAATATTGAATCTATGTAAGTTTTACTAGAATCAATTGTTTTTGTAAGGTTTGCAAATACAAAAATTAGGTTTTACACATAATGACATTATAACTTTTACACTCAATATGAAAGTTATTTAATTATAACTCCTAAATACACATGAAACATGTCTAATAGCGTGAAAAAAATTATCTTTGTGAGTGTTGCTAGAAAAATTTTCTTTTGTAAGGTTTGCAAAGACACAAGTTAGTTTTTTTAACTCAATATGACAGTATTACGCCACACTCAATATGACAGTTATTTAAACATAACTCCTAAACCACACCTGAAAAATGGCTAATAATGCCTGAAATAATGCATCTTTGCGAGTTTTACTGGAAACATATGCTTTTTTTAAGGCTTGCAAACACAAAAAATATTTGTATTGTATTATGTATTACAACATAATTCCTAAACCAAACATGCAAAATGTCTGAAAATGCCTGTAATATTGAATCCATGTGAGTTTTATTTGAATCAGTTGTATGGTTTGCTAATAAAAAAATCGGGTTTTATGACAAACACAAGTTAGTTTTTTTACTCAATATAACAGTTTAGCTGTCATACTATATATGAAAGTTATATAAACATAACTCCAAAACCAAACCATTATGTCCAAAACTGCCTGTAATATTGTATTTATGTGAGTTTTACCAGAATCAGGGTTGCAAATACAAAAATTGGGTTTTATGACAGTATACTGTCACACTCAATATGACAGTTATTTAAACATAACTCAAACAACACATGCAAAATAGCTAATAATGCCTGGAGCATGTATCTTAATTAGTTTTACTAGAAAAATGGTATTTTGTAAGGTTTGCAAAGACACAAGTTAGTTGTTGTTTTTATTCAATATGGCAGTATAACTGTCATACTAAATATTAAAGTTATATAAACATAACTCTAAAACCAAACATGCATTGTGTCTAAAAATGCCTGTAATATTGTATCTGTGTGGGTTTAACTAGATTTAGTTGTTTTTGTAAGGTTTGCAAATACAAAATAAGGGTTTTACTCACTATGACAGTTTACTGTCACACTCAATCTGACAGTTATTTATTCAAACATAACTCCTAAACCACACATGCAAAATGGCTAATAATGCCTGGAGATATGTATCTTTGTGAGTTTTACTAGAAACATTATATTGTGTAAGGTTTAGTTAGTTTTTGTACTCAATCTGACAGTATAACTGTCATTCTAAATCCATCCATTTTCTTCCGCTTATCCGAGGTCGGGTTGCGGGGGCAGCAGCCTGAGCAGAAAATCCCAGACTTCCCTCTCCCCAGCCACTTCGTCCAGCTCTTCTCGGGGTATTCCGAGGCGTTCCCAGGCCAGCCGGGGACATAGTCTTTCCAATGTGTCCTAGGTCTTCACCGTGGCCTCCTGCCACACCTCCCTAGAGGCGTTCGGGTGGCATCCTGAGCAGATGCCCGAACCACCTCATGGCTTCTCTCAATGTGGAGGAGCAGCGGCTTTACTTTGAATTCCTCCCGGATGACAGAGCTTCTCACCCTGTCTCTAAGGGAGAGACCCACCACCCGGCAGAGGAAACGCATTTCGCCCGCTTGTCCTTTCGGTCATAACCCAAAGCTGGTAACGTAGATCGACGGTAAATTGAGAGCTTTTCCTTCTGGCTCAGCTCCTTCTTCACCACAACGGATCGATATAGCGTCCTCAATACTGAAGACGCCGCACCAATCCGCCTGTGGATCTCTCGATCCACTCTATCCTCACTTGTGAACAAGACTCCTAGGTACTTGAACTCCTCCACTTGGGGCAAGATCTCCTCCCCAACCTGGAGATGGCACTCGACCCTTTCCTGCGCGAGAACCATGGACTTGGACTTGGAGGTGCTGATTCTCATCCCAGTCGCTTCACACTCAAGGACCCTGCCGAGAGTATAGACCTGGTCTACCGCTCCACGACCAGGACGAAAACCACACTGTTCGTCCTGGATCCGAGTTTCCTCCTCTCCAGTACACATGAATAGACCTTACCGGGAAGGCTGAGGAGTGTGTTTCACGATAGTTGGAACACACCCTCCGGTTCCCCTTCTTAAAGAGAGGAACCACCACCCCGGTGTGCCAATCCAGAGGTACCGCCCCCAATGTTCACGCGATGTTGCAGAGTCTTGTCAACCAAGACAGCCCCACAGTATCCAGAGCCTTAAGGAACTCATCCACCACCGGGGCCTTGCCACAGAGGAGCTTTTTAACTACCTAGGCAACCTAAGCCCCAGAAATAGGAGAGTCCACCACAGATTCCCCAGGCACTGCTTGGCCTGTCGGTATTGCCTCTGGAGTCCCATGAGCCAAAAGGACCCGATAGGCTCTTTCTTCAGCTTGACGGCATCCCTCACTGCTGGTGGCCACCAGCGAATTCTAGGATTACCGCCACGACAGGCACCAAACACCTTGCGGCCACAGCTCCAATCAGCAGGCTCGACAAGAGAGGCACGGAACATGGTCCACTCAGACTCAATGTCCAGCACCTCCCTCGTGACATGTTCAAAGTTCTTCCGTATGTTTGAACATTGTGTTTGTTATGGACAATCCGTGACGAGCACAAAAGTCCAATAACAAAGCACCACTTGGTTCAGATCCGGGTGGCCATTTTTCCCAATCACGACTCTCCAGGTTTCACTGTCCTTGCCAACATGAGCATTGAAGTCCCCCAACAGAACAAGGGAATCACCCGAGGGAGCACTCTCCAGTACTCCCTCAAGGGAATCCAAAAAGAGTGGGTACTCTGAGCTGCTGTTTGGTGCGTAAACACAAACAACAGTCAGGACCCGTCACCCAACCCGAAGGCGGAGGGAAGCTACTGGGTTAAAGTCCAACGTGCAGGCTTTGAGCAACAACAATTGCCACCCCAGCCTCTCATTGCTTGCAACGCCAGAGTGGAAGAGAGTCCAGCCCCTCTTGAGAGAACAGGTTCCAGAGCCCTTGCTGGGCGTCGAAGTGAGTCCAACTATATCTAGCCGGAACTAGATATAGTTCAGGCTCTTTCCCTCCCAGCGAGGTGACGTTCCACGTCCCAAGAGCGAGCTTATGTAGCCGATAATCGGACCGCCAAGTGCCCTTCGGCTGCCGCCCAGTTCACACTGCATCTGACCTCTATGACCTCAATGGGCCCATGAGTGGTGAGCCCATTGGAGGGTTGACCCACGTTGCCTCTTCGAGCTGAGCCCGGCAGGGCCCCATGGAGACAGGCCCGGCAACCAGTCGCTCGCCATCGTGCCCCACCTCTGCGCCTGGCTCCACAGGGGCGCCACGGTGACCTGCGCCTGGGCGAGAAAAAATCTAGGTCCTCGATTTGTACTTTTCATAAAGGTCTTTGAGCTGCTCTTTGTCTGATCCCTCACCTACGACCTTTTCTCAGGGGATCCCGAGGCGTTCCCAGGCCAGCCGGGAGACATAGTGTTCCCAGTGTGTCCTGGGTCTTCCCCGTGGCCTCCAGGATGACAGAGCTTCACCTTCACCAGGGGTGTCAAACTCAAATACAGAGTGGGCCAAAGTTTAAAACTGAACAAAGCCGCGGGCCAAGGTTGAACAAATTAACCTTTTAATAGGGACCCAAACAAGTTTTGCATTGAATATTGAACAAGCAAGGCTTATAAACTTTATAGTGACATGCAAAATGGAGTTTCAAATAATAATAATAATAATTAAAAAATATCAATTGCATATCAAATACAATTTAAATAAAAATTGAATGCCTCTTTTCTATTTGCAGCCTTCTGATGTAAATATCAACATTAACTTTTTCCACAGGCTAATAAATTTGAAAATAAAATAACAATGAATAAAACAACCATTCAGGACTTTAAACTGCTCAGTTTGCAAAACACTGATCTAATTTGATGTGCCCAAGCCAGATACCTGGCATCTTTTTTCAGATGCTAGTTCTTTAATGTCGGGGCTCAGGCTTTGAGCTGAGGCAACTTTCATTATCGAACAAGGTGTTCAACAGTCATATCTCGTACACCCAATTCTAACATAATTCAGACCCAGTCACAAGATATGTGCAGCTTCAGCACGCATACACAACTGAATGCAACGCATACTTCATCAACAGCGATACAGGTTACACTGAGGGTGCCAGTATAAAAAACTTTAACACTGTTAGAAGTATACGCCACACTGTGAACCCACACCAAACAAAAATAAAAAACACTTTTCGGGAGAACATCCGCACCGTAACACAACATAAACACAAAAGAACAAATACCCAGAATCTTTTGCAGCACTAACTCTTTCGGGACGCTACAAAATACACCCCCGCTACCACCAAACCTCCCCCCCCCCCCCCCCCCCACACACACACACCTTGTAGCGTCCTGGAAGATTTAGTGCTACAAAGGGTTCTGGGTATTTGTTGTGTTGTGTTTATGTTGTGTTACGGTGCGGATGTTCTCCCGAAATGTGTTTGTCATTCTTGTTTGGTGTGGATTCACAGTGTGGCGTATATTTCTAAAAGTGTTAAAGTTTTTTATTTGGCTACCGTCAGTGTAACCTGTATCGCTGTTGATGAAGTATGCGTTGCATTCAATTGTGTGTGGGTGCAGAAGCTGCACTGACATGAAACTGGGCCGGCACTCGTTTGACTAGCTGAAAAAAAAAAAAAAAAAATTCGGGAGGAGTGCTGGAGTCACTCCCGGGAGGGTTGGCAAGTATTAGAAGTAGCGGTGAATGCGGTGTTACCGTGGCACTGCCGCAATGTATAATCGACGGTCCAGCTTTAGTGTTAATTTGATATTGCCTCAAGGGCCAAGTCAAATTACACGTTGGGCCAAATTTGGCCCACGGGCCAGAGTTTGACACCCATGACCTTCACTGTAAAAAATTACTGTAAAAATAAAAAATACAATTACAGTTATATACTCCATCCATCCATCCATTTTCTACCGCTTATTGCCTTCGGGGTCGCGGGGGGCGCTGGAGCCTATCTCAGCTACAATCAGGACAAGTCACCACCTCATCGCAGGGCCAACACAGATAGACAGACAACATTCACACTCACATTCACACACTAAGGCCAATTTAGTGTTGCCAATCAACCTATCATGTTCTTCTTAAATGCAGTTAAGTACTGTAAATTTTGTTGCATTTTTCAAAAAATATCGACCAGCAGTAAGTTACTGTAAAACCTACAGTGTAATTCAGTATTTTTCAGACTTGTTTCTTGGGTCCGCCCACAATTCGTCCAACCGAGCTTCATTTCACCTGGCCGACCCTGCTAAATCCATCCTACTGCATCGTGTGTTTTTGATAACAAGGTAAGAGTCACTTGTACCTTGATGTGTCATTTTCTGTTTGAATTACTTTATATATATATTTATAAAGTCCGAAATGTCAGCATCACAGACACTATCGTTGACCACGCGCATGTACCGCCGCATGCTAGCTAGCTAAGTTTTCTTCTTTTTTGTCATAGTCATCATAAAAGATGATAACTTGCAACATATGTGCTACGACTTGCA
This sequence comes from Entelurus aequoreus, assembly GCF_033978785.1. Lineage (NCBI taxonomy): Eukaryota > Metazoa > Chordata > Actinopteri > Syngnathiformes > Syngnathidae > Entelurus > Entelurus aequoreus. The sequence continues at coordinate 701,771 of NC_084756.1, read as the reverse complement.
GCAATGTATTTGCGTATGTTAGACACATGCGAAGTCATAGTTGTATGCCTAATGCATCGTTTAAGTGTGCTTTCCCTAAATGCACAAGAGTTTTTTCCAACTTCTCAGCCTTCAAAACTCACAGCCGTCGTCATAAATATGGCAAGAGTAGGACTGATATGTATAGCGCAGAAGGTTTACCTTGTAATATTGTCTCATGTAGCGCGAAGTGCGATGATATACGGGCCTTTCTCCTGCATTTGAAAAGTCATATTACCGAAAGTAGGACAGTTACGTGCCCCTTCAGTCAATGTGAAAAAATATTTACAGTTAAGTCTACTTTCACATCGCACGCGTCAAGGAAGCACTACGGCTACACTGAACGAAGTTTGACTTGATCAACAGCAAATCCAAGCAGCTCTTGTGTTATTAACACTGATGATGACTATTGTGATATGCAACTTGAGAATTCAGGATATTCCTGTTATAAAGACATGGAGGTCTACTTGCATTAAAAAAATGTTCACAGCACTGAAAAAAGGTTGAGAACCACTGCCTTAGGACAGTGGTTCTCAACCTTTTTTCAGTGATGTACCCCTGTGAACATTTTTTAAATTCAAGTACCCCCTAATCAGAGCAAAGCATTTTTGGTTGAAAAAAAGAGATAAAGAAGTAAAATACAGCACTATGTCATCAGTTTCTGATTTATTAAATTGTATAACAGTGCAAAATATTGCTCATTTGTTGTGGTCTTTCTTGAACTATTTGGAAAAAAAGATATAAAAATAACTAAAAACTTGTTGAAAAATAACCAAGTGATTCAATTATAAATAAAGATTTTTACACATAGAAGTAATGAACTTAAAGTGCCCTCTTTGGGGATTGTAATAGAGATCCATCTGGATTCATGAACTTCATTCTCAACATTTCTTCACAAAAAAAGAAATCTTTAACATCAATATTTATGGAACATGTCCACTACGCTTTAACCAAGCCTCCATTGTTTTCTACATGGATAGTTGATTGACAGTTGGTGCCGTGTGGCACCGCCAGGTAGGGTCAAACCATCATGGCATGGGGAAAATTCTGGCTTTATGGTAATGAATGGAATAGCCTACTTGATTAGTTGTTCAGTTTATGAACTTACATTCATATTTTGTCGAAGTATTATTCAATAAATATATTTATAAAGGATTTTGGAATTGTTGCTATTTTTAGAATATTAAAAAAAAATCTCACGTACCCCTTGGCATACCTTCAAGTACCCCCAGGAGTACGCGTACCCCCATTTGAGAACCACTACCTTAGGAGACTAGATGTAAACAGAGGAAATAGAGAGCGAGTGAGGTGGCCATTCCAAATACTTTTAAAATGCTACCCATATTGGATACTGTTTAGGAACATAAACTGCATTTCTTGACTGTACCAGTTGCTGGTGACAAAGTCACAATAAAACGTTGGATGATCAGCATGGAAGGTGATGTCATCTGCAAAGGCGTCCAACCTAGCTTAATCTCAGGGCTTGCTGCCCTTCTTGCCACCTACTATGTGTTCAACTTGGAATACCAAGAGGAAGGTCCTCGGACATTGGAATTTGTTCAAAGGTAAATCCTCTTGATACTGTTAAAATACTGTTAGGATATTTTATTTTATATTTCTCACCTCTGATCAGGAATTTGACGTGTCATTTCCCCAATTTGGTGCCTTAAATCAATGACTCTTCTGTTCCTTTGTGGACCTTCTTATTAGGGACCGACGCACCAGTTTGACTCTAGGATACAGAGAAGGTAGGTAATGTGCAGGTAAAGATATGTTGACTAGGTCAAAGAAGGAAGCACCTGTTTGACCCCAGGATGCAGAAAAAGTAGGTAATTTGCAGGTAAAGATATGTTGACTGGATGATGGCAGGAAGCACCAGTGTGACCCCACTATGCAGGGAAGGTAGGTAATGTGCGGGTGAAGGTATGTTGAATGGGTGAAAGAAGGAAGCGCAGGTGTGGTCGAGGCCATGCAGACAAGGTAGGTATGTGCAGGTGAAGATATGTTGTATGGTGAAAGAAAGAAGCACCAGTGTGACCCAAGGATGTAGGGAAGGTAGGTAATGTGCAGGTAAAGATATGTTGAATGGGTGAAGGCAGGAAACACCAGCTAGATGCCAGGATACAGAGAAGGTAGGTAATGTGCAGGTAAAGATATGTTTAATGAGTAAAGGCAGGAAACACCAGCTTGACTCCAGGATACAGAGAAGGTAGGTAATGTGCAGGTAAAGATATGTTGAATGGGTAAAGGTAGAAAGCACCAGCGTGACCACACTATGCAGAGAAGGTAGGTATTGTGCAGGTAAAGATATGTTGAATGGGTAAAGGCAAGAAGCACCAGTGTGACCCCAGGATGCAGAGAAGATAGGTAATGAGCAGGTAACGATATGTTAAATGGGTGAAAGCAGGAAACATCAGCGTAAATACACGGTCCCGTAGATGGAGAGAAAACATAAATAGAGAGAGGGGTTGGGGAGGCTTTAGCATTGTCTTCCTCTCTGAATTTGTCTTAATGGGTTTTAGAGCATTAACTCATCTACAGCTGTGGTTATGGTATAGGCTCACATATATCTTAAAATTGATATTAATATTTGTGCAGTGCATATTCCTAAATAACAATGTGAGGGGGGTTCTGTATCGACTGCAAGTAATCTTCAATCACAACAGAATATCTAATATGCTTTCTCTCTTTTTTAGGCGATTCATTGGCGTTAACCCTGAGAGGGGAACAAAGGCTAGCCAGGGAAAGGTGGTGTCCAAGAAGACCGGGAAGCTGGTCCAGAAAAAGGCAGCAACTGTAAATCCTCACGTAGCCACCCTCATAAAACATCTCACAGACTTTGAGTGGGGCTTTATGTAGCCGACAACTAAACACTGGACTCGTGTTCAGTGTTTTGTCTCCAGTTAGAAATTAAGTGGACATGTTATAAATGTTAAAATGCTTTACTGAAAATAAGAAGAATGCACTAAATGTACATTGAATGTATTTGATGCACTTTAAAATAATTGGTTAATAAAAACATAATCTTGCAAGGCCATTTCTCCAGTCATTTTTATGCCAGCAGATTGCAGGGATTTTGATTTTGAAAAATTAAAAGTTCAACTCATTAACTTCTAGTGGCATTATACTGTAAAGCTCAGTCTATAGTGCTTACAATTATTTTACTGTAATTAACTGTTAATGGATATTACAGTAGATACACTAAAATAACAGTGTAATGCCGCTAAACAGATGACAGTATTATGCTGTGAAGCGTATATTTGATACAGCACAGTACTGTGATACTTTTTACAGTAATAAACTGTAGTGATAAATCACAGTATGTGTGCTGTAGAAAAACAGTTTTATACTCTAACCATTAGCTGCCAGTAGGTTACTGTAATTAAACAGTGAAAATTCTTACAGTAAGGGAGAGACCCGCCACCCAGCGGAGAAAACTCATTTCGGCCGCTTGTACCCGTCCGTGATCTTGTCCTTTCGGTCATAACCCAAAGCTCATGACCATAGGTGAGGATGGGAACGTAGATTGACCGGTAAATTGAGAGCTTTTCCTTCTGGCGCAGCTCCTTCTTACCACAACAAATCGATATAGCGTCCTCATTACTGAAGACGCCGCACCGATCAGCCTGTGCATCTCACGATCCACTCTTCCCTCACTCATGAACAAGACTCCAGGTACTTGAACTCATCCACTTGGGGCAAGATCTCCTGCCCAACCTCGAGATGGCACTCCACCCTTTCCCGGGCGAGAACCTCGGACTTGGAGGTGCTGATTCTCATCCCAGTCGCTTCTCACTCGGCTGCGAACCAATCCAATGAGAGCTGAAGATCCTGGCCAGTTAAAGCCATAAGGACCACATCATCTGCAAAAAGGAGAGACCTAATCCAAACCGGATCCCCTCAACGCCATGACTGCGCCTATAAATTCAGTCCATAAAATTTATGAACACATTTGGTGACAAAGGGCAGCCAACTTACTGCTGGCAATGCGGACCAAGCTCTGACACTGATCATACAGGGAGCGACCCGCCACAACCAGACATGCCGATACCCCATACTCTCTGAGCACTCCCCACATGACTTCCCGGGGTGGCCACGGTCGAATGTCTTCTCCAAGTCCACAAAGCACATGTAGACTGGTTGGACAAACTCCCATGCACACTCAAGGACCCTGCCGAGAGTATAGAGCTGGTCTACCGTTCCACGACCAGGACGAAAACCACACTGTTCGTCCTGGATCCGAGGTTCCTCCTCTCCAGTACACATGAATAGACCTTACCGGGAAGGCTGAGGAGTGTGATCTACGATAGTTGGAACACACCCTCCGGTTCCCCTTCTTAAGGAGAGGAACCACCACCCCGGTCTGCCAGTCCAGAGGTACCGCCCCTGATGTCCACGCGATGTTGCAGAGTCTTGTCAACTAAAACAGCCCCACAGCATCCAGAGCCTTGAGGAACTCCGGACGGAGCTCATCCACCCCCGGGGCCTTGCCACCGAGGAGCTTTTAAAACTACCTTGGCAACCTCAGCCCCAGAAATAGGAGAGCCCACCACAGATTCCCCAGGCACTGCTTGGCCTGTCGGTATGCCCGGTGCCTCTGGAGTCCCATGAGCCAAAAGGACCAGATAAGCTCTTTCTTCAGCTTGACGGCATCCCGCACTGCTGGTGGCCACCAGCGGGTTCTAGGATTACCGCCACGACAGGCACCAAACACCTTGCGGCCACAGCTCCAATCATCTGGCTTGACAAGAGAGGCACGGAACATGATCCATTCAGACTCAATGTCCAGCACCTCCTTTGTGACATGTTCAAAGTTCCTCCGGAGGTGGACAGGAGACTCTGCTAGGCATTCCCAAAAGACTCTCACAATGCGTTTGGGCCTGCCAGGTCTGTCCGGGATCCTACCCCACCATCGGAGCCAGCTCACCAGGTGGTGATCGGTAGAAAGCTCGCCCCTCTCTTCACCCGAGTGTCCAAAACATGAGGCCGCAAATCCCATGACACAACTACAAAGTCAATAATGGAACTGCGGCCGAGGGTGTCCTGGTGCCAAGTGCACATATGGACACCCTTATGTTTGAACATTGTGTTTGTTATGGACAATCCGTGACGAGCACAAAAGTCCAATAACAAAGCACCACTTGGGTTCAGATCCGGGTGGCCATTTTTCCCAATCACGACTCTCCAGGTTTCAAAGTCGTTGCCAGCATGAGCGTTGAAGACCCCCAGCAGAACAAGGGAATCACCCGAGGGAGCACTCTCAAGGGAATCCAAAAACAGTGGGTACTCTGAGCTGCTGTTTGGTGCGTAAACACCAACAACAGTCAGGACCCGTCACCCAACCCGAAAGCGGAGGGAAGCTACCATCTCGTCTTCTGGGTTAAGTCCAACGTGCAGGCTTTGAGCCGGGGGGCAACAAGAATTGCCAACCCAGCCTCTCATTACTTGCAACGCCAGAGTGGAAGAGAGTCCAACCCCTCTTGAGAGAACAGGTTCCAGAGCCCTTGCTGTGCGTCGAAGTGAGTCCAGCTTTATCCAGCCGGGAACTTCTCCACCTCGCGAGGTGACGTTCCACGTCCCAAGAGCGAGCTTATGTAGCCGATAATCGGACCGCCAAGTGCCCTGCCTTCGGCTTCCGCCCAGCTAACACTGCACCCGACCTCTATGACCCAGCCCATGAGTGGTGAGCCTATTGCAGGGGGGACCCACGTTGCCTCTTCGAGCTGGGCCCCATGGGCACCAGTCGCTCGCCATCGTGCCCCACCTCTGGGCCTGGCTCCACAGGGGAGCCACGGTGACCCGCGTCCGGGCGAGAAAATATCTAGGTCCTCGATTTGTACTTTTCATAAAGGTCTTTGAGCTGCTCTTTGTCTGATTCCTCTCCTAGGACCTGTTTGTCTTGGGAAACCCTACAAGGGGGCATAGACGCCCCCGGACAACATAGCTCCTAGGATCAGTGGGACACGCAACCACAAAGGTGGCGGCTCAGAAAGCAGGTTATATAAACATAACTCCAAAACCAAACATGCAAGATGTCTAAACATGCCTTTAATATTGTATCAATGTGAGTTTTACTAGAATCGGTTGTTTTTTTAAGGCTTGCAAACACAAAAAGTTTTTTTTACTCAATATGACAGTAAGTTCTTAAAATGCTGAGATAATGTGAAAAAAGCAATACAAATGTATTCCAACATGATTCCTAAACCAAACATGCAAAATGTCTAAAAATGCCTGTAATATTGAATCCATGTGAGTTTTACTACAATCATTTGTTTTTGTAAGGTTTGCAAATACAAAAATTGAGTTTTATGACAGACACAAGTTAGTTTTTTTACTCATTATAACAGTATAGATGTCATACTATATATTAAAGTTATATAAACATAACTCGAAAACCAAACGTGCATTATGTCCAAAATTGCCTGTAATATTGTGTAGATGTAAGTTTTACTAGAATCAGGTTTGCAAATACAAAAATTGGGTTTTATGACAGTATACTATCACACTCAATATGACAGTATAACTGTCATACTAAATCCATCCATTTTCTTCCGCTTATCCGAGGTCGGGTTGCGGGGGCAGCAGCCTAAGCAGAGAGCCCAGACTTCCCTCTCCCCAGCCACTTCGTCCAGCTCTTCTCGGGGGATCCCGAGGCGTTCCCAGGCCATAGTCTTTCCAATGTATCCTAGGTCTTCCCCATGGCCTCCTGCCGTTCGGACCTAGGGAGGCGTTCGGGTGGCATCCTGAGCAGATGCCCGAACCACCTCATCTGGCTCCTCTCAATGTGGAGGAGCAGCGGCTTTACACTGAGTTCCTCCCAGATGACAGAGCTTCTCACCCTATCTCTAAGGGAGAGACCCACCACCCGGCGGAGGAAACTCATTTCGGCCGCTTGTACCCGTGACCTTGTCCTTTCGGTCATAACCCAAAGCTCATGACCATAGGTGAGGATGGGAACGTTGATCGACCGGTAAATTGAAAGCTTTTCCTTCTGGCTCAGCTCCTTCTTCACCACAACGGATCGATATAGCGTCCTCATTACTGAAGACGCCGCACCGATCCGCCTGTAGATCTCACAATCCACTCTATCCTCACTCGTGAACAAGACTCCTAGGTACTTGACTCCTTCACTTGGGGCAAGATCTCTTTCCCAACCTCGAGATGGCACTCCACCCTTTCCCGGGCGAGAACCATGGACTCGGACTTGGAGGTGCTGATTCTCATCCCAGTCGCTTCACTGCGAACCGATCCAATGAAAGCTGAAGATCTTGGCCAGTTGAAGCCATCAGGACCACATCATCTGCAAAAAGCAGAGACCTAATCCTGCAGCCACCAAACCAGGCGCAGTCATGGCGTTGAGGGGATCCTCAAAGCCATGACTGCGCCTAGATATTCTGTCCATTAAAGTTATGAACAGAATCGTTGACAAAGGGCAGCCTTGGCGGAGTCCAACCCTCACTGGAAAGGGGTACGACATACTGCCGGCAATGCGGACCAAGCTCTGACACTGATCATACAGGGAGACACCCGCCACAATCAGACATGCCGATACTCCATACTCTCTGAGCACTCCTCACAGGATTTACCGGGGGCCAAGGTCGAATGTCTTCTCCAAGTCCACAAAACTTATGTAGACTGGTTGGGCAAACTCCCATGCACACTCAAGGACCCTGCCGAGAGTATAGAGCTGGTCTACCGTTCCACGACCAGGACGAAAACCACACTGTTCGTCCTGGATCCGAGGTTCCTCCTCTCCATTACACATGAATAGACCTTACCGGGAAGGCTGAGGAATGTGATCTACGATAGTTGGAACACACCCTCCGGTTCCCCTTCTTAAAGAGAGGAACCACCACCCCGGTCTGCCAATCCAGAGGTACCACCCCCGATGTAGACGCAATGTTGCAGAGTCTTGTCAACCAAGACTGCCCCACAGCATCCAGAGCCTTAAGAAACTCCGGACGGAGCTCATCCACCCCCGGGGCCTTGCCACCGAGGAGCTTTTTAACTACCTTGGCAACCTCAGCCCCAGAAATAGGAGAGCCCACCACAGACTTCCCAGGCACTGTTTCCTCATAGGAAGACGTGTTGGTGGGACTGAGGAGGTCTCGCTTGGCCTGTCGGTATGCCCACTGCCTCTGGAGTCCCATGAGCCAAAAGGACCCGGTGGCTCTTTCTTCAGCTTGACAGCATCCCTCACTGCTGGTGGATTACCGCCACGACAGGCACCAAACACCTTGCGGCCACAGCTTCAATCAGCTGGCTCAACAAAAGAGGAACGGAACATGGTCCACTCAGACTCAATGTCCAGCACCTCCCTCGTGACATGTTCAAAGTTCTTCCGGACATGTTCAAAGTTCTTCAGGAGACTCTGCTTGGTGTTCCCAGCAGACCCTTACAATGCGTTTGGGCCTGCCAGGTCTGACCGGCATCCTCCCCTACCATCGGAGCCAGCTCACCACCAGGTGGTGGTTGGTAGAAAGCTCTGCCCCTCTCTTCACCGAGTGTCCAAAACATGAGGCCGCAAATCCCATGACACAACTACAAAGTCAATCATGCGGCCGAGGGTGTCCTTGTGCCAAGTGCACATATGGACACCCTTATGTTTGAACATTGTGTTTGTTATGGACAATCCGTGACAAGCACAAAAGTCCAATAACAAAGCACCACTTGGGTTCAGATCCGGGTGGCCATTTTTCCCAATCACGACTCTCCAGGTTTCACTGTCGTTGCCAACATAGCGTTGAAGTCCACCAGCAGAACAAGGGAATCACCCGAGGGAGCACTCTCCAGTACTCCCTCAAGGGAATCCAAAAAGAGTTGGTACTCTGAGCTGCTGTTTGGTGTGTAAACACAAACAACAGTCAGGACCCGTCACCCAACCCGAAGGCTGAAGGAAGCTACCATCTCGTCTATTGGGTTTAAAGTCCAACGTGCAGGCTTTGAGCCGGAGGGCAACAAGAATTGCCACCCCAGCCTCTCATTAGTTGCAACGCCAGTGTGGAATCTCTTCCACTCTGGCGTTGCAAGTAATGTAAGTTCAGCTCAGTCCAGCCCCTCTGAGAGAACAGGTTCCAGAGCCCTTGCTGTGAGTCCAACTATATCTAGCTGGGAACGTCTCCACCTCAAGCACCAGCTCAGGCTCCTTCCCTCCCAGCGAGGTGACGTTCCATGTCCCAAGAGCGAGCTTAAGTAGCCGATAATCGGACCACCAAGTGCCCTGCCTTCGGCTGCCGCCCAGCTCACACTGCACCCTCTATGACCCAGCCCATGAGTGGTGAGCCCTGGAGGGGGGGATCCACGTTGCCTCTTCGAGCTGAGCACGGCTGGGCCCCATGGGGACAGGCCCGACAATCGCCATCGTGCCACACCTCTGGGCCTGGCTCCACAGGGGAGCCACGGTGACCTGCGTCCGGGCGAGAAAAAATCTAGGTCCTCAATTGTACTTTTAATAAAGGTCTTAGAGCTGCTCTTTGTCTGATCCCTCACCTAGGACCTGTTTGTCTTGGGAGACCATAGAAGCCCCCGGACAACATAGTTCCTGGATCAGTGGGACACGCAAACCACAAAGGTGGCGGCTCAGAAAGCAGGTTATATAAATATAACTCCAAAACCAAACATGCAATATGTCTAAACATGCCTGTAATATTGTATCAATGTCAGTTTTCCTAGAATCGGTTGTTTTTGTAAGGTTTGCAAATACAAAAATTAGGTTTTACTCACAATGACAAAATCACACTCAATATGACAAAAAAATGGCTAATAATGCCTGAAATAATGAATCATTGGGAGTTTTACTGAGTTTTACATTTTGCAAACACAAAAAGTAGTTTTTTACTTGACTTTAATGTTCTTAGAACCCTGAGATAATGGGAAAAAAGCAATAAAAATGTATTTAAACCTAACTCCTAACAACACATGCAAAATGGCTAATAATGCCTAGGGAGACATGTAACGTTGTTAGTTTAAAAAAATGATCTTTTTTAAAGATATCAAAGACACAAGCTAGTTTTTTTTATTCAATATGACAGTATAACAGTCATACTAAATATGAAAGTTATATAAACATAACTCCAAAACCAAACATGTGTCATGTCTAAAAATGCCTGTAATAATGTATTTATGTGAGTTTGTAAGGTTTGCAAAAACAAAAAGTAGTTTTTTACTCAATATGAAAGTAATGTTCTTAGAATCCTGAGATAATGCGAAAAAAGCAATACAAATGTATTCAAACACAAATTTTAAACCAAATATGTAAAATGTCTAAAAATGCCTGTAATATTGAATCTGTATAAGTTTTACTAGAATGAATTGTTTTTGTAAGGTTTGCAAATACAAAAATTAGGTTTTACACATAATGACACTAAAACTGTAACACTCAATATGACAATTATTTATGTATAACTCCTAACCACACATGAAACATGTCTAATAATGCGTGAAAAAATTTATCTTTGTGAGTGTTACTAGAAACATTTTCTTTTGTAAGGTTTGCAAAGACAGGTTAGTTTTTTTTTTACTCAATATGACAGTATAACTGCCACACTCAATATGACAGTTATTTAAACATAACTCTTAAACTACACATGAAAAATTATTAACAATGCCTGAAATAATGCATTCTTGTAAGTTTTACTCGAAACATATGCTTTTTTAAGGCTTGCAAACACAAAAATTATTTCTTTACTCAATATGACAGTAATGTTCTAAAATTCTGAGAAAATACGAACAAATTAATAAAAATGATTCCAACATAATTCCTAAACCAAACATGCAAAATGTCTAAAAATGTCTGTAATATTGAATCCATGTGAGTTTTACTAGATTTAAATGATTTTGTAAAGATTGCAAATACATAAATTAGGTTTTACTTACTATGTCATAACTGACAGTATATGACAGTTATTTAACCATAACTCAAACCACACATGAAAAATGGCTAATAATGCCTGAAATAATGCATCCTTGGCCGTTTTACTCGAAACACATGCTTTTTTAAATCTTGCAAACACAAAAAGTAGTTTTTTACTCAACATGACTGTAATGTTCTTAAAATCCTGAGATAATGCGAAAAAAGCAATAAAAATGTATTTAAACATTACTCCTAAACAACATATGCAAAATGGCTAATAATGCCTGGAAACATGTATCTTTGTTAGTTTTACTGGAAAAATTATCTTTTGTAAAGTTTGCAAAGACACAAGCCAGTTTTTTTTTAATTCAATATGACAGTATAACAGTCATACTAAATATAAAAGTTATATAAACATAACTCCAAAACCAAACGTGTGTCATGTCTAAAATTGCCTATAATAATGTATTTATGTGAGTTTGTAAGGTTTGCAAAAACAAAAAGTAGTTTTTTCCTCAATATGAAAGTAAGGATTTTAGAATCCTGAGATAATGCGAAAAAAAGCAATAAAAATGTATTTAAACATAATTCCTAAACAAACCATGCAAAATGGCTAATAATGCCTGGAGACATGTATCTTTGTTAGTTTTACTAGAAAAATTATCTTTTGTAAAGATATCAAAGACACAAGCTAGTTTTTTTTATTCAATATGACAGTATAACAGTCCTACTAAATATGAAAGTTATCAAAACATAACTCCAAAACCAAACATGTGTTATGTCTAAAAATGCCTGTAATTATGTATTTATGTGAGTTTGTAAGGTTTGCAAAAACAAAAAGTAGTTTTTTACTCAATATGAAAGTAATGATCTAAGAATCCTGAGATAATGCGAAAAAAGCAATAAAAATGTATTTAAACATAATTCCTAAACAACCCATGCAAAATGGGTAATAATGCCTGGAGACATGTATCTTTGTTAGTTTTACTAGAAAAATGATCTTTTGTAAAGTTTGCAAAGACACAAGCTAGTTTTTTTTTTACTTAATATGACAGTATAACAGTCATACTAAATATAAAAGTTATATAAACATAACTCCAAATCCAAACATGTGTCATGTCTAAAATTGTCTGTAATAATGTATTTATGTGAGTTTGTAAGGTTTGCAAAAACAAAAAGTAGTGTTTTACTCAATATGAAAGTAATGATCTTAGAATCCTGAGATAATGCGAAAAAAGCAATACAAATGTATTCAAACACAACTTTTAAACCAAACATGTAAATTGTCTAAAAATGCCTGTAATATTGAATCTATGTAAGATTTACTAGAATCAATTGTTTTTGTAAGGTTTGCAAATACAAAAATTAGGTTTTACACATAATGACATTATAACTTTAACACTCAATATGAAAGTTATTTAATTATAACTCCTAAATACACATGAAACATGTCTAATAGCGTGAAAAAAATTATCTTTGTGAGTGTTGCTAGAAACATTTTCTTTTGTAAGGTTTGCAAAGACACAAGTTAGTTTTTTTTAACTCAATATGACAGTATAACGCCACACTCAATATGACAGTTATTTAAACATAACTCCTAAACCACACCTGAAAAATGGCTAATAATGCCTGAAATAATGCATCTTTGGGAGTTTTACTGGAAACATATGCTTTTTTTAAGGCTTGCAAACACACAAATTATTTTTTTACTCAATATGACAGTAATGTTCTAAAAATCCTGAGATAATGTGAAAAAAGCAATACAAATGTATTACAACATAATTCCTAAACCAAACATGCAAAATGTCTGAAAATGCCTGTAATATTGAATCCATGTGAGTTTTATTTGAATCAGTTGTATGGTTTGCTAATACAAAAATTGGGTTTTATGACAAACACAAGTTAGTTATTTTACTCAATATAACAGTTTAGCTGTCATACTATATATGAAAGTTATATAAACATAACTCCAAAACCAAACATGCATTATGTCCAAAACTGCCTGTAATATTGTATGTATGTGAGTTTTACTAGAATCAGGGTTGCAAATACAAAAATTGGGTTTTATGACAGTATACTGTCACACTCAATATGACAGTTATTTAAACATAACTCAAACAACACATGCAAAATGGCTAATAATGCCTGGAGCATGTATCTTAGTTAGTTTTACTAGAAACATGGTATTTTGTAAGGTTTGCAAAGAAACAAGTTAGTTGTTTTTTTTATTCAATATGACAGTATAACTGTCATACTAAATATGAAAGTTATATAAACATTACTCTAAAACCAAACATGCATTATGTCTAAAAATATCTGTAATATTGTATCTGTGTGAGTTTAACTAGATTTAGTTGTTTTTGTAAGGTTTGCAAATACAAAATAAGGGTTTTACTCACTATGACAGTTTACAGTCACACTCAATCTGACAGTTATTTATTTAAACATAACTCCTAAACCGCACATGCAAAATGGCTAATAATGCCTGGAGATATGTATCTTTGTGAGTTTTACTAGAAACATTATATTGTGTAAGGTTTAGTTAGTTTTTGTACTCAATCTGACAGTATAACTGTCATTCTAAATCCATCCATTTTCTTCCGCTTATCCGAGGTCGGGTTGCGGGGGCAGCAGCCTGAGCAGAAAATCCCAGACTTCCCTCTCCCCAGCCACTTCGTCCAGCTCTTCTCGGGGTATTCCGAGGCGTTCCCAGGCCAGCCGGGGACATAGTCTTTCCAATGTGTCCTAGGTCTTCCCCGTGGCCTCCTGCCACACCTCCCTAGAGGCGTTCGGGTGGCATCCTGAGCAGATGCCCGAACCACCTCATGGCTCCTCTCAATGTGGAGGAGCAGCGGCTTTACTTTGAGTTCCTCCCGGATGACAGAGCTTCTCACCCTGTCTCTAAGGGAGAGACCCACCACCCGGCAGAGGAAACGCATTTCGGCCGCTTGTCCTTTCGGTCATAACCCAAAGCTGGTAGTGAAGTGAAGTGAAGTGAATTACATTTATATAGCGCTTTTTCTCAAGTGACTCAAAGCGCTTTACATAGTGAAACCCAATATCTAAGTTACATTCAAACCAGTGTGGGTGGCACTGGGAGCAGGTGGGTAAAGTGTCTTGCCCAAGGACACAACGGCAGTGACTAGGATGGCGGAAGCGGGGATCGAACCTGCAACCCTCAAGTTGCTGGCACGGCTGCTCTACCAACCGAGCTATACGTAGATCGACGGTAAATTGAGAGCTTTTCCTTCTGGCTCAGCTCCTTCTTCACCACAACGGATCGATATAGCGTCCTCAATACTGAAGACGCCGCACCAATCCGCCTGTGGATCTCTCGATCCACTCTATCCTCACTCGTGAACAAGACTCCTAGGTACTTGAACTCCTCCACTTGGGGCAAGATCTCCTCCCCAACCTGGAGATGGCACTCGACCCTTTCCTGCGTGGACTTGGACTTGGAGGTGCTGATTCTCATCCCAGTCGCTTCACACTCAAGGACCCTGCCGAGAGTATAGACCTGGTCTACCGTTCCACGACCAGGACGAAAACCACACTGTTCGTCCTGGATCCGAGTTTCCTCCTCTCCAGTACACATGAATAGACCTTACCGGGAAGGCTGAGGAGTGTGTTTCACGATAGTTGGAACACACCCTCCGGTTCCCCTTCTTAAAGAGAGGAACCACCACCCCGGTCTGCCAATCCAGAGGTACCGCCCCCAATGTTCACGCGATGTTGCAGAGTCTTGTCAACCAAGACAGCCCCACAGTATCCAGAGCCTTAGGGAACTCATCCACCACCGGGGCCTTGCCACAGAGGAGCTTTTTAACTACCTAGGCAACCTAAGCCCCAGAAATAGGAGAGTCCACCACAGATTCCCCAGGCACTGCTTGGCCTGTCGGTATGCCCGCTGCCTCTGGAGTCCCATGAGCCAAAAGGACCCGATAGGCTCTTTTTTCAGCTTGACAGCATCCCTCACTGCTGGTGGCCACCAGCGAGTTCTAGGATTACCGCCACGACAGGCACCAAACACCTTGCGGCCACAGCTCCAATCAGCAGGCTCGACAAGAGAGGCACGGAACATGGTCCACTCAGACTCAATGTCCAGCACCTCCCTCATGACATGTTCAAAGTTCTTCCTTATGTTTGAACATTGTGTTTGTTATGGACAATCTGTGACGAGCACAAAAGTCCAATAACAAAGCACCACTTGGGTTCAGATCCGGGTGGCCATTTTTCCCAATCACAACTCTCCAGGTTTCACTGTCCTTGCCAACATGAGCATTGAAGTCCCCCAACAGAACAAGGGAATCACCCGAGGGAGCACTCTCCAGTACTCCCTCAAGGGAATCCAAAAAGAGTGGGTACTCTGAGCTGCTGTTTGGTGCGTAAACACAAACAACAGTGAGGACCCGTCACCCAACCCGAAGGCGGAGGGAAGCTACCATCTCGTCTACTGGGTTAAAGTCCAACGTGCAGGCTTTGAGCAACAACAATTGCCACCCCAGCCTCTCATTGCTTGCAACGCCAGAGTGGAAGAGAGTCCAGCCCCTCTTGAGAGAACAGGTTCCAGAGCCCTTGCTGTGCGTCGAAGTGAGTCCAACTATATCTAGCCGGAACTTCTTCACCTCGCGCACCAGCTCAGGCTCTTTCCCTCCCAGCGAGGTGACGTTCCACGTCCCAAGAGCGAGCTTATGTAGCCGATAATCGGACCGCCAAGTGCCCTGCCTTCGGCTGCCGCCCAGTTCACACTGCATCCGACCTCTATGACCTCAATGGGCCCATGAGTGGTGAGCCCATTGGAGGGTTGACCCACGTTGCCTCTTCGAGCTGAGCCCGGCAGGGCCCCATGGAGACAGGCCCGGCCACCAGTCGCTCGCCATCGTGCCCCACCTCTGCGCCTGGCTCCACAGGGGAGCCACGGTGACCTGCGCCTGGTCGAGAAAAAATCTAGGTCCTCGATTTGTACTTTTCATAAAGGTCTTTGAGCTGCTCTTTGTCTGATCCCTCACCTAGGACCTTTTCTCAGGGGATCCCGAGGCGTTCCCAGGCCAGCCGGGAGACATAGTGTTCCCAATGTGTCCTGGGTCTTCCCTGTGGCCTCCAGGATGACAGAGCTTCACCTTCACCAGGGGTGTCAAACTCAAATACAGAGTGGGCCAAAGTTTAAAACTGAACAAAGCCGCGGGCCAAGGTTGAACAAATTAACCTTTTAATAGGGACCCAAACAAGTTTTGCATTGAATATTGAACAAGCAAGGCTTATATAACTTTATAGTGACATGCAAAATCGAGTTTCAAATAATAATAATAATAATTAAAAAATATCAATTGCATATCAAATACAATTTAAATAAAAATTGAATGCCTCTTTTCTATTTGCAGCCTTCTGAGGTAAATATCAACATTAACTTTTTCCACAGGCTAATACATTTGAAAATAAAATAAGAACGAATAAAACAACCATTCAGGACTTTAAACTGCTCAGTTTGCAAAACACTGATCTAATTTGATGTGCCCAAGCCAGATACCTGGCATCTTTTTTTAGATGCTAGTTCTTTAATGTCGGGGCTCAGGCTTTGAGCTGAGGCAACTTTCATTATCGAACGAAGGTGTTCAACAGTCATATCTCGTACACCCAATTCTGACATCATTCACACCCAGTCACAAGATATGTGCAGCTTCAGCACGTATACACAAATGAATGCAACGCATACTTCATCAACAGCGATACAGGTTACACTGAGGGTGCCAGTATAAAAAACTTTAACACTGTTAGAAATATACGCCACACTGTGAACCCACACCAAACAGAAATAAAAAACACTTTTCGGGAGAACATCCGCACCGTAACATAACATAAACACAAAAGAACAAATACCCAGAATCTTTTGCAGCACTAACTCTTTCGGGACGCTACAAAATACACCCCCGCTACCACCAAATTTGGCCCACGGGCCAGAGTTTGACACCCATGACCTTCACTGTAAAAAATTACTGTAAAAATAAAAAATACAATTACAGTTATATACTCCATCCATCCATCCATTTTCTACCGCTTATTCCCTTCGGGGTCGCAGGGGGCGCTGGAGCCTATCTCAGCTACAATCAGGCGGAAGGCGGGGTACACCCTGGACAAGTCGCCACCTCATCGCAGGGCCAACACAGATAGACAGACAACATTCACACTCACATTCACACACTAGGGCCAATTTAGTGTTGCCAATCAACCTATCATGTTCTTCTTAAATGCAGTTAAGTACTGTAAATTTTGTTGCATTTTTCAAAAAACATCGACCAGCAGTAAGTTACTGTAAAACCTACAGTGTAATTCAGTATTTTTCAGACTTGTTTCTTGGGTACGCCCACAATTCGTCCAACCGAGCTTCATTTCACCTGGCCGACCCTGCTAAATCCATCCTACTGCATCGTGTGTTTTTGATAACAAGGTAAGAGTCACTTGTACCTTGATGTGTCATTTTCTGTTTGAATTACTTTATATATATATTTATAAAGTCCGAAATGACATAGCGTCACAGTCAGTATCACAGACACTATCGTTGACCACGCGCATGTACCGCCGCATGCTAGCTAGCTAAGTTTTCTTCTTTTTTGCCATAGTCATCATAAAAGATGATAACTTGCAACATATGTGCTACGACTTGCAGCAATGTATTTGCGTATGTTAGACACATGCGAAGTCATAGTTGTATGCCTAATGCATCGTTTAAGTGTGCTTTCCCTAAAAGCACAAGAGTTTTTTCCAACTTCTCAGCCTTCAAAACTCACAGCCGTCGTCATAAATATGGCAAGAGTAGGACTGATATGTATAGCGCAGAAGGTTTACCTTGTAATATTGTCTCATGTAGCGCGAAGTGCGATGATATACGGGCCTTTCTCCTGCATTTGAAAAGTCATATTACCGAAGGTAGGACAGTTACGTGCCCCTTCAGTCAATGTGAAAAAAGATTTACAGTTAAGTCTACTTTCACATCGCACGTGTCAAGGAAGCACTACGGCTACACTGAACGAAGTTTGACTTGATCAACAGCAAATCCAAGCAGCTCTTGTGTTATTAACACTGATGATGACTATTGTGATATGCAACTTGAGAATTCAGGATATTCCTGTTATAAAGACATGGAGGTCTACTTGCATTAAAAAAATGTTCACAGCACTGAAAAAAGGTTGAGAACCACTGCCTTAGGACAGTGGTTCTCAACCTTTTTTCTGTGATGTACCCCTGTGAACATTTTTTAAATTCAAGTACCCCCTAATCAGAGCAAAGCATTTTTGGTTGAAAAAAAGAGATAAAGAAGTAAAATACAGCACTATGTCATCAGTTTCTGATTTATTAAATTGTATAACAGTGCAAAATATTGCT
Source organism: Entelurus aequoreus (assembly GCF_033978785.1). Classification (NCBI taxonomy): domain Eukaryota; kingdom Metazoa; phylum Chordata; class Actinopteri; order Syngnathiformes; family Syngnathidae; genus Entelurus; species Entelurus aequoreus. Next base: position 683,521 of record NC_084756.1, on the reverse strand, counting down.
CATTTGTTGTGGTCTTTCTTGAACTATTTGGAAAAAAAGATATAAAAATAACTAAAAACTTGTTGAAAAATAACCAAGTGATTCAATTATAAATAAAGATTTTTACACATAGAAGTAATCAACTTAAGTTGGGGATTGTAATAGAGATCCATCTGGATTCATGAACTTCATTCTCAACATTTCTTCACAAAAAAAAAAATCTTTAACATCAATATTTATGGAACATGTCCACTACGCTTTAACCAAGCCTCCATTGTTTTCTACATGGATAGTTGATTGACAGTTGGTGCCGTGTGGCACCGCCAGGTAGGGTCAAACCATCATGGCATGGGGGAAACTCTGGCTTTATGGTAATGAATGGAATAGCCTACTTGATTAGTTGTTCAGTTTATGAACTTACATTCATATTTTGTCGAAGTATTATTCAATAAATATATTTATAAAGGATTTTTGAATTGTTGCTATTTTTAGAATATTTAAAAAAAATCTCACGTACCCCTTGGCATACCTTCAAGTACCCCCAGGAGTACGCGTACCCCCATTTGAGAACCACTGCCTTAGGAGACTAGATGTAAACAGAGGAAAGAGAGAGCGAGTGAGGTGGCCATTCCAAATACTTTTAAAATGCTACCCATATTGGATACTGTTTAGGAACATAAACTGCATTTCTTGACTGTACCAGTTGCTGGTGACAAAGTCACAATAAAACGTTGGATGATCAGCATGGAAGGTGATGTCATCTGCAAAGGCGTCCAACCTAGCTTAATCTCAGGGCTTGCTGCCCTTCTTGCCACCTACTATGTGTTCAACTTGGAATACCAAGAGGAAGGTCCTCGGACATTGGAATTTGTTCAAAGGTAAATCCTCTTGATACTGTTAAAATACTGTTAGGATATTTTATTTTATATTTCTCACCTCTGTTCAGGAATTTCACGTGTCATTTCCCCAATTTGGTGCCTTAAACCAATGACTCTTCTGTTCCTTTGTGGACCTTCTTATTAGGGACCGACGCACCAGTTTGACTCTAGGATACAGAGAAGGTAGGTAATGTGCAGGTAAAGATATGTTGACTGGGTCAAAGAAGGAAGCACCTGTTTGACCCCAGGATGCAGAAAAAGTAGGTAATTTTCAGGTAAAGATATGTTGACTGGATGATGGCAGGAAGCACCAGCTTGACCCGAGAATGCAGAGCAAGTAGGTAATGTGCGGGTGAAGATATGTTGAATGGGTAAAATGGGTGAAAGAAGGAAGCGCAGGTGTGGTCGAGGCCATGCAGACAAGGTAGGTATGTGCAGGTGAAGATATGTTGTATGGTGAAAGAAAGAAGCACCAGTGTGACCCAAGGATGCAGGGAAGGTAGGTAATGTGCAGGTAAAGATATGTTGAATGGGTGAAGGCAGGAAACACCAGCTAGACGCCAGGATACAGAGAAGGTAGGTAATGTGCAGGTAAAGATATGTTGAATGAGTAAAGGTAGAAAGCACCAGCGTGACCACACTAACAGTGTAATGCCGCTAAACAGATGACAGTATTATGCTGTGAAGCGTATATTTGATACAGCACAGTACTGTGATACTTTTTACAGTAATAAACTGTAGTGATAAATCACAGTATGTGTGCTGTAGAAAAACAGTTTTATACTGGAACCATTAGCTGCCAGTAGGTTACTGTAATTAAACGGTGAAAATTCTTACAGTAAGGGAGAGACCCGCCACCCAGCGGAGAAAACTCATTTCGGCCGCTTGTACCCGTGATCTTGTCCTTTCGGTCATAACCCAAAGCTCATGACCATAGGTGAGGATGGGAACGTAGATTGACCGGTAAATTGAGAGCTTTTCCTTCTGGCGCAGCTCCTTCTTGCCACAACGAATCGATATAGCGTCCTCATTACTGAAGACGCCGCACCGATCAGCCTGTGCATCTCACGATCCACTCTTCCCTCACTCATGAACAAGACTCCAGGTACTTGAACTCATCCACTTGGGGCAAGATCTCCTGCCCAACCTCGAGATGGCACTCCACCCTTTCCCGGGCGAGAACCTCGGACTTGGAGGTGCTGATTCTCATCCCAGTCGCTTCACACTCGGCTGCGAACCAATCCAATGAGAGCTGAAGATCCTGGCCAGTTAAAGCCAAAAGGACCACATCATCTGCAAAAAGGAGAGACCTAATCCTGCGGCCACCAAACCGGATCCCCTCAACGCCATGACTGCGTCTAGAAATTCTGTCCATAAAATTTATGAACACATTTGGTGACAACACGAGGGTTGGACTCCGGTCCAACCCTCACTGGAAAGGGGTCCGACTTACTGCTGGCAATGCGGACCAAGCTCTGACACTGATCACACAGGGAGCGACCCGCCACAATCAGACATGCCGATACCCCATACTCTCTGAGCACTCCCCACAGGACTTCCCGGGGTGGCCACGGTCGAATGTCTTCTCCGAGTCCACAAAGCACATGTAGACTGGTTGGACAAACTCCCATGCACACTCAAGGACCCTGCCGAGAGTATAGAGCTGGTCTACCGTTCCACGACCAGGACGAAAACCACACTGTTCGTCCTGGATCCGAGGTTCCTCCTCTCCAGTACACATGAATAGACCTTACCGGGAAGGCTGAGGAGTGTGATCTACGATAGTTGGAACACACCCTCCGGTACCCCTTCTTAAAGAGAGGAACCACCACCCCGGTCTGCCAATCCAGAGGTACCGCCCCTGATGTCCATGCGATGTTGCAGAGTCTTGTCAACTAAAACAGCCCCACAGCATCCAGAGCCTTAAGGAACTCCGGATGGAGCTCATCCACCCCCGGGGCCTTGCCACCGAGGAGCTTTTTAACTACCTTGGCAACCTCAGCCCCAGAAATAGGAGAGCCCACCACAGATTCCCCAGGCACTGCTTGGCCTGTCGGTATGCCCGCTGCCTCTGGAGTCCCATGAGCCAAAAGGACCCGATAGGCTCTTTCTTCAGCTTGACGGCATCCCTCACTGCTGGTGGCCACCAGCGGGTTCTAGGATTACCGCCACGACAGGCACCAAACACCTTGCGGCCACAGCTCCAATCAGCTGGCTTGAAAAGAGAGGCACGGAACATGATCCATTCAGACTCAATGTCCAGCACCTCCTTTGTGACATGTTCAAAGTTCCTCCGGAGGTGGAAAAAGAAACTCTCTCTGACAGGAGACTCTGCTAGGCATTCCCAAAAGACTCTCACAATGCTTTTGGGCCTGCCAGGTCCGTCCGGGATCTTACCCCACCATCGGAGCCAGCTCACCAGGTGGTGATCGGTAGAAAGCTCGCCCCTCTCTTCACCCGAGTGTCCAAAACATGAGGCCGCAAATCCCATGACACAACTACAAAGTCAATAATGGAACTGCGGCCGAGGGTGTCCTGGTGCCAAGTGCACATATGGACACCCTTATGTTTGAACATTGTGTTTGTTATGGACAATCCGTGACGAGAACAAAAGTCCAATAACAAAGCACCACTTGGGTTCAGATCCGGGTGGCCATTTTTCCCAATCACGACTCTCCAGGTTTCAAAGTCGTTGCCAACATGAGCGTTGAAGACCCCCAGCAGAACAAGGGAATCACCCGAGGGAGCACTCTCAAGGGAATCCAAAAAGAGTGGGTACTCTGAGCTGCTGTTTGGTGCGTAAACACCAACAACAGTCAGGACCCGTCACCCAACCCGAAAGCGGAGGGAAGCTACCATCTCGTCTTCTGGGTTAAGTCCAACGTGCAGGCTTTGAGCCGGGGGGCAACAAGAATTGCCAACCCAGCCTCTCATTACTTGCAACGCCAGAGTGGAAGAGAGTCCAACCCCTCTTGAGAGAACAGGTTCCAGAGCCCTTGCTGTGCGTCAAAGTGAGTCCAGCTTTATCTAGCCGGGAACTTCTCCACCTCGCGAGGTGACGTTCCACGTCCCAAGAGCGAGCTTATGTAGCCGATAATCGGACCGCCAAGTGCCCTGCCTTCGGCTTCCGCCCAGCTAACACTGCACCCGACCTCTATGACCCAGCCCATGAGTGGTGAGCCCTGGAGGGGGGATCCACGTTGCCTCTTCGAGCTGAGCACGGCTGGGCCCCATGGGGACAGGCCCGTCAATCGCCATCGTGCCACACCTCTGGGCCTGGCTCCACAGGGGAGCCACGGTGACCTGCGTCCGGGCGAGAAAAAATCTAGGTCCTCAATTGTACTTTTAATAAAGGTCTTTGAGCTGCTCTTTGTCTGATCCCTCACCTAGGACCTGTTTCTCTTGGGAGACCATAGAAGTCCCCGGACAACATAGTTCCTGGATCAGTGGGACACGCAAACCACAAAGGTGGCGGCTCAAAAAGCAGGTTATATAAATATAACTCCAAAACCAAACATGCAATATGTCTAAACATGCCTGTAATATTGTATCAATGTGAGTTTTCCTAGAATCGGTTGTTTTTGTAAGGTTTGCAAATACAAAAATTAGGTTTTACTCACAATGACAAAATCACACTCAATATGACAGTTATTTAAACATAACTCATAAACCACACAAAAAAATGGCTAATAATGCCTGAAATAATGAATCATTGGGAGTTTTACTGAGATTTACATTTTGCAAACACAAAAAGTAGTTTTTTACTTGACTGTAATGTTCTTAGAACCCTGAGATAAAGGGAAAAAAGCAATAAAAATTTATTTAAACCTAACTCCTAAACAACACATGCAAAATGGCTAATATGTTAGTTAGTTTAAAAAAATGATCTTTTGTAAAGATATCAAAGACACAAGCTAGTTTTTTTTATTCAATATGACAGTATAACAGTCATACTAAATATGAAAGTTATATAAACATAACTCCAAAACCAAACATGTGTCATGTCTAAAAATGCCTGTAATAATGTATTTAGGTGAGTTTGTAAGGTTTGCAAAAACAAAAAGTAGTTTTTTACTCATATGAAAGTAATGATCTTAGAATCCTGAGATAATGCGAAAAAAGCAATAAAAATGTATTTAAACTTAATTCCTAAACAACCCATGCAAAATGGGTAATAATGCCTGGAGACATGTATCTTTGTTAGTTTTACTAGAAAAATGATCTTTTGTAAAGATATCAAAGATACAAGCTAGTTTTTTTTATTCAATATGACAGTATAACAGTCCTACTAAATATGAAAGTTATCAAAACATCACTCCAAAACCAAACATGTGTCATGTCTAAAAATGTCTGTAATAATGTATTTATGTGAGTTTGTAAGGTTTGCAAAAACAAAAAGTAGTTTTTTACTCAATATGAAAGTAATGATCTTAGAATCCTGAGATAATGCGAAAAAAGCAATAAAAATGTATTTAAACATAACTCCTAAACAACCCAGGCAAAATGGGTAAAATGCCTAGAGACATGTATCTTTGTTAGTTTTACTAGGAAATGTATATTTTGTAAAGTTTGCAAAGACACAAGCTAGTTGTTTTTATTCAATAAGACAGTATAACAGTCATACTAAATATGAAAGTTATATAAACATAACTACAGAACTAAACGTGTGTCATGTCTAAAATTGCCTATAATAATGTATTTATGTGAGTTTGTAAAGTTTGCAAAAACAAAAAGTAGTTTTTTCCTCAATAAGAAAGTAAGGATTTTAGAATCCTGAGATAATGCGAAAAAAGCAATAAAAATGTATTTAAACATAATTCCTAAACAACTCATGCAAAATGGCTAATAATGCCTGGAGACATGTAGCTTTGTTAGTTTTACTAGAAAAATGATCTTTTGTAAAGTTTGCAAAGACACAAGCAGGTTGTTTTTATTCAATAAGACAGTATAACTGTCATACTAAATATAAAAGTTATATAAACATAACTCCAAAACCAAACATGTGTCATGTCTAAAAATGTCTGTAATAATGTATTTATGTGAGTTTGTAAGACTTGCAAAAACAAAAAGTAGTTTTTTACTCAATATGAAAGTAATGATCTTAGAATCCTGAGATAATGCGAAAAAAGCAATAAAAATGTATTTAAACATAACTCCTAAACAACCCAGGCAAAATGGGTAATAATGCCTGGAGACATGTATCTTTGTTAGTTTTACTAGGAAATGTATATTTTGTAAAGTTTGCAAAGACACCAGCTAGTTGTTTTTATTCAATAAGACAGTATAACAGTCATACTAAATATGAAAGTTATATAAACATAACTACAGAACTAAACGTGTGTCATGTCTAAAATTGCCTATAATAATGTATTTATGTGAGTTTGTAAAGTTTGCAAAAACAAAAAGTAGTTTTTTCCTCAATATGAAAGTAAGGATTTTAGAATCCTGAGATAATGCGAAAAAAGCAATAAAAATGTATTTAAACATAATTCCTAAACAACTCATGCAAAATGGCTAATAATGCCTGGAGACATGTATCTTTGTTAGTTTTACTAGAAAAATGATCTTTTGTAAAGTTTGCAAAGACACAAGCAGGTTGTTTTTATTCAATAAGACAGTATAACAGTCATACTAAATATAAAAGTCATATAAACATAACTCCAAAACCAAACATGTGTCATGTCTAAAAATGTCTGTAATAATGTATTTATGTGAGTTTGTAAGGTTTGCAAAAACAAAAAGTAGTTTTTTACTCATATGAAAGTAATGATCTTAGAATCCTGAGATAATGCGAAAAAAGCAATAAAAATGTATTTAAACATAACTCCTAAACAACCCAGGCAAAATGGGTAATAATGCCTAGAGACATGTATCTTTGTTAGTTTTACTAGGAAATGTATATTTTGTAAAGTTTGCAAAGACACAAGCTAGTTGTTTTTATTCAATAAGACAGTATAACAGTCATACTAAATATGAAAGTTATATAAACATAACTACAGAACTAAACGTGTGTCATGTCTAAAATTGCCTATAATAATGTATTTATGTGAGTTTGTCAAGTTTGCAAAAACAAAAAGTAGTTTTTTCCTCAATATGAAAGTAAGGATTTTAGAATCCTGAGATAATGCGAAAAAAGCAATAAAAATGTATTTAAACATAATTCCTAACCAACTCATGCAAAATGGCTAATAATGCCTGGAGACATGTATCTTTGTTAGTTTTACTAGAAAAATGATCTTTTGTAAAGTTTGCAAAGACACAAGCAGGTTGTTTTTATTCAATAAGACAGTATAACTGTCATACTAAATATAAAAGTTATATAAACATAACTCCAAAACCAAACATGTGTCATGTCTAAAAATGTCTGTAATAATGTATTTATGTGAGTTTGTAAGGCTTGCAAAAACAAAAAGTAGTTTTTTACTCAATATGAAAGTAATGATCTTAGAATCCTGAGATAATGCGAAAAAAGCAATAAAAATGTATTTAAACATAACTCCTAAACAACCCAGGCAAAATGGGTAATAATGCCTGGAGACATGTATCTTTGTTAGTTTTACTAGGAAATGTATATTTTGTAAAGTTTGCAAAGACACAAGCTAGTTGTTTTTATTCAATAAGACAGTATAACAGTCATACTAAATATGAAAGTTATATAAACATAACTACAGAACTAAACGTGTGTCATGTCTAAAATTGCCTATAATAATGTATTTATGTGAGTTTGTAAAGTTTGCAAAAACAAAAAGTAGTTTTTTCCTCAATATGAAAGTAAGGATTTTAGAATCCTGAGATAATGCGAAAAAAGCAATAAAAATGTATTTAAACATAATTCCTAAACAACTCATGCAAAATGGCTAATAATGCCTGGAGACATGTATCTTTGTTAGTTTTACTAGAAAAATGATCTTTTGTAAAGTTTGCAAAGACACAAGCAGGTTGTTTTTATTCAATAAGACAGTATAACAGTCATACTAAATATAAAAGTTATATAAACATAACTCCAAAACCAAACATGTGTCATGTCTAAAAATGTCTGTAATAATGTATTTATGTGAGTTTGTAAGGTTTGCAAAAACAAAAAGTAGTTTTTTACTCATATGAAAGTAATGATCTTAGAATCCTGAGATAATGCGAAAAAAGCAATAAAAATGTATTTAAACATAATTCCTAAACAACCCATGCAAAATGGGTAATAATGCCTGGAGACATGTATCTTTGTTAGTTTTACTAGAAAAATGATCTTTTGTAAAGTTTGCAAAGACACAAGCTAGTTCTTTTTTTATTCAATATGACAGAATAACAGTCATACTAAATATAAAAGTTATATAAACATAACTCCAAAATCAACCATGTGTCATGTCTAAAAATGTCTGTAATGATGTATTTATGTGAGTTTGTAAGGTTTGCAAAAACAAAAAGTAGTTTTTTACTCAATATGAAAGTAATGATCTTAGAATCCTGAGATAATGCGAAAAAAGCAATAAAAATGTATTTAAACATAATTCCTAAACAACTCATGCAAAATGGCTAATAATGCCTGGAGACATGTATCTTTGTTAGTTTTACTAGAAAATGATATTTTGTAAAGTTTGCAAAGACACAAGCAGGTTGTTTTTATTCAATAAGACAGTATAACAGTCATACTAAATATAAAAGTTATATAAACATAACTCAAAAACCAAACATGTGTCATGTCTAAAAATGTCTGTAATAATGTATTTATGTGAGTTTGTAAGGTTTGCAAAAACAAAAAGTAGTTTTTTACTCATATGAAAGTAATGATCTTAGAATCCTGAGATAATGCGAAAAAAGCAATAAAATGTATTTAAACATAATTCCTAAACAACCCATGCAAAATGGATAATAATGCCTGCCTTTGTTAGTTTTACTAGAAAAATGATCTTTTGTAAAGTTTGCAAAGACACAAGCTAGTTTTTTTTTATTCAATATGACAGAATAACAGTCATACTAAATATAAAAGTTATATAAATATAACTCCAAAATCAAACATGTGTCATGTCTAAAAATATCTGTAATAATGTATTTATGTGAGTTTGTAAGGTTTGCAAAAACAAAAAGTAGTTTTTTACTCAATATGAAAGTAATGATCGTAGAATCCTGAGATAATGCGAAAAAAGCAATAAAAATGTATTTAAACATAACTCCTAAACAACCCAGGCAAAATGGGTAATAATGCCAGAGACATGTATCTTTGTTAGTTTTACTAGGAAATGTATATTTTGTAAAGTTTGCAAAGACACAAGCTAGTTGTTTTTATTCAATAAGACAGTATAACAGTCATACTAAATATGAAAGTTATATAAACATAACTCCAGAACCAAACGTGTGTCATGTCTAAAATTGCCTATAATAATGTATTTATGTGAGTTTGTAAAGTTTGCAAAAACAAAAAGTAGTTTTTTCCTCAATATGAAAGTAAGGATTTTAGAATCCTGAGATAATGCGAAAAAAGCAATAAAAATGTATTTAAACATAATTCCTAAACAACTCATGCAAAATGGCTAATAATGCCTGGAGACATGTATCTTTGTTAGTTTTACTAGAAAAATGATCTTTTGTAAAGTTTGCAAAGACACAAGCAGGTTGTTTTTATTCAATAAGACAGTATAACAGTCATACTAAATATAAAAGTCATATAAACATAACTCCAAAACCAAACATGTGTCATGTCTAAAAATGTCTGTAATAATGTATTTATGTGAGTTTGTAAGGTTTGCAAAAACAAAAAGTAGTTTTTTACTCATATGAAAGTAATGATCTTAGAATCCTGAGATAATGCGAAAAAAGCAATAAAAATGTATTTAAACATAACTCCTAAACAACCCAGGCAAAATGGGTAATAATGCCTAGAGACATGTATCTTTGTTAGTTTTACTAGGAAATGTATATTTTGTAAAGTTTGCAAAGACACAAGCTAGTTGTTTTTATTCAATAAGACAGTATAACAGTCATACTAAATATGAAAGTTATATAAACATAACTACAGAACTAAACGTGTGTCATGTCTAAAATTGCCTATAATAATGTATTTATGTGAGTTTGTCAAGTTTGCAAAAACAAAAAGTAGTTTTTTCCTCAATATGAAAGTAAGGATTTTAGAATCCTGAGATAATGCGAAAAAAGCAATAAAAATGTATTTAAACATAATTCCTAACCAACTCATGCAAAATGGCTAATAATGCCTGGAGACATGTATCTTTGTTAGTTTTACTAGAAAAATGATCTTTTGTAAAGTTTGCAAAGACACAAGCAGGTTGTTTTTATTCAATAAGACAGTATAACTGTCATACTAAATATAAAAGTTATATAAACATAACTCCAAAACCAAACATGTGTCATGTCTAAAAATGTCTGTAATAATGTATTTATGTGAGTTTGTAAGGCTTGCAAAAACAAAAAGTAGTTTTTTTCTCAATATGAAAGTAATGATCTTAGAATCCTGAGATAATGCGAAAAAAGCAATAAAAATGTATTTAAACATAACTCCTAAACAACCCAGGCAAAATGGGTAATAATGCCTGGAGACATGTATCTTTGTTAGTTTTACTAGGAAATGTATATTTTGTAAAGTTTGCAAAGACACAAGCTAGTTGTTTTTATTCAATAAGACAGTATAACAGTCATACTAAATATGAAAGTTATATAAACATAACTACAGAACTAAACGTGTGTCATGTCTAAAATTGCCTATAATAATGTATTTATGTGAGTTTGTAAAGTTTGCAAAAACAAAAAGTAGTTTTTTCCTCAATATGAAAGTAAGGATTTTAGAATCCTGAGATAATGCGAAAAAAGCAATAAAAATGTATTTAAACATAATTCCTAAACAACTCATGCAAAATGGCTAATAATGCCTGGAGACATGTATCTTTGTTAGTTTTACTAGAAAAATGATCTTTTGTAAAGTTTGCAAAGACACAAGCAGGTTGTTTTTATTCAATAAGACAGTATAACAGTCATACTAAATATAAAAGTTATATAAACATAACTCCAAAACCAAACATGTGTCATGTCTAAAAATGTCTGTAATAATGTATTTATGTGAGTTTGTAAGGTTTGCAAAAACAAAAAGTAGTTTTTTACTCATATGAAAGTAATGATCTTAGAATCCTGAGATAATGCGAAAAAAGCAATAAAAATGTATTTAAACATAATTCCTAAACAACCCATGCAAAATGGGTAATAATGCCTGGAGACATGTATCTTTGTTAGTTTTACTAGAAAAATGATCTTTTGTAAAGTTTGCAAAGACACAAGCTAGTTCTTTTTTTATTCAATATGACAGAATAACAGTCATACTAAATATAAAAGTTATATAAACATAACTCCAAAATCAACCATGTGTCATGTCTAAAAATGTCTGTAATGATGTATTTATGTGAGTTTGTAAGGTTTGCAAAAACAAAAAGTAGTTTTTTACTCAATATGAAAGTAATGATCTTAGAATCCTGAGATAATAAGAAAAAAGCAATAAAAATGTATTTAAACATAATTCCTAAACAACTCATGCAAAATGGCTAATAATGCCTGGAGACATGTATCTTTGTTAGTTTTACTAGAAAATGATCTTTTGTAAAGTTTGCAAAGACACAAGCAGGTTGTTTTTATTCAATAAGACAGTATAACAGTCATACTAAATATAAAAGTTATATAAACATAACTCAAAAACCAAACATGTGTCATGTCTAAAAATGTCTGTAATAATGTATTTATGTGAGTTTGTAAGGTTTGCAAAAACAAAAAGTAGTTTTTTACTCATATGAAAGTAATGATCTTAGAATCCTGAGATAATGCGAAAAAAGCAATAAAATGTATTTAAACATAATTCCTAAACAACCCATGCAAAATGGGTAATAATGCCTGCCTTTGTTAGTTTTACTAGAAAAATGATCTTTTGTAAAGTTTGCAAAGACACAAGCTAGTTTTTTTTTATTCAATATGACAGAATAACAGTCATACTAAATATAAAAGTTATATAAATATAACTCCAAAATCAAACATGTGTCATGTCTAAAAATATCTGTAATAATGTATTTATGTGAGTTTGTAAGGTTTGCAAAAACAAAAAGTAGTTTTTTACTCAATATGAAAGTAATGATCGTAGAATCCTGAGATAATGCGAAAAAAGCAATAAAAATGTATTTAAACATAACTCCTAAACAACCCAGGCAAAATGGGTAATAATGCCAGAGACATGTATCTTTGTTAGTTTTACTAGGAAATGTATATTTTGTAAAGTTTGCAAAGACACAAGCTAGTTGTTTTTATTCAATAAGACAGTATAACAGTCATACTAAATATGAAAGTTATATAAACATAACTCCAGAACCAAACGTGTGTCATGTCTAAAATTGCCTATAATAATGTATTTATGTGAGTTTGTAAAGTTTGCAAAAACAAAAAGTAGTTTTTTCCTCAATATGAAAGTAAGGATTTTAGAATCCTGAGATAATGCGAAAAAAGCAATAAAAATGTATTTAAACATAATTCCTAAACAACTCATGCAAAATGGCTAATAATGCCTGGAGACATGTATCTTTGTTAGTTTTAATAGAAAAATGATCTTTTGTAAAGTTTGCAAAGACACAAGCTAGTTGTTTTTATTCAATAAGACAGTATAAAAGTCATACTAAATATAAAAGTTATATGAACATAACTCCAAAACCAAACATGTGTCATGTCTAAAAATGTCTGTAATAATGTATTTATGTGAGTTTGTAAGGTTTGCAAAAACAAAAAGTAGTTTTTTACTCAATATGAAAGTAATGATCTTAGAATCCTGAGATAATGCAAAAAAAAGCAATAAAAATGTATTTAAACATAACTCCTAAACAACCCAGGCAAAATGGGTAATAATGCCTGGAGACATGTATCTTTGTTAGTTTTACTAGGAAATGTATATTTTGTAAAGTTTGCAAAGACACAAGCTAGTTGTTTTTATTCAATAAGACAGTATAACAGTCATACTAAATATGAAAGTTATATAAACATAACTCCAGAACCAAACGTGTGTCATGTCTAAAATTGCCTATAATAATGTATTTATGTGAGTTTGTAAGGTTTGCAAAAACAAAAAGTAGTTTTTTCCTTAATATGAAAGTAATGATCTAAGAATCCTGAGATAATGCGAAAAAAGCAATAAAAATGTCTTTAAACATAATTCCTAAACAACCCATGCAAAATGGCTAATAATGCCTGGAGACATGTATCTTTGTTAGTTTTACTAGAAAAATGATCTTTTGTAAAGTTTGCAAAGACACAAGCTAGTTTTTTTTTTATTCAATATGACAGTATAACAGTCATACTAAATATAAAAGTTATATAAACATAACTCCAGAACCAAACGTGTGTCATGTCTAAAATTGCTTATAATAATGTATTCATGTGGGTTTGTAAGGTTTGCAAAAAGAAAAAGTAGTGTTTTATTCAATATGAAAGTAATGATCTTAGAATCCTGAGATAATGCGAAAAAAGCAATACAAATGTATTCAAACACAATTTTTAAACCAAACATGTAAATTGTCGAAAAATGCCTGTAATATTGAATCTATGTAAGTTTTACTAGAATCAATTGTTTTTGTAAGGTTTGCAAATACAAAAATTAGGTTTTACACATAATGACATTATAACTTTAACACTCAATATGAAAGTTATTTAATTATAACTCCTAAATACACATGAAACATGTCTAATAGCGTGAAAAAAATTTATCTTTGTGAGTTTGCTAGAAACATATTCTTTTGTAAGGTTTGCAAAGACACAAGTTAGTTTTTTTAACTCAATATGACAGTATTACGCCACACTCAATATGACAGTTATTTAAACATAACTCCTAAACCACACCTGAAAAATGGCTAATAATGCCTGAAATAATGCATCTTTGGGAGTTTTACTGGAAACATATGCTTTTTTTAAGGCTTGCAAACACAAAAATTATTTGTATTGTATTATGTATTACAACATAATTCCTAAACCAAACATGCAAAATGTCTGAAAATGCCTGTAATATTGAATCCATGTGAGTTTTATTTGAATCAGTTGTATGGTTTGCTAATACAAAAATTGGGTTTTATGACAAACACAAGTTAGTTTTTTTACTCAATATAACAGTTTAGCTGTCATACTATATATGAAAGTTATATAAACATAACTCCAAAACCAAACCATTATGTCCAAAACTGCCTGTAATATTGTATTTATGTGAGTTTTACCAGAATCAGGGTTGCAAATACAAAAATTGGGTTTTATGACAGTATACTGTCACACTCAATATGACAGTTATTTAAACATAACTCAAACAACACATGCAAAATAGCTAATAATGCCTGGAGCATGTATCTTAGTTAGTTTTACTAGAAAAATGGTATTTTGTAAAGTTTGCAAAGACACAAGTTAGTTGTTGTTTTTGTTCAATATGACAGTATAACTGTCATACTAAATATTAAAGTTATATAAACATAACTCTAAAACCAAACATGCATTGTGTCTAAAAATGCCTGTAATATTGTATCTGTGTGGGTTTAACTAGATTTAGTTGTTTTTGTAAGGTTTGCAAATACAAAATAAGGGTTTTACTCACTATGACAGTTTACTGTCACACTCAATCTGACAGTTATTTATTCAAACATAACTCCTAAACCACACATGCAAAATGGCTAATAATGCCTGGAGATATGTATCTTTGTGAGTTTTACTAGAAACTTTATATTGTGTAAGGTTTAGTTAGTTTTTGTACTCAATCTGACAGTATAACTGTCATTCTAAATCCATCCATTTTCTTCCGCTTATCCGAGGTCGGGTTGCGGGGGCAGCAGCCTGAGCAGAAAATCCCAGACTTCCCTCTCCCCAGCCACTTCGTCCAGCTCTTCTCGGGGTATTCCGAGGCGTTCCCAGGCCAGCCGTGGACATAGTCTTTCCAATGTGTCCTAGGTCTTCCCCGTGGCCTCCTGCCACACCTCCCTAGAGGCGTTCGGGTGGCATCCTGAGCAGATGCCCGAACCACCTCATGGCTTCTCTCAATGTGGAGGAGCAGCGGCTTTACTTTGAGTTCCTCCCGGATGACAGAGCTTCTCACCCTGTCTCTAAGGGAGAGACCCACCACCCGGCAGAGGAAACGCATTTCGGCCGCTTGTCCTTTCGGTCATAACCCAAAGCTGGTAACGTAGATCGACGGTAAATTGAGAGCTTTTCCTTCTGGCTCAGCTCCTTCTTCACCACAACGGATCGATATAGCGTCCTCAATACTGAAGACGCCGCACCAATCCGCCTGTGGATCTCTCGATCCACTCTATCCTCACTCGTGAACAAGACTCCTAGGTACTTGAACTCCTCCACTTGGGGCAAGATCTCCTCCCCAACCTGGAGATGGCACTCGACCCTTTCCTGCGCGAGAACCATGGACTTGGACTTGGAGGTGCTGATTCTCATCCCAGTCGCTTCACACTCAAGGACCCTGCCGAGAGTATAGACCTGGTCTACCGTTCCACGACCAGGACGAAAACCACACTGTTCGTCCTGGATCCGAGTTTCCTCCTCTCCAGTACACATGAATAGACCTTACCGGGAAGGCTGAGGAGTGTGTTTCACGATAGTTGGAACACACCCTCCGGTTCCCCTTCTTAAAGAGAGGAACCACCACCCCGGTGTGCCAATCCAGAGGTACCGCCCCCAATGTTCACGCGATGTTGCAGAGTCTTGTCAACCAAGACAGCCCCACAGTATCCAGAGCCTTAAGGAACTCATCCACCACCGGGGCCTTGCCACAGAGGAGCTTTTTAACTACCTAGGCAACCTAAGCCCCAGAAATAGGAGAGTCCACCACAGATTCCCCAGGCACTGCTTGGCCTGTCGGTATTGCCTCTGGAGTCCCATGAGCCAAAAGGACCCGATAGGCTCTTTCTTCAGCTTGACGGCATCCCTCACTGCTGGTGGCCACCAGCGAATTCTAGGATTACCGCCACGACAGGCACCAAACACCTTGCGGCCACAGCTCCAATCAGCAGGCTCGACAAGAGAGGCACGGAACATGGTCCACTCAGACTCAATGTCCAGCACCTCCCTCGTGACATGTTCAAAGTTCTTCCGTATGTTTGAACATTGTGTTTGTTATGGACAATCCGTGACGAGCACAAAAGTCCAATAACAAAGCACCACTTGGGTTCAGATCCGGGTGGCCATTTTTCCCAATCACGACTCTCCAGGTCTCACTGTCCTTGCCAACATGAGCATTGAAGTCCCCCAACAGAACAAGGGAATCACCCGAGGGAGCACTCTCCAGTACTCCCTCAAGGGAGTCCAAAAAGAGTGGGTACCCTGAGCTGCTGTTTGGTGCGTAAACACAAACAACAGTCAGGACCCGTCACCCAACCCGAAGGCGGAGGGAAGCTACCATCTCGTCTACTGGGTTAAAGTCCAACGTGCAGGCTTTGAGCAACAACAATTGCCACCCCAGCCTCTCATTGCTTGCAACGCCAGAGTGGAAGAGAGTCCAGCCCCTCTTGAGAGAACAGGTTCCAGAGCCCTTGCTGTGCGTCGAAGTGAGTCCAACTATATCTAGCCGGAACTTCTTCACCTCGCGCACCAGCTCAGGTTCTTTCCCTCCCAGCGAGGTGACGTTCCACGTCCCAAGAGCAAGCTTATGTAGCCGATAATCGGACCGCCAAGTGCCCTGCCTTCGGCTGCCGCCCAGTTCACACTGCATCCGACCTCTATGACCTCAATGGGCCCATGAGTGGTGAGCCCATTGGAGGGTTGACCCACGTTGCCTCTTCGAAAGGAGCCCGGCAGGGCCCCATGGAGACAGGCCCGGCCACCAGTCGCTCGCCATCGTGCCCCACCTCTGCGCCTGGCTCCACAGGGGAGCCACGGTGACCTGCGCCTGGGCGAGAAAAAATCTAGGTCCTCGATTTGTACTTTTCATAAAGGTCTTTGAGCTGCTCTTTGTCTGATTCCTCACCTAGGACCTGTTTGTCTAGGGGGACCCTATCAGGGGGCATAGAAGCCCCCGGACAACATAACTCCTAGGATCAGTGGGACACGCAAACCACAAAGGCGGCGGCTCAGAAAGCAGTGTGAAGCGACTGGGATGAGAATCAGCACCTCCAAGTCCGAGGTTCTCGCCCGGGAAAGGGTGGAGTGCCATCTCGAGGTTGGGCAGGAGATCTTGCCCCAAGTGGATGAGTTCAAGTACCTGGAGTCTTGTTCATGAGTGAGGGAAGAGTGGATCGTGAGATGCACAGGCTGATCGGTGCGGCGTCTTCAGTAATGAGGACGCTATATCGATTCGTTGTGGTAAGAAGGAGCTGCGCCAGAAGGAAAAGCTCTCAATTTACCGGTCAATCTACGTTCCCATCCTCACCTATGGTCATGAGCTTTGGGTTATGACCGAAAGGACAAGATCACGGGTACAAGCGGCCGAAATGAGTTTTCTCCGCTGGGTGGCGGGTCTCTCCCTTACTGTAAGAATTTTCACCGTTTAATTACAGTAACCTACTGGCAGCTAATGGTTCCAGTATAAAACTGTTTTTCTACAGCACACATACTGTGATTTATCACTACAGTTTATTACTGTAAAAAGTATCACAGTACTGTGCTGTATCAAATATACGCTTCACAGCATAATACTGTCATCTGTTTAGCGGCATTACACTGTTATTTTAGTGTATCTACTGTAATATCCATTAACTGTTAATTACAGTAAAATAATTGTAAGCACTATAGACTGAGCTTTACAGTATAATGCCACTAGAAGTTAATGAGTTGAACTTTTAATTTTTCAAAATCAAAACCCCTGCAATCTGCTGGCATAAAAATGACTGGAGAAATGGCCTTGCAATATTATGTTTTTATTAACCAATTATTTTAAAGTGCATCAAATACATTCAATGTACATTTAGTGCATTCTTCTTATTTTCAGTAAAGCATTTTAACATGTCCACTTAATTTCTAACTGGAGACAAAACACTGAACACGAGTCCAGTGTTTAGTTGTCGGCTACATAAAGCCCCACTCAAAGTCTGTGAGATGTTTTATAAGGGTGGCTACGTGAGGATTTACAGTTGCTGCCTTTTTCTGGACCAGCTTCCCGGTCTTCTTGGACACCACCTTTCCCTGGCTAGCCTTTGTTCCCCTCTCAGGGTTAACGCCAATGAATCGCCTAAAAAAGAGAGAAAGCATATTATATATTCTGTTGTGATTGAAGATTACTTGCAGTCGATACAGAACCCCCCTCACATTGTTATTTAGGAATATGCACTGCACAAATATTAATATCAATTTTAGGATATATGTGAGCCTATACCATAACCACAGCTGTAGATGAGTGAATGCTCTAAAACCCATTAAGACAAATTCAGAGAGGAAGACAATGCTAAAGCCTCCCCAATCCCGCTCTCTATTTATGTTTTCTCTCCATCTACGGGACCGTGTATTTATGCTGATGTTTCCTGCTTTCACCCATTTAACATATCGTTACCTGCTCATTACCTATCTTCTCTGCATCCTGGGGTCACACTGGTGCTTCTTGCCTTTACCCATTCAACATATCTTTACCTGCACATTACCTACCTTCTCTGCATAGTGTGGTCACGCTGGTGCTTTGTACCTTTACCCATTCAACATATCTTTACCTGCACATTACCTACCTTCTCTGTATCCTGGAGTCAAGCTGGTGTTTCCTGCCTTTACTCATTCAACATATCTTTACCTGCACATTACCTACCTTCTCTGTATCCTGGCGTCTAGCTGGTGTTTCCTGCCTTCACCCATTCAACATATCTTTACCTGCACATTACCTACCTTCCCTGCATCCTTGGGTCACACTGGTGCTTCTTTCTTTCACCATACAACATATATTCACCTGCACATACCTACCTTGTCTGCATGGCCTCGACCACACCTGCGCTTCCTTCTTTCACCCATTCAACATACCTTCACCCGCACATTACCTACCTTCCCTGCATAGTGGGGTCACACTGGTGCTTCCTGCCTTTACCCATTCAACATATCTTCACCCGCACATTACCTACTTGCTCTGCATTCTCGGGTCAAGCTGGTGCTTCCTGCCATCATCCAGTCAACATATCTTTACCTGCAAATTACCTACTTTTTCTGCATCCTGGGGTCAAACAGGTTCTTCCTTCTTTGACCCAGTCAACATATCTTTACCTGCACATTACCTACCTTCTCTGTATCCTAGAGTCAAACTGGTGCTTCGGTCCCTAATAAGAAGGTCCACAAAGGAACAGAAGAGTCATTGATTTAAGGGACAAAATTGGGGAAATGACAAGTCAAATTCCTGAACAGAGGTGAGAAATATAAAATAAAATATCCTAACAGTATTTTAACAGTATCAAGAGGATTTACCTTTGAACAAATTCCAATGTCCGAGGACCTTCCTCTTGGTATTCCAAGTTGAACACATAGTAGGTGGCAAGAAGGGCAGCAAGCCCTGAGATTAAGCTAGGTTGGACGCCTTTGCAGATGACATCACCTTCCATGCTGATCATCCAACGTTTTATTGTGACTTTGTCACCAGCAACTGGTACAGTCAAGAAATGCAGTTTATGTTCCTAAACAGTATCCAATATGGGTAGCATTTTAAAAGTATTTGGAATGGCCACCTCACTCGCTCTCTCTTTCCTCTGTTTACATCTAGTCTCCTAA
Organism: Entelurus aequoreus; assembly: GCF_033978785.1. Lineage (NCBI taxonomy): Eukaryota > Metazoa > Chordata > Actinopteri > Syngnathiformes > Syngnathidae > Entelurus > Entelurus aequoreus. The sequence continues at coordinate 663,977 of NC_084756.1, read as the reverse complement.
GGCAGTGGTTCTCAAATGGGGGTACGCGTACTCCTGGGGGTACTTGAAGGTATGCCAAGGGGTACGTGAGATTTTTTTTAAATATTCTAAAAATAGCAACAATTCAAAAATCCTTTATAAATATATTTATTGAATAATACTTCGACAAAATATGAATGTAAGTTCATAAACTGAACAACTAATCAAGTAGGCTATTCCATTCATTACCATAAAGCCAGAGTTTCCCCCATGCCATGACAGTTGGTGCCACACGGCACCAACTGTCAATCAACTATCCATGTAGAAAACAATGGAGGCTTGGTTAAAGCGTAGTGGACATGTTCCATAAATATTGATGTTAAAGATTTCTTTTTTTGTGAAGAAATGTTGAGAATGAAGTTCATGAATCCAGATGGATCTCTATTGCAATCCCCAAAGAGGGCACTTTAAGTTGATTACTTCTATGTGTAAAAATCTTTATTTATAATTGAATCACTTGTTTATTTTTCAACAAGTTTTTAGTTATTTTTATATCTTTTTTTCCAAATAGTTCAAGAAAGACCACAACAAATGAGCAATATTTTGCACTGTTATACAATTTAATAAATCAGAAACTGATGACATAGTGCTGTATTTTACTTCTTTATCTCTTTTTTTCAACCAAAAATGCTTTGCTCTGATTAGGGGGTACTTGAATTTAAAAAATGTTCACAGGGGTACATCACTGAAAAAAGGTTGAGAACCACTGTCCTAAGGCAGTGGTTCTCAACCTTTTTTTAGTGCTGTGAACATTTTTTTAATGCAAGTAGACCTCCATGTCTTCATAACAGGAATATCCTGAATTCTCAAGTTGCATATCACAATAGTCATCATCAGTGTTAATAACACGAGAGCTGTTTGGATTTGCTGTTGATCAAGTCAAACTTCGTTCAGTGTAGCCGTAGTGCTTCCTTGACGCGTGCGATGTGAAAGTAGACTTAACTGTAAAAAAAATTTCACATTGACTGAAGGGGCACGTAACTGTCCTACCTTCGGTAATATGACTTTTCAAATGCAGGAGAAAGGCCTGTATATCATCGCATTTCGCGCTACATGAGACAATATTACAAGGTAAACATTCTGCGCTATACATATCAGTCCTACTCTTGCCATATTTATGACGACGGCTGTGAGTTTTGAAGGCTGAGAAGTTGGAAAAAACTCTTGTGCATTTAGGGAAAGCACACTTAAACGATGCATTAGGCATACAACTATGACTTCGCATGTGTCTAACATACGCAAATACATTGCTGCAAGTCGTAGCACATATGTTGCAAGTTATCATCTTTTATGATGACTATGACAAAAAAGAAGAAAACTTAGGTAGCTAGCATGCGGCGGTACATGCGCGTGGTCAACGATAGTGTCTGTGATGCTGACATTTCGGACTTTATAAATATATATATAAAGTAATTCAAACAGAAAATGACACATCAAGGTACAAGTGACTCTTACCTTGTTATCAAAAACACACGATGCAGTAGGATGGATTTAGCTCGGTTGGACGAATTGTGGGCGGACCCAAGAAACAAGTCTGAAAAATACTGAATTACACTGTAGGTTTTACAGTAACTTACTGCTGGTCGATATTTTTTGAAAAATGCAACACAATTTACAGTACTTAACTGCATTTAAGAAGAACATGATAGGTTGATTGGCAACACTAAATTGGCCCTAGTGTGTGAATGTGAGTGTGAATGTTGTCTGTCTATCTGTGTTGGCCCTGCGATAAGGTGGCGACTTGTCCTGATTGTAGCTGAGATAGGCTCCAGCGCCCCCCGCGACCCCGAAGGCAATAAGCGGTAGAAAATGGATGGATGGATGGAGTATATAACTGTAATTGTATTTTTTATTTTTACAGTAATTTTTTACAGTGAAGGTCATGGGTGTCAAACTCTGGCCCGTGGGCCAAATTTGGCCCAACGTGTAATTTGACTTGGCCCTTGAGGCAATATCAAATTAACACTAAAGCTGGACCGTCGATTATACATTGCGGCAGTGCCACGGTAACACCGCATTCACCGCTACTTCTAATACTTGCCAACCCTCCCGGGAGTGACTCCAGCACTCCTCCCAAATTTCTTTTTTTTTTTTTTCAGCTAGTCAAACGAGGGCCCAGTTTCATGTCAGTGCAGCTTCTGCACCCACACACACACACACCCACACACACACACACACAATTGAATGCAACGCATACTTCATCAACAGCGATACAGGTTAAACTGACGGTAGCCAAATAAAAAACTTTAACACTTTTAGAAATATACGCCACACTGTGAATCCACACCAAACAAGAATGACAAACACATTTCGGGAGAACATCCGCACCGTAACACAACATAAACACAACACAACAAATACCCAGAACCCTTTGTAGCACTAAATCTTCCGGGACGCTACAAGGTGTGTGTGTGTGGGGGGGGGAGGTTTGGTGGTAGCGGGGGTGTATTTTGTAGCATCCCGAAAGAGTTAGTGCTGCAAAAGATTCTGGGTATTTGTTCTTTTGTGTTTATGTTGTGTTACGGTGCGGATGTTCTCCCGAAAAGTGTTTTTTATTTTTGTTTGGTGTGGGTTCACAGTGTGGCGTATATTTCTAACAGTGTTAAAGTTTTTTATACTGGCACCCTCAGTGTAACCTGTATCGCTGTTGATGAAGTATGCGTTGCATTCATTTGTGTAAGCGTGCTGAAGCTGCACATATCTTGTGACTGGGTCTGAATGATGTTAGAATTGGGTGTACGAGATATGACTGTTGAACACCTTGTTTGATAATGAAAGTTGCCTCAGCTCAAAGCCTGAGCCCCGACATTAAAGAACTAGCATCTAAAAAAAGATGCCAGGTATCTGGCTTGGGCACATCAAATTAGATCAGTGTGTTGCAAACTGAGCAGTTTAAAGTCCTGAATGGTTGTTTTATTCATTGTTGTTTTATTTTAAATGTATTTTAAATGTATTAGCCTGTGGAAAAAGTTAATGTTGATATTTACCTCAGAAGGCTGCAAATAGAAAAGAGGCATTCAATTTTTATTTAAATTGTATTTGATATGCAATTGATATTTTTTAATTATTATTATTATTATTTATAACTCCATTTTGCATGTCACTATAAAGTTTATAAGCCTTGCTTGTTCAATATTCAATGCAAAACTTGTTTGGGTCCCTATTAAAAGGTTAATTTGTTCAACCTTAGCCTGCGGCTTTGTTCAGTTTTAAACTTTGGCCCACTCTGTATTTGAGTTTTCTCATTTTTCCCAATCACGACTCTCCAGGTTTCACTGTCGTTGCCAACATAGCGTTGAAGTCCACCAGCAGAACAAGGGAATCACCCGAGGGAGCACTCTCCAGTACTCCCTCAAGGGAATCCAAAAAGAGTTGGTACTCTGAGCTGCTGTTTGGTGTGTAAACACAAACAACAGTCAGGACCCGTCACCCAACCCGAAGGCTGAAGGAAGCTACCATCTCGTCTATTGGGTTTAAAGTCCAACGTGCAGGCTTTGAGCCGGGGGGCAACAAGAATTGCCCCCCCAGCCTCTCATTAGTTGCAACGCCAGTGTGGAATCTCTTCCACTCTGGCGTTGCAAGTAATGAAAGTTCAGCTCAGTCCAGCCCCTCTGAGAGAACAGGTTCCAGAGCCCTTGCTGTGAGTCCAACTATATCTAGCTGGGAACGTCTCCACCTCAAGCACCAGCTCAGGCTCCTTCCCTCCCAGCGAGGTGACGTTCCATGTCCCAAGAGCGAGCTTATGTAGCCGATAATCGGACCACCAAGTGCCCTGCCTTCGGCTGCCGCCCAGCTCACACTGCACCCTCTATGACCCAGCCCATGAGTGGTGAGCCCTGGAGGGGGGATCCACGTTGCCTCTTCGAGCTGAGCACGGCTGGGCCCCATGGGGACAGGCCCGACAATCGCCATCGTGCCACACCTCTGGGGAGCCACGGTGACCTGTGTCCGGGCGAGAAAAAATCTAGGTCCTCAATTGTACTTTTAATAAAGGTCTTAGAGCTGCTCTTTGTCTGATCCCTCACCTAGGACCTGTTTGTCTTGGGAGACCATAGAAGCCCCCGGACAACATAGTTCCTGGATCAGTGGGACACGCAAACCACAAAGGTGGCGGCTCAGAAAGCAGGTTATATAAATATAACTCCAAAACCAAACATGCAATATGTCTAAACATGCCTGTAATATTGTATCAATGTGAGTTTTCCTAGAATCGGTTGTTTTTGTAAGGTTTGCAAATACAAAAATTAGGTTTTACTCACAATGACAAAATCACACTCAATATGACAAAAAAATGGCTAATAATGCCTGAAATAATGAATCATTGGGAGTTTTACTGAGTTTTACATTTTGCAAACACAAAAAGTATTTTTTTACTTGACTTTAATGTTCTTAGAACCCTGAGATAATGGGAAAAAAGCAATAACAATGTATTTAAACCTAACTCCTAAACAACACATGCAAAATGGCTAATAATGCCTAGGGAGACATGTAACGTTGTTAGTTTAAAAAAATGATCTTTTGTAAAGATATCAAAGACACAAGCTAGTTTTTTTTATTCAATATGACAGTATAACAGTCATACTAAATATGAAAGTTATATAAACATAACTCCAAAACCAAACATGTGTCATGTCTAAAAATGCCTGTAATAATGTATTTATGTGAGTTTGTAAGGTTTGCAAAAACAAAAAGTAGTTTTTTACTCAATATGAAAGTAATGTTCTTAGAATCCTGAGATAATGCGAAAAAAGCAATACAAATGTATTCAAACACAAATTTTAAACCAAACATGTAAAATGTCTAAAAATGCCTGTAATATTGAATCTATATACGTTTTACTAGAATCAATTGTTTTTGTAAGGTTTGCAAATACAAAAATTAGGTTTTACACATAATGACACTAAAACTGTAACACTCAATATGACAATTATTTATTTATAACTCCTAACCACACATGAAACATGTCTAATAATGCGTGAAAAAAATTTATCTTTGTGAGTGTTACTAGAAACATTTTCTTTTGTAAGGTTTGCAAAGACAGGTTAGTTTTTTTTACTCAATATGACAGTATAACTGCCACACTCAATATGACAGTTATTTAAACATAACTCTTAAACTACACATGAAAAATGATTAACAATGCCTGAAATAATGCATTCTTGTAAGTTTTACTCGAAACATATGCTTTTTTAAGGCTTGCAAACACAAAAATTATTTCTTTACTCAATATGACAGTAATGTTCTAAAATTCTGAGAAAATACGAACAAATTAATAAAAATGATTCCAACATAATTCCTAAACCAAACATGCAAAATGTCTAAAAATGTCTGTAATATTGAATCCATGTGAGTTTTACTAGATTTAAATGATTTTGTAAAGTTTGCAAATACATAAATTAGGTTTTACTTACTATGTCATAACTGACAGTATATGACAGTTATTTAACCATAACTCAAACCACACATGAAAAATGGCTAATAATGCCTGAAATAATGCACCCTTGGCCGTTTTACTCGAAACACATGCTTTTTTAAATCTTGCAAACACAAAAAGTAGTTTTTTACTCAATATGACTGTAATGTTCTTAAAATCCTGAGATAATGCGAAAAAAGCAATAAAAATGTATTTAAACATTACTCCTAAACAACATAAGCAAAATGGCTAATAATGCCTGGAAACATGTATCTTTGTTAGTTTTACTGGAAAAATGATATTTTGTAAAGTTTGCAAAGACACAAGCCAGTTTTTTTTATTCAATATGACAGTATAACAGTCATACTAAATATGAAAGTTATATAAACATAACTCCAAAACCAAACATGTGTCATGTCTAAAAATGCCTGTAATAATGTATTAATGTGAGTTTGTAAGGTTTGCAAAAACAAAAAGTAGTTTTTTACTCAATATGAAAGTAATGATCGTAGAATCCTGAGATAATGCGAAAAAAGCAATAAAAATGTATTTAAACATAACTCCTAAACAACCCAGGCAAAATGGGTAATAATGCCTGGAGACATGTATCTTTGTTAGGTTTACTAGAAAATGTATCTTTTGTAAAGTTTGCAAAGACACAAGCTAGTTGTTTTTATTCAATAAGACAGTATAACAGTCCTACTAAATATGAAAGTTATCAAAACATAACTCCAAAACCAAACATGTGTTGTGTCTAAAAATGCCTGTAATAATGTATTTATGTGAGTTTGTAAGGTTTGCAAAAACAAAAAGTAGTTTTTTACTCAATATGAAAGTAATGATCTAAGAATCCTGAGATAATGCGAAAAAAGCAATAAAAATGTATTTAAACATAATTCCTAAACAACCCATGCAAAATGGGTAATAATGCCTGGAGACATGTATCTTTGTTAGTTCTACTAGAAAAATGATCTTTTGTAAAGTTTGCAAAGACACAAGCTAGTTTTTTATTTATTTAATATGACAGTGTAACAGTCATACTAAATATAAAAGTTATATAAACATAACTCCAAAACCAAACATGTGTCATGTCTAAAAATGTCTGTTTATGTGAGTTTGTAAGGTTTGCAAAAACAAAAAGTAGTGTTTTACTCAATATGAAAGTAATGATCTTAGAATCCTGAGATAATGCGAAAAAAGCAATACAAATGTATTCAAACACAACTTTTAAACCAAACATGTAAATTGTCTAAAAATGCCTGTAATATTGAATCTATGTAAGTTTTACTAGAATCAATTGTTTTTGTAAGGTTTGCAAATACAAAAATTAGGTTTTACACATAATGACATTATAACTTTAACACTCAATATGAAAGTTATTTAATTATAACTCCTAAATACACATGAAACATGTCTAATAGCGTGAAAAAATTATCTTTGTGAGTGTTGCTAGAAACATTTTCTTTTGTAAGGTTTGCAAAGACACAAGTTAGTTTTTTTTAACTCAATATGACAGTATAACGCCACACTCAATATGACAGTTATTTAAACATAACTCCTAAACCACACCTGAAAAATGGCTAATAATGCCTGAAATAATGCATCTTTGGGAGTTTTACTGGAAACATATGCTTTTTTTAAGGCTTGCAAACACAAAAATTATTTTTTTACTCAATATGACAGTAATGTTCTAAAAATCCTGAGATAATGTGAAAAAAGCAATACAAATGTATTACAACATAATTCCTAAACCAAACATGCAAAATGTCTGAAAATGCCTGTAATATTGAATCCATGTGAGTTTTATTTGAATCAGTTGTATGGTTTGCTAATACAAAAATTGGGTTTTATGACGAACACAAGTTAGTTATTTTACTCAATATAACAGTTTAGCTGTCATACTATATATGAAAGTTATATAAACATAACTCCAAAACCAAACATGCATTATGTCCAAAACTGCCTGTAATATTGTATATATGTGAGTTTTACTAGAATCAGGGTTGCAAATACAAAAATTGGGTTTTATGACAGTATACTGTCACACTCAATATGACAGTTATTTAAACATAACTCAAACAACACATGCAAAATGGCTAATAATGCCTGGAGCATGTATCTTAGTTAGTTTTACTAGAAAAATGGTATTTTGTAAGGTTTGCAAAGACACAAGTTAGTTGTTTTTTTTATTCAATATGACAGTATAACTGTCATACTAAATATGAAAGTTATATAAACATTACTCTAAAACCAAACATGCATTATGTCTAAAAATGTCTGTAATATTGTATCTGTGTGAGTTTAACTAGATTTAGTTGTTTTTGTAAGGTTTGCAAATACAAAATAAGGGTTTTACTCACTATGACAGTTTACAGTCACACTCAATCTGACAGTTATTTATTTAAACATAACTCCTAAACCACACATGCAAAATGGCTAATAATGCCTGGAGGTATGTATCTTTGTGAGTTTTACTAGAAACATTATATTGTGTAAGGTTTAGTTAGTTTTTGTACTCAATCTGACAGTATAACTGTCATTCTAAATCCATCCATTTTCTTCCGCTTATCCGAGGTCGGGTTGCGGGGGCAGCAGCCTGAGCAGAAAATCCCAGACTTCCCTCTCCCCAGCCACTTCGTCCAGCTCTTCTCGGGGTATTCCGAGGCGTTCCCAGGCCAGCCGGGGACATAGTCTTTCCAATGTGTCCTAGGTCTTCCCCGTGGCCTCCTGCCACACCTCCCTAGAGGCGTTCGGGTGGCATCCTGAGCAGATGCCCGAACCACCTCATGGCTCCTCTCAATGTGGAGGAGCAGCGGCTTTACTTTGAGTTCCTCCCGGATGACAGAGCTTCTCACCCTGTCTCTAAGGGAGAGACCCACCACCCGGCAGAGGAAACGCATTTCGGCCGCTTGTCCTTTCGGTCATAACCCAAAGCTGGTAACGTAGATCGACGGTAAATTGAGAGCTTTTCCTTCTGGCTCAGCTCCTTCTTCACCACAACGGATCGATATAGCGTCCTCAATACTGAAGACGCCGCACCAATCCGCCTGTGGATCTCTCGATCCACTCTATCCTCACTCGTGAACAAGACTCCTAGGTACTTGAACTCCTCCACTTGGGGCAAGATCTCCTCCCCAACCTGGAGATGGCACTCGACCCTTTCCTGCGTGGACTTGGACTTGGAGGTGCTGATTCTCATCCCAGTCGCTTCACACTCAAGGACCCTGCCGAGAGTATAGACCTGGTCTACCGTTCCACGACCAGGACGAAAACCACACTGTTCGTCCTGGATCCGAGTTTCCTCCTCTCCAGTACACATGAATAGACCACCACCCTGGTGTGCCAATCCAGAGGTACCGCCCCCAATGTTCACGCGATGTTGCAGAGTCTTGTCAACCAAGACAGCCCCACAGTATCCAGAGCCTTAAGGAACTCATCCACCACCGGGGCCTTGCCACAGAGGAGCTTTTTAACTACCTAGGCAACCTAAGCCCCAGAAATAGGAGAGTCCACCACAGATTCCCCAGGCACTGCTTGGCTGTCGGTATGCCCGCTGCCTCTGGAGCCCCTGAGCCAAAAGGACCCGATAGGCTCTTTCTTCAGCTTGACGGCATCCCTCACTGCTGGTGGCCACCAGCGAATTCTAGGATTACCGCCACGACAGGCACCAAACACCTTGCGGCCACAGCTCCAATCAGCAGACTCGACAAAAGAGGCACAGAACATGGTCCACTCAGACTCAATGTCCAGCACCTCCCTCGTGACATGTTCAAAGTTCTTCCTTATGTTTGAACATTGTGTTTGTTATGGACAATCAGTGACGAGCACAAAAGTCCAATAACAAAGCACCACTTGGGTTCAGATCCGGGTGGCCATTTTTCCCAATTACGACTCTCCAGGTTTCACTGTCCTTGCCAACATGAGCATTGAAGTCCCCCAACAGAACAAGGGAATCACCCAAGGGAGCACTCTCCAGTACTCCCTCAAGGGAATCCAAAAAGAGTGGGTACTCTGAGCTGCTGTTTGGTGCGTAAACACAAACAACAGTCAGGACCCGTCACCCAACCCGAAGGCGGAGGGAAGCTACTGGGTTAAAGTCCAACGTGCAGGCTTTGAGCAACAACAATTGCCACCCCAGCCTCTCATTGCTTGCAACGCCAGAGTGGAAGAGAGTCCAGCCCCTCTTGAGAGAACAGGTTCCGGAGCCCTTGCTGTGCGTCGAAGTGAGTCCGAACAATATCTAGCCGGAACTAGATATAGTTCAGGCTCTTTCCCTCCCAGCGAGGTGACGTTCCACGTCCCAAGAGCGAGCTTATGTAGCCGATAATTTGACCGCCAAGTGCCCTTCGGCTGCCGCCCAGTTCACACTGCATCTGACCTCTATGACCTCAATTGGAGGGTTGACCCACGTTGCCTCTTCGAGCTGAGCCCGGCAGGGCCCCATGGAGACAGGCCCGGCCACCAGTCGCTCGCCATCGTGCCCCACCTCTGCGCCTGGCTCCACAGGGGCGCCACGGTGACCTGCGCCTGGGCGAGAAAAAATCTAGGTCCTCGATTTGTACTTTTCATAAAGGTCTTTGAGCTGCTCTTTGTCTGATCCCTCACCTAGGACCTTTTCTCAGGGGATCCCGAGGCGTTCCCAGGCCAGCCGGGAGACATAGTGTTCCCAGTGTGTCCTGGGTCTTCCCCATGGCCTCCAGGATGACAGAGCTTCACCTTCACCAGGGGTGTCAAACTCAAATACAGAGTGGGCCAAAGTTTAAAACTGAACAAAGCCGCGGGCCAAGGTTGAACAAATTAACCTTTTAATAGGGACCCAAACAAGTTTTGCATTGAATATTGAACAAGCAAGGCTTATAAACTTTATAGTGACATGCAAAATGGAGTTTCAAATAATAATAATAATAATTAAAACATATCAATTGCATATCAAATACAATTTAAATAAAAATTGAATGCCTCTTTTCAATTTTCAGCCTTCTGAGGTAAATATCAACATTAACTTTTTCCACAGGCTAATACATTTGAAAATAAAATAACAATGAATAAAACAACCATTCAGGACTTTAAACTGCTCAGTTTGCAACACACTGATCTAATTTGATGTGCCCAAGCCAGATACCTGGCATCTTTTTTCAGATGCTAGTTCTTTAATGTCGGGGCTCAGGCTTTGAGCTGAGGCAACTTTCATTATCGAACAAGGTGTTCAACAGTCATATCTCGTACACCCAATTCTAACATCATTCAGACCCAGTCACAAGATATGTGCAGCTTCAGCACGCATACACAACTGAATGCAACGCATACTTCATCAACAGCGATACAGGTTACACTGAGGGTGCCAGTATAAAATTTTTTAACACTGTTAGAAATATACGCCACACTGTGAACCCACACCAAACAAAAATAAAAAACACTTTTCGGGAGAACATCCGCACCGTAACACAACATAAACACAAAAGAACAAATACCCAGAATCTTTTGCAGCACTAACTCTTTCGGGACGCTACAAAATACACCCCCGCTACCACCAAACCTCCCCCCCCCCCCCACACACACACACACCTTGTAGCGTCCTGGAAGATTTAGTGCTACAAAGGGTTCTGGGTATTTGTTGTGTTGTGTTTATGTTGTGTTACGGTGCGGATGTTCTCCCGAAATGTGTTTGTCATTCTTGTTTGGTGTGGATTCACAGTGTGGCGTATATTTCTAAAAGTGTTAAAGTTTTTTATTTGGCTACCGTCAGTGTAACCTGTATCGCTGTTGATGAAGTATGCGTTGCATTCAATTGTGTGTGTGTGGGTGCAGAAGCTGCACTGACATGAAACTGGGCCGGCACTCGTTTGACTAGCTGAAAAAAAAAAAAAAAAAATTCGGGAGGAGTGCTGGAGTCACTCCCGGGAGGGTTGGCAAGTATTAGAAGTAGCGGTGAATGCGGTGTTACCGTGGCACTGCCGCAATGTATAATCGACGGTCCAGCTTTAGTGTTAATTTGATATTGCCTCAAGGGCCAAGTCAAATTACACGTTGGGCCAAATTTGGCCCACGGGCCAGAGTTTGACACCCATGACCTTCACTGTAAAAAATTACTGTAAAAATAAAAAATACAATTACAGTTATATACTCCATCCATCCATCCATTTTCTACCGCTTATTCCCTTCGGGGTCGCGGGGGGCGCTGGAGCCTATCTCAGCTACAATCAGGACAAGTCGCCACCTCATCGCAGGGCCAACACAGATAGACAGACAACATTCACACTCACATTCACACACTAGGGCCAATTTAGTGTTGCCAATCAACCTATCATGTTCTTCTTAAATGCAGTTAAGTACTGTAAATTTTGTTGCATTTTTCAAAAAATATCGACCAGCAGTAAGTTACTGTAAAACCTACAGTGTAATTCAGTATTTTTCAGACTTGTTTCTTGGGTCCGCCCACAATTCGTCCAACCGAGCTTCATTTCACCTGGCCGACCCTGCTAAATCCATCCTACTGCATCGTGTGTTTTTGATAACAAGGTAAGAGTCACTTGTACCTTGATGTGTCATTTTCTGTTTGAATTACTTTATATATATATTTATAAAGTCCGAAATGTCAGCATCACAGACACTATCGTTGGCCACGCGCATGTACCGCCGCATGCTAGCTAGCTAAGTTTTCTTCTTTTTTGTCATAGTCATCATAAAAGATGATAACTTGCAACATATGTGCTACGACTTGCAGCAATGTATTTGCGTATGTTAGACACATGCGAAGTCATAGTTGTATGCCTAATGCATCGTTTAAGTGTGCTTTCCCTAAATGCACAAGAGTTTTTTCCAACTTCTCAGCCTTCAAAACTCACAGCCGTCGTCATAAATATGGCAAGAGTAGGACTGATATGTATAGCGCAGAAGGTTTACCTTGTAATATTGTCTCATGTAGCGCGAAGTGCGATGATATACGGGCCTTTCTCCTGCATTTGAAAAGTCATATTACCGAAAGTAGGACAGTTACGTGCCCCTTCAGTCAATGTGAAAAAATATTTACAGTTAAGTCTACTTTCACATCGCACGCGTCAAGGAAGCACTACGGCTACACTGAACGAAGTTTGACTTGATCAACAGCAAATCCAAGCAGCTCTTGTGTTATTAACACTGATGATGACTATTGTGATATGCAACTTGAGAATTCAGGATATTCCTGTTATAAAGACATGGAGGTCTACTTGCATTAAAAAAATGTTCACAGCACTGAAAAAAGGTTGAGAACCACTGCCTTAGGACAGTGGTTCTCAACCTTTTTTCAGTGATGTACCCCTGTGAACATTTTTTAAATTCAAGTACCCCCTAATCAGAGCAAAGCATTTTTGGTTGAAAAAAAGAGATAAAGAAGTAAAATACAGCACTATGTCATCAGTTTCTGATTTATTAAATTGTATAACAGTGCAAAATATTGCTCATTTGTTGTGGTCTTTCTTGAACTATTTGGAAAAAAAGATATAAAAATAACTAAAAACTTGTTGAAAAATAACCAAGTGATTCAATTATAAATAAAGATTTTTACACATAGAAGTAATCAACTTAAAGTGCCCTCTTTGGGGATTGTAATAGAGATCCATCTGGATTCATGAACTTCATTCTCAACATTTCTTCACAAAAAAAGAAATCTTTAACATCAATATTTATGGAACATGTCCACTACGCTTTAACCAAGCCTCCATTGTTTTCTACATGGATAGTTGATTGACAGTTGGTGCCGTGTGGCACCGCCAGGTAGGGTCAAACCATCATGGCATGGGGGAAACTCTGGCTTTATGGTAATGAAAGGAATAGCCTACTTGATTAGTTGTTCAGTTTATGAACTTACATTCATATTTTGTCGAAGTATTATTCAATAAATATATTTATAAAGGATTTTGGAATTGTTGCTATTTTTAGAATATTAAAAAAAAATCTCACGTACCCCTTGGCATACCTTCAAGTACCCCCAGGAGTACGCGTACCCCCATTTGAGAACCACTACCTTAGGAGACTAGATGTAAACAGAGGAAAGAGAGAGCGAGTGAGGTGGCCATTCCAAATACTTTTAAAATGCTACCCATATTGGATACTGTTTAGGAACATAAACTGCATTTCTTGACTGTACCAGTTGCTGGTGACAAAGTCACAATAAAACGTTGGATGATCAGCATGGAAGGTGATGTCATCTGCAAAGGCGTCCAACCTAGCTTAATCTCAGGGCTTGCTGCCCTTCTTGCCACCTACTATGTGTTCAACTTGGAATACCAAGAGGAAGGTCCTCGGACATTGGAATTTGTTCAAAGGTAAATCCTCTTGATACTGTTAAAATACTGTTAGGATATTTTATTTTATATTTCTCACCTCTGATCAGGAATTTGACGTGTCATTTCCCCAATTTGGTGCCTTAAATCAATGACTCTTCTGTTCCTTTGTGGACCTTCTTATTAGGGACCGACGCACCAGTTTGACTCTAGGATACAGAGAAGGTAGGTAATGTGCAGGTAAAGATATGTTGACTAGGTCAAAGAAGGAAGCACCTGTTTGACCCCAGGATGCAGAAAAAGTAGGTAATTTGCAGGTAAAGATATGTTGACTGGATGATGGCAGGAAGCACCAGTGTGACCCCACTATGCAGGGAAGGTAGGTAATGTGCGGGTGAAGGTATGTTGAATGGGTGAAAGAAGGAAGCGCAGGTGTGGTCGAGGCCATGCAGACAAGGTAGGTATGTGCAGGTGAAGATATGTTGTATGGTGAAAGAAAGAAGCACCAGTGTGACCCAAGGATGTAGGGAAGGTAGGTAATGTGCAGGTAAAGATATGTTGAATGGGTGAAGGCAGGAAACACCAGCTAGATGCCAGGATACAGAGAAGGTAGGTAATGTGCAGGTAAAGATATGTTTAATGAGTAAAGGCAGGAAACACCAGCTTGACTCCAGGATACAGAGAAGGTAGGTAATGTGCAGGTAAAGATATGTTGAATGGGTAAAGGTAGAAAGCACCAGCGTGACCACACTATGCAGAGAAGGTAGGTATTGTGCAGGTAAAGATATGTTGAATGGGTAAAGGCAAGAAGCACCAGTGTGACCCCAGGATGCAGAGAAGATAGGTAATGAGCAGGTAACGATATGTTAAATGGGTGAAAGCAGGAAACATCAGCGTAAATACACGGTCCCGTAGATGGAGAGAAAACATAAATAGAGAGAGGGGTTGGGGAGGCTTTAGCATTGTCTTCCTGTCTGAATTTGTCTTAATGGGTTTTAGAGCATTAACTCATCTACAGCTGTGGTTATGGTATAGGCTCACATATATCCTAAAATTGATATTAATATTTGTGCAGTGCATATTCCTAAATAACAATGTGAGGGGGGTTCTGTATCGACTGCAAGTAATCTTCAATCACAACAGAATATCTAATATGCTTTCTCTCTTTTTTAGGCGATTCATTGGCGTTAACCCTGAGAGGGGAACAAAGGCTAGCCAGGGAAAGGTGGTGTCCAAGAAGACCGGGAAGCTGGTCCAGAAAAAGGCAGCAACTGTAAATCCTCACGTAGCCACCCTCATAAAACATCTCACAGACTTTGAGTGGGGCTTTATGTAGCCGACAACTAAACACTGGACTCGTGTTCAGTGTTTTGTCTCCAGTTAGAAATTAAGTGGACATGTTATAAATGTTAAAATGCTTTACTGAAAATAAGAAGAATGCACTAAATGTACATTGAATGTATTTGATGCACTTTAAAATAATTGGTTAATAAAAACATAATCTTGCAAGGCCATTTCTCCAGTCATTTTTATGCCAGCAGATTGCAGGGATTTTGATTTTGAAAAATTAAAAGTTCAACTCAATAACTTCTAGTGGCATTATACTGTAAAGCTCAGTCTATAGTGCTTACAATTATTTTACTGTAATTAACTGTTAATGGATATTACAGTAGATACACTAAAATAACAGTGTAATGCCGCTAAACAGATGACAGTATTATGCTGTGAAGCGTATATTTGATACAGCACAGTACTGTGATACTTTTTACAGTAATAAACTGTAGTGATAAATCACAGTATGTGTGCTGTAGAAAAACAGTTTTATACTCTAACCATTAGCTGCCAGTAGGTTACTGTAATTAAACGGTGAAAATTCTTACAGTAAGGGAGAGACCCGCCACCCAGCGGAGAAAACTCATTTCGGCCGCTTGTACCCGTCCGTGATCTTGTCCTTTCGGTCATAACCCAAAGCTCATGACCATAGGTGAGAATGGGAACGTAGATTGACCGGTAAATTGAGAGCTTTTCCTTCTGGCGCAGCTCCTTCTTACCACAACGAATCGATATAGCGTCCTCATTACTGAAGACGCCGCACCGATCAGCCTGTGCATCTCACGATCCACTCTTCCCTCACTCATGAACAAGACTCCAGGTACTTGAACTCATCCACTTGGGGCAAGATCTCCTGCCCAACCTCGAGATGGCACTCCACCCTTTCCCGGGCGAGAACCTCGGACTTGGAGGTTCTGATTCTCATCCCAGTCGCTTCACACTCGGCTGCGAACCAATCCAATGAGAGCTGAAGATCCTGGCCAGTTAAAGCCATAAGGACCACATCATCTGCAAAAAGGAGAGACCTAATCCAAACCGGATCCCCTCAACGCCATGACTGCGCCTATAAATTCAGTCCATAAACTTTATGAACACATTTGGTGACAAAGGGCAGCCAACTTACTGCTGGCAATGCGGACCAAGCTCTGACACTGATCATACAGGGAGCGACCCGCCACAACCAGACATGCCGATACCCCATACTCTCTGAGCACTCCCCACATGACTTCCCGGGGTGGCCACGGTCGAATGTCTTCTCCAAGTCCACAAAGCACATGTAGACTGGTTGGACAAACTCCCATGCACACTCAAGGACCCTGCCGAGAGTATAGAGCTGGTCTACCGTTCCACGACCAGGACGAAAACCACACTGTTCGTCCTGGATCCGAGGTTCCTCCTCTCCAGTACACATGAATAGACCTTACCGGGAAGGCTGAGGAGTGTGATCTACGATAGTTGGAACACACCCTCCGGTTCCCCTTCTTAAAGAGAGGAACCACCACCCCGGTCTGCCAATCCAGAGGTACCGCCCCTGATGTCCACGCGATGTTGCAGAGTCTTGTCAACTAAAACAGCCCCACAGCATCCAGAGCCTTAAGGAACTCCGGACGGAGCTCATCCACCCCCGGGGCCTTGCCACCGAGGAGCTTTTAAAACTACCTTGGCAACCTCAGCCCCAGAAATAGGAGAGCCCACCACAGATTCCCCAGGCACTGCTTGGCCTGTCGGTATGCCCGGTGCCTCTGGAGTCCCATGAGCCAAAAGGACCAGATAAGCTCTTTCTTCAGCTTGACGGCATCCCGCACTGCTGGTGGCCACCAGCGGGTTCTAGGATTACCGCCACGACAGGCACCAAACACCTTGCGGCCACAGCTCCAATCAGCTGGCTTGACAAGAGAGGCACGGAACATGATCCATTCAGACTCAATGTCCAGCACCTCCTTTGTGACATGTTCAAAGTTCCTCCGGAGGTGGACAGGAGACTCTGCTAGGCATTCCCAAAAGACTCTCACAATGCGTTTGGGCCTGCCAGGTCTGTCCGGGATCCTACCCCACCATCGGAGCCAGCTCACCAGGTGGTGATCGGTAGAAAGCTCGCCCCTCTCTTCACCCGAGTGTCCAAAACATGAGGCCGCAAATCCCATGACACAACTACAAAGTCAATAATGGAACTGCGGCCGAGGGTGTCCTGGTGCCAAGTGCACATATGGACACCCTTATGTTTGAACATTGTGTTTGTTATGGACAATCCGTGACGAGCACAAAAGTCCAATAACAAAGCACCACTTGGGTTCAGATCCGGGTGGCCATTTTTCCCAATCACGACTCTCCAGGTTTCAAAGTCGTTGCCAGCATGAGCGTTGAAGACCCCCAGCAGAACAAGGGAATCACCCGAGGGAGCACTCTCAAGGGAATCCAAAAACAGTGGGTACTCTGAGCTGCTGTTTGGTGCGTAAACACCAACAACAGTCAGGACCCGTCACCCAACCCGAAAGCGGAGGGAAGCTACCATCTCGTCTTCTGGGTTAAGTCCAACGTGCAGGCTTTGAGCCGGGGGGCAACAAGAATTGCCAACCCAGCCTCTCATTACTTGCAACGCCAGAGTGGAAGAGAGTCCAACCCCTCTTGAGAGAACAGGTTCCAGAGCCCTTGCTGTGCGTCGAAGTGAGTCCAGCTTTATCCAGCCGGGAACTTCTCCACCTCGCGAGGTGACGTTCCACGTCCCAAGAGCGAGCTTATGTAGCCGATAATCGGACCGCCAAGTGCCCTGCCTTCGGCTTCCGCCCAGCTAACACTGCACCCGACCTCTATGACCCAGCCCATGAGTGGTGAGCCTATTGCAGGGGGGACCCACGTTGCCTCTTCGAGCTGGGCCCCATGGGCACCAGTCGCTCGCCATCGTGCCCCACCTCTGGGCCTGGCTCCACAGGGGAGCCACGGTGACCCGCGTCCGGGCGAGAAAATATCTAGGTCCTCGATTTGTACTTTTCATAAAGGTCTTTGAGCTGCTCTTTGTCTGATTCCTCTCCTAGGACCTGTTTGTCTTGGGAGACCCTACAAGGGGGCATAGACGCCCCCGGACAACATAGCTCCTAGGATCAGTGGGACACGCAACCACAAAGGTGGCGGCTCAGAAAGCAGGTTATATAAACATAACTCCAAAACCAAACATGCAAGATGTCTAAACATGCCTTTAATATTGTATCAATGTGAGTTTTACTAGAATCGGTTGTTTTTTTAAGGCTTGCAAACACAAAAAGTTTTTTTTACTCAATATGACAGTAAGTTCTTAAAATGCTGAGATAATGTGAAAAAAGCAATACAAATGTATTCCAACATGATTCCTAAACCAAACATGCAAAATGTCTAAAAATGCCTGTAATATTGAATCCATGTGAGTTTTACTACAATCATTTGTTTTTGTAAGGTTTGCAAATACAAAAATTGAGTTTTATGACAGACACAAGTTAGTTTTTTTACTCATTATAACAGTATAGATGTCATACTATATATTAAAGTTATATAAACATAACTCCAAAACCAAACGTGCATTATGTCCAAAATTGCCTGTAATATTGTGTAGATGTAAGTTTTACTAGAATCAGGTTTGCAAATACAAAAATTGGGTTTTATGACAGTATACTATCACACTCAATATGACAGTATAACTGTCATACTAAATCCATCCATTTTCTTCCGCTTATCCGAGGTCGGGTTGCGGGGGCAGCAGCCTAAGCAGAGAGCCCAGACTTCCCTCTCCCCAGCCACTTCGTCCAGCTCTTCTCGGGGGATCCCGAGGCGTTCCCAGGCCATAGTCTTTCCAATGTATCCTAGGTCTTCCCCATGGCCTCCTGCCGTTCGGACCTAAGGAGGCGTTCGGGTGGCATCCTGAGCAGATGCCCGAACCACCTCATCTGGCTCCTCTCAATGTGGAGGAGCAGCGGCTTTACACTGAGTTCCTCCCAGATGACAGAGCTTCTCACCCTATCTCTAAGGGAGAGACCCACCACCCGGCGGAGGAAACTCATTTCGGCCGCTTGTACCCGTGACCTTGTCCTTTCGGTCATAACCCAAAGCTCATGACCATAGGTGAGGATGGGAACGTTGATCGACCGGTAAATTGAAAGCTTTTCCTTCTGGCTCAGCTCCTTCTTCACCACAACGGATCGATATAGCGTCCTCATTACTGAAGACGCCGCACCGATCCGCCTGTAGATCTCACAATCCACTCTATCCTCACTCGTGAACAAGACTCCTAGGTACTTGACTCCTTCACTTGGGGCAAGATCTCTTTCCCAACCTCGAGATGGCACTCCACCCTTTCCCGGGCGAGAACCATGGACTCGGACTTGGAGGTGCTGATTCTCATCCCAGTCGCTTCACTGCGAACCGATCCAATGAAAGCTGAAGATCTTGGCCAGTTGAAGCCATCAGGACCACATCATCTGCAAAAAGCAGAGACCTAATCCTGCAGCCACCAAACCAGGCGCAGTCATGGCGTTGAGGGGATCCTCAAAGCCATGACTGCGCCTAGATATTCTGTCCATTAAAGTTATGAACAGAATCGTTGACAAAGGGCAGCCTTGGCGGAGTCCAACCCTCACTGGAAAGGGGTACGACATACTGCCGGCAATGCGGACCAAGCTCTGACACTGATCATACAGGGAGACACCCGCCACAATCAGACATGCCGATACTCCATACTCTCTGAGCACTCCTCACAGGATTTACCGGGGGCCAAGGTCGAATGTCTTCTCCAAGTCCACAAAACTTATGTAGACTGGTTGGGCAAACTCCCATGCACACTCAAGGACCCTGCCGAGAATATAGAGCTGGTCTACCGTTCCACGACCAGGACGAAAACCACACTGTTCGTCCTGGATCCGAGGTTCCTCCTCTCCATTACACATGAATAGACCTTACCGGGAAGGCTGAGGAGTGTGATCTACGATAGTTGGAACACACCCTCCGGTTCCCCTTCTTAAAGAGAGGAACCACCACCCCGGTCTGCCAATCCAGAGGTACCACCCCCGATGTAGACGCAATGTTGCAGAGTCTTGTCAACAAGACTGCCCCACAGCATCCAGAGCCTTAAGAAACTCCGGACGGAGCTCATCCACCCCCGGGGCCTTGCCACCGAGGAGCTTTTTAACTACCTTGGCAACCTCAGCCCCAGAAATAGGAGAGCCCACCACAGACTTCCCAGGCACTGTTTCCTCATAGGAAGACGTGTTGGTGGGACTGAGGAGGTCTCGCTTGGCCTGTCGGTATGCCCACTGCCTCTGGAGTCCCATGAGCCAAAAGGACCCGGTGGCTCTTTCTTCAGCTTGACAGCATCCCTCACTGCTGGTGGATTACCGCCACGACAGGCACCAAACACCTTGCGGCCACAGCTTCAATCAGCTGGCTCAACAAGAGAGGAACGGAACATGGTCCACTCAGACTCAATGTCCAGCACCTCCCTCGTGACATGTTCAAAGTTCTTCCGGACATGTTCAAAGTTCTTCAGGAGACTCTGCTTGGTGTTCCCAGCAGACCCTTACAATGCGTTTGGGCCTGCCAGGTCTGACCGGCATCCTCCCCTACCATCGGAGCCAGCTCACCACCAGGTGGTGGTTGGTAGAAAGCTCTGCCCCTCTCTTCACCGAGTGTCCAAAACATGAGGCCGCAAATCCCATGACACAACTACAAAGTCAATCATGCGGGTGTCCTTGTGCCAAATGCACATATGGACACCCTTATGTTTGAACATTGTGTTTGTTATGGACAATCCGTGACAAGCACAAAAGTCCAATAACAAAGCACCACTTGGGTTCAGATCCGGGTGGCCATTTTTCCCAATCACGACACTCCAGGTTTCACTGTCGTTGCCAACATAGCGTTGAAGTCCACCAGCAGAACAAGGGAATCACCCGAGGGAGCACTCTCCAGTACTCCCTCAAGGGAATCCAAAAAGAGTTGGTACTCTGAGCTGCTGTTTGGTGTGTAAACACAAACAACAGTCAGGACCGTCACCCAACCCGAAGGCTGAAGGAAGCTACCATCTCGTCTATTGGGTTTAAAGTCCAACGTGCAGGCTTTGAGCCGGAGGGCAACAAGAATTGCCACCCCAGCCTCTCATTAGTTGCAACGCCAGTGTGGAATCTCTTCCACTCTGGCGTTGCAAGTAATGAAATTTCAGTTCAGTCCAGCCCCTCTGAGAGAACAGGTTCCAGAGCCCTTGCTGTGAGTCCAACTATATCTAGCTGGGAACGTCTCCACCTCAAGCACCAGCTCAGGCTCCTTCCCTCCCAGCGAGGTGACGTTCCATGTCCCAAGAGCGAGCTTATGTAGCCGATAAGGGCACTTGGTGGTCACCAAGTGCCCTGCCTTCGGCTGCCGCCCAGCTCACACTGCACCCTCTATGACCCAGCCCATGAGTGGTGAGCCCTGGAGGGGGGATCCACGTTGCCTCTTCGAGCTGAGCACGGCTGGGCCACATCGGGACAGGCCCGTCAATCGCCATCGTGCCACACCTCTGGGCCTGGCTCCACAGGGGAGCCACGGTGACCTGCGTCCGGGCGAGAAAAATCTAGGTCCTCAATTGTACTTTTAATAAAGGTCTTTGAGCTGCTCTTTGTCTGATCCCTCACCTAGGACCTGTTTGTCTTGGAGACCATAGAAGCCCCGGACAACATAGTTCCTGGATCAGTGGGACACGCAAACCACAAAGGTGGCGGCTCAAAAAGTAGGTTATATAATATAACTCCAAAACCAAACATGCAATATGTCTAAACATGCCTGTAATATTGTATCAATGTGAGTTTTCCTAGAATCGGTTGTTTTTGTAAGGTTTGCAAATACAAAAATTAGGTTTTACTCACAATGACAAAATCACACTCAATATGACAGTTATTTAAACATAACTCATAAACCACACAAAAAAATGGCTAATAATGCCTGAAATAATGAATCATTGGGAGTTTTACTGAGTTTTACATTTTGCAAACACAAAAAGTAGTTTTTTACTTGACTGTAATGTTCTTAGAACCCTGAGATAATGGGAAAAAAGCAATAAAAATGTATTTAAACCTAACTCCTAAACAACACATGCAAAATGGCTAATATGTTAGTTAGTTTAAAAAAATGATCTTTTGTAAAGATATCAAAGAAACAAGCTAGTTTTTTTTATTCAATATGACAGTATAACAGTCATACTAAATATGAAAGTTATATAAACATAACTCCAAAACCAAACATGTGTCATGTCTAAAAATGCCTGTAATAATTTATTTAGGTGAGTTTGTAAGGTTTGCAAAAACAAAAAGTAGTTTTTTACTCATATGAAAGTAATGATCTTAGAATCCTGAGATAATGCGAAAAAAGCAATAAAAATGTATTTAAACTTAATTTCTAAACAACCCATGCAAGATGGGTAATAATGCCTGGAGACATGTATCTTTGTTAGTTTTACTAGAAAAATGATATTTTGTAAAGTTTGCAAAGACACAAGCTAGTTGTTTTTATTCAATAAGACAGTATAACAGTCATACTAAATATGAAAGTTATATAAACATAACTCCAGAACCAAACGTGTGTCATGTCTAAAATTGCCTATAATAATGTATTTATGTGAGTTTGTAAAGTTTGCAAAAACAAAAAGTAGTTTTTTCCTCAATATGAAAGTAAGGATTTTAGAATCCTGAGATAATGCGAAAAAAGCAATAAAAATGTATTTAAACATAATTCCTAAACAAGTCATGCAAAATGGGTAATAATGCCTGGAGACATGTATCTTTGTTAGTTTTACTAGAAAAATGATCTTTTGTAAAGTTTGCAAAGGCACAAGCAGGTTGTTTTTATTCAATAAGACAGTATAACAGTCATACTAAATATGAAAGTTATATAAACATAACTCCAGAACCAAACGTGTGTCATGTCTAAAATTGCCTATAATAATGTATTTATGTGAGTTGTAAAGTTTGCAAAAACAAAAAGTAGTTTTTTCCTCAATATGAAAGTAAGGATTTTAGAATCCTGAGATAATGCGAAAAAAGCAATAAAAATGTATTTAAACATAATTCCTAAACTTCCCATGCAAAATGGCTAATAATGCCTGGAGACATGTATCTTTGTTAGTTTTACTAGAAAAATGATCTTTTGTAAAGATATCAAAGACACAAGCTAGTTTTTTTTATTGAATATGACAGTATAACAGTCCTACTAAATATGAAAGTTATCAAAACATAACTCCAAAACCAAACGTGTGTCATGTCTAAAATTGCCTATAGTAATGTATTTATGTGAGTTTGTAAAGTTTGCAAAAACAAAAAGTAGTTTTTTCCTCAATATGAAAGTAAGGATTTTAGAATCCTGAGATAATGCGACAAAAGCAATAAAAATGTATTTAAACATAATTCCTAAACAACCCAGGCAAAATGGGTAATAATGCCTAGAGACATGTATCTTTGTTAGTTTTACTAGGAAATGTATATTTTGTAAAGTTTGCAAAGACACAAGCTAGTTGTTTTTATTCAATAAGACAGTATAACAGTCATACTAAATATGAAAGTTATATAAACATAACTACAGAACTAAACGTGTGTCATGTCTAAAATTGCCTATAATAATGTATTTATGTGAGTTTGTAAAGTTTGCAAAAACAAAAAGTTGTTTTTTCCTCAATATGAAAGTAAGGATTTTAGAATCCTGAGATAATGCGAAAAAAGCAATAAAAATGTATTTAAACATAATTCCTAACAACTCATGCAAAATGGCTAATAATGCCTGGAGACATGTATCTTTGTTAGTTTTACTAGAAAAATGATCTTTTGTAAAGTTTGCAAAGACACAAGCAGGTTGTTTTATTCAATAAGACAGTATAAAAGTCATACTAAATATAAAAGTTATTTAAACATAACTCCAAAACCAAACACGTGTCATGTCTAAAATGTCTGTAATAATGTATTTATGTGAGTTTGTAAGGTTTGCAAAAACAAAAAGTAGTTTTTTACTCAATATGAAAGTAATGATCTTAGAATCCTGAGATAATGCGAAAAAAGCAATAAAAATGTATTTAAACATAACTCCTAAACAACCCAGGCAAAATGGGTAATAATGCCTGGAGACATGTATCTTTGTTAGTTTTACTAGGAAATGTATATTTTGTCAAGTTTGCAAAGACACAAGCTAGTTTTTTTTATTCAATAAGACAGTATAACAGTCATACTAAATATGAAAGTTATATAAACATAACTCCAGAACCAAACGTGTGTCATGTCTAAAATTGCCTATAATAATGTATTTATGTGAGTTTGTAAGGTTTGCAAAAACAAAAAGTAGTTTTTTCCTCAATATGAAAGTAAGGATTTTAGAATCCTGAGATAATGCGAAAAAAGCAATAAAAATGTATTTAAACATAATTCCTAAACAACCCATGCAAAATGGGTAATAATGCCTGGAGACATGTATCTTTGTTAGTTTTACTAGAAAAATGATCTTTTGTAAAGATATCAAAGACACAAGCTAGTTTTTTTATTCAATATGACAGTATAACAGTCCTACTAAATATGAAAGTTATATAAACATAACTCCAGAACCAAACGTGTGTCATGTCTAAAATTGCCTATAATAATGTATTTATGTGAGTTTGTAAGGTTTGCAAAAACAAAAAGTAGTTTTTTCCTCAATATGAAAGTAAGGATTTTAGAATCCTGAGATAATGCGAAAAAAGCAATAAAAATGTATTTAAACATAATTCCTAAACAACCCATGCAAAATGGGTAATAATGCCTGGAGACATGTATCTTTGTTAGTTTTACTAGAAAAATGATCTTTTGTAAAGATATCAAAGACACAAGCTAGTTTTTTTATTCAATATGACAGTATAACAGTCCTACTAAATATGAAAGTTATCAAAACATAACTCCAAAACCAAACATGTGTCATGTCTAAAAATGTCTGTAATAATGTATTTATGTGAGTTTGTAAGGTTTGCAAAAACAAAAAGTAGTTTTTTACTCATATGAAAGTAATGATCTTAGAATCCTGAGATAATGCGAAAAAAGCAATAAAAATGTATTTAAACATAATTCCTAAACAACCCATGCAAAATGGGTAATAATGCCTGGAGACATGTATCTTTGTTAGTTTTACTAGAAAAATGATCTTTTGTAAAGTTTGCAAAGACACAAGCTAGTTTTTTTTTTATTCAATATGACAGAATAACAGTCATACTAAATATAAAAGTTATATAAACATAACTCCAAAATCAAACATGTGTCATGTCTAAAAATGTCTGTAATAATGTATTTATGTGAGTTTGTAAGGTTTGCAAAAACAAAAAGTAGTTTTTTACTCAATATGAAAGTAATGATCTTAGAATCCTGAGATAATACAAAAAAAGCAATAAAAATGTATTTAACCATAACTCCTAAACAACCCAGGCAAAATGGGTAATAATGCCTAGAGACATGTATCTTTGTTAGTTTTACTAGGAAATGTGTATTTTGTAAAGTTTGCAAAGACACAAGCTAGTTGTTTTTATTCAATAAGACAGCATAACAGTCATACTAAATATGAAAGTTATATAAACATAACTCCAGAACCAAACGTGTGTCATGTCTAAAATTGCCTATAATAATGTATTTATGTGAGTTTGTAAAGTTTGCAAAAACAAAAAGTAGTTTTTTCCTCAATATGAAAGTAAGGATTTTAGAATCCTGAGATAATGCGACAAAAGCAATAAAAATGTATTTAAACATAATTCCTAAACAACCCATGCAAAATGGGTAATAATGCCTGGAGACATGTATCTTTGTTAGTTTTACTAGAAAAATGATATTTTGTAAAGTTTGCAAAGACACAAGCTAGTTTTTTTTAATTCAATATGACAGTATAACAGTCATATTAAATATAAAAGTTATATAAACATAACTCCAAAACCGAACATGTGTCATGTCTAAAAATGCCTGTAATAATGTATTCATGTGAGTTTGTAAGGTTTGCAAAAACAAAAAGTAGTTTTTTCCTCAATATGAAAGTAAGGATTTTAGAATCCTGAGATAATGCGAAAAAAGCAATAAAAATGTATTTAAACATAATTCCTAAACAACCCATGCAAAATGGGTAATAATGCCTGGAGACATGTATCTTTGTTAGTTTTACTAGAAAAATGATATTTTGTAAAGTTTGCAAAGACACAAGCTAGTTTTTTTTAATTCAATATGACAGTATAACAGTCATATTAAATATAAAAGTTATATAAACATAACTCCAAAACCGAACATGTGTCATGTCTAAAAATGCCTGTAATAATGTATTCATGTGAGTTTGTAAGGTTTGCAAAAACAAAAAGTAGTTTTTTCCTCAATATGAAAGTAAGGATTTTAGAATCCTGAGATAATGCGAAAAAAGCAATAAAAATGTATTTAAACATAATTCCTAAACAACCCATGCAAAATGGGTAATAATGCCTGGAGACATGTATCTTTGTTAGTTTTACTAGAAAAATGATCTTTTGTAAAGTTTGCAAAGACACAAGCTAGTTTTTTTTTTTATTCAATATGACAGTATAACATCCATCCATCCATTTCTACCGCTTAGTCCCTTTTTTTTTTTTTTTTTTTTTTTTTTTTTTTTTTTTTTTTTTGGGGTCGCGGGGGGCGCTGGAGCCTATCTCAGCTACTTGTCCAGGGTACACCCTGGACAAGTCGCCACCTCATCGCAGGGCCAACACAGAGAGACAGACAACATTCACACTCACATTCACACACTAGGGCCAATTTAGTGTTGCCAATCAACCTATCCCCAGGTGCATGTCTTTGGAGGTGGGAGGAAGCCGGAGTACCCGGAGGGAACCCACGCAGTCACGGGGAGAACATGCAAACTCCACACAGAAAGATCCCGAGCCTGGGATTGAACCCAAGACTACTCAGGACCTTCGTATTGTGAGGCAGACGCACTAACCCCTCTTCCACCGTGCTGCCCGACAGTATAACAGTCATACTAAATATAAAAGTTATATAAACATAACTCCAGAACCAAACGTGTGTCATGTCTAAAATTGCTTATAATAATGTATTCATGTGGGTTTGTAAGGTTTGCAAAAAGAAAAAGTAGTGTTTTACTCAATATGAAAGTAATGATCTTAGAATCCTGAGATAATGCGAAAAAAGCAATACAAATGTATTCAAACACAATTTTTAAACCAAACATGTAAATTGTCTAAAAATGCCTGTAATATTGAATCTATGTAAGTTTTACTAGAATCAATTGTTTTTGTAAGGTTTGCAAATACAAAAATTAGGTTTTACACATAATGACATTATAACTTTAACACTCAATATGAAAGTTATTTAATTATAACTCCTAAATACACATGAAACATGTCTAATAGCGTGAAAAAAATTATCTTTGTGAGTGTTGCTAGAAAATTTTTCTTTTGTAAGGTTTGCAAAGACACAAGTTAGTTTTTTTAACTCAATATGACAGTATTACGCCACACTCAATATGACAGTTATTTAAACATAACTCCTAAACCACACCTGAAAAATGGCTAATAATGCCTGAAATAATGCATCTTTGCGAGTTTTACTGGAAACATATGCTTTTTTTAAGGCTTGCAAACACAAAAAATATTTGTATTGTATTATGTATTACAACATAATTCCTAAACCAAACATGCAAAATGTCTGAAAATGCCTGTAATATTGAATCCATGTGAGTTTTATTTGAATCAGTTGTATGGTTTGCTAATAAAAAAATCGGGTTTTATGACAAACACAAGTTAG
This sequence comes from Entelurus aequoreus, assembly GCF_033978785.1. Lineage (NCBI taxonomy): Eukaryota > Metazoa > Chordata > Actinopteri > Syngnathiformes > Syngnathidae > Entelurus > Entelurus aequoreus. The sequence continues at coordinate 636,180 of NC_084756.1, read as the reverse complement.
TTTTTTTACTCAATATAACAGTTTAGCTGTCATACTATATATGAAAGTTATATAAACATAACTCCAAAACCAAACCATTATGTCCAAAACTGCCTGTAATATTGTATTTATGTGAGTTTTACCAGAATCAGGGTTGCAAATACAAAAATTGGGTTTTATGACAGTATACTGTCACACTCAATATGACAGTTATTTAAACATAACTCAAACAACACATGCAAAATAGCTAATAATGCCTGGAGCATGTATCTTAATTAGTTTTACTAGAAAAATGGTATTTTGTAAGGTTTGCAAAGACACAAGTTAGTTGTTGTTTTTATTCAATATGACAGTATAACTGTCATACTAAATATTAAAGTTATATAAACATAACTCTAAAACCAAACATGCATTGTGTCTAAAAATGCCTGTAATATTGTATCTGTGTGGGTTTAACTAGATTTAGTTGTTTTTGTAAGGTTTGCAAATACAAAATAAGGGTTTTACTCACTATGACAGTTTACTGTCACACTCAATCTGACAGTTATTTATTCAAACATAACTCCTAAACCACACATGCAAAATGGCTAATAATGCCTGGAGATATGTATCTTTGTGAGTTTTACTAGAAACATTATATTGTGTAAGGTTTAGTTAGTTTTTGTACTCAATCTGACAGTATAACTGTCATTCTAAATCCATCCATTTTCTTCCGCTTATCCGAGGTCGGGTTGCGGGGGCAGCAGCCTGAGCAGAAAATCCCAGACTTCCCTCTCCCCAGCCACTTCGTCCAGCTCTTCTCGGGGTATTCCGAGGCGTTCCCAGGCCAGCCGGGGACATAGTCTTTCCAATGTGTCCTAGGTCTTCCCCGTGGCCTCCTGCCACACCTCCCTAGAGGCGTTCGGGTGGCATCCTGAGCAGATGCCCGAACCACCTCATGGCTTCTCTCAATGTGGAGGAGCAGCGGCTTTACTTTGAATTCCTCCCGGATGACAGAGCTTCTCACCCTGTCTCTAAGGGAGAGACCCACCACCCGGCAGAGGAAACGCATTTCGCCCGCTTGTCCTTTCGGTCATAACCCAAAGCTGGTAACGTAGATCGACGGTAAATTGAGAGCTTTTTCTTCTGGCTCAGCTCCTTCTTCACCACAACGGATCGATATAGCGTCCTCAATACTGAAGACGCCGCACCAATCCGCCTGTGGATCTCTCGATTCACTCTATCCTCACTTGTGAACAAGACTCCTAGGTACTTGAACTCCTCCACTTGGGGCAAGATCTCCTCCCCAACCTGGAGATGGCACTCGACCCTTTCCTGCGCGAGAACCATGGACTTGGACTTGGAGGTGCTGATTCTCATCCCAGTCGCTTCACACTCAAGGACCCTGCCGAGAGTATAGACCTGGTCTACCGCTCCACGACCAGGACGAAAACCACACTGTTCGTCCTGGATCCGAGTTTCCTCCTCTCCAGTACACATGAATAGACCTTACCGGGAAGGCTGAGGAGTGTGTTTCACGATAGTTGGAACACACCCTCCGGTTCCCCTTCTTAAAGAGAGGAACCACCACCCCGGTGTGCCAATCCAGAGGTACCGCCCCCAATGTTCACGCGATGTTGCAGAGTCTTGTCAACCAAGACAGCCCCACAGTATCCAGAGCCTTAAGGAACTCATCCACCACCGGGGCCTTGCCACAGAGGAGCTTTTTAACTACCTAGGCAACCTAAGCCCCAGAAATAGGAGAGTCCACCACAGATTCCCCAGGCACTGCTTGGCCTGTCGGTATTGCCTCTGGAGTCCCATGAGCCAAAAGGACCCGATAGGCTCTTTCTTCAGCTTGACGGCATCCCTCACTGCTGGTGGCCACCAGCGAATTCTAGGATTACCGCCACGACAGGCACCAAACACCTTGCGGCCACAGCTCCAATCAGCAGGCTCGACAAGAGAGGCACGGAACATGGTCCACTCAGACTCAATGTCCAGCACCTCCCTCGTGACATGTTCAAAGTTCTTCCGTATGTTTGAACATTGTGTTTGTTATGGACAATCCGTGACGAGCACAAAAGTCCAATAACAAAGCACCACTTGGTTCAGATCCGGGTGGCCATTTTTCCCAATCACGACTCTCCAGGTTTCACTGTCCTTGCCAACATGAGCATTGAAGTCCCCCAACAGAACAAGGGAATCACCCGAGGGAGCACTCTCCAGTACTCCCTCAAGGGAATCCAAAAAGAGTGGGTACTCTGAGCTGCTGTTTGGTGCGTAAACACAAACAACAGTCAGGACCCGTCACCCAACCCGAAGGCGGAGGGAAGCTACTGGGTTAAAGTCCAACGTGCAGGCTTTGAGCAACAACAATTGCCACCCCAGCCTCTCATTGCTTGCAACGCCAGAGTGGAAGAGAGTCCAGCCCCTCTTGAGAGAACAGGTTCCAGAGCCCTTGCTGGGCGTCGAAGTGAGTCCAACTATATCTAGCCGGAACTAGATATAGTTCAGGCTCTTTCCCTCCCAGCGAGGTGACGTTCCACGTCCCAAGAGCGAGCTTATGTAGCCGATAATCGGACCGCCAAGTGCCCTTCGGCTGCCGCCCAGTTCACACTGCATCTGACCTCTATGACCTCAATGGGCCCATGAGTGGTGAGCCCATTGGAGGGTTGACCCACGTTGCCTCTTCGAGCTGAGCCCGGCAGGGCCCCATGGAGACAGGCCCGGCAACCAGTCGCTCGCCATCGTGCCCCACCTCTGCGCCTGGCTCCACAGGGGCGCCACGGTGACCTGCGCCTGGGCGAGAAAAAATCTAGGTCCTCGATTTGTACTTTTCATAAAGGTCTTTGAGCTGCTCTTTGTCTGATCCCTCACCTACGACCTTTTCTCAGGGGATCCCGAGGCGTTCCCAGGCCAGCCGGGAGACATAGTGTTCCCAGTGTGTCCTGGGTCTTCCCCGTGGCCTCCAGGATGACAGAGCTTCACCTTCACCAGGGGTGTCAAACTCAAATACAGAGTGGGCCAAAGTTTAAAACTGAACAAAGCCGCGGGCCAAGGTTGAACAAATTAACCTTTTAATAGGGACCCAAACAAGTTTTGCATTGAATATTGAACAAGCAAGGCTTATAAACTTTATAGTGACATGCAAAATGGAGTTTCAAATAATAATAATAATAATTAAAAAATATCAATTGCATATCAAATACAATTTAAATAAAAATTGAATGCCTCTTTTCTATTTGCAGCCTTCTGAGGTAAATATCAACATTAACTTTTTCCACAGGCTAATAAATTTGAAAATAAAATAACAATGAATAAAACAACCATTCAGGACTTTAAACTGCTCAGTTTGCAAAAAACTGATCTAATTTGATGTGCCCAAGCCAGATACCTGGCATCTTTTTTCAGATGCTAGTTCTTTAATGTCGGGGCTCAGGCTTTGAGCTGAGGCAACTTTCATTATCGAACAAGGTGTTCAACAGTCATATCTCGTACACCCAATTCTAACATCATTCAGACCCAGTCACAAGATATGTGCAGCTTCAGCACGCATACACAACTGAATGCAACGCATACTTCATCAACAGCGATACAGGTTACACTGAGGGTGCCAGTATAAAAAACTTTAACACTGTTAGAAATATACGCCACACTGTGAACCCACACCAAACAAAAATAAAAAACACTTTTCGGGAGAACATCCGCACCGTAACACAACATAAACACAAAATAACAAATACCCAGAATCTTTTGCAGCACTAACTCTTTCGGGACGCTACAAAATACACCCCCGCTACCACCAAACCTCCCCCCCCCCCCCCCCACACACACACACACACCTTGTAGCGTCCTGGAAGATTTAGTGCTACAAAGGGTTCTGGGTATTTGTTGTGTTGTGTTTATGTTGTGTTACGGTGCGGATGTTCTCCCGAAATGTGTTTGTCATTCTTGTTTGGTGTGGATTCACAGTGTGGCGTATATTTCTAAAAGTGTTAAAGTTTTTTATTTGGCTACCGTCAGTGTAACCTGTATCGCTGTTGATGAAGTATGCGTTGCATTCAATTGTGTGTGTGTGGGTGCAGAAGCTGCACTGACATGAAACTGGGCCGGCACTCGTTTGACTAGCTGAAAAAAAAAAAAAAAAAAATTCGGGACGAGTGCTGGAGTCTCTCCCGGGAGGGTTGGCAAGTATTAGAAGTAGCGGTGAATGCGGTGTTACCGTGGCACTGCCGCAATGTATAATCGACGGTCCAGCTTTAGTGTTAATTTGATATTGCCTCAAGGGCCAAGTCAAATTACACGTTGGGCCAAATTTGGCCCACGGGCCAGAGTTTGACACCCATGACCTTCACTGTAAAAAATTACTGTAAAAATAAAAAATACAATTACAGTTATATACTCCATCCATCCATCCATTTTCTACCGCTTATTGCCTTCGGGGTCGCGGGGGGCGCTGGAGCCTATCTCAGCTACAATCAGGACAAGTCGCCACCTCATCGCAGGGCCAACACAGATAGACAGACAACATTCACACTCACATTCACACACTAAGGCCAATTTAGTGTTGCCAATCAACCTATCATGTTCTTCTTAAATGCAGTTAAGTACTGTAAATTTTGTTGCATTTTTCAAAAAATATCGACCAGCAGTAAGTTACTGTAAAACCTACAGTGTAATTCAGTATTTTTCAGACTTGTTTCTTGGGTCCGCCCACAATTCGTCCAACCGAGCTTCATTTCACCTGGCCGACCCTGCTAAATCCATCCTACTGCATCGTGTGTTTTTGATAACAAGGTAAGAGTCACTTGTACCTTGATGTGTCATTTTCTGTTTGAATTACTTTATATATATATTTATAAAGTCCGAAATGTCAGCATCACAGACACTATCGTTGACCACGCGCATGTACCGCCGCATGCTAGCTAGCTAAGTTTTCTTCTTTTTTGTCATAGTCATCATAAAAGATGATAACTTGCAACATATGTGCTACGACTTGCAGCAATGTATTTGCGTATGTTAGACACATGCGAAGTCATAGTTGTATGCCTAATGCATCGTTTAAGTGTGCTTTCCCTAAATGCACAAGAGTTTTTTCCAACTTCTCAGCCTTCAAAACTCACAGCCGTCGTCATAAATATGGCAAGAGTAGGACTGATATGTATAGCGCAGAAGGTTTACCTTGTAATATTGTCTCATGTAGCGCGAAGTGCGATGATATACGGGCCTTTCTCCTGCATTTGAAAAGTCATATTACCGAAAGTAGGACAGTTACGTGCCCCTTCAGTCAATGTGAAAAAATATTTACAGTTAAGTCTACTTTCACATCGCACGCGTCAAGGAAGCACTACGGCTACACTGAACGAAGTTTGACTTGATCAACAGCAAATCCAAGCAGCTCTTGTGTTATTAACACTGATGATGACTATTGTGATATGCAACTTGAGAATTCAGGATATTCCTGTTATAAAGACATGGAGGTCTACTTGCATTAAAAAAATGTTCACAGCACTGAAAAAAGGTTGAGAACCACTGCCTTAGGACAGTGGTTCTCAACCTTTTTTCAGTGATGTACCCCTGTGAACATTTTTTAAATTCAAGTACCCCCTAATCAGAGCAAAGCATTTTTGGTTGAAAAAAAGAGATAAAGAAGTAAAATACAGCACTATGTCATCAGTTTCTGATTTATTAAATTGTATAAAAGTGCAAAATATTGCTCATTTGTTGTGGTCTTTCTTGAACTATTTGGAAAAAAAGATATAAAAATAACTAAAAACTTGTTGAAAAATAACCAAGTGATTCAATTATAAATAAAGATTTTTACACATAGAAGTAATCAACTTAAAGTGCCCTCTTTGGGGATTGTAATAGAGATCCATCTGGATTCATGAACTTCATTCTCAACATTTCTTCACAAAAAAAGAAATCTTTAACATCAATATTTATGGAACATGTCCACTACGCTTTAACCAAGCCTCCATTGTTTTCTACATGGATAGTTGATTGACAGTTGGTGCCGTGTGGCACCGCCAGGTAGGGTCAAACCATCATGGCATGGGGAAAATTCTGGCTTTATGGTAATGAATGGAATAGCCTACTTGATTAGTTGTTCAGTTTATGAACTTACATTCATATTTTGTCGAAGTATTATTCAATAAATATATTTATAAAGGATTTTGGAATTGTTGCTATTTTTAGAATATTAAAAAAAAATCTCACGTACCCCTTGGCATACCTTCAAGTACCCCCAGGAGTACGCGTACCCCCATTTGAGAACCACTACCTTAGGAGACTAGATGTAAACAGAGGAAATAGAGAGCGAGTGAGGTGGCCATTCCAAATACTTTTAAAATGCTACCCATATTGGATACTGTTTAGGAACATAAACTGCATTTCTTGACTGTACCAGTTGCTGGTGACAAAGTCACAATAAAACGTTGGATGATCAGCATGGAAGGTGATGTCATCTGCAAAGGCGTCCAACCTAGCTTAATCTCAGGGCTTGCTGCCCTTCTTGCCACCTACTATGTGTTCAACTTGGAATACCAAGAGGAAGGTCCTCGGACATTGGAATTTGTTCAAAGGTAAATCCTCTTGATACTGTTAAAATACTGTTAGGATATTTTATTTTATATTTCTCACCTCTGATCAAGAATTTGACGTGTCATTTCCCCAATTTGGTGCCTTAAATCAATGACTCTTCTGTTCCTTTGTGGACCTTCTTATTAGGGACCGACGCACCAGTTTGACTCTAGGATACAGAGAAGGTAGGTAATGTGCAGGTAAAGATATGTTGACTAGGTCAAAGAAGGAAGCACCTGTTTGACCCCAGGATGCAGAAAAAGTAGGTAATTTGCAGGTAAAGATATGTTGACTGGATGATGGCAGGAAGCACCAGTGTGACCCCACTATGCAGGGAAGGTAGGTAATGTGCGGGTGAAGGTATGTTGAATGGGTGAAAGAAGGAAGCGCAGGTGTGGTCGAGGCCATGCAGACAAGGTAGGTATGTGCAGGTGAAGATATGTTGTATGGTGAAAGAAAGAAGCACCAGTGTGACCCAAGGATGTAGGGAAGGTAGGTAATGTGCAGGTAAAGATATGTTGAATGGGTGAAGGCAGGAAACACCAGCTAGATGCCAGGATACAGAGAAGGTAGGTAATGTGCAGGTAAAGATATGTTGAATGAGTAAAGGCAGGAAACACCAGCTTGACTCCAGGATACAGAGAAGGTAGGTAATGTGCAGGTAAAGATATGTTGAATGGGTAAAGGTAGAAAGCACCAGCGTGACCACACTATGCAGAGAAGGTAGGTATTGTGCAGGTAAAGATATGTTGAATGGGTAAAGGCAAGAAGCACCAGTGTGACCCCAGGATGCAGAGAAGATAGGTAATGAGCAGGTAACGATATGTTAAATGGGTGAAAGCAGGAAACATCAGCGTAAATACACGGTCCCGTAGATGGAGAGAAAACATAAATAGAGAGAGGGGTTGGGGAGGCTTTAGCATTGTCTTCCTCTCTGAATTTGTCTTAATGGGTTTTAGAGCATTAACTCATCTACAGCTGTGGTTATGGTATAGGCTCACATATATCTTAAAATTGATATTAATATTTGTGCAGTGCATATTCCTAAATAACAATGTGAGGGGGGTTCTGTATCGACTGCAAGTAATCTTCAATCACAACAGAATATCTAATATGCTTTCTCTCTTTTTTAGGCGATTCATTGGCGTTAACCCTGAGAGGGGAACAAAGGCTAGCCAGGGAAAGGTGGTGTCCAAGAAGACCGGGAAGCTGGTCCAGAAAAAGGCAGCAACTGTAAATCCTCACGTAGCCACCCTCATAAAACATCTCACAGACTTTGAGTGGGGCTTTATGTAGCCGACAACTAAACACTGGACTCGTGTTCAGTGTTTTGTCTCCAGTTAGAAATTAAGTGGACATGTTATAAATGTTAAAATGCTTTACTGACAATAAGAAGAATGCACTAAATGTACATTGAATGTATTTGATGCACTTTAAAATAATTGGTTAATAAAAACATAATCTTGCAAGGCCATTTCTCCAGTCATTTTTATGCCAGCAGATTGCAGGGATTTTGATTTTGAAAAATTAAAAGTTCAACTCATTAACTTCTAGTGGCATTATACTGTAAAGCTCAGTCTATAGTGCTTACAATTATTTTACTGTAATTAACTGTTAATGGATATTACAGTAGATACACTAAAATAACAGTGTAATGCCGCTAAACAGATGACAGTATTATGCTGTGAAGCGTATATTTGATACAGCACAGTACTGTGATACTTTTTACAGTAATAAACTGTAGTGATAAATCACAGTATGTGTGCTGTAGAAAAACAGTTTTATACTCTAACCATTAGCTGCCAGTAGGTTACTGTAATTAAACAGTGAAAATTCTTACAGTAAGGGAGAGACCCGCCACCCAGCGGAGAAAACTCATTTCGGCCGCTTGTACCCGTCCGTGATCTTGTCCTTTCGGTCATAACCCAAAGCTCATGACCATAGGTGAGGATGGGAACGTAGATTGACCGGTAAATTGAGAGCTTTTCCTTCTGGCGCAGCTCCTTCTTACCACAACAAATCGATATAGCGTCCTCATTACTGAAGACGCCGCACCGATCAGCCTGTGCATCTCACGATCCACTCTTCCCTCACTCATGAACAAGACTCCAGGTACTTGAACTCATCCACTTGGGGCAAGATCTCCTGCCCAACCTCGAGATGGCACTCCACCCTTTCCCGGGCGAGAACCTCGGACTTGGAGGTGCTGATTCTCATCCCAGTCGCTTCACACTCGGCTGCGAACCAATCCAATGAGAGCTGAAGATCCTGGCCAGTTAAAGCCATAAGGACCACATCATCTGCAAAAAGGAGAGACCTAATCCAAACCGGATCCCCTCAACGCCATGACTGCGCCTATAAATTCAGTCCATAAACTTTATGAACACATTTGGTGACAAAGGGCAGCCAACTTACTGCTGGCAATGCGGACCAAGCTCTGACACTGATCATACAGGGAGCGACCCGCCACAACCAGACATGCCGATACCCCATACTCTCTGAGCACTCCCCACATGACTTCCCGGGGTGGCCACGGTCGAATGTCTTCTCCAAGTCCACAAAGCACATGTAGACTGGTTGGACAAACTCCCATGCACACTCAAGGACCCTGCCGAGAGTATAGAGCTGGTCTACCGTTCCACGACCAGGACGAAAACCACACTGTTCGTCCTGGATCCGAGGTTCCTCCTCTCCAGTACACATGAATAGACCTTACCGGGAAGGCTGAGGAGTGTGATCTACGATAGTTGGAACACACCCTCCGGTTCCCCTTCTTAAGGAGAGGAACCACCACCCCGGTCTGCCAATCCAGAGGTACCGCCCCTGATGTCCACGCGATGTTGCAGAGTCTTGTCAACTAAAACAGCCCCACAGCATCCAGAGCCTTAAGGAACTCCGGACGGAGCTCATCCACCCCCGGGGCCTTGCCACCGAGGAGCTTTTAAAACTACCTTGGCAACCTCAGCCCCAGAAATAGGAGAGCCCACCACAGATTCCCCAGGCACTGCTTGGCCTGTCGGTATGCCCGGTGCCTCTGGAGTCCCATGAGCCAAAAGGACCAGATAAGCTCTTTCTTCAGCTTGACGGCATCCCGCACTGCTGGTGGCCACCAGCGGGTTCTAGGATTACCGCCACGACAGGCACCAAACACCTTGCGGCCACAGCTCCAATCATCTGGCTTGACAAGAGAGGCACGGAACATGATCCATTCAGACTCAATGTCCAGCACCTCCTTTGTGACATGTTCAAAGTTCCTCCGGAGGTGGACAGGAGACTCTGCTAGGCATTCCCAAAAGACTCTCACAATGCGTTTGGGCCTGCCAGGTCTGTCCGGGATCCTACCCCACCATCGGAGCCAGCTCACCAGGTGGTGATCGGTAGAAAGCTCTCCCCTCTCTTCACCCGAGTGTCCAAAACATGAGGCCGCAAATCCCATGACACAACTACAAAGTCAATAATGGAACTGCGGCCGAGGGTGTCCTGGTGCCAAGTGCACATATGGACACCCTTATGTTTGAACATTGTGTTTGTTATGGACAATCCGTGACGAGCACAAAAGTCCAATAACAAAGCACCACTTGGGTTCAGATCCGGGTGGCCATTTTTCCCAATCACGACTCTCCAGGTTTCAAAGTCGTTGCCAGCATGAGCGTTGAAGACCCCCAGCAGAACAAGGGAATCACCCGAGGGAGCACTCTCAAGGGAATCCAAAAACAGTGGGTACTCTGAGCTGCTGTTTGGTGCGTAAACACCAACAACAGTCAGGACCCGTCACCCAACCCGAAAGCGGAGGGAAGCTACCATCTCGTCTTCTGGGTTAAGTCCAACGTGCAGGCTTTGAGCCGGGGGGCAACAAGAATTGCCAACCCAGCCTCTCATTACTTGCAACGCCAGAGTGGAAGAGAGTCCAACCCCTCTTGAGAGAACAGGTTCCAGAGCCCTTGCTGTGCGTCGAAGTGAGTCCAGCTTTATCCAGCCGGGAACTTCTCCACCTCGCGAGGTGACGTTCCACGTCCCAAGAGCGAGCTTATGTAGCCGATAATCGGACCGCCAAGTGCCCTGCCTTCGGCTTCCGCCCAGCTAACACTGCACCCGACCTCTATGACCCAGCCCATGAGTGGTGAGCCTATTGCAGGGGGGACCCACGTTGCCTCTTCGAGCTGGGCCCCATGGGCACCAGTCGCTCGCCATCGTGCCCCACCTCTGGGCCTGGCTCCACAGGGGAGCCACGGTGACCCGCGTCCGGGCGAGAAAATATCTAGGTCCTCGATTTGTACTTTTCATAAAGGTCTTTGAGCTGCTCTTTGTCTGATTCCTCTCCTAGGACCTGTTTGTCTTGGGAGACCCTACAAGGGGGCATAGACGCCCCCGGACAACATAGCTCCTAGGATCAGTGGGACACGCAACCACAAAGGTGGCGGCTCAGAAAGCAGGTTATATAAACATAACTCCAAAACCAAACATGCAAGATGTCTAAACATGCCTTTAATATTGTATCAATGTGAGTTTTACTAGAATCGGTTGTTTTTTTAAGGCTTGCAAACACAAAAAGTTTTTTTTACTCAATATGACAGTAAGTTCTTAAAATGCTGAGATAATGTGAAAAAAGCAATACAAATGTATTCCAACATGATTCCTAAACCAAACATGCAAAATGTCTAAAAATGCCTGTAATATTGAATCCATGTGAGTTTTACTACAATCATTTGTTTTTGTAAGGTTTGCAAATACAAAAATTGAGTTTTATGACAGACACAAGTTAGGTTTTTTACTCATTATAACAGTATAGATGTCATACTATATATTAAAGTTATATAAACATAACTCGAAAACCAAACGTGCATTATGTCCAAAATTGCCTGTAATATTGTGTAGATGTAAGTTTTACTAGAATCAGGTTTGCAAATACAAAAATTGGGTTTTATGACAGTATACTATCACACTCAATATGACAGTATAACTGTCATACTAAATCCATCCATTTTCTTCCGCTTATCCGAGGTCGGGTTGCGGGGGCAGCAGCCTAAGCAGAGAGCCCAGACTTCCCTCTCCCCAGCCACTTCGTCCAGCTCTTCTCGGGGGATCCCGAGGCGTTCCCAGGCCATAGTCTTTCCAATGTATCCTAGGTCTTCCCCATGGCCTCCTGCCGTTCGGACCTAGGGAGGCGTTCGGGTGGCATCCTGAGCAGATGCCCGAACCACCTCATCTGGCTCCTCTCAATGTGGAGGAGCAGCGGCTTTACACTGAGTTCCTCCCAGATGACAGAGCTTCTCACCCTATCTCTAAGGGAGAGACCCACCACCCGGCGGAGGAAACTCATTTCGGCCGCTTGTACCCGTGACCTTGTCCTTTCGGTCATAACCCAAAGCTCATGACCATAGGTGAGGATGGGAACGTTGATCGACCGGTAAATTGAAAGCTTTTCCTTCTGGCTCAGCTCCTTCTTCACCACAACGGATCGATATAGCGTCCTCATTACTGAAGACGCCGCACCGATCCGCCTGTAGATCTCACAATCCACTCTATCCTCACTCGTGAACAAGACTCCTAGGTACTTGACTCCTTCACTTGGGGCAAGATCTCTTTCCCAACCTCGAGATGGCACTCCACCCTTTCCCGGGCGAGAACCATGGACTCGGACTTGGAGGTGCTGATTCTCATCCCAGTCGCTTCACTGCGAACCGATCCAATGAAAGCTGAAGATCTTGGCCAGTTGAAGCCATCAGGACCACATCATCTGCAAAAAGCAGAGACCTAATCCTGCAGCCACCAAACCAGGCGCAGTCATGGCGTTGAGGGGATCCTCAAAGCCATGACTGCGCCTAGATATTCTGTCCATTAAAGTTATGAACAGAATCGTTGACAAAGGGCAGCCTTGGCGGAGTCCAACCCTCACTGGAAAGGGGTACGACATACTGCCGGCAATGCGGACCAAGCTCTGACACTGATCATACAGGGAGACACCCGCCACAATCAGACATGCCGATACTCCATACTCTCTGAGCACTCCTCACAGGATTTACCGGGGGCCAAGGTCGAATGTCTTCTCCAAGTCCACAAAACTTATGTAGACTGGTTGGGCAAACTCCCATGCACACTCAAGGACCCTGCCGAGAGTATAGAGCTGGTCTACCGTTCCACGACCAGGACGAAAACCACACTGTTCGTCCTGGATCCGAGGTTCCTCCTCTCCATTACACATGAATAGACCTTACCGGGAAGGCTGAGGAGTGTGATCTACGATAGTTGGAACACACCCTCCGGTTCCCCTTCTTAAAGAGAGGAACCACCACCCCGGTCTGCCAATCCAGAGGTACCACCCCCGATGTAGACGCAATGTTGCAGAGTCTTGTCAACCAAGACTGCCCCACAGCATCCAGAGCCTTAAGAAACTCCGGACGGAGCTCATCCACCCCCGGGGCCTTGCCACCGAGGAGCTTTTTAACTACCTTGGCAACCTCAGCCCCAGAAATAGGAGAGCCCACCACAGACTTCCCAGGCACTGTTTCCTCATAGGAAGACGTGTTGGTGGGACTGAGGAGGTCTCGCTTGGCCTGTCGGTATGCCCACTGCCTCTGGAGTCCCATGAGCCAAAAGGACCCGGTGGCTCTTTCTTCAGCTTGACAGCATCCCTCACTGCTGGTGGATTACCGCCACGACAGGCACCAAACACCTTGCGGCCACAGCTTCAATCAGCTGGCTCAACAAAAGAGGAACGGAACATGGTCCACTCAGACTCAATGTCCAGCACCTCCCTCGTGACATGTTCAAAGTTCTTCCGGACATGTTCAAAGTTCTTCAGGAGACTCTGCTTGGTGTTCCCAGCAGACCCTTACAATGCGTTTGGGCCTGCCAGGTCTGACCGGCATCCTCCCCTACCATCGGAGCCAGCTCACCACCAGGTGGTGGTTGGTAGAAAGCTCTGCCCCTCTCTTCACCGAGTGTCCAAAACATGAGGCCGCAAATCCCATGACACAACTACAAAGTCAATCATGCGGCCGAGGGTGTCCTTGTGCCAAGTGCACATATGGACACCCTTATGTTTGAACATTGTGTTTGTTATGGACAATCCGTGACAAGCACAAAAGTCCAATAACAAAGCACCACTTGGGTTCAGATCCGGGTGGCCATTTTTCCCAATCACGACTCTCCAGGTTTCACTGTCGTTGCCAACATAGCGTTGAAGTCCACCAGCAGAACAAGGGAATCACCCGAGGGAGCACTCTCCAGTACTCCCTCAAGGGAATCCAAAAAGAGTTGGTACTCTGAGCTGCTGTTTGGTGTGTAAACACAAACAACAGTCAGGACCCGTCACCCAACCCGAAGGCTGAAGGAAGCTACCATCTCGTCTATTGGGTTTAAAGTCCAACGTGCAGGCTTTGAGCCGGAGGGCAACAAGAATTGCCACCCCAGCCTCTCATTAGTTGCAACGCCAGTGTGGAATCTCTTCCACTCTGGCGTTGCAAGTAATGTAAGTTCAGCTCAGTCCAGCCCCTCTGAGAGAACAGGTTCCAGAGCCCTTGCTGTGAGTCCAACTATATCTAGCTGGGAACGTCTCCACCTCAAGCACCAGCTCAGGCTCCTTCCCTCCCAGCGAGGTGACGTTCCATGTCCCAAGAGCGAGCTTAAGTAGCCGATAATCGGACCACCAAGTGCCCTGCCTTCGGCTGCCGCCCAGCTCACACTGCACCCTCTATGACCCAGCCCATGAGTGGTGAGCCCTGGAGGGGGGGATCCACGTTGCCTCTTCGAGCTGAGCACGGCTGGGCCCCATGGGGACAGGCCCGACAATCGCCATCGTGCCACACCTCTGGGCCTGGCTCCACAGGGGAGCCACGGTGACCTGCGTCCGGGCGAGAAAAAATCTAGGTCCTCAATTGTACTTTTAATAAAGGTCTTAGAGCTGCTCTTTGTCTGATCCCTCACCTAGGACCTGTTTGTCTTGGGAGACCATAGAAGCCCCCGGACAACATAGTTCCTGGATCAGTGGGACACGCAAACCACAAAGGTGGCGGCTCAGAAAGCAGGTTATATAAATATAACTCCAAAACCAAACATGCAATATGTCTAAACATGCCTGTAATATTGTATCAATGTCAGTTTTCCTAGAATCGGTTGTTTTTGTAAGGTTTGCAAATACAAAAATTAGGTTTTACTCACAATGACAAAATCACACTCAATATGACAAAAAAATGGCTAATAATGCCTGAAATAATGAATCATTGGGAGTTTTACTGAGTTTTACATTTTGCAAACACAAAAAGTAGTTTTTTACTTGACTTTAATGTTCTTAGAACCCTGAGATAATGGGAAAAAAGCAATAAAAATGTATTTAAACCTAACTCCTAACAACACATGCAAAATGGCTAATAATGCCTAGGGAGACATGTAACGTTGTTAGTTTAAAAAAATGATCTTTTTTAAAGATATCAAAGACACAAGCTAGTTTTTTTTATTCAATATGACAGTATAACAGTCATACTAAATATGAAAGTTATATAAACATAACTCCAAAACCAAACATGTGTCATGTCTAAAAATGCCTGTAATAATGTATTTATGTGAGTTTGTAAGGTTTGCAAAAACAAAAAGTAGTTTTTTACTCAATATGAAAGTAATGTTCTTAGAATCCTGAGATAATGCGAAAAAAGCAATACAAATGTATTCAAACACAAATTTTAAACCAAATATGTAAAATGTCTAAAAATGCCTGTAATATTGAATCTGTATAAGTTTTACTAGAATCAATTGTTTTTGTAAGGTTTGCAAATACAAAAATTAGGTTTTACACATAATGACACTAAAACTGTAACACTCAATATGACAATTATTTATGTATAACTCCTAACCACACATGAAACATGTCTAATAATGCGTGAAAAAATTTATCTTTGTGAGTGTTACTAGAAACATTTTCTTTTGTAAGGTTTGCAAAGACAGGTTAGTTTTTTTTTACTCAATATGACAGTATAACTGCCACACTCAATATGACAGTTATTTAAACATAACTCTTAAACTACACATGAAAAATTATTAACAATGCCTGAAATAATGCATTCTTGTAAGTTTTACTCGAAACATATGCTTTTTTAAGGCTTGCAAACACAAAAATTATTTCTTTACTCAATATGACAGTAATGTTCTAAAATTCTGAGAAAATACGAACAAATTAATAAAAATGATTCCAACATAATTCCTAAACCAAACATGCAAAATGTCTAAAAATGTCTGTAATATTGAATCCATGTGAGTTTTACTAGATTTAAATGATTTTGTAAAGATTGCAAATACATAAATTAGGTTTTACTTACTATGTCATAACTGACAGTATATGACAGTTATTTAACCATAACTCAAACCACACATGAAAAATGGCTAATAATGCCTGAAATAATGCATCCTTGGCCGTTTTACTCGAAACACATGCTTTTTTAAATCTTGCAAACACAAAAAGTAGTTTTTTACTCAACATGACTGTAATGTTCTTAAAATCCTGAGATAATGCGAAAAAAGCAATAAAAATGTATTTAAACATTACTCCTAAACAACATATGCAAAATGGCTAATAATGCCTGGAAACATGTATCTTTGTTAGTTTTACTGGAAAAATTATCTTTTGTAAAGTTTGCAAAGACACAAGCCAGTTTTTTTTTAATTCAATATGACAGTATAACAGTCATACTAAATATGAAAGTTATATAAACATAACTCCAAAACCAAACGTGTGTCATGTCTAAAATTGCCTATAATAATGTATTTATGTGAGTTTGTAAGGTTTGCAAAAACAAAAAGTAGTTTTTTCCTCAATATGAAAGTAAGGATTTTAGAATCCTGAGATAATGCGAAAAAAAGCAATAAAAATGTATTTAAACATAATTCCTAAACAAACCATGCAAAATGGCTATTAATGCCTGGAGACATGTATCTTTGTTAGTTTTACTAGAAAAATTATCTTTTGTAAAGATATCAAAGACACAAGCTAGTTTTTTTTATTCAATATGACAGTATAACAGTCCTACTAAATATGAAAGTTATCAAAACATAACTCCAAAACCAAACATGTGTTATGTCTAAAAATGCCTGTAATTATGTATTTATGTGAGTTTGTAAGGTTTGCAAAAACAAAAAGTAGTTTTTTACTCAATATGAAAGTAATGATCTAAGAATCCTGAGATAATGCGAAAAAAGCAATAAAAATGTATTTAAACATAATTCCTAAACAACCCATGCAAAATGGGTAATAATGCCTGGAGACATGTATCTTTGTTAGTTTTACTCGAAAAATGATCTTTTGTAAAGTTTGCAAAGACACAAGCTAGTTTTTTTTTTACTTAATATGACAGTATAACAGTCATACTAAATATAAAAGTTATATAAACATAACTCCAAATCCAAACATGTGTCATGTCTAAAATTGTCTGTAATAATGTATTTATGTGAGTTTGTAAGGTTTGCAAAAACAAAAAGTAGTGTTTTACTCAATATGAAAGTAATGATCTTAGAATCCTGAGATAATGCGAAAAAAGCAATACAAATGTATTCAAACACAACTTTTAAACCAAACATGTAAATTGTCTAAAAATGCCTGTAATATTGAATATATGTAAGATTTACTAGAATCAATTGTTTTTGTAAGGTTTGCAAATACAAAAATTAGGTTTTACACATAATGACATTATAACTTTAACACTCAATATGAAAGTTATTTAATTATAACTCCTAAATACACATGAAACATGTCTAATAGCGTGAAAAAAATTATCTTTGTGAGTGTTGCTAGAAACATTTTCTTTTGTAAGGTTTGCAAAGACACAAGTTAGTTTTTTTTAACTCAATATGACAGTATAACGCCACACTCAATATGACAGTTATTTAAACATAACTCCTAAACCACACCTGAAAAATGGCTAATAATGCCTGAAATAATGCATCTTTGGGAGTTTTACTGGAAACATATGCTTTTTTTAAGGCTTGCAAACACACAAATTATTTTTTTACTCAATATGACAGTAATGTTCTAAAAATCCTGAGATAATGTGAAAAAGGCAATACAAATGTATTACAACATAATTCCTAAACCAAACATGCAAAATGTCTGAAAATGCCTGTAATATTGAATCCATGTGAGTTTTATTTGAATCAGTTGTATGGTTTGCTAATACAAAAATTGGGTTTTATGACAAACACAAGTTAGTTATTTTACTCAATATAACAGTTTAGCTGTCATACTATATATGAAAGTTATATAAACATAACTCCAAAACCAAACATGCATTATGTCCAAAACTGCCTGTAATATTGTATGTATGTGAGTTTTACTAGAATCAGGGTTTCAAATACAAAAATTGGGTTTTATGACAGTATACTGTCACACTCAATATGACAGTTATTTAAACATAACTCAAACAACACATGCAAAATGGCTAATAATGCCTGGAGCATGTATCTTAGTTAGTTTTACTAGAAACATGGTATTTTGTAAGGTTTGCAAAGACACAAGTTAGTTGTTTTTTTTATTCAATATGACAGTATAACTGTCATACTAAATATGAAAGTTATATAAACATTACTCTAAAACCAAACATGCATTATGTCTAAAAATATCTGTAATATTGTATCTGTGTGAGTTTAACTAGATTTAGTTGTTTTTGTAAGGTTTGCAAATACAAAATAAGGGTTTTACTCATTATGACAGTTTACAGTCACACTCAATCTGACAGTTATTTATTTAAACATAACTCCTAAACCGCACATGCAAAATGGCTAATAATGCCTGGAGATATGTATCTTTGTGAGTTTTACTAGAAACATTATATTGTATAAGGTTTAGTTAGTTTTTGTACTCAATCTGACAGTATAACTGTCATTCTAAATCCATCCATTTTCTTCCGCTTATCCGAGGTCGGGTTGCGGGGGCAGCAGCCTGAGCAGAAAATCCCAGACTTCCCTCTCCCCAGCCACTTCGTCCAGCTCTTCTCGGGGTATTCCGAGGCGTTCCCAGGCCAGCCGGGGACATAGTCTTTCCAATGTGTCCTAGGTCTTCCCCGTGGCCTCCTGCCACACCTCCCTAGAGGCGTTCGGGTGGCATCCTGAGCAGATGCCCGAACCACCTCATGGCTCCTCTCAATGTGGAGGAGCAGCGGCTTTACTTTGAGTTCCTCCCGGATGACAGAGCTTCTCACCCTGTCTCTAAGGGAGAGACCCACCACCCGGCAGAGGAAACGCATTTCGGCCGCTTGTCCTTTCGGTCATAACCCAAAGCTGGTAACGTAGATCGACGGTAAATTGAGAGCTTTTCCTTCTGGCTCAGCTCCTTCTTCACCACAACGGATCGATATAGCGTCCTCAATACTGAAGACGCCGCACCAATCCGCCTGTGGATCTCTCGATCCACTCTATCCTCACTCGTGAACAAGACTCCTAGGTACTTGAACTCCTCCACTTGGGGCAAGATCTCCTCCCCAACCTGGAGATGGCACTCGACCCTTTCCTGCGTGGACTTGGACTTGGAGGTGCTGATTCTCATCCCAGTCGCTTCACACTCAAGGACCCTGCCGAGAGTATAGACCTGGTCTACCGTTCCACGACCAGGACGAAAACCACACTGTTCGTCCTGGATCCGAGTTTCCTCCTCTCCAGTACACATGAATAGACCTTACCGGGAAGGCTGAGGAGTGTGTTTCACGATAGTTGGAACACACCCTCCGGTTCCCCTTCTTAAAGAGAGGAACCACCACCCCGGTGTGCCAATCCAGAGGTACCGCCCCCAATGTTCACGCGATGTTGCAGAGTCTTGTCAACCAAGACAGCCCCACAGTATCCAGAGCCTTAGGGAACTCATCCACCACCGGGGCCTTGCCACAGAGGAGCTTTTTAACTACCTAGGCAACCTAAGCCCCAGAAATAGGAGAGTCCACCACAGATTCCCCAGGCACTGCTTGGCCTGTCGGTATGCCCGCTGCCTCTGGAGTCCCATGAGCCAAAAGGACCCGATAGGCTCTTTTTTCAGCTTGACAGCATCCCTCACTGCTGGTGGCCACCAGCGAGTTCTAGGATTACCGCCACGACAGGCACCAAACACCTTGCGGCCACAGCTCCAATCAGCAGGCTCGACAAGAGAGGCACGGAACATGGTCCACTCAGACTCAATGTCCAGCACCTCCCTCATGACATGTTCAAAGTTCTTCCTTATGTTTGAACATTGTGTTTGTTATGGACAATCTGTGACGAGCACAAAAGTCCAATAACAAAGCACCACTTGGGTTCAGATCCGGGTGGCCATTTTTCCCAATCACAACTCTCCAGGTTTCACTGTCCTTGCCAACATGAGCATTGAAGTCCCCCAACAGAACAAGGGAATCACCCGAGGGAGCACTCTCCAGTACTCCCTCAAGGGAATCCAAAAAGAGTGGGTACTCTGAGCTGCTGTTTGGTGCGTAAACACAAACAACAGTGAGGACCCGTCACCCAACCCGAAGGCGGAGGGA
Source organism: Entelurus aequoreus (assembly GCF_033978785.1). NCBI lineage: Eukaryota > Metazoa > Chordata > Actinopteri > Syngnathiformes > Syngnathidae > Entelurus > Entelurus aequoreus. The sequence goes on along the minus strand of NC_084756.1, from coordinate 616,150 downwards.
AGCTACCATCTCGTCTACTGGGTTAAAGTCCAACGTGCAGGCTTTGAGCAACAACAATTGCCACCCCAGCCTCTCATTGCTTGCAACGCCAGAGTGGAAGAGAGTCCAGCCCCTCTTGAGAGAACAGGTTCCAGAGCCCTTGCTGTGCGTCGAAGTGAGTCCAACTATATCTAGCCGGAACTTCTTCACCTCGCGCACCAGCTCAGGCTCTTTCCCTCCCAGCGAGGTGACGTTCCACGTCCCAAGAGCGAGCTTATGTAGCCGATAATCGGACCGCCAAGTGCCCTGCCTTCGGCTGCCGCCCAGTTCACACTGCATCCGACCTCTATGACCTCAATGGGCCCATGAGTGGTGAGCCCATTGGAGGGTTGACCCACGTTGCCTCTTCGAGCTGAGCCCGGCAGGGCCCCATGGAGACAGGCCCGGCCACCAGTAGCTCGCCATCGTGCCCCACCTCTGCGCCTGGCTCCACAGGGGAGCCACGGTGACCTGCGCCTGGTCGAGAAAAAATCTAGGTCCTCGATTTGTACTTTTCATAAAGGTCTTTGAGCTGCTCTTTGTCTGATCCCTCACCTAGGACCTTTTCTCAGGGGATCCCGAGGCGTTCCCAGGCCAGCCGGGAGACATAGTGTTCCCAATGTGTCCTGGGTCTTCCCTGTGGCCTCCAGGATGACAGAGCTTCACCTTCACCAGGGGTGTCAAACTCAAATACAGAGTGGGCCAAAGTTTAAAACTGAACAAAGCCGCGGGCCAAGGTTGAACAAATTAACCTTTTAATAGGGACCCAAACAAGTTTTGCATTGAATATTGAACAAGCAAGGCTTATATAACTTTATAGTGACATGCAAAATCGAGTTTCAAATAATAATAATAATAATTAAAAAATATCAATTGCATATCAAATACAATTTAAATAAAAATTGAATGCCTCTTTTCTATTTGCAGCCTTCTGAGGTAAATATCAACATTAACTTTTTCCACAGGCTAATACATTTGAAAATAAAATAAGAACGAATAAAACAACCATTCAGGACTTTAAACTGCTCAGTTTGCAAAACACTGATCTAATTTGATGTGCCCAAGCCAGATACCTGGCATCTTTTTTTAGATGCTAGTTCTTTAATGTCGGGGCTCAGGCTTTGAGCTGAGGCAACTTTCATTATCGAACGAAGGTGTTCAACAGTCATATCTCGTACACCCAATTCTGACATCATTCACACCCAGTCACAAGATATGTGCAGCTTCAGCACGTATACACAAATGAATGCAACGCATACTTCATCAACAGCGATACAGGTTACACTGAGGGTGCCAGTATAAAAAACTTTAACACTGTTAGAAATATACGCCACACTGTGAACCCACACCAAACAAAAATAAAAAACACTTTTCGGGAGAACATCCGCACCGTAACATAACATAAACACAAAAGAACAAATACCCAGAATCTTTTGCAGCACTAACTCTTTCGGGACGCTACAAAATACACCCCCGCTACCACCAAATTTGGCCCACGGGCCAGAGTTTGACACCCATGACCTTCACTGTAAAAAATTACTGTAAAAATAAAAAATACAATTACAGTTATATACTCCATCCATCCATCCATTTTCTACCGCTTATTCCCTTCGGGGTCGCAGGGGGCGCTGGAGCCTATCTCAGCTACAATCAGGCGGAAGGCGGGGTACACCCTGGACAAGTCGCCACCTCATCGCAGGGCCAACACAGATAGACAGACAACATTCACACTCACATTCACACACTAGGGCCAATTTAGTGTTGCCAATCAACCTATCATGTTCTTCTTAAATGCAGTTAAGTACTGTAAATTTTGTTGCATTTTTCAAAAAACATCGACCAGCAGTAAGTTACTGTAAAACCTACAGTGTAATTCAGTATTTTTCAGACTTGTTTCTTGGGTACGCCCACAATTCGTCCAACCGAGCTTCATTTCACCTGGCCGACCCTGCTAAATCCATCCTACTGCATCGTGTGTTTTTGATAACAAGGTAAGAGTCACTTGTACCTTGATGTGTCATTTTCTGTTTGAATTACTTTATATATATATTTATAAAGTCCGAAATGACATAGCGTCACAGTCAGCATCACAGACACTATCGTTGACCACGCGCATGTACCGCCGCATGCTAGCTAGCTAAGTTTTCTTCTTTTTTGTCATAGTCATCATAAAAGATGATAACTTGCAACATATGTGCTACGACTTGCAGCAATGTATTTGCGTATGTTAGACACATGCGAAGTCATAGTTGTATGCCTAATGCATCGTTTAAGTGTGCTTTCCCTAAAAGCACAAGAGTTTTTTCCAACTTCTCAGCCTTCAAAACTCACAGCCGTCGTCATAAATATGGCAAGAGTAGGACTGATATGTATAGCGCAGAAGGTTTACCTTGTAATATTGTCTCATGTAGCGCGAAGTGCGATGATATACGGGCCTTTCTCCTGCATTTGAAAAGTCATATTACCGAAGGTAGGACAGTTACGTGCCCCTTCAGTCAATGTGAAAAAAGATTTACAGTTAAGTCTACTTTCACATCGCACGTGTCAAGGAAGCACTACGGCTACACTGAACGAAGTTTGACTTGATCAACAGCAAATCCAAGCAGCTCTTGTGTTATTAACACTGATGATGACTATTGTGATATGCAACTTGAGAATTCAGGATATTCCTGTTATAAAGACATGGAGGTCTACTTGCATTAAAAAAATGTTCACAGCACTGAAAAAAGGTTGAGAACCACTGCCTTAGGACAGTGGTTCTCAACCTTTTTTCTGTGATGTACCCCTGTGAACATTTTTTAAATTCAAGTACCCCCTAATCAGAGCAAAGCATTTTTGGTTGAAAAAAAGAGATAAAGAAGTAAAATACAGCACTATGTCATCAGTTTCTGATTTATTAAATTGTATAACAGTGCAAAATATTGCTCATTTGTTGTGGTCTTTCTTGAAATATTTGGAAAAAAAGATATAAAAATAACTAAAAACTTGTTGAAAAATAACCAAGTGATTCAATTATAAATAAAGATTTTTACACATAGAAGTAATCAACTTAAGTTGGGGATTGTAATAGAGATCCATCTGGATTCATGAACTTCATTCTCAACATTTCTTCACAAAAAAAAAAATCTTTAACATCAATATTTATGGAACATGTCCACTACGCTTTAACCAAGCCTCCATTGTTTTCTACATGGATAGTTGATTGACAGTTGGTGCCGTGTGGCACCGCCAGGTAGGGTCAAACCATCATGGCATGGGGGAAACTCTGGCTTTATGGTAATGAATGGAATAGCCTACTTGATTAGTTGTTCAGTTTATGAACTTACATTCATATTTTGTCGAAGTATTATTCAATAAATATATTTATAAAGGATTTTTGAATTGTTGCTATTTTTAGAATATTTAAAAAAAATCTCACGTACCCCTTGGCATACCTTCAAGTACCCCCAGGAGTACGCGTACCCCCATTTGAGAACCACTGCCTTAGGAGACTAGATGTAAACAGAGGAAAGAGAGAGCGAGTGAGGTGGCCATTCCAAATACTTTTAAAATGCTACCCATATTGGATACTGTTTAGGAACATAAACTGCATTTCTTGACTGTACCAGTTGCTGGTGACAAAGTCACAATAAAACGTTGGATGATCAGCATGGAAGGTGATGTCATCTGCAAAGGCGTCCAACCTAGCTTAATCTCAGGGCTTGCTGCCCTTCTTGCCACCTACTATGTGTTCAACTTGGAATACCAAGAGGAAGGTCCTCGGACATTGGAATTTGTTCAAAGGTAAATCCTCTTGATACTGTTAAAATACTGTTAGGATATTTTATTTTATATTTCTCACCTCTGTTCAGGAATTTCACGTGTCATTTCCCCAATTTGGTGCCTTAAACCAATGACTCTTCTGTTCCTTTGTGGACCTTCTTATTAGGGACCGACGCACCAGTTTGACTCTAGGATACAGAGAAGGTAGGTAATGTGCAGGTAAAGATATGTTGACTGGGTCAAAGAAGGAAGCACCTGTTTGACCCCAGGATGCAGAAAAAGTAGGTAATTTGCAGGTAAAGATATGTTGACTGGATGATGGCAGGAAGCACCAGCTTGACCCGAGAATGCAGAGCAAGTAGGTAATGTGCGGGTGAAGATATGTTGAATGGGTAAAATGGGTGAAAGAAGGAAGCGCAGGTGTGGTCGAGGCCATGCAGACAAGGTAGGTATGTGCAGGTGAAGATATGTTGTATGGTGAAAGAAAGAAGCACCAGTGTGACCCAAGGATGCAGGGAAGGTAGGTAATGTGCAGGTAAAGATATGTTGAATGGGTGAAGGCAGGAAACACCAGCTAGACGCCAGGATACAGAGAAGGTAGGTAATGTGCAGGTAAAGATATGTTGAATGAGTAAAGGTAGAAAGCACCAGCGTGACCACACTAACAGTGTAATGCCGCTAAACAGATGACAGTATTATGCTGTGAAGCGTATATTTGATACAGCACAGTACTGTGATACTTTTTACAGTAATAAACTGTAGTGATAAATCACAGTATGTGTGCTGTAGAAAAACAGTTTTATACTGGAACCATTAGCTGCCAGTAGGTTACTGTAATTAAACGGTGAAAATTCTTACAGTAAGGGAGAGACCCGCCACCCAGCGGAGAAAACTCATTTCGGCCGCTTGTACCCGTGATCTTGTCCTTTCGGTCATAACCCAAAGCTCATGACCATAGGTGAGGATGGGAACGTAGATTGACCGGTAAATTGAGAGCTTTTCCTTCTGGCGCAGCTCCTTCTTACCACAACGAATCGATATAGCGTCCTCATTACTGAAGACGCCGCACCGATCAGCCTGTGCATCTCACGATCCACTCTTCCCTCACTCATGAACAAGACTCCAGGTACTTGAACTCATCCACTTGGGGCAAGATCTCCTGCCCAACCTCGAGATGGCACTCCACCCTTTCCCGGGCGAGAACCTCGGACTTGGAGGTGCTGATTCTCATCCCAGTCGCTTCACACTCGGCTGCGAACCAATCCAATGAGAGCTGAAGATCCTGGCCAGTTAAAGCCAAAAGGACCACATCATCTGCAAAAAGGAGAGACCTAATCCTGCGGCCACCAAACCGGATCCCCTCAACGCCATGACTGCGTCTAGAAATTCTGTCCATAAAATTTATGAACACATTTGGTGACAACACGAGGGTTGGACTCCGGTCCAACCCTCACTGGAAAGGGGTCCGACTTACTGCTGGCAATGCGGACCAAGCTCTGACACTGATCATACAGGGAGCGACCAGCCACAATCAGACATGCCGATACCCCATACTCTCTGAGCACTCCCCACAGGACTTCCCGGGGTGGCCACGGTCGAATGTCTTCTCCGAGTCCACAAAGCACATGTAGACTGGTTGGACAAACTCCCATGCACACTCAAGGACCCTGCCGAGAGTATAGAGCTGGTCTACCGTTCCACGACCAGGACGAAAACCACACTGTTCGTCCTGGATCCGAGGTTCCTCCTCTCCAGTACACATGAATAGACCTTACCGGGAAGGCTGAGGAGTGTGATCTACGATAGTTGGAACACACCCTCCGGTACCCCTTCTTAAAGAGAGGAACCACCACCCCGGTCTGCCAATCCAGAGGTACCGCCCCTGATGTCCATGCGATGTTGCAGAGTCTTGTCAACTAAAACAGCCCCACAGCATCCAGAGCCTTAAGGAACTCCGGATGGAGCTCATCCACCCCCGGGGCCTTGCCACCGAGGAGCTTTTTAACTACCTTGGCAACCTCAGCCCCAGAAATAGGAGAGCCCACCACAGATTCCCCAGGCACTGCTTGGCCTGTCGGTATGCCCGCTGCCTCTGGAGTCCCATGAGCCAAAAGGACCCGATAGGCTCTTTCTTCAGCTTGACGGCATCCCTCACTGCTGGTGGCCACCAGCGGGTTCTAGGATTACCGCCACGACAGGCACCAAACACCTTGCGGCCACAGCTCCAATCAGCTGGCTTGAAAAGAGAGGCACGGATCATGATCCATTCAGACTCAATGTCCAGCACCTCCTTTGTGACATGTTCAAAGTTCCTCCGGAGGTGGAAAAAGAAACTCTCTCTGACAGGAGACTCTGCTAGGCATTCCCAAAAGACTCTCACAATGCTTTTGGGCCTGCCAGGTCCGTCCGGGATCTTACCCCACCATCGGAGCCAGCTCACCAGGTGGTGATCGGTAGAAAGCTCGCCCCTCTCTTCACCCGAGTGTCCAAAACATGAGGCCGCAAATCCCATGACACAACTACAAAGTCAATAATGGAACTGCGGCCGAGGGTGTCCTGGTGCCAAGTGCACATATGGACACCCTTATGTTTGAACATTGTGTTTGTTATGGACAATCCGTGACGAGAACAAAAGTCCAATAACAAAGCACCACTTGGGTTCAGATCCGGGTGGCCATTTTTCCCAATCACGACTCTCCAGGTTTCAAAGTCGTTGCCAACATGAGCGTTGAAGACCCCCAGCAGAACAAGGGAATCACCCGAGGGAGCACTCTCAAGGGAATCCAAAAAGAGTGGGTACTCTGAGCTGCTGTTTGGTGCGTAAACACCAACAACAGTCAGGACCCGTCACCCAACCCGAAAGCGGAGGGAAGCTACCATCTCGTCTTCTGGGTTAAGTCCAACGTGCAGGCTTTGAGCCGGGGGGCAACAAGAATTGCCAACCCAGCCTCTCATTACTTGCAACGCCAGAGTGGAAGAGAGTCCAACCCCTCTTGAGAGAACAGGTTCCAGAGCCCTTGCTGTGCGTCAAAGTGAGTCCAGCTTTATCTAGCCGGGAACTTCTCCACCTCGCGAGGTGACGTTCCACGTCCCAAGAGCGAGCTTATGTAGCCGATAATCGGACCGCCAAGTGCCCTGCCTTCGGCTTCCGCCCAGCTAACACTGCACCCGACCTCTATGACCCAGCCCATGAGTGGTGAGCCCTGGAGGGGGGATCCACGTTGCCTCTTCGAGCTGAGCACGGCTGGGCCCCATGGGGACAGGCCCGTCAATCGCCATCGTGCCACACCTCTGGGCCTGGCTCCACAGGGGAGCCACGGTGACCTGCGTCCGGGCGAGAAAAAATCTAGGTCCTCAATTGTACTTTTAATAAAGGTCTTTGAGCTGCTCTTTGTCCGATCCCTCACCTAGGACCTGTTTCTCTTGGGAGACCATAGAAGTCCCCGGACAACATAGTTCCTGGATCAGTGGGACACGCAAACCACAAAGGTGGCGGCTCAAAAAGCAGGTTATATAAATATAACTCCAAAACCAAACATGCAATATGTCTAAACATGCCTGTAATATTGTATCAATGTGAGTTTTCCTAGAATCGGTTGTTTTTGTAAGGTTTGCAAATACAAAAATTAGGTTTTACTCACAATGACAAAATCACACTCAATATGACAGTTATTTAAATATAACTCATAAACCACACAAAAAAATGGCTAATAATGCCTGAAATAATGAATCATTGGGAGTTTTACTGAGATTTACATTTTGCAAACACAAAAAGTAGTTTTTTACTTGACTGTAATGTTCTTAGAACCCTGAGATAAAGGGAAAAAAGCAATAAAAATTTATTTAAACCTAACTCCTAAACAACACATGCAAAATGGCTAATATGTTAGTTAGTTTAAAAAAATGATCTTTTGTAAAGATATCAAAGACACAAGCTAGTTTTTTTTATTCAATATGACAGTATAACAGTCATACTAAATATGAAAGTTATATAAACATAACTCCAAAACCAAACATGTGGCATGTCTAAAAATGCCTGTAATAATGTATTTAGGTGAGTTTGTAAGGTTTGCAAAAACAAAAAGTAGTTTTTTACTCATATGAAAGTAATGATCTTAGAATCCTGAGATAATGCGAAAAAAGCAATAAAAATGTATTTAAACTTAATTCCTAAACAACCCATGCAAAATGGGTAATAATGCCTGGAGACATGTATCTTTGTTAGTTTTACTAGAAAAATGATCTTTTGTAAAGATATCAAAGACACAAGCTAGTTTTTTTTATTCAATATGACAGTATAACAGTCCTACTAAATATGAAAGTTATCAAAACATAACTCCAAAACCAAACATGTGTCATGTCTAAAAATGTCTGTAATAATGTATTTATGTGAGTTTGTAAGGTTTGCAAAAACAAAAAGTAGTTTTTTACTCAATATGAAAGTAATGATCTTAGAATCCTGAGATAATGCGAAAAAAGCAATAAAAATGTATTTAAACATAACTCCTAAACAACCCAGGCAAAATGGGTAAAATGCTTAGAGACATGTATCTTTGTTAGTTTTACTAGGAAATGTATATTTTGTAAAGTTTGCAAAGACACAAGCTAGTTGTTTTTATTCAATAAGACAGTATAACAGTCATACTAAATATGAAAGTTATATAAACATAACTACAGAACTAAACGTGTGTCATGTCTAAAATTGCCTATAATAATGTATTTATGTGAGTTTGTAAAGTTTGCAAAAACAAAAAGTAGTTTTTTCCTCAATAAGAAAGTAAGGATTTTAGAATCCTGAGATAATGCGAAAAAAGCAATAAAAATGTATTTAAACGTAATTCCTAAACAACTCATGCAAAATGGCTAATAATGCCTGGAGACATGTATCTTTGTTAGTTTTACTAGAAAAATTATCTTTTGTAAAGTTTGCAAAGACACAAGCAGGTTGTTTTTATTCAATAAGACAGTATAACTGTCATACTAAATATATAAAAGTTATATAAACATAACTCCAAAACCAAACATGTGTCATGTCTAAAAATGTCTGTAATAATGTATTTATGTGAGTTTGTAAGGTTTGCAAAAACAAAAAGTAGTTTTTTACTCAATATGAAAGTAATGATCTTAGAATCCTGAGATAATGCGAAAAAAGCAATAAAAATGTATTTAAACATAACTCCTAAACAACCCAGGCAAAATGGGTAATAATGCCTGGAGACATGTATCTTTGTTAGTTTTACTAGGAAATGTATATTTTGTAAAGTTTGCAAAGACACAAGCTAGTTGTTTTTATTCAATAAGACAGTATAACAGTCATACTAAATATAAAAGTTATATAAACATAACTACAGAACTAAACGTGTGTCATGTCTAAAATTGCCTATAATAATGTATTTATGTGAGTTTGTAAAGTTTGCAAAAACAAAAAGTAGTTTTTTCCTCAATATGAAAGTAAGGATTTTAGAATCCTGAGATAATGTGAAAAAAGCAATAAAAATGTATTTAAACATAATTCCTAAACAACTCATGCAAAATGGCTAATAATGCCTGGAGACATGTATCTTTGTTAGTTTTACTAGAAAAATGATCTTTTGTAAAGTTTGCAAAGACACAAGCAGGTTGTTTTTATTCAATAAGACAGTATAACAGTCATACTAAATATAAAAGTTATATAAACATAACTCCAAAACCAAACATGTGTCATGTCTAAAAATGTCTGTAATAATGTATTTATGTGAGTTTGTAAGGTTTGCAAAAACAAAAAGTAGTTTTTTCCTCAATATGAAAGTAAGGATTTTAGAATCCTGAGATAATGCGAAATAAGCAATAAAAATGTATTTAAACATAATTCCTAAACAACTCATGCAAAATGGCTAATAATGCCTGGAGACATGTATCTTTGTTAGTTTTACTAGAAAAATGATCTTTTGTAAAGTTTGCAAAGACAAAAGCAGGTTGTTTTTATTCAATAAGACAGTATAACAGTCATACTAAATATGAAAGTTATATAAACATAACTCCAGAACCAAACGTGTGTCATGTCTAAAATTGCCTATAATAATGTATTTATGTGAGTTTGTAAAGTTTGCAAAAACAAAAAGTAGTTTTTTCCTCAATATGAAAGTAAGGATTTTAGAATCCTGAGATAATGCAAAAAAAGCAATAAAAATGTATTTAAACATAATTCCTAAACAACCCATGCAAAATGGCTAATAATGCCTGGAGACATTTATCGTTGTTAGTTTTACTAGAAAAATGATCTTTTGTAAAGATATCAAAGACACAAGCTAGTTTTTTTTATTCAATATGACAGTATAACAGTCCTACTAAATATGAAAGTTATCAAAACATAACTCCAAAACCAAACGTGTGTCATGTCTAAAAATGTCTGTAATAATGTATTTATGTGAGTTTGTAAGGTTTGCAAAAACAAAAAGTAGTTTTTTACTCATATGAAAGTAATGATCTTAGAATCCTGAGATAATGCGAAAAAACCAATAAAAATGTATTTAAACATAATTCCTAAACAACCCATGCAAAATGGGTAATAATGCCTGGAGACATGTATCTTTGTTAGTTTTACTAGGAAATGTATATTTTGTAAAGTTTGCAAAGACACAAGCTAGTTGTTTTTATTCAATAAGACAGTATAACAGTCATACTAAATATGAAAGTTATATAAACATAACTACAGAACTAAACGTGTGTCATGTCTAAAATTGCCTATAATAATGTATTTATGTGAGTTTGCAAAGTTTGCAAAAACAAAAAGTATTTTTTTCCTCAATATGAAAGTAAGGATTTTAGAATCCTGAGATAATGCGAAAAAAGCAATAAAAATGTATTTAAACATAATTCCTAAACAACTCATGCAAAATGGCTAATAATGCCTGGAGACATGTATCTTTGTTAGTTTTACTAGAAAAATGATCTTTTGTAAAGTTTGCTAAGACACAAGCAGGTTGTTTTTATTCAATAAGACAGTATAACTGTCATACTAAATATAAAAGTTATATAAACATAACTCCAAAACCAAACATGTGTCATGTCTAAAAATGTCTGTAATAATGTATTTATGTGAGTTTGTAAGGCTTGCAAAAACAAAAAGTAGTTTTTTACTCAATATGAAAGTAATGATCTTAGAATCCTGAGATAATGCGAAAAAAGCAATAAAAATGTATTTAAACATAACTCCTAAACAACCCAGGCAAAATGGGTAATAATGCCTGGAGACATGTATCTTTGTTAGTTTTACTAGGAAATGTATATTTTGTAAAGTTTGCAAAGACACAAGCTAGTTGTTTTTATTCAATAAGACAGTATAACAGTCATACTAAATATAAAAGTTATATAAACATAACTTCAAAACCAAACAGGTGTCATGTCTAAAAATGTCTGTAATAATGTATTTATGTGAGTTTGTAAGGTTTGCAAAAACAAAAAGTAGTTTTTTACTCATATGAAAGTAATGATCTTAGAATCCTGAGATAATGCGAAAAAAGCAATAAAAATGTATTTAAACATAATTCCTAAACAACCCATGCAAAATGGGTAATAATGCCTGGAGACATGTATCTTTCTTAGTTTTACTAGAAAAATGATCTTTTGTAAAGTTTGCAAAGACACAAGCTAGTTCTTTTTTTATTCAATATGACAGAATAACAGTCATACTAAATATAAAAGTTATATAAACATAACTCCAAAATCAACCATGTGTCATGTCTAAAAATGTCTGTAATAATGTATTTATTTGAGTTTGTAAGGTTTGCAAAAACAAAAAGTAGTTTTTTTACTCAATATGAAAGTAATGATCTTAGAATCCTGAGATAATGCGAAAAAAGCAATAAAAATGTATTTAAACATAATTCCTAAACAACTCATGCAAAATGGCTAATAATGCCTGGAGACATGTATCTTTGTTAGTTTTACTAGAAAATGATCTTTTGTAAAGTTTGCAAAGACACAAGCAGGTTGTTTTTATTCAATAAGACAGTATAACAGTCATACTAAATATAAAAGTTATATAAACATAACTCAAAAACCAAACATGTGTCATGTCTAAAAATGTCTGTAATAATGTATTTATGTGAGTTTGTAAGGTTTGCAAAAACAAAAAGTAGTTTTTTACTCATATGAAAGTAATGATCTTAGAATCCTGAGATAATGCGAAAAAAGCAATAAAATGTATTTAAACATAATTCCTAAACAACCCATGCAAAATGGGTAATAATGCCTGCCTTTGTTAGTTTTACTAGAAAAATGATCTTTTGTAAAGTTTGCAAAGACACAAGCTAGTTTTTTTTTATTCAATATGACAGAATAACAGTCATACTAAATATAAAAGTTATATAAACATAACTCCAAAATCAAACATGTGTCATGTCTAAAAATATCTGTAATAATGTATTTATGTGAGTTTGTAAGGTTTGCAAAAACAAAAAGTAGTTTTTTACTCAATATGAAAGTAATGATCTTAGAATCCTGAGATAATGCGAAAAAAGCAATAAAAATGTATTTAAACATAACTCCTAAACAACCCAGGCAAAATGGGTAATAATGCCTAGAGACATGTATCTTTGTTAGTTTTACTAGGAAATGTATATTTTGTAAAGTTTGCAAAGACACAAGCTAGTTGTTTTTATTCAATAAGACAGTATAACAGTCATACTAAATATGAAAGTTATATAAACATAACTCCAGAACCAAACGTGTGTCATGTCTAAAATTGCCTATAATAATGTATTTATGTGAGTTTGTAAAATTTGCAAAAACAAAAAGTAGTTTTTTCCTCAATATGAAAGTAAGGATTTTAGAATCCTGAGATAATGCGAAAAAAGCAATAAAAATGTATTTAAACATAATTCCTAAACAACTCATGCAAAATGGCTAATAATGCCTGGAGACATGTATCTTTGTTAGTTTTAATAGAAAAATGATCTTTTGTAAAGTTTGCAAAGACACAAGCTAGTTGTTTTTATTCAATAAGACAGTATAACAGTCATACTAAATATAAAAGTTATATAAACATAACTCCAAAACCAAACATGTGTCATGTCTAAAAATGTCTGTAATAATGTATTTATGTGAGTTTGTAAGGTTTGCAAAAACAAAAAGTAGTTTTTTACTCAATATGAAAGTAATGATCTTAGAATCCTGAGATAATGCGAAAAAAGCAATAAAAATGTATTTAAACATAACTCCTAAACAACCCAGGCAAAATGGGTAATAATGCCTGGAGACATGTATCTTTGTTAGTTTTACTAGGAAATGTATATTTTGTAAAGTTTGCAAAGACACAAGCTAGTTGTTTTTATTCAATAAGACAGTATAACAGTCATACTAAATATGAAAGTTATATAAACATAACTCCAGAACCAAACGTGTGTCATGTCTAAAATTGCCTATAAAAATGTATTTATGTGAGTTTGTAAGGTTTGCAAAAACAAAAAGTAGTTTTTTCCTTAATATGAAAGTAATGATCTAAGAATCCTGAGATAATGCGAAAAAAGCAATAAAAGTGTCTTTAAACATAATTCCTAAACAACCCATGCAAAATGGCTAATAATGCCTGGAGACATGTATCTTTGTTAGTTTTACTAGAAAAATGATCTTTTGTAAAGTTTGCAAAGACACAAGCTAGTTTTTTTTTAATTCAATATGACAGTATAACAGTCATACTAAATATAAAAGTTATATAAACATAACTCCAGAACCAAACGTGTGTCATGTCTAAAATTGCTTATAATAATGTATTCATGTGGGTTTGTAAGGTTTGCAAAAAGAAAAAGTAGTGTTTTATTCAATATGAAAGTAATGATCTTAGAATCCTGAGATAATGCGAAAAAAGCAATACAAATGTATTCAAACACAATTTTTAAACCAAACATGTAAATTGTCGAAAAATGCCTGTAATATTGAATCTATGTAAGTTTTACTAGAATCAATTGTTTTTGTAAGGTTTGCAAATACAAAAATTAGGTTTTACACATAATGACATTATAACTTTAACACTCAATATGAAAGTTATTTAATTATAACTCCTAAATACACATGAAACATGTTTAATAGCGTGAAAAAAAATTATCTTTGTGAGTTTGCTAGAAACATTTTCTTTTGTAAGGTTTGCAAAGACACAAGTTAGTTTTTTTAACTCAATATGACAGTATTACGCCACACTCAATATGACAGTTATTTAAACATAACTCCTAAACCACACCTGAAAAATGGCTAATAATGCCTGAAATAATGCATCTTTGGGAGTTTTACTGGAAACATATGCTTTTTTTAAGGCTTGCAAACACAAAAATTATTTGTATTGTATTATGTATTACAACATAATTCCTAAACCAAACATGCAAAATGTCTGAAAATGCCTGTAATATTGAATCCATGTGAGTTTTATTTGAATCAGTTGTATGGTTTGCTAATACAAAAATTGGGTTTTATGACAAACACAAGTTAGTTTTTTTACTCAATATAACAGTTTAGCTGTCATACTATATATGAAAGTTATATAAACATAACTCCAAAACCAAACCATTATGTCCAAAACTGCCTGTAATATTGTATTTATGTGAGTTTTACCAGAATCAGGGTTGCAAATACAAAAATTGGGTTTTATGACAGTATACTGTCACACTCAATATGACAGTTATTTAAACATAACTCAAACAACACATGCAAAATAGCTAATAATGCCTGGAGCATGTATCTTAGTTAGTTTTACTAGAAAAATGGTATTTTGTAAAGTTTGCAAAGACACAAGTTAGTTGTTGTTTTTGTTCAATATGACAGTATAACTGTCATACTAAATATTAAAGTTATATAAACATAACTCTAAAACCAAACATGCATTGTGTCTAAAAATGCCTGTAATATTGTATCTGTGTGGGTTTAACTAGATTTAGTTGTTTTTGTAAGGTTTGCAAATACAAAATAAGGGTTTTACTCACTATGACAGTTTACTGTCACACTCAATCTGACAGTTATTTATTCAAACATAACTCCTAAACCACACATGCAAAATGGCTAATAATGCCTGGAGATATGTATCTTTGTGAGTTTTACTAGAAACTTTATATTGTGTAAGGTTTAGTTAGTTTTTGTACTCAATCTGACAGTATAACTGTCATTCTAAATCCATCCATTTTCTTCCGCTTATCCGAGGTCGGGTTGCGGGGGCAGCAGCCTGAGCAGAAAATCCCAGACTTCCCTCTCCCCAGCCACTTCGTCCAGCTCTTCTCGGGGTATTCCGAGGCGTTCCCAGGCCAGCCGTGGACATAGTCTTTCCAATGTGTCCTAGGTCTTCCCCGTGGCCTCCTGCCACACCTCCCTAGAGGCGTTCGGGTGGCATCCTGAGCAGATGCCCGAACCACCTCATGGCTTCTCTCAATGTGGAGGAGCAGCGGCTTTACTTTGAGTTCCTCCCGGATGACAGAGCTTCTCACCCTGTCTCTAAGGGAGAGACCCACCACCCGGCAGAGGAAACGCATTTCGGCCGCTTGTCCTTTCGGTCATAACCCAAAGCTGGTAACGTAGATCGACGGTAAATTGAGAGCTTTTCCTTCTGGCTCAGCTCCTTCTTCACCACAACGGATCGATATAGCGTCCTCAATACTGAAGACGCCGCACCAATCCGCCTGTGGATCTCTCATTCCACTCTATCCTCACTCGTGAACAAGACTCCTAGGTACTTGAACTCCTCCACTTGGGGCAAGATCTCCTCCCCAACCTGGAGATGGCACTCGACCCTTTCCTGCGCGAGAACCATGGACTTGGACTTGGAGGTGCTGATTCTCATCCCAGTCGCTTCACACTCAAGGACCCTGCCGAGAGTATAGACCTGGTCTACCGTTCCACGACCAGGACGAAAACCACACTGTTCGTCCTGGATCCGAGTTTCCTCCTCTCCAGTACACATGAATAGACCTTACCGGGAAGGCTGAGGAGTGTGTTTCACGATAGTTGGAACACACCCTCCGGTTCCCCTTCTTAAAGAGAGGAACCACCACCCCGGTGTGCCAATCCAGAGGTACCGCCCCCAATGTTCACGCGATGTTGCAGAGTCTTGTCAACCAAGACAGCCCCACAGTATCCAGAGCCTTAAGGAACTCATCCACCACCCTTGCCACAGAGGAGCTTTTTAACTACCTAGGCAACCTAAGCCCCAGAAATAGGAGAGTCCACCACAGATTCCCCAGGCACTGCTTGGCCTGTCGGTATTGCCTCTGGAGTCCCATGAGCCAAAAGGACCCGATAGGCTCTTTCTTCAGCTTGACGGCATCCCTCACTGCTGGTGGCCACCAGCAAATTCTAGGATTACCGCCACGACAGGCACCAAACACCTTGCGGCCACAGCTCCAATCAGCAGGCTCGACAAGAGAGGCACGGAACATGGTCCACTCAGACTCAATGTCCAGCACCTCCCTCGTGACATGTTCAAAGTTCTTCCGTATGTTTGAACATTGTGTTTGTTATGGACAATCCGTGACGAGCACAAAAGTCCAATAACAAAGCACCACTTGGGTTCAGATCCGGGTGGCCATTTTTCCCAATCACGACTCTCCAGGTCTCACTGTCCTTGCCAACATGAGCATTGAAGTCCCCCAACAGAACAAGGGAATCACCCGAGGGAGCACTCTCCAGTACTCCCTCAAGGGAGTCCAAAAAGAGTGGGTACCCTGAGCTGCTGTTTGGTGCGTAAACACAAACAACAGTCAGGACCCGTCACCCAACCCGAAGGCGGAGGGAAGCTACCATCTCGTCTACTGGGTTAAAGTCCAACGTGCAGGCTTTGAGCAACAACAATTGCCACCCCAGCCTCTCATTGCTTGCAACGCCAGAGTGGAAGAGAGTCCAGCCCCTCTTGAGAGAACAGGTTCCAGAGCCCTTGCTGTGCGTCGAAGTGAGTCCAACTATATCTAGCCGGAACTTCTTCACCTCGCGCACCAGCTCAGGCTCTTTCCCTCCCAGCGAGGTGACGTTCCACGTCCCAAGAGCAAGCTTATGTAGCCGATAATCGGACCGCCAAGTGCCCTGCCTTCGGCTGCCGCCCAGTTCACACTGCATCCGACCTCTATGACCTCAATGGGCCCATGAGTGGTGAGCCCATTGGAGGGTTGACCCACGTTGCCTCTTCGAAAGGAGCCCGGCAGGGCCCCATGGAGACAGGCCCGGCCACCAGTCGCTCGCCATCGTGCCCCACCTCTGCGCCTGGCTCCACAGGGGAGCCACGGTGACCTGCGCCTGGGCGAGAAAAAATCTAGGTCCTCGATTTGTACTTTTCATAAAGGTCTTTGAGCTGCTCTTTGTCTGATTCCTCACCTAGGACCTGTTTGTCTAGGGGGACCCTATCAGGGGGCATAGAAGCCCCCGGACAACATAGCTCCTAGGATCAGTGGGACACGCAAACCACAAAGGCGGCGGCTCAGAAAGCAGTGTGAAGCGACTGGGATGAGAATCAGCACCTCCAAGTCCGAGGTTCTCGCCCGGGAAAGGGTGGAGTGCCATCTCGAGGTTGGGCAGGAGATCTTGCCCCAAGTGGATGAGTTCAAGTACCTGGAGTCTTGTTCATGAGTGAGGGAAGAGTGGATCGTGAGATGCACAGGCTGATCGGTGCGGCGTCTTCAGTAATGAGGACGCTATATCGATTCGTTGTGGTAAGAAGGAGCTGCGCCAGAAGGAAAAGCTCTCAATTTACCGGTCAATCTACGTTCCCATCCTCACCTATGGTCATGAGCTTTGGGTTATGACCGAAAGGACAAGATCACGGGTACAAGCGGCCGAAATGAGTTTTCTCCGCTGGGTGGCGGGTCTCTCCCTTACTGTAAGAATTTTCACCGTTTAATTACAGTAACCTACTGGCAGCTAATGGTTCCAGTATAAAACTGTTTTTCTACAGCACACATACTGTGATTTATCACTACAGTTTATTACTGTAAAAAGTATCACAGTACTGTGCTGTATCAAATATACGCTTCACAGCATAATACTGTCATCTGTTTAGCGGCATTACACTGTTATTTTAGTGTATCTACTGTAATATCCATTAACTGTTAATTACAGTAAAATAATTGTAAGCACTATAGACTGAGCTTTACAGTATAATGCCACTAGAAGTTAATGAGTTGAACTTTTAATTTTTCAAAATCAAAACCCCTGCAATCTGCTGGCATAAAAATGACTGGAGAAATGGCCTTGCAATATTATGTTTTTATTAACCAATTATTTTAAAGTGCATCAAATACATTCAATGTACATTTAGTGCATTCTTCTTATTTTCAGTAAAGCATTTTAACATGTCCACTTAATTTCTAACTGGAGACAAAACACTGAACACGAGTCCAGTGTTTAGTTGTCGGCTACATAAAGCCCCACTCAAAGTCTGTGAGATGTTTTATAAGGGTGGCTACGTGAGGATTTACAGTTGCTGCCTTTTTCTGGACCAGCTTCCCGGTCTTCTTGGACACCACCTTTCCCTGGCTAGCCTTTGTTCCCCTCTCAGGGTTAACGCCAATGAATCGCCTAAAAAAGAGAGAAAGCATATTATATATTCTGTTGTGATTGAAGATTACTTGCAGTCGATACAGAACCCCCCTCACATTGTTATTTAGGAATATGCACTGCACAAATATTAATATCAATTTTAGGATATATGTGAGCCTATACCATAACCACAGCTGTAGATGAGTGAATGCTCTAAAACCCATTAAGACAAATTCAGAGAGGAAGACAATGCTAAAGCCTCCCCAATCCCTCTCTCTATTTATGTTTTCTCTCCATCTACGGGACCGTGTATTTATGCTGATGTTTCCTGCTTTCACCATTTTAACATATCGTTACCTGCTCATTACCTATCTTCTCTGCATCCTGGGGTCACACTGGTGCTTCTTGCCTTTACCCATTCAACATATCTTTACCTGCACATTACCTACCTTCTCTGCATAGTGTGGTCACGCTGGTGCTTTGTACCTTTACCCATTCAACATATCTTTACCTGCACATTACCTACCTTCTCTGTATCCTGGAGTCAAGCTGGTGTTTCCTGCCTTTACTCATTCAACATATCTTTACCTGCACATTACCTACCTTCTCTGTATCCTGGCGTCTAGCTGGTGTTTCCTGCCTTCACCCATTCAACATATCTTTACCTGCACATTACCTACCTTCCCTGCATCCTTGGGTCACACTGGTGCTTCTTTCTTTCACCATACAACATATATTCACCTGCACATACCTACCTTGTCTGCATGGCCTCGACCACACCTGCGCTTCCTTCTTTCACCCATTCAACATACCTTCACCCGCACATTACCTACCTTCCCTGCATAGTGGGGTCACACTGGTGCTTCCTGCCTTTACCCATTCAACATATCTTCACCCGCACATTACCTACTTGCTCTGCATTCTCGGGTCAAGCTGGTGCTTCCTGCCATCATCCAGTCAACATATCTTTACCTGCAAATTACCTACTTTTTCTGCATCCTGGGGTCAAACAGGTTCTTCCTTCTTTGACCCAGTCAACATATCTTTACCTGCACATTACCTACCTTCTCTGTATCCTAGAGTCAAACTGGTGCTTCGGTCCCTAATAAGAAGGTCCACAAAGGAACAGAAGAGTCATTGATTTAAGGGACAAAATTGGGGAAATGACAAGTCAAATTCCTGAACAGAGGTGAGAAATATAAAATAAAATATCCTAACAGTATTTTAACAGTATCAAGAGGATTTACCTTTGAACAAATTCCAATGTCCGAGGACCTTCCTCTTGGTATTCCAAGTTGAACACATAGTAGGTGGCAAGAAGGGCAGCAAGCCCTGAGATTAAGCTAGGTTGGACGCCTTTGCAGATGACATCACCTTCCATGCTGATCATCCAACGTTTTATTGTGACTTTGTCACCAGCAACTGGTACAGTCAAGAAATGCAGTTTATGTTCCTAAACAGTATCCAATATGGGTAGCATTTTAAAAGTATTTGGAATGGCCACCTCACTCGCTCTCTCTTTCCTCTGTTTACATCTAGTCTCCTAAGGCAGTGGTTCTCAAATGGGGGTACGCGTACTCCTGGGGGTACTTGAAGGTATGCCAAGGGGTACGTGAGATTTTTTTTAAATATTCTAAAAATAGCAACAATTCAAAAATCCTTTATAAATATATTTATTGAATAATACTTCGACAAAATATGAATGTAAGTTCATAAACTGAACAACTAATCAAGTAGGCTATTCCATTCATTACCATAAAGCCAGAGTTTCCCCCATGCCATGACAGTTGGTGCCACACGGCACCAACTGTCAATCAACTATCCATGTAGAAAACAATGGAGGCTTGGTTAAAGCGTAGTGGACATGTTCCATAAATATTGATGTTAAAGATTTCTTTTTTTGTGAAGAAATGTTGAGAATGAAGTTCATGAATCCAGATGGATCTCTATTGCAATCCCCAAAGAGGGCACTTTAAGTTGATTACTTCTATGTGTAAAAATCTTTATTTATAATTGAATCACTTGTTTATTTTTCAACAAGTTTTTAGTTATTTTTATATCTTTTTTTCCAAATAGTTCAAGAAAGACCACAACAAATGAGCAATATTTTGCACTGTTATACAATTTAATAAATCAGAAACTGATGACATAGTGCTGTATTTTACTTCTTTATCTCTTTTTTTCAACCAAAAATGCTTTGCTCTGATTAGGGGGTACTTGAATTTAAAAAATGTTCACAGGGGTACATCACTGAAAAAAGGTTGAGAACCACTGTCCTAAGGCAGTGGTTCTCAACCTTTTTTTAGTGCTGTGAACATTTTTTTAATGCAAGTAGACCTCCATGTCTTCATAACAGGAATATCCTGAATTCTCAAGTTGCATATCACAATAGTCATCATCAGTGTTAATAACACGAGAGCTGTTTGGATTTGCTGTTGATCAAGTCAAACTTCGTTCAGTGTAGCCGTAGTGCTTCCTTGACGCGTGCGATGTGAAAGTAGACTTAACTGTAAAAAAAATTTCACATTGACTGAAGGGGCACGTAACTGTCCTACCTTCGGTAATATGACTTTTCAAATGCAGGAGAAAGGCCTGTATATCATCGCATTTCGCGCTACATGAGACAATATTACAAGGTAAACATTCTGCGCTATACATATCAGTCCTACTCTTGCCATATTTATGACGACGGCTGTGAGTTTTGAAGGCTGAGAAGTTGGAAAAAACTCTTGTGCATTTAGGGAAAGCACACTTAAACGATGCATTAGGCATACAACTATGACTTCGCATGTGTCTAACATACGCAAATACATTGCTGCAAGTCGTAGCACATATGTTGCAAGTTATCATCTTTTATGATGACTATGACAAAAAAGAAGAAAACTTAGGTAGCTAGCATGCGGCGGTACATGCGCGTGGTCAACGATAGTGTCTGTGATGCTGACATTTCGGACTTTATAAATATATATATAAAGTAATTCAAACAGAAAATGACACATCAAGGTACAAGTGACTCTTACCTTGTTATCAAAAACACACGATGCAGTAGGATGGATTTAGCTCGGTTGGACGAATTGTGGGCGGACCCAAGAAACAAGTCTGAAAAATACTGAATTACACTGTAGGTTTTATAGTAACTTACTGCTGGTCGATATTTTTTGAAAAATGCAACACAATTTACAGTACTTAACTGCATTTAAGAAGAACATGATAGGTTGATTGGCAACACTAAATTGGCCCTAGTGTGTGAATGTGAGTGTGAATGTTGTCTGTCTATCTGTGTTGGCCCTGCGATAAGGTGGCGACTTGTCCTGATTGTAGCTGAGATAGGCTCCAGCGCCCCCCGCGACCCCGAAGGCAATAAGCGGTAGAAAATGGATGGATGGATGGAGTATATAACTGTAATTGTATTTTTTATTTTTACAGTAATTTTTTACAGTGAAGGTCATGGGTGTCAAACTCTGGCCCGTGGGCCAAATTTGGCCCAACGTGTAATTTGACTTGGCCCTTGAGGCAATATCAAATTAACACTAAAGCTGGACCGTCGATTATACATTGCGGCAGTGCCACGGTAACACCGCATTCACCGCTACTTCTAATACTTGCCAACCCTCCCGGGAGTGACTCCAGAACTCCTCCCAAATTTTTTTTTTTTTTTTTCAGCTAGTCAAACGAGGGCCCAGTTTCATGTCAGTGCAGCTTCTGCACCCACACACACACACACCCACACACACACACACAATTGAATGCAACGCATACTTCATCAACAGCGATACAGGTTAAACTGACGGTAGCCAAATAAAAAACTTTAACACTTTTAGAAATATACGCCACACTGTGAATCCACACCAAACAAGAATGACAAACACATTTCGGGAGAACATCCGCACCGTAACACAACATAAACACAACACAACAAATACCCAGAACCCTTTGTAGCACTAAATCTTCCGGGACGCTACAAGGTGTGTGTGTGTGGGGGGGGGGAGGTTTGGTGGTAGCGGGGGTGTATTTTGTAGCATCCCGAAAGAGTTAGTGCTGCAAAAGATTCTGGGTATTTGTTCTTTTGTGTTTATGTTGTGTTACGGTGCGGATGTTCTCCCGAAAAGTGTTTTTTATTTTTGTTTGGTGTGGGTTCACAGTGTGGCGTATATTTCTAACAGTGTTAAAGTTTTTTATACTGGCACCCTCAGTGTAACCTGTATCGCTGTTGATGAAGTATGCGTTGCATTCATTTGTGTAAGCGTGCTGAAGCTGCACATATCTTGTGACTGGGTCTGAATGATGTTAGAATTGGGTGTACGAGATATGACTGTTGAACACCTTGTTTGATAATGAAAGTTGCCTCAGCTCAAAGCCTGAGCCCCGACATTAAAGAACTAGCATCTAAAAAAAGATGCCAGGTATCTGGCTTGGGCACATCAAATTAGATCAGTGTGTTGCAAACTGAGCAGTTTAAAGTCCTGAATGGTTGTTTTATTCATTGTTGTTTTATTTTCAAATGTATTAGCCTGTGGAAAAAGTTAATGTTGATATTTACCTCAGAAGGCTGCAAATAGAAAAGAGGCATTCAATTTTTATTTAAATTGTATTTGATATGCAATTGATATTTTTTAATTATTATTATTATTATTTATAACTCCATTTTGCATGTCACTATAAAGTTTATAAGCCTTGCTTGTTCAATATTCAATGCAAAACTTGTTTGGGTCCCTATTAAAAGGTTAATTTGTTCAACCTTAGCCTGCGGCTTTGTTCAGTTTTAAACTTTGGCCCACTCTGTATTTGAGTTTTCTCATTTTTCCCAATCACGACTCTCAAGGTTTCACTGTCGTTGCCAACATAGCGTTGAAGTCCACCAGCAGAACAAGGGAATCACCCGAGGGAGCACTCTCCAGTACTCCCTCAAGGGAATCCAAAAAGAGTTGGTACTCTGAGCTGCTGTTTGGTGTGTAAACACAAACAACAGTCAGGACCCGTCACCCAACCCGAAGGCTGAAGGAAGCTACCATCTCGTCTATTGGGTTTAAAGTCCAACGTGCAGGCTTTGAGCCGGGGGGCAACAAGAATTGCCACCCCAGCCTCTCATTGCTTGCAACGCCAGTGTGGAATCTCTTCCACTCTGGCGTTGCAAGTAATGAAAGTTCAGCTCAGTCCAGCCCCTCTGAGAGAACAGGTTCCAGAGCCCTTGCTGTGAGTCCAACTATATCTAGCTGGGAACGTCTCCACCTCAAGCACCAGCTCAGGCTCCTTCCCTCCCAGCGAGGTGACGTTCCATGTCCCAAGAGCGAGCTTATGTAGCCGATAATCGGACCACCAAGTGCCCTGCCTTCGGCTGCCGCCCAGCTCACACTGCACCCTCTATGACCCAGCCCATGAGTGGTGAGCCCTGGAGGGGGGATCCACGTTGCCTCTTCGAGCTGAGCACGGCTGGGCCCCATGGGGACAGGCCCGACAATCGCCACACCTCTGGGG
The DNA here is from genome assembly GCF_033978785.1 of Entelurus aequoreus. Taxonomy (NCBI): domain Eukaryota; kingdom Metazoa; phylum Chordata; class Actinopteri; order Syngnathiformes; family Syngnathidae; genus Entelurus; species Entelurus aequoreus. The sequence goes on along the minus strand of NC_084756.1, from coordinate 592,411 downwards.
AGCCACGGTGACCTGTGTCCGGGCGAGAAAAAATCTAGGTCCTCAATTGTACTTTTAATAAAGGTCTTAGAGCTGCTCTTTGTCTGATCCCTCACCTAGGACCTGTTTGTCTTGGGAGACCATAGAAGCCCCCGGACAACATAGTTCCTGGATCAGTGGCGGTGGCTCAGAAAGCAGGTTATATAAATATAACTCCAAAACCAAACATGCAATATGTCTAAACATGCCTGTAATATTGTATCAATGTGAGTTTTCCTAGAATCGGTTGTTTTTGTAAGGTTTGCAAATACAAAAATTTGGTTTTACTCACAATGACAAAATCACACTCAATATGACAAAAAAATGGCTAATAATGCCTGAAATAATGAATCATTGGGAGTTTTACTGAGTTTTACATTTTGCAAACACAAAAAGTATTTTTTTACTTGACTTTAATGTTCTTAGAACCCTGAGATAATGGGAAAAAAGCAATAACAATGTATTTAAACCTAGCTCCTAAACAACACATGAAAAATGGCTAATAATGCCTAGGGAGACATGTAACGTTGTTAGTTTAAAAAAATGATCTTTTGTAAAGATATCAAAGACACAAGCTAGTTTTTTTTATTCAATATGACAGTATAACAGTCATACTAAATATGAAAGTTATATAAACATAACTCCAAAACCAAACATGTGTCATGTCTAAAAATGCCTGTAATAATGTATTTATGTGAGTTTGTAAGGTTTGCAAAAACAAAAAGTAGTTTTTTACTCAATATGAAAGTAATGTTCTTAGAATCCTGAGATAATGCGAAAAAAGCAATACAAATGTATTCAAACACAAATTTTAAACCAAACATGTAAAATGTCTAAAAATGCCTGTAATATTGAATCTATATACGTTTTACTAGAATCAATTGTTTTTGTAAGGTTTGCAAATACAAAAATTAGGTTTTACACATAATGACACTAAAACTGTAACACTCAATATGACAATTATTTATTTATAACTCCTAACCACACATGAAACATGTCTAATAATGCGTGAAAAAAATTTATCTTTGTGAGTGTTACTAGAAACATTTTCTTTTGTAAGGTTTGCAAAGACAGGTTAGTTTTTTTTACTCAATATGACAGTATAACTGCCACACTCAATATGACAGTTATTTAAACATAACTCTTAAACTACACATGAAAAATGATTAACAATGCCTGAAATAATGCATTCTTGTAAGTTTTACTCGAAACATATGCTTTTTTAAGGCTTGCAAACACAAAAATTATTTCTTTACTCAATATGACAGTAATGTTCTAAAATTCTGAGAAAATACGAACAAATTAATAAAAATGATTCCAACATAATTCCTAAACCAAACATGCAAAATGTCTAAAAATGTCTGTAATATTGAATCCATGTGAGTTTTACTAGATTTAAATGATTTTGTAAAGTTTGCAAATACATAAATTAGGTTTTACTTACTATGTCATAACTGACAGTATATGACAGTTATTTAACCATAACTCAAACCACACATGAAAAATGGTTAATAATGCCTGAAATAATGCATCCTTGGCCGTTTTACTCGAAACACATGCTTTTTTAAATCTTGCAAACACAAAAAGTAGTTTTTTACTCAATATGACTGTAATGTTCTTAAAATCCTGAGATAATGCGAAAAAAGCAATAAAAATGTATTTAAACATTACTCCTAAACAACATAAGCAAAATGGCTAATAATGCCTGGAAACATGTATCTTTGTTAGTTTTACTGGAAAAATGATATTTTGTAAAGTTTGCAAAGACACAAGCCAGTTTTTTTTATTCAATATGACAGTATAACAGTCATACTAAATATGAAAGTTATATAAACATAACTCCAAAACCAAACATGTGTCATGTCTAAAAATGCCTGTAATAATGTATTAATGTGAGTTTGTAAGGTTTGCAAAAACAAAAAGTAGTTTTTTACTCAATATGAAAGTAATGATCGTAGAATCCTGAGATAATGCGAAAAAAGCAATAAAAATGTATTTAAACATAACTCCTAAACAACCCTGGCAAAATGGGTAATAATGCCTGGAGACATGTATCTTTGTTAGGTTTACTAGAAAATGTATCTTTTGTAAAGTTTGCAAAGACACAAGCTAGTTGTTTTTATTCAATAAGACAGTATAACAGTCCTACTAAATATGAAAGTTATCAAAACATAACTCCAAAACCAAACATGTGTTATGTCTAAAAATGCCTGTAATAATGTATTTATGTGAGTTTGTAAGGTTTGCAAAAACAAAAAGTAGTTTTTTACTCAATATGAAAGTAATGATCTAAGAATCCTGAGATAATGCGAAAAAAGCAATAAAAATGTATTTAAACATAATTCCTAAACAACCCATGCAAAATGGGTAATAATGCCTGGAGACATGTATCTTTGTTAGTTCTACTAGAAAAATGATCTTTTGTAAAGTTTGCAAAGACACAAGCTAGTTTTTTATTTATTTAATATGACAGTGTAACAGTCATACTAAATATAAAAGTTATATAATATAACTCCAAAACCAAACATGTGTCATGTCTAAAAATGTCTGTTTATGTGAGTTTGTAAGGTTTGCAAAAACAAAAAGTAGTGTTTTACTCAATATGAAAGTAATGATCTTAGAATCCTGAGATAATGCGAAAAAAGCAATACAAATGTATTCAAACACAACTTTTAAACCAAACATGTAAATTGTCTAAAAATGCCTGTAATATTGAATCTATGTAAGTTTTACTAGAATCATTTGTTTTTGTAAGGTTTGCAAATACAAAAATTAGGTTTTACACATAATGACATTATAACTTTAACACTCAATATGAAAGTTATTTAATTATAACTCCTAAATACACATGAAACATGTCTAATAGCGTGAAAAAATTATCTTTGTGAGTGTTGCTAGAAACATTTTCTTTTGTAAGGTTTGAAAAGACACAAGTTAGTTTTTTTTAACTCAATATGACAGTATAACGCCACACTCAATATGACAGTTATTTAAACATAACTCCTAAACCACACCTGAAAAATGGCTAATAATGCCTGAAATAATGCATCTTTGGGAGTTTTACTGGAAACATATGCTTTTTTTAAGGCTTGCAAACACAAAAATTATTTTTTTACTCAATATGACAGTAATGTTCTAAAAATCCTGAGATAATGTGAAAAAAGCAATACAAATGTATTACAACATAATTCCTAAACCAAACATGCAAAATGTCTGAAAATGCCTGTAATATTGAATCCATGTGAGTTTTATTTGAATCAGTTGTATGGTTTGCTAATACAAAAATTGGGTTTTATGACAAACACAAGTTAGTTATTTTACTCAATATAACAGTTTAGCTGTCATACTATATATGAAAGTTATATAAACATAACTCCAAAACCAAACATGCATTATGTCCAAAACTGCCTGTAATATTGTATATATGTGAGTTTTACTAGAATCAGGGTTGCAAATACAAAAATTGGGTTTTATGACAGTATACTGTCACACTCAATATGACAGTTATTTAAACAAAACTCAAACAACACATGCAAAATGGCTAATAATGCCTGGAGCATGTATCTTAGTTAGTTTTACTAGAAAAATGGTATTTTGTAAGGTATGCAAAGACACAAGTTAGTTGTTTTTTTTATTCAATATGACAGTATAACTGTCATACTAAATATGAAAGTTATATAAACATTACTCTAAAACCAAACATGCATTATGTCTAAAAATGTCTGTAATATTGTATCTGTGTGAGTTTAACTAGATTTAGTTGTTTTTGTAAGGTTTGCAAATACAAAATAAGGGTTTTACTCACTATGACAGTTTACAGTCACACTCAATCTGACAGTTATTTATTTAAACATAACTCCTAAACCACACATGCAAAATGGCTAATAATGCCTGGAGATATGTATCTTTGTGAGTTTTACTAGAAACATTATATTGTGTAAGGTTTAGTTAGTTTTTGTACTCAATCTGACAGTATAACTGTCATTCTAAATCCATCCATTTTCTTCCGCTTATCCGAGGTCGGGTTGCGGGGGCAGCAGCCTGAGCAGAAAATCCCAGACTTCCCTCTCCCCAGCCACTTCGTCCAGCTCTTCTCGGGGTATTCCGAGGCGTTCCCAGGCCAGCCGGGGACATAGTCTTTCCAATGTGTCCTAGGTCTTCCCCGTGGCCTCCTGCCACACCTCCCTAGAGGCGTTCGGGTGGCATCCTGAGCAGATGCCCGAACCACCTCATGGCTCCTCTCAATGTGGAGGAGCAGCGGCTTTACTTTGAGTTCCTCCCGGATGACAGAGCTTCTCACCCTGTCTCTAAGGGAGAGACCCACCACCCGGCAGAGGAAACGCATTTCGGCCGCTTGTCCTTTCGGTCATAACCCAAAGCTGGTAACGTAGATCGACGGTAAATTGAGAGCTTTTCCTTCTGGCTCAGCTCCTTCTTCACCACAACGGATCGATATAGCGTCCTCAATACTGAAGACGCCGCACCAATCCGCCTGTGGATCTCTCGATCCACTCTATCTATCTACTCGTGAACAAGACTCCTAGGTACTTGAACTCCTCCACTTGGGGCAAGATCTCCTCCCCAACCTGGAGATGGCACTCGACCCTTTCCTGCGTGGACTTGGACTTGGAGGTGCTGATTCTCATCCCAGTCGCTTCACACTCAAGGACCCTGCCGAGAGTATAGACCTGGTCTACCGTTCCACGACCAGGACGAAAACCACACTGTTCGTCCTGGATCCGAGTTTCCTCCTCTCCAGTACACATGAATAGACCTTACCGGGAAGGCTGAGGAGTGTGTTTCACGATAGTTGGAACACACCCTCCGGTTCCCCTTCTTAAAGAGAGGAACCACCACCCCGGTGTGCCAATCCAGAGGTACCGCCCCCAATGTTCACGCGATGTTGCAGAGTCTTGTCAACCAAGACAGCCCCACAGTATCCAGAGCCTTAAGGAACTCATCCACCACCGGGGCCTTGCCACAGAGGAGCTTTTTAACTACCTAGGCAACCTAAGCCCCAGAAATAGGAGAGTCCACCACAGATTCCCCAGGCACTGCTTGGCTGTCGGTATGCCCGCTGCCTCTGGAGCCCCTGAGCCAAAAGGACCCGATAGGCTCTTTCTTCAGCTTGACGGCATCCCTCACTGCTGGTGGCCACCAGCGAATTCTAGGATTACCGCCACGACAGGCACCAAACACCTTGCGGCCACAGCTCCAATCAGCAGACTCGACAAAAGAGGCACAGAACATGGTCCACTCAGACTCAATGTCCAGCACCTCCCTCGTGACATGTTCAAAGTTCTTCCTTATGTTTGAACATTGTGTTTGTTATGGACAATCCGTGACGAGCACAAAAGTCCAATAACAAAGCACCACTTGGGTTCAGATCCGGGTGGCCATTTTTCCCAATTACGACTCTCCAGGTTTCACTGTCCTTGCCAACATGAGCATTGAAGTCCCCCAACAGAACAAGGGAATCACCCAAGGGAGCACTCTCCAGTACTCCCTCAAGGGAATCCAAAAAGAGTGGGTACTCTGAGCTGCTGTTTGGTGCGTAAACACAAACAACAGTCAGGACCCGTCACCCAACCCGAAGGCGGAGGGAAGCTACTGGGTTAAAGTCCAACGTGCAGGCTTTGAGCAACAACAATTGCCACCCCAGCCTCTCATTGCTTGCAACGCCAGAGTGGAAGAGAGTCCAGCCCCTCTTGAGAGAACAGGTTCCAGAGCCCTTGCTGTGCGTCGAAGTGAGTCCGAACAATATCTAGCCGGAACTAGATATAGTTCAGGCTCTTTCCCTCCCAGCGAGGTGACGTTCCACGTCCCAAGAGCGAGCTTATGTAGCCGATAATTTGACCGCCAAGTGCCCTTCGGCTTCCGCCCAGTTCACACTGCATCTGACCTCTATGACCTCAATTGGAGGGTTGACCCACGTTGCCTCTTCGAGCTGAGCCCGGCAGGGCCCCATGGAGACAGGCCCGGCCACCAGTCGCTCGCCATCGTGCCCCACCTCTGCGCCTGGCTCCACAGGGGCGCCACGGTGACCTGCGCCTGGGCGAGAAAAAATCTAGGTCCTCGATTTGTACTTTTCATAAAGGTCTTTGAGCTGCTCTTTGTCTGATCCCTCACCTAGGACCTTTTCTCAGGGGATCCCGAGGCGTTCCCAGGCCAGCCGGGAGACATAGTGTTCCCAGTGTGTCCTGGGTCTTCCCCGTGGCCTCCAGGATGACAGAGCTTCACCTTCACCAGGGGTGTCAAACTCAAATACAGAGTGGGCCAAAGTTTAAAACTGAACAAAGCCGCGGGCCAAGGTTGAACAAATTAACCTTTTAATAGGGACCCAAACAAGTTTTGCATTGAATATTGAACAAGCAAGGCTTATAAACTTTATAGTGACATGCAAAATGGAGTTTCAAATAATAATAATAATAATTAAAACATATCAATTGCATATCAAATACAATTTAAATAAAAATTGAATGCCTCTTTTCAATTTTCAGCCTTCTGAGTTAAATATCAACATTAACTTTTTCCACAGGCTAATAAATTTGAAAATAAAATAACAATGAATAAAACAACCATTCAGGACTTTAAACTGCTCAGTTTGCAACACACTGATCTAATTTGATGTGCCCAAGCCAGATACCTGGCATCTTTTTTCAGATGCTAGTTCTTTAATGTCGGGGCTCAGGCTTTGAGCTGAGGCAACTTTCATTATCGAACAAGGTGTTCAACAGTCATATCTCGTACACCCAATTCTAACATCATTCAGACCCAGTCACAAGATATGTGCAGCTTCAGCACGCATACACAACTGAATGCAACGCATACTTCATCAACAGCGATACAGGTTACACTGAGGGTGCCAGTATAAAATTTTTTAACACTGTTAGAAATATACGCCACACTGTGAACCCACACCAAACAAAAATAAAAAACACTTTTCGGGAGAACATCCGCACCGTAACACAACATAAACACAAAAGAACAAATACCCAGAATCTTTTGCAGCACTAACTCTTTCGGGACGCTACAAAATACACCCCCGCTACCACCAAACCTCCCCCCCCCCCACACACACACACACACCTTGTAGCGTCCTGGAAGATTTAGTGCTACAAAGGGTTCTGGGTATTTGTTGTGTTGTGTTTATGTTGTGTTACGGTGCGGATGTTCTCCCGAAATGTGTTTGTCATTCTTGTTTGGTGTGGATTCACAGTGTGGCGTATATTTCTAAAAGTGTTAAAGTTTTTTATTTGGCTACCGTCAGTGTAACCTGTATCGCTGTTGATGAAGTATGCGTTGCATTCAATTGTGTGTGTGTGGGTGCAGAAGCTGCACTGACATGAAACTGGGCCGGCACTCGTTTGACTAGCTGAAAAAAAAAAAAAAAAATTCGGGAGGAGTGCTGGAGTCACTCCCGGGAGGGTTGGCAAGTATTAGAAGTAGCGGTGAATGCGGTGTTACCGTGGCACTGCCGCAATGTATAATCGACGGTCCAGCTTTAGTGTTAATTTGATATTGCCTCAAGGGCCAAGTCAAATTACACGTTGGGCCAAATTTGGCCCACGGGCCAGAGTTTGACACCCATGACCTTCACTGTAAAAAATTACTGTAAAAATAAAAAATACAATTACAGTTATATACTCCATCCATCCATCCATTTTCTACCGCTTATTCCCTTCGGGGTCGCGGGGGGCGCTGGAGCCTATCTCAGCTACAATCAGGACAAGTCGCCACCTCATCGCAGGGCCAACACAGATAGACAGACAACATTCACACTCACATTCACACACTAGGGCCAATTTAGTGTTGCCAATCAACCTATCATGTTCTTCTTAAATGCAGTTAAGTACTGTAAATTTTGTTGCATTTTTCAAAAAATATCGACCAGCAGTAAGTTACTGTAAAACCTACAGTGTAATTCAGTATTTTTCAGACTTGTTTCTTGGGTCCGCCCACAATTCGTCCAACCGAGCTTCATTTCACCTGGCCGACCCTGCTAAATCCATCCTACTGCATCGTGTGTTTTTGATAACAAGGTAAGAGTCACTTGTACCTTGATGTGTCATTTTCTGTTTGAATTACTTTATATATATATTTATAAAGTCCGAATTGTCAGCATCACAGACACTATCGTTGACCACGCGCATGTACCGCCGCATGCTAGCTAGCTAAGTTTTCTTCTTTTTTGTCATAGTCATCATAAAAGATGATAACTTGCAACATATGTGCTACGACTTGCAGCAATGTATTTGCGTATGTTAGACACATGCGAAGTCATAGTTGTATGCCTAATGCATCGTTTAAGTGTGCTTTCCCTAAATGCACAAGAGTTTTTTCCAACTTCTCAGCCTTCAAAACTCACAGCCCTCGTCATAAATATGGCAAGAGTAGGACTGATATGTATAGCGCAGAAGGTTTACCTTGTAATATTGTCTCATGTAGCGCGAAGTGCGATGATATACGGGCCTTTCTCCTGCATTTGAAAAGTCATATTACCGAAAGTAGGACAGTTACGTGCCCCTTCAGTCAATGTGAAAAAAGATTTAGAGTTAAGTCTACTTTCACATTGCACGCGTCAAGGAAGCACTACGGCTACACTGAACGAAGTTTGACTTGATCAACAGCAAATCCAAGCAGCTCTTGTGTTATTAACACTGATGATGACTATTGTGATATGCAACTTGAGAATTCAGGATATTCCTGTTATAAAGACATGGAGGTCTACTTGCATTAAAAAAATGTTCACAGCACTGAAAAAAGGTTGAGAACCACTGCCTTAGGACAGTGGTTCTCAACCTTTTTTCAGTGATGTACCCCTGTGAACATTTTTTAAATTCAAGTACCCCCTAATCAGAGCAAAGCATTTTTGGTTGAAAAAAAGAGATAAAGAAGTAAAATACAGCACTATGTCATCAGTTTCTGATTTATTAAATTGTATAACAGTGCAAAATATTGCTCATTTGTTGTGGTCTTTCTTGAACTATTTGGAAAAAAAGATATAAAAATAACTAAAAACTTGTTGAAAAATAACCAAGTGATTCAATTATAAATAAAGATTTTTACACATAGAAGTAATCAACTTAAAGTGCCCTCTTTGGGGATTGTAATAGAGATCCATCTGGATTCATGAACTTCATTCTCAACATTTCTTCACAAAAAAAGAAATCTTTAACATCAATATTTATGGAACATGTCCACTACGCTTTAACCAAGCCTCCATTGTTTTCTACATGGATAGTTGATTGACAGTTGGTGCCGTGTGGCACCGCCAGGTAGGGTCAAACCATCATGGCATGGGGGAAACTCTGGCTTTATGGTAATGAAAGGAATAGCCTACTTGATTAGTTGTTCAGTTTATGAACTTACATTCATATTTTGTCGAAGTATTATTCAATAAATATATTTATAAAGGATTTTGGAATTGTTGCTATTTTTAGAATATTAAAAAAAAATCTCACGTACCCCTTGGCATACCTTCAAGTACCCCCAGGAGTACGCGTACCCCCATTTGAGAACCACTACCTTAGGAGACTAGATGTAAACAGAGGAAAGAGAGAGCGAGTGAGGTGGCCATTCCAAATACTTTTAAAATGCTACCCATATTGGATACTGTTTAGGAACATAAACTGCATTTCTTGACTGTACCAGTTGCTGGTGACAAAGTCACAATAAAACGTTGGATGATCAGCATGGAAGGTGATGTCATCTGCAAAGGCGTCCAACCTAGCTTAATCTCAGGGCTTGCTGCCCTTCTTGCCACCTACTATGTGTTCAACTTGGAATACCAAGAGGAAGGTCCTCGGACATTGGAATTTGTTCAAAGGTAAATCCTCTTGATACTGTTAAAATACTGTTAGGATATTTTATTTTATATTTCTCACCTCTGATCAGGAATTTGACGTGTCATTTCCCCAATTTGGTGCCTTAAATCAATGACTCTTCTGTTCCTTTGTGGACCTTCTTATTAGGGACCGACGCACCAGTTTGACTCTAGGATACAGAGAAGGTAGGTAATGTGCAGGTAAAGATATGTTGACTAGGTCAAAGAAGGAAGCACCTGTTTGACCCCAGGATGCAGAAAAAGTAGGTAATTTGCAGGTAAAGATATGTTGACTGGATGATGGCAGGAAGCACCAGTGTGACCCCACTATGCAGGGAAGGTAGGTAATGTGCGGGTGAAGGTATGTTGAATGGGTGAAAGAAGGAAGCGCAGGTGTGGTCGAGGCTATGCAGACAAGGTAGGTATGTGCAGGTGAAGATATGTTGTATGGTGAAAGAAAGAAGCACCAGTGTGACCCAAGGATGCAGGGAAGGTAGGTAATGTGCAGGTAAAGATATGTTGAATGGGTGAAGGCAGGAAACACCAGCTAGATGCCAGGATACAGAGAAGGTAGGTAATGTGCAGGTAAAGATATGTTGAATGAGTAAAGGCAGGAAACACCAGCTTGACTCCAGGATACAGAGAAGGTAGGTAATGTGCAGGTAAAGATATGTTGAATGGGTAAAAGTAGAAAGCACCAGCATGACCACACTATGCAGAGAAGGTAGGTATTGTGCAGGTAAAGATATGTTGAATGGGTAAAGGCAAGAAGCACCAGTTTGACCCCAGGATGCAGAGAAGATAGGTAATGAGCAGGTAACGATATGTTAAATGGGTGAAAGCAGGAAACATCAGCGTAAATACACGGTCCCGTAGATGGAGAGAAAACATAAATAGAGTGAGGGATTGGGGAGGCTTTAGCATTGTCTTCCTCTCTGAATTTGTCTTAATGGGTTTTAGAGCATTCACTCATCTACAGCTGTGGTTATGGTATAGGCTCACATATATCCTAAAATGGATATTAATATTTGTGCAGTGCATATTCCTAAATAACAATGTGAGGGGGGTTCTGTATCGACTGCAAGTAATCTTCAATCACAACAGAATATCTAATATGCTTTCTCTCTTTTTTAGGTGATTCATTGGCGTTAACCCTGAGAGGGGAACAAAGGCTAGCCAGGGAAAGGTGGTGTCCAAGAAGACCGGGAAGCTGGTCCAGAAAAAGGCAGCAACTGTAAATCCTCACGTAGCCACCCTCATAAAACATCTCACAGACTTTGAGTGGGGCTTTATGTAGCCGACAACTAAACACTGGACTCGTGTTCAGTGTTTTGTCTCCAGTTAGAAATTAAGTGGACATGTTATAAATGTTAAAATGCTTTACTGAAAATAAGAAGAATGCACTAAATGTACATTGAATGTATTTGATGCACTTTAAAATAATTGGTTAATAAAAACATAATCTTGCAAGGCCATTTCTCCAGTCATTTTTATGCCAGCAGATTGCAGGGATTTTGATTTTGAAAAATTAAAAGTTCAACTCATTAACTTCTAGTGGCATTATACCTTAAAACTCAGTCTATAGTGCTTACAATTATTTTACTGTAATTAACTGTTAATGGATATTACAGTAGATACACTAAAATAACAGTGTAATGCCGCTAAACAGATGACAGTATTATGCTGTGAAGCGTATATTTGATACAGCACAGTACTGTGATACTTTTTACAGTAATAAACTGTAGTGATAAATCACAGTATGTGTGCTGTAGAAAAACAGTTTTATACTGGAACCATTAGCTGCCAGTAGGTTACTGTAATTAAACGGTCAAAATTCTTACAGTAAGGGAGAGACCCGCCACCCAGCGGAGAAAATTCATTTCGGCCGCTTGTACCCGTGATCTTGTCCTTTCGGTCATAACCCAAAGCTCATGACCATAGGTGAGGATGGGAACGTAGATTGACCGGTAAATTGAGAGCTTTTCCTTCTGGCGCAGCTCCTTCTTACCACAACGAATCGATATAGCGTCCTCATTACTGAAGACGCCGCACCGATCAGCCTGTGCATCTCACGATCCACTCTTCCCTCACTCATGAACAAGACTCCAGGTACTTGAACTCATCCACTTGGGGCAAGATCTCCTGCCCAACCTCGAGATGGCACTCCACCCTTTCCCGGGCGAGAACCTCGGACTTGGAGGTGCTGATTCTCATCCCAGTCGCTTCACACTCGGCTGCGAACCAATCCAATGAGAGCTGAAGATCTTGGCCAGTTAAAGCCAAAAGGACCACATCATCTGCAAAAAGGAGAGACCTAATCCTGCAGCCACCAAACCGGATCCCCTCAACGCCATGACTGCGTCTAGAAATTCTGTCCATAAAATTTATGAACACATTTGGTGACAACACGAGGGTTGGACTCCGGTCCAACCCTCACTGGAAAGGGGTCCGACTTACTGCTGGCAATGCGGACCAAGCTCTGACACTGATCATACAGGGAGCGACCCGCCACAATCAGACATGCCGATACCCCATACTCTCTGAGCACTCCCCACAGGACTTCCCGGGGTGGCCACGGTCGAATGTCTTCTCCAAGTCCACAAAGCACATGTAGACTGGTTGGACAAACTCCCATGCACACTCAAGGACCCTGCCGAGAGTATAGAGCTGGTCTACCGTTCCACGACCAGGACGAAAACCACACTGTTCGTCCTGGATCCGAGGTTCCTCCTCTCCAGTACACATGAATAGACCTTACCGGGAAGGCTGAGGAGTGTGATCTACGATAGTTGGAACACACCCTCCGGTTCCCCTTCTTAAAGAGAGGAACCACCACCCCGGTCTGCCAATCCAGAGGTACCGCCCCCGATGTAGACGCAATGTTGCAGAGTCTTGTCAACCAAGACTGCCCCACAGCATCCAGAGCCTTAAGGAACTCCGGACGGAGCTCATCCACACCGAGGAGCTTTTTAACTACCTTGGCAAACTCAGCCCCAGAAATAGGAGAGCCCACCACAGACTTCCCAGGCACTGTTTCCTCATAGGAAGACGTGTTGGTGGGACTGAGGAGGTCTCGTTTGGCCTGTCGATATGCCCACTGCCTCTGGAGTCCCATGAGCCAAAAGGACCCGGTGGCTCTTTCTTCAGCTTGACAGCATCCCTCACTGCTGGTGGATTACCGCCACGACAGGCACCAAACACCTTGCGGCCACAGCTTCAATCAGCTGGCTCAACAAGAGAGGAACGGAACATGGTCCACTCAGACTCAATGTCCAGCACCTCCCTCGTGACATGTTCAAAGTTCTTCCGGACATGTTCAAAGTTCTTCAGGAGACTCTGCTAGGTGTTCCCAGCAGACCCTTACAATGCATTTGGGCCTGCCAGGTCTGACCGGCATCCTCCCCTACCATCGGAGCCAGCTCACCACCAGGTGGTGGTTGGTGGAAAGCTCTGCCCCTCTCTTCACCGAGTGTCCAAAACATGAGGCCGCAAATCCCATGACACAACTACAAAGTCAATCATGCGGCCGAGGGTGTCCTTGTGCCAAGTGCACATATGGACACCCTTATGTTTGAACATTGTGTTTGTTATGGACAATCCGTGACAAGCACAAAAGTCCAATAACAAAGCACCACTTGGGTTCAGATCCGGGTGGCCATTTTTCCCAATCACGACTCTCCAGGTTTCACTGTCGTTGCCAACATAGCGTTGAAGTCCACCAGCAGAACAAGGGAATCACCCGAGGGAGCACTCTCCAGTCCTCCCTCAAGGGAATCCAAAAAGAGTTGGTACTCTGCGCTGCTGTTTGGTGTGTAAACACAAACAACAGTCAGGACCCGTCACCCAACCCGAAGGCTGAAGGAAGCTACCATCTCGTCTATTGGGTTTAAAGTCCAACGTGCAGGCTTTGAGCCGGGGGGCAACAAGAATTGCCACCCCAGCCTCTCATTAGTTGCAACGCCAGTGTGGAATCTCTTCCACTCTGGCGTTGCAAGTAATGAAAGTTCAGCTCAGTCCAGCCCCTCTGAGAGAACAGGTTCCAGAGCCCTTGCTGTGAGTCCAACTATATCTAGCCGGGAACGTCTCCACCTCAAGCACCAGCTCAGGCTCCTTCCCTCCCAGCGAGGTGACGTTCCATGTCCCAAGAGCGAGCTTATGTAGCCGATAAGGGCACTTGGTGGTCCCCAAGTGCCCTGCCTTCGGCTGCCGCCCAGCTCACACTGCACCCTCTATGACCCAGCCCATGAGTGGTGAGCCCTGGAGGGGGGATCCACGTTGCCTCTTCGAGCTGAGCACGGCTGGGCCCCATGGGGACAGGCCCGTCAATCGCCATCGTGCCACACCTCTGGGCCTGGCTCCACAGGGGAGCCACGGTGACCTGCGTCCGGGCGAGAAAAAATCTAGGTCCTCAATTGTACTTTTAATAAAGGTCTTTGAGCTGCTCTTTGTCTGATCCCTCACCTAGGACCTGTTTGTCTTGGGAGACCATAGAAGCCCCCGGACAACGTAGTTCCTGGATCAGTGGGACACGCAAACCACAAAGGTGGCGGCTCAAAAAGCAGGTTATATAAATATAACTCCAAAACCAAACATGCAATATGTCTAAACATGTCTGTAATATTGTATCAATGTGAGTTTTCCTAGAATCGGTTGTTTTTGTAAGGTTTGCAAATACAAAAATTAGGTTTTACTCACAATGACAAAATCGCACTCAATATGACAGTTATTTAAACATAACTCATAAACCACACAAAAAAATGGCTAATAATGCCTGAAATAATGAATCATTGGGAGTTTTACTGAGTTTTACATTTTGCAAACACAAAAAGTAGTTTTTTACTTGACTGTAATGTTCTTAGAACCCTGAGATAATGGGAAAAAAGCAATACAAATGTATTTAAACCTAACTCCTAAACAACACATGCAAAATGGCTAATATGTTAGTTAGTTTAAAAAAATGATCTTTTGTAAAGATATCAAAGACACAAGCTAGTTTTTTTTATTCAATATGACAGTATAACAGTCATACTAAATATGAAAGTTATATAAACATAACTCCAAAACCAAACATGTGTCATGTCTAAAAATGCCTGTAATAATGTATTTAGGTGAGTTTGTAAGGTTTGCAAAAACAAAAAGTAGTTTTTTACTCACATGAAAGTAATGATCTTAGAATCCTGAGATAATGCGAAAAAAGCAATACAAATGTATTTAAACTTAATTCCTAAACAACCCATGCAAAATGGGTAATAATGCCTGGAGACATGTATCTTTGTTAGTTTTACTAGAAAAATGATATTTTGTAAAGTTTGCAAAGACACAAGCTAGTTGTTTTTATTCAATAAGACAGTATAACAGTCATACTAAATATGAAAGTTATATAAACATAACTCCAGAACCAAACGTGTGCTATGTCTAAAATTGCCTATAATAATGTATTTATGTGAGTTTGTAAAGTTTGCAAAAAGAAAAAGTAGTTTTTTCCTCAATATGAAAGTAAGGATTTTAGAATCCTGAGATAATGCGAAAAAAGCAATAAAAATGTATTTAAACATAATTCCTAAACAACCCAGGCAAAATGGCTAATAATGCCTGGAGACATGTATCTTTGTTAGTTTTACTAGAAAAATGATCTTTTGTAAAGTTTGCAAAGACACAAGCAGGTTGTTTTTATTCAATAAGACAGTATAACAGTCATACTAAATATGAAAGTTATATAAACATAACTCCAGAACCAAACGTGTGTCATGTCTAAAATTGCCTATAATAATGTATTTATGGGAGTTTGTAAAGTTTGCAAAAACAAAAAGTAGTTTTTTCCTCAATATGAAAGTAAGGATTTTAGAATCCTGAGATAATGCGAAAAAAGCAATAAAAATGTATTTAAACATAATTCCTAAACAACCCATGCAAAATGGCTAATAATGCCTGGAGACATGTATCTTTGTTAGTTTTACTAGAAAAATGATCTTTTGTAAAGTTTGCAAAGACACAAGCTAGTTTTTTTTATTCAATATGACAGAATAACAGTCATACTAAATATAAAAGTTATATAAACATAACTCCAAAATCAAACATGTGTCATGTCTAAAAATGTCTGTAATAATGTATTTATGTGAGTTTGTAAGGTTTGCAAAAACAAAAAGTAGTTTTTTACTCAATATGAAAGTAATGATCTTAGAATCCTGAGATAATGCGAAAAAAGCAATAAAAATGTATTTAAACATAACTCCTAAACAACCCAGGCAAAATGGGTAATAATGCCTACAGACATGTATCTTTGTTAGTTTTACTAGAAAAATGATCTTTTGTAAAGTTTGCAAAGACACAAGCTAGTTGTTTTTATTCAATAAGACAGTATAACAGTCATACTAAATATGAAAGTTATATAAACATAACTCCAGAACCAAACGTGTGCCATGTCTAAAATTGCCTATAATAATGTATTTATGTGAGTTTGTAAAGTTTGCAAAAAGAAAAAGTAGTTTTTTCCTCAATATGAAAGTAAGGATTTTAGAATCCTGAGATAATGCGAAAAAAGCAATAAAAATGTATTTAAACATAATTCCTAAACAACCCAGGCAAAATGGCTAATAATGCCTGGAGACATGTATCTTTGTTAGTTTTACTAGAAAAATGATCTTTTGTAAAGTTTGCAAAGACACAAGCAGGTTGTTTTTATTCAATAAGACAGTATAACAGTCATACTAAATATGAAAGTTATATAAACATAACTCCAGAACCAAACGTGTGTCATGTCTAAAATTGCCTATAATAATGTATTTATGTGAGTTTGTAAAGTTTGCAAAAACAAAAAGTTGTTTTTTCCTCAATATGAAAGTAAGGATTTTAGAATCCTGAGATAATGCAAAAAAAGCAATAAAAATGTATTTAAACATAATTCCTAAACAACCCATGCAAAATGGCTAATAATGCCTGGAGACATGTATCTTTGTTAGTTTTACTAGAAAAATGATCTCTTGTAAAGATATCAAAGACACAAGCTAGTTTTTTTTATTGAATATGACAGTATAACAGTCCTACTAAATATGAAAGTTATCAAAACATAACTCCAAAACCAAACATGTGTCATGTCTAAAAATGTCTGTAATAATGTATTTATGTGAGTTTGTAAGGTTTGCAAAAACAAAAAGTAGTTTTTTACTCATATGAATGTAATTATCTTAGAATCCTGAGATAATGCGAAAAAAGCAATAAAAATGTATTTAAACATAATTCCTAAACAACCCATGCAAAATGGGTAATAATGCCTGGAGACATGTATCTTTGTTAGTTTTACTAGAAAAATGATCTTTTGTAAAGTTTGCAAAGACACAAGCTAGTTTTTTTTTTTCAATATGACAGAATAACAGTCATACTAAATATGAAAGTTATATAAACATAACTCCAAAACCAAACATGTGTCATGTCTAAAAATGTCTATAATAATGTATTTATGTGAGTTTGTAAGGTTTGCAAAAACAATAAGTAGTTTTTTACTCAATATGAAAGTAATGATCTTAGAATCCTGAGATAATGCGAAAAAAGCAATACAAATGTATTCAAACACAATTTTTAAACCAAACATGTAAATTGTCTAAAAATGCCTGTAATATTGAATCTATGTAAGTTTTACTAGAATCAATTGTTTTTGTAAGGTTTGCAAATACAAAAATTAGCTTTTACACATAATGACATTATAACTTTAACACTCAATATGAAAGTTATTTAATTATAACTCCTAAATACACATGAAACATGTCTAATAGCGTGAAAAAAATTATCTTTGTGAGTGTTGCTAGAAACATTTTCTTTTGTAAGGTTTGCAAAGACACAAGTTAGTTTTTTTAACTCAATATGACAGTATTACGCCACACTCAATATGACAGTTATTTAAACATAACTCCTAAACCACACCTGAAAAATGGCTAATAATGCCTGAAATAATGCATCTTTGGGAGTTTTACTGGACACATATGCTTTTTTTAAGGCTTGCAAACACAATAATTATTTGTATTGTATTATGTATTACAACATAATTCCTAAACCAAACATGCAAAATGTCTGAAAATGCCTGTAATATTGAATCCATGTGAAGTGAAGTGAAGTGAATTATATTTATATAGCGCTTTTCTCTAGTGACTCAAAGCGCTTTACATAGTGAAAACCCAATATCTAAGTTACATTTAAACCAGTGTGGGCTGCACTGGGAGCAGGTGGGTAAAGTGTCTTGCCCAAGGACACAACGGCAGTGACTAGGATGGCGGAAGCGGGGATCGAACCTGCAACCCTCAGGTTGATGGCACGGCCACTCTACCAACCAATATGTGAGTTTTATTTGAATCAGTTGTATGGTTTGCTAATACAAAAATTGGGTTTTATGACAAACACAAGTTAGTTTTTTTACTCAATATAACAGTTTAGCTGTCATACTATATATGAAAGTTATATAAACATAACTCCAAAACCAAACCATTATGTCCAAAACTGCCTGTAATATTGTATTTATGTGAGTTTTACCAGAATCAGGGTTGCAAATACAAAAATTGGGTTTTATGACAGTATACTGTCACACTCAATATGACAGTTATTTAAACATAACTCAAACAACACATGCAAAATAGCTAATAATGCCTGGAGCATGTATCTTAGTTAGTTTTACTAGAAAAATGGTATTTTGTAAGGTTTGCAAAGACACAAGTTAGTTGTTGTTTTTATTCAATATGACAGTATAACTGTCATACTAAATATGAAAGTTATATAAACATAACTCTAAAACCAAACATGCATTGTGTCTAAAAATGCCTGTAATATTGTATCTGTGTGGGTTTAACTAGATTTAGTTGTTTTTGTAAGGTTTGCAAATACAAAATAAGGGTTTTACTCACTATGACAGTTTACTGTCACACTCAATCTGACAGTTATTTATTCAAACATAACTCCTAAACCACACATGCAAAATGACTAATAATGCCTGGAGATATGTATCTTTGTGAGTTTTACTAGAAACATTATATTGTGTAAGGTTTAGTTAGTTTTTGTACTCAATCTGACAGTATAACTGTCATTCTAAATCCATCCATTTTCTTCCGCTTATCCGAGGTCGGGTTGCGGGGGCAGCAGCCTGAGCAGAAAATCCCAGACTTCCCTCTCCCCAGCCACTTCGTCCAGCTCTTCTCGGGGTATTCCGAGGCGTTCCCAGGCCAGCCGGGGACATAGTCTTTCCAATGTGTCCTAGGTCTTCCCCGTGGCCTCCTGCCACACCTCCCTAGAGGCGTTCGGGTGGCATCCTGAGCAGATGCCCGAACCACCTCATGGCTTCTCTCAATGTGGAGGAGCAGCGGCTTTATTTTGAGTTCCTCCCGGATGACAGAGCTTCTCACCCTGTCTCTAAGGGAGAGACCCACCACCCGGCAGAGGAAACGCATTTCGGCCGCTTGTCCTTTCGGTCATAACCCAAAACTGGTAACGTAGATTGACGGTAAATTGAGAGCTTTTCCTTCTGGCTCAGCTCCTTCTTCACCACAACGGATCGATATAGCGTCCTCAATACTGAAGACGCCGCACCAATCCGCCTGTGGATCTCTCGATCCACTCTATCCTCACTCGTGAACAAGACTCCTAGGTACTTGAAGTCCTCCACTTGGGGCAAGATCTCCTCCCCAACCTGGAGATGGCACTCGACCCTTTCCTGCGTGGACTTGGACTTGGAGGTGCTGATTCTCATCCCAGTTGCTTCACACTCAAGGACCCTGCCGAGAGTATAGACCTGGTCTACCGTTCCACGACCAGGACGAAAACCACACTGTTCATCCTGGATCCGAGTTTCCTCCTCTCCAGTACACATGAATAGACCTTACCGGGAAGGCTGAGGAGTGTGTTTCACGATAGTTGGAACACACCCTCCGGTTCCCCTTCTTAAAGAGAGGAACCACCACCCCGGTCTGCCAATCCAGAGGTACCGCCCCCAATGTTCACGCGATGTTGCAGAGTCTTGTCAACCAAGACAGCCCCACAGTATCCAGAGCCTTAAGGAACTCATCCACCACCGGGGCCTTGCCACAGAGGAGCTTTTTAACTACCTAGGCAACCTAAGCCCCAGAAATAGGAGAGTCCACCACAGATTCCCCAGGCACTGCTTGGCTGTCGGTATGCCCGCTGCCTCTGGAGCCCCTGAGCCAAAAGGACCCGATAGGCTCTTTCTTCAGCTTGACGGCATCCCTCACTGCTGGTGGCCACCAGCGAATTCTAGGATTACCGCCACGACAGGCACCAAACACCTTGCGGCCACAGCTCCAATCAGCAGACTCGACAAGAGAGGCACAGAACATGGTCCACTCAGACTCAATGTCCAGCACCTCCCTCGTGACATGTTCAAAGTTCTTCCTTATGTTTGAACATTGTGTTTGTTATGGACAATCCGTGACGAGCACAAAAGTCCAATAACAAAGCACCACTTGGGTTCAGATCCGGGTGGCCATTTTTCCCAATTACGACTCTCCAGGTTTCACTGTCCTTGCCAACATGAGCATTGAAGTCCCCCAACAGAACAAGGGAATCACCCAAGGGAGCACTCTCCAGTACTCCCTCAAGGGAATCCAAAAAGAGTGGGTACTCTGAGCTGCTGTTTGGTGCGTAAACACAAACAACAGTCAGTACCCGTCACCCAACCCGAAGGCGGAGGGAAGCTACTGGGTTAAAGTCCAACGTGCAGGCTTTGAGCAACAACAATTGCCACCCCAGCCTCTCATTGCTTGCAACGCCAGAGTGGAAGAGAGTCCAGCCCCTCTTGAGAGAACAGGTTCCAGAGCCCTTGCTGTGCGTCGAAGTGAGTCCAACTATATCTAGCCGGAACTAGATATAGTTCAGGCTCTTTCCCTCCCAGCGAGGTGACGTTCCACGTCCCAAGAGCGAGCTTATGTAGCCGATAATCGGACCGCCAAGTGCCCTTCGGCTGCCGCCCAGTTCACACTGCATCTGACCTCTATGACCTCAATGGGCCCATGAGTGGTGAGCCCATTGAAAGGTTGACCCACGTTGCCTCTTCGAGCTGAGCCCGGCAGGGCCCCATGGAGACAGGCCCGGCCACCAGTCGCTCGCCATCGTGCCCCACCTCTGCGCCTGGCTCCACAGGGGCGCCACGGTGACCTGCGCCTGGGCGAGAAAAAATCTAGGTCCTCGATTTGTACTTTTCATAAAGGTCTTTGAGCTGCTCTTTGTCTGATCCCTCACCTAGGACCTTTTCTCAGGGGATCCCGAGGCGTTCCCAGGCCAGCCGGGAGACATAGTGTTCCCAGTGTGTCCTGGGTCTTCCCCGTGGCCTCCAGGATGACAGAGCTTCACCTTCACCAGGGGTGTCAAACTCAAATACAGAGTGGGCCAAAGTTTAAAACTGAACAAAGCCGCGGGCCAAGGTTGAACAAATTAACCTTTTAATAGGGACCCAAACAAGTTTTGCATTGAATATTGAACAAGCAAGGCTTATAAACTTTATAGTGACATGCAAAATGGAGTTTCAAATAATAATAATAATAATTAAAACATATCAATTGCATATCAAATACAATTTAAATAAAAATTGAATGCCTCTTTTCAATTTGCAGCCTTCTGAGGTAAATATCAACATTAACTTTTTCCACAGGCTAATAAATTTGAAAATAAAATAACAATGAATAAAACAACCATTCAGGACTTTAAACTGCTCAGTTTGCAACACACTGATCTAATTTGATGTGCCCAAGCCAGATACCTGGCATCTTTTTTCAGATGCTAGTTCTTTAATGTCGGGGCTCAGGCTTTGAGCTGAGGCAACTTTCATTATCGAACAAGGTGTTCAACAGTCATATCTCGTACACCCAATTCTAACATCATTCAGACCCAGTCACAAGATATGTGCAGCTTCAGCACGCATACACAACTGAATGCAACGCATACTTCATCAACAGCGATACAGGTTACACTGAGGGTGCCAGTATAAAAATTTTTAACACTGTTAGAAATATACGCCACACTGTGAACCCACACCAAACAAAAATAAAAAACACTTTTCGGGAGAACATCCGCACCGTAACACAACATAAACACAAAAGAACAAATACCCAGAATCTTTTGCAGCACTAACTCTTTCGGGACGCTACAAAATACACCCCCGCTACCACCAAACCTCCCCCCCCCCCCCCACACACACACACACCTTGTAGCGTCCTGGAAGATTTAGTGCTACAAAGGGTTCTGGGTATTTGTTGTGTTGTGTTTATGTTGTGTTACGGTGCGGATGTTCTCCCGAAATGTGTTTGTCATTCTTGTTTGGTGTGGATTCACAGTGTGGCGTATATTTCTAAAAGTGTTAAAGTTTTTTATTTGGCTACCGTCAGTGTAACCTGTATCGCTGTTGATGAAGTATGCGTTGCATTCAATTGTGTGTGGGTGCAGAAGCTGCACTGACATGAAACTGGGCCGGCACTCGTTTGACTAGCTGAAAAAAAAAAAAAAAAATTCGGGAGGAGAGCTGGAGTCACTCCCGGAAGGGTTGGCAAGTATTAGAAGTAGCGGTGAATGCGGTGTTACCGTGGCACTGCCGCAATGTATAATCGACGGTCCAGCTTTAGTGTTAATTTGATATTGCCTCAAGGGCCAAGTCAAATTACACGTTGGGCCAAATTTGGCCCACGGGCCAGAGTTTGACACCCATGACCTTCACTGTAAAAAATTACTGTAAAAATAAAAAATACAATTACAGTTATATACTCCATCCATCCATCCATTTTCTACCGCTTATTCCCTTCGGGGTCGCGGGGGGCGCTGGAGCCTATCTCAGCTACAATCAGGACAAGTCGCCACCTCATCGCAGGGCCAACACAGATAGACAGACAACATTCACACTCACATTCACACACTAGGGCCAATTTAGTGTTGCCAATCAACCTATCATGTTCTTCTTAAATGCAGTTAAGTACTGTAAATTTTGTTGCATTTTTCAAAAAATATCGACCAGCAGTAAGTTACTGTAAAACCTACAGTGTAATTCAGTATTTTTCAGACTTGTTTCTTGGTCCGCCCACAATTCGTCCAACCGAGCTTCATTTCACCTGGGCCGACCCTGCTAAATCCATCCTACTGCATCGTGTGTTTTTGATAACAAAAAGTCACTTGTACCTTGATGTGTCATTTTCTGTTTGAATTACTTTATATATATATTTATAAAGTCCGAAATGTCAGCATCACAGACACTATCGTTGACCACGCGCATGTACCGCCGCATGCTAGCTACCTAAGTTTTCTTCTTTTTTGTCATAGTCTTCATAAAAGATGATAACTTGCAACATATGTGCTACGACTTGCAGCAATGTATTTGCGTATGTTAGACACATGCGAAGTCATAGTTGTATGCCTAATGCATCGTTTAAGTGTGCTTTCCCTAAATGCACAAGAGTTTTTTCCAACTTCTCAGCCTTCAAAACTCACAGCCGTCGTCATAAATATGGCAAGAGTAGGAATGATATGTATAGCGCAGAAGGTTTACCTTGTAATATTGTCTCATGTAGCGCGAAGTGCGATGATATACGGGCCTTTCTCCTGCATTTGAAAAGTCATATTACCGAAAGTAGGACAGTTACGTGCCCCTTCAGTCAATGTGAAAAAATATTTACAGTTAAGTCTACTTTCACATCGCACGCGTCAAGGAAGCACTACGGCTACACTGAACGAAGTTTGACTTGATCAACAGCAAATCCAAGCAGCTCTTGTGTTATTAACACTGATGATGACTATTGTGATATGCAACTTGAGAATTCAGGATATTCCTGTTATAAAGACATGGAGGTCTACTTGCATTAAAAAAATGTTCACAGCACTGAAAAAAGGTTGAGAACCACTGCCTTAGGACAGTGGTTCTCAACCTTTTTTCAGTGATGTACCCCTGTGAACATTTTTTAAATTCAAGTACCCCCTAATCAGAGCAAAGCATTTTTGGTTGAAAAAAAGAGATAAAGAAGTAAAATACAGCACTATGTCATCAGTTTCTGATTTATTAAATTGTATAACAGTGCAAAATATTGCTCATTTGTTGTGGTCTTTCTTGAACTATTTGGAAAAAAAGATATAAAAATAACTAAAAACTTGTTGAAAAATAACCAAGTGATTCAATTATAAATAAAGATTTTTACACATAGAAGTAATCAACTTAAAGTGCCCTCTTTGGGGATTGTAATAGAGATCCATCTGGATTCATGAACTTCATTCTCAACATTTCTTCACAAAAAAAGAAATCTTTAACATCAATATTTATGGAACATGTCCACTACGCTTTAACCAAGCCTCCATTGTTTTCTACATGGATAGTTGATTGACAGTTGGTGCCGTGTGGCACCGCCAGGTAGGGTCAAACCATCATGGCATGGGGGAAACTCTGGCTTTATGGTAATGAATGGAATAGCCTACTTGATTAGTTGTTCAGTTTATGAACTTACATTCATATTTTGTCGAAGTATTATTCAATAAATATATTTATAAAGGATTTTGGAATTGTTGCTATTTTTAGAATATAAAAAAAAATCTCACGTACCCCTTGGCATACCTTCAAGTACCCCCAGGAGTACGCGTACCCCCATTTGAGAACCACTACCTTAGGAGACTAGATGTAAACAGAGGAAAGAGAGAGCGAGTGAGGTGGCCATTCCAAATACTTTTAAAATGCTACCCATATTGGATACTGTTTAGGAACATAAACTGCATTTCTTGACTGTACCAGTTGCTGGTGACAAAGTCACAATAAAACGTTGGATGATCAGCATGGAAGGTGATGTCATCTGCAAAGGCGTCCAACCTAGCTTAATCTCAGGGCTTGCTGCCCTTCTTGCCACCTACTATGTGTTCAACTTGGAATACCAAGAGGAAGGTCCTCGGACATTGGAATTTGTTCAAAGGTAAATCCTCTTGATACTGTTAAAATACTGTTAGGATATTTTATTTTATATTTCTCACCTCTGATCAGGAATTTGACGTGTCATTTCCCCAATTTGGTGCCTTAAATCAATGACTCTTCTGTTCCTTTGTGGACCTTCTTATTAGGGACCGACGCACCAGTTTGACTGTAGGATACAGAGAAGGTAGGTAATGTGCAGGTAAAGATATGTTGACTAGGTCAAAGAAGGAAGCACCTGTTTGACCCCAGGATGCAGAAAAAGTAGGTAATTTGCAGGTAAAGATATGTTGACTGGATGATGGCAGGAAGCACCAGTGTGACCCCACTATGCAGGAAGGTAGGTAATGTGCGGGTGAAGGTATGTTGAATGGGTGAAAGAAGGAAGCGCAGGTGTGGTCGAGGCCATGCAGACAAGGTAGGTATGTGCAGGTGAAGATATGTTGTATGGTGAAAGAAAGAAGCACCAGTGTGACCCAAGGATGCAGGGAAGGTAGGTAATGTGCAGGTAAAGATATGTTGAATGGGTGAAGGCAGGAAACACCAGCTAGATGCCAGGATACAGAGAAGGTAGGTAATGTGCAGGTAAAGATATGTTGAATGAGTAAAGGCAGGAACCACCAGCTTGACTCCAGGATACAGAGAAGGTAGGTAATGTGCAGGTAAAGATATGTTGAATGGGTAAAAGTAGAAAGCACCAGCGTGACCACACTATGCAGAGAAGGTAGGTATTGTGCAGGTAAAGATATGTTGAATGGGTAAAGGCAAGAAGCACCAGTGTGACCCCAGGATGCAGAGAAGATAGGTAATGAGCAGGTAACGATATGTTAAATGGGTGAAAGCAGGAAACATCAGCGTAAATACACGGTCCCGTAGATGGAGAGAAAACATAAATAGAGAGAGGGGTTGGGGAGGCTTTAGCATTGTCTTCCTCTCTGAATTTGTCTTAATGGGTTTTAGAGCATTAACTCATCTACAGCTGTGGTTATGGTATAGGCTCACATATATCCTAAAATTGATATTAATATTTGTGCAGTGCATATTCCTAAATAACAATGTGAGGGGGGTTCTGTATCGACTGCAAGTAATCTTCAATCACAACAGAATATCTAATATGCTTTCTCTCTTTTTTAGGCGATTCATTGGCGTTAACCCTGAGAGGGGAACAAAGGCTAGCCAGGGAAAGGTGGTGTCCAAGAAGACCGGGAAGCTGGTCCAGAAAAAGGCAGCAACTGTAAATCCTCACGTAGCCACCCTCATAAAACATCTCACAGACTTTGAGTGGGGCTTTATGTAGCCGACAACTAAACACTGGACTCGTGTTCAGTGTTTTGTCTCCAGTTACAAATTAAGTTGACATGTTATAAATGTTAAAATGCTTTACTGAAAATAAGAAGAATGCACTAAATGTACATTGAATGTATTTGATGCACTTTAAAATAATTGGTTAATAAAAACATAATCTTGCAAGGCCATTTCTCCAGTCATTTTTATGCCAGCAGATTGCAGGGATTTTGATTTTGAAAAATTAAAAGTTCAACTCAATAACTTCTAGTGGCATTATACTGTAAAGCTCAGTCTATAGTGCTTACAATTATTTTACTGTAATTAACTGTTAATGGATATTACAGTAGATACACTAAAATAACAGTGTAATGCCGCTAAACAGATGACAGTATTATGCTGTGAAGCGTATATTTGATACAGCACAGTACTGTGATACTTTTTACAGTAATAAACTGTAGTGATAAATCACAGTATGTGTGCTGTAGAAAAACAGTTTTATACTGGAACCATAAGCTGCCAGTAGGTTACTGTAATTAAACGGTGAAAATTCTTACAGTAAGGGAGAGACCCGCCACCCAGCGGAGAAAACTCATTTCGGCCGCTTGTACCCGTCCGTGATCTTGTCCTTTCGGTCATAACCCAAAGCTCATGACCATAGGTGAGAATGGGAACGTAGATTGACCGGTAAATTGAGAGCTTTTCCTTCTGGCGCAGCTCCTTCTTACCACAACGAATCGATATAGCGTCCTCATTACTGAAGACGCCGCACCGATCAGCCTGTGCATCTCACGATCCACTCTTCCCTCACTCATGAACAAGACTCCAGGTACTTGAACTCATCCACTTGGGGCAAGATCTCCTGCCCAACCTCGAGATGGCACTCCACCCTTTCCCGGGCGAGAACCTCGGACTTGGAGGTGCTGATTCTCATCCCAGTCGCTTCACACTCGGCTGCGAACCAATCCAATGAGAGCTGAAGATCCTGGCCAGTTAAAGCCATAAGGACCACATCATCTGCAAAAAGGAGAGACCTAATCCAAACCGGATCCCCTCAACGCCATGACTGCGCCTATAAATTCAGTCCATAAACTTTATGAACACATTTGGTGACAAAGGGCAGCCAACTTACTGCTGGCAATGCGGACCAAGCTCTGACACTGATCATACAGGGAGCGACCCGCCACAACCAGACATGCCGATACCCCATACTCTCTGAGCACTCCCCACATGACTTCCCGGGGTGGCCACGGTCGAATGTCTTCTCCAAGTCCACAAAGCACATGTAGACTGGTTGGACAAACTCCCATGCACACTCAAGGACCCTGCCGAGAGTATAGAGCTGGTCTACCGTTCCACGACCAGGACGAAAACCACACTGTTCGTCCTGGATCCGAGGTTCCTCCTCTCCAGTACACATGAATAGACCTTACCGGGAAGGCTGAGGAGTGTGATCTACGATAGTTGGAACACACCCTCCGGTTCCCCTTCTTAAAGAGAGGAACCACCACCCCGGTCTGCCAATCCAGAGGTACCGCCCCTGATGTCCACGCGATGTTGCAGAGTCTTGTCAACTAAAACAGCCCCACAGCATCCAGAGCCTTAAGGAACTCCGGACGGAGCTCATCCACCCCCGGGGCCTTGCCACCGAGGAGCTTTTAAAACTACCTTGGCAACCTCAGCCCCAGAAATAGGAGAGCCCACCACAGATTCCCCAGGCACTGCTTGGCCTGTCGGTATGCCCGGTGCCTCTGGAGTCCCATGAGCCAAAAGGACCAGATAAGCTCTTTCTTCAGCTTGACGGCATCCCGCACTGCTGGTGGCCACCAGCGGGTTCTAGGATTACCGCCACGACAGGCACCAAACACCTTGCGGCCACAGCTCCAATCAGCTGGCTTGACAAGAGAGGCACGGAACATGATCCATTCAGACTCAATGTCCAGCACCTCCTTTGTGACATGTTCAAAGTTCCTCCGGAGGTGGACAGGAGACTCTGCTAGGCATTCCCAAAAGACTCTCACAATGCGTTTGGGCCTGCCAGGTCTGTCCGGGATCCTACCCCACCATCGGAGCCAGCTCACCAGGTGGTGATCGGTAGAAAGCTCGCCCCTCTCTTCACCCGAGTGTCCAAAACATGAGGCCGCAAATCCCATGACACAACTACAAAGTCAATAATGGAACTGCGGCCGAGGGTGTCCTGGTGCCAAGTGCACATATGGACACCCTTATGTTTGAACATTGTGTTTGTTATGGACAATCCGTGACGAGCACAAAAGTCCAATAACAAAGCACCACTTGGGTTCAGATCCGGGTGGCCATTTTTCCCAATCACGACTCTCCAGGTTTCAAAGTCGTTGCCAGCATGAGCGTTGAAGACCCCCAGCAGAACAAGGGAATCACCCGAGGGAGCACTCTCAAGGGAATCCAAAAACAGTGGGTACTCTGAGCTGCTCTTTGGTGCGTAAACACCAACAACAGTCAGGACCCGTCACCCAACCCGAAAGCGGAGGGAAGCTACCATCTCGTCTTCTGGGTTAAGTCCAACGTGCAGGCTTTGAGCCGGGGGGCAACAAGAATTGCCAACCCAGCCTCTCATTACTTGCAACACCAGAGTGGAAGAGAGTCCAACCCCTCTTGAGAGAACAGGTTCCAGAGCCCTTGCTGTGCGTCGAAGTGAGTCCAGCTTTATCTAGCCGGGAACTTCTCCACCTCGCGAGGTGACGTTCCACGTCCCAAGAGCGAGCTTATGTAGCCGATAATCGGACCGCCAAGTGCCTTGCCTTCGGCTTCCGCCCAGCTAACACTGCACCCGACCTCTATGACCCAGCCCGTGAGTGGTGAGCCTATTGCAGGGGGGACCCACGTTGCCTCTTCGAGCTGGGCCCCATGGGCTCCAGTCGCTCGCCATCGTGCCCCACCTCTGGGCCTGGCTCCACAGGGGAGCCACGGTGACCCGCGTCTGGGCGAGAAAATATCTAGGTCCTCGATTTGTACTTTTCATAAAGGTCTTTGAGCTGCTCTTTGTCTGATTCCTCTCCTAGGACCTGTTTGTCTTGGGAGACCCTACAAGGGGGCATAGAAGCCCCCGGACAACATAGCTCCTAGGATCAGTGGGGCACGCAACCACAAAGGTGGCGGCTCAGAAAGCAGGTTATATAAACATAACTCCAAAACCAAACATGCAAGATGTCTAAACATGCCTTTAATATTGTATCAATGTGAGTTTTACTAGAATCGGTTGTTTTTTTAAGGCTTGCAAACACAAAAAGTTTTTTTTACTCAATATGACAGTAAGTTCTTAAAATGCTGAGATAATGTGAAAAAAGCAATACAAATGTATTCCAACATGATTCCTAAACCAAACATGCAAAATGTCTAAAAATGCCTGTAATATTGAATCCATGTGAGTTTTACTAGAATCATTTGTTTTTGTAAGGTTTGCAAATACAAAAATTGAGTTTTATGACAGACACAAGTTAGTTTTTTTACTCATTATAACAGTATAGATGTCATACTGTATATTAAAGTTATATAAACATAACTCCAAAACCAAACGTGCATTGTGTCCAAAATTGCCTGTAATATTGTGTAGATGTAAGTTTTACTAGAATCAGGTTTGCAAATACAAAAATTGGGTTTTATGACAGTATACTGTCACACTCAATATGACAGTATAACTGTCATACTAAATCCATCCATTTTCTTCCGCTTATCCGAGGTCGGGTTGCGGGGGCAGCAGCCTAAGCAGAGAGCCCAGACTTCCCTCTCCCCAGCCACTTCGTCCAGCTCTTCTCGGGGGATCCCGATGCGTTCCCAGGCCATAGTCTTTCCAATGTATCCTAGGTCTTCCCCATGGCCTCCTGCCGTTCGGACCTAGGGAGGCGTTCGGGTGGCATCCTGAGCAGATGCCCGAACCACCTCATCTGGCTCCTCTCAATGTGGAGGAGCAGCGGCTTTACACTGAGTTCCTCCCAGATGACAGAGCTTCTCACCCTATCTCTAAGGGAGAGACCCACCACCCGGCGGAGGAAACTCATTTCGGCCGCTTGTACCCGTGACCTTGTCCTTTCGGTCATAACCCAAAGCTCATGACCATAGGTGAGGATGGGAACGTTGATCGACCGGTAAATTGAAAGCTTTTCCTTCTGGCTCAGCTCCTTCTTCACCACAACGGATCGATATAGCGTCCTCATTACTGAAGACGCCGCACCGATCCGCCTGTAGATCTCACAATCCACTCTATCCTCACTCGTGAACAAGACTCCTAGGTACTTGACTCCTTCACTTGGGGCAAGATCTCTTTCCCAACCTCGAGATGGCACTCCACCCTTTCCCGGGCGAGAACCATGGACTCGGACTTGGAGGTGCTGATTCTCATCCCAGTCGCTTCACTGCGAACCGATCCAATGAAAGCTGAAGATCTTGGCCAGTTGAAGCCATCAGGACCACATCATCTGCAAAAAGCAGAGACCTAATCCTGCAGCCACCAAACCAGGCGCAGTCATGGCGTTGAGGGGATCCTCAAAGCCATGACTGCGCCTAGATATTCTGTCCATTAAAGTTATGAACAGAATCGTTGACAAAGGGCAGCCTTGGCGGAGTCCAACCCTCACTGGAAAGGGGTACGACATACTGCCGGCAATGCGGACCAAGCTCTGACACTGATCATACAGGGAGACACCCGCCACAATCAGACATGCCGATACTCCATACTCTCTGAGCACTCCTCACAGGATTTACCGGGGGCCAAGGTCGAATGTCTTCTCCAAGTCCACAAAACTTATGTAGACTGGTTGGGCAAACTCCCATGCACACTCAAGGACCCTGCCGAGAGTATAGAGCTGGTCTACCGTTCCACGACCAGGACGAAAACCACACTGTTCGTCCTGGATCCGAGGTTCCTCCTCTCCATTACACATGAATAGACCTTACCGGGAAGGCTGAGGAGTGTGATCTACGATAGTTGGAACACACCCTCCGGTTCCCCTTCTTAAAGAGAGGAACCACCACCCCGGTCTGCCAATCCAGAGGTACCACCCCCGATGTAGACGCAATGTTGCAGAGTCTTGTCAACCAAGACTGCCCCACAGCATCCAGAGCCTTAAGAAACTCCGGACGGAGCTCATCCACCCCCGGGGCCTTGCCACCGAGGAGCTTTTTAACTACCTTGGCAACCTCAGCCCCAGAAATAGGAGAGCCCACCACAGACTTCCCAGGCACTGTTTCCTCATAGGAAGACGTGTTGGTGGGACTGAGGAGGTCTCGCTTGGCCTGTCGGTATGCCCACTGCCTCTGGAGTCCCATGAGCCAAAAGGACCCGGTGGCTCTTTCTTCAGCTTGACAGCATCCCTCACTGCTGGTGGATTACCGCCATGACAGGCACCAAACACCTTGCGGCCACAGCTTCAATCAGCTGGCTCAACAAGAGAGGAACGGAACATGGTCCACTCAGACTCAATGTCCAGCACCTCCCTCGTGACATGTTCAAAGTTCTTCCGGACATGTTCAAAGTTCTTGAGGAGACTCTGCTTGGTGTTCCCAGCAGACCCTTACAATGTGTTTGGGCCTGCCAGGTCTGACCGGCATCCTCCCCCACCATCGGAGCCAGCTCACCACCAGGTGGTGGTTGGTAGAAAGCTCTTCCCCTCTCTTCACCGAGTGTCCAAAACATGAGGCCGCAAATCCCATGACACAACTACAAAGTCAATCATGCGGCCGAGGGTGTCCTTGTGCCAAGTGCACTTATGGACACCCTTATGTTTGAACATTGTGTTTGTTATGGACAATCCGTGACAAGCACAAAAGTCCAATAACAAAGCACCACTTGGGTTCAGATCCGGGTGGCCATTTTTCCCAATCACGACTCTCCAGGTTTCACTGTCGTTGCCAACATAGCGTTGAAGTCCACCAGCAGAACAAGGGAATCACCCGAGGGAGCACTCTCCAGTACTCCCTCAAGGGAATCCAAAAAGAGTTGGTACTCTGAGCTGCTGTTTGGTGTGTAAACACAAACAACAGTCAGAACCCGTCACCCAACCCGAAGGCTGAAGGAAGCTACCATCTCGTCTATTGGGTTTAAAGTCCAACGTGCAGGCTTTGAGCCGGAGGGCAACAAGAATTGCCACCCCAGCCTCTCATTAGTTGCAACGCCAGTGTGGAATCTCTTCCACTCTGGCGTTGCAAGTAATGAAAGTTCAGCTCAGTCCAGCCCCTCTGAGAGAACAGGTTCCAGAGCCCTTGCTGTGAGTCCAACTATATCTAGCTGGGAAAGTCTCCACCTCAAGCACCAGCTCAGGCTCCTTCCCTCCTAGCGAGGTGACGTTCCATGTCCCAAGAGCGAGCTTATGTAGCCGATAATCGGACCACCAAGTGCCCTGCCTTCGGCTGCCGCCCAGCTCACACTGCACCCTCTATGACCCAGCCCATGAGTGGTGAGCCCTGGAGGGGGGGGATCCACGTTGCCTCTTCGAGCTGAGCACGGCTGGGCCCCATGGGGACAGGCCCGACAATCGCCATCGTGCCACACCTCTGGGCCTGGCTCCACAGGGGAGCCACGGTGACCTGCGTCCGGGCGAGAAAAAATCTAGGTCCTCAATTGTACTTTTAATAAAGGTCTTAGAGCTGCTCTTTGTCTGATCCCTCACCTAGGACCTGTTTGTCTTGGGAGACCATAGAAGCCCCCGGACAACATAGTTCCTGGATCAGTGGGACACGCAAACCACAAAGGTGGCGGCTCAGAAAGCAGGTTATATAAATATAACTCCAAAACCAAACATGCAATATGTCTAAACATGCCCGTAATATTGTATCAATGTGAGTTTTCCTAGAATCGGTTGTTTTTGTAAGGTTTGCAAATACAAAAATTAGGTTTTACTCACAATGACAAAATCACACTCAATATGACAAAAAAATGGCTAATAATGCCTGAAATAATGAATCATTGGGAGTTTTACTGAGTTTTACATTTTGCAAACACAAAAAGTAGTTTTTTACTTGACTTTAATGTTCTTAGAACCCTGAGATAATGGGAAAAAAGCAATAAAAATGTATTTAAACCTAACTCCTAACAACACATGCAAAATGGCTAATAATGCCTAGGGAGACATGTAACGTTGTTAGTTTAAAAAAAATGATCTTTTGTAAAGATATCAAAGACACAAGCTAGTTTTTTTTATTCAATATGACAGTATAACAGTCATAGTAAATATGAAAGTTATATAAACATAACTCCAAAACCAAACATGTGTCATGTCTAAAAATGCCTGTAATAATGTATTTATGTGAGTTTGTAAGGTTTGCAAAAACAAAAAGTAGTTTTTTACTCAATATGAAAGTAATGTTCTTAGAATCCTGAGATAATGCGAAAAAAGCAATACAAATGTATTCAAACACAAATTTTAAACCAAACATGTAAAATGTCTAAAAATGCCTGTAATATTGAATCTATATAAGTTTTACTAGAATCAATTGTTTTTGTAAGGTTTGCAAATACAAAAATTAGGTTTTACACATAATGACACTAAAACTGTAACACTCAATATGACAATTATTTATGTATAACTCCTAACCACACATGAAACATGTCTAATAATGCGTGAAAAAATGTATCTTTGTGAGTGTTACTAGAAACATTTTCTTTTGTAAGGTTTGCAAAGACATGGTTAGTTTTTTGTACTCAATATGACAGTATAACTGCCACACTCAATATGACAGTTATTTAAACATAACTCTTAAACTACACATGAAAAATGATTAACAATGCCTGAAATAATGCATTCTTGTAAGTTTTACTCGAAACATATGCTTTTTTAAGGCTTGCAAACACAAAAATTATTTCTTTACTCAATATGACAGTAATGTTCTAAAATTCTGAGAAAATACGAACAAATTAATAAAAATGATTCCAACATAATTCCTAAACCAAACATGCAAAATGTCTAAAAATGTCTGTAATATTGAATCCATGTGAGTTTTACTAGATTTAAATGATTTTGTAAAGTTTGCAAATACATAAATTAGGTTTTACTTACTATGTCATAACTGACAGTATATGACAGTTATTTAACCATAACTCAAACCACACATGAAAAATGGCTAATAATGCCTGAAATAATGCATCCTTGGCCGTTTTACTCGAAACACATGCTTTTTTAAATCTTGCAAACACAAAAAGTAGTTTTTTACTCAACATGACTGTAATGTTCTTAAAATCCTGAGATAATGCGAAAAAAGCAATAAAAATGTATTTAAACATTACTCCTAAACAACATATGCAAAATGGCTAATAATGCCTGGAAACATGTATCTTTGTTAGTTTTACTGGAAAAATGATCTTTTGTAAAGTTTGCAAAGACACAAGCCAGTTTTTTTTTATTCAATATGACAGTATAACAGTCATACTAAATATGAAAGTTATATAAACATAACTCCAAAACCAAACATGTGTCATGTCTAAAAATGCCTGTAATAATGTATTTATGTGAGTTTGTAAGGTTTGCAAAAACAAAAAGTAGTTTT
This sequence comes from Entelurus aequoreus, assembly GCF_033978785.1. Taxonomy (NCBI): domain Eukaryota; kingdom Metazoa; phylum Chordata; class Actinopteri; order Syngnathiformes; family Syngnathidae; genus Entelurus; species Entelurus aequoreus. Next base: position 557,846 of record NC_084756.1, on the reverse strand, counting down.
TTACTCAATATGAAAGTAATGATCGTAGAATCCTGAGATAATGCGAAAAAAGCAATAAAAATGTATTTAAACATTACTCCTAAACAACATATGCAAAATGGCTAATAATGCCTGGAAACATGTATCTTTGTTAGTTTTACTGGAAAAATGATCTTTTGTAAAGTTTGCAAAGACACAAGCCGGTTTTTTTTAATTCAATATGACAGTATAACAGTCATACTAAATATGAAAGTTATATAAACATAACTCCAAAACCAAACGTGTGTCATGTCTAAAATTGCCTATAATAATGTATTTATGTGAGTTTGTAAGGTTTGCAAAAACAAAAAGTAGTTTTTTCCTCAATATGAAAGTAAGGATTTTAGAATGCTGAGATAATGCGAAAAAAAGCAATACAAATGTATTTAAACATAATTCCTAAACAAACCATGCAAAATGGCTAATAATGCCTGGAGACATGTATCTTTGTTAGTTTTACTAGAAAAATGATCTTTTGTAAAGATATCAAAGACACAAGCTAGTTTTTTTTATTCAATATGACAGTATAACAGTCCTACTAAATATGAAAGTTATCAAAACATAACTCCAAAACCAAACATGTGTTATGTCTAAAAATGCCTGTAATTATGTATTTATGTGAGTTTGTAAGGTTTGCAAAAACAAAAAGTAGTTTTTTACTCAATATGAAAGTAATGATCTAAGAATCCTGAGATAATGCGAAAAAAGCAATAAAAATGTATTTAAACATAATTCCTAAACAACCCATGCAAAATGGGTAATAATGCCTGGAGACATGTATCTTTGTTAGTTTTACTAGAAAAATGATCTTTTGTAAAGGTTGCAAAGACACAAGCTAGTTTTTTTTTACTTAATATGACAGTATAACAGTCATACTAAATATAAAAGTTATATAAACATAACTCCAAATCCAAACATGTGTCATGTCTAAAATTGTCTGTAATAATGTATTTATGTGAGTTTGTAAGGTTTGCAAAAACAAAAAGTAGTGTTTTACTCAATATGAAAGTAATGATCTTAGAATCCTGAGATAATGCGAAAAAAGCAATACAAATGTATTCAAACACAACTTTTAAACCAAACATGTAAATTGTCTAAAAATGCCTGTAATATTGAATCTATGTAAGATTTACTAGAATCAATTGTTTTTGTAAGGTTTGCAAATACAAAAATTAGGTTTTACACATAATGACATTATAACTTTAACACTCAATATGAAAGTTATTTAATTATAACTCCTAAATACACATGAAACATGTCTAATAGTGTGAAAAAAATTATCTTTGTGAGTGTTGCTAGAAACATTTTCTTTTGTAAGGTTTGCAAAGACACAAGTTAGTTTTTTTTAACTCAATATGACAGTATAAGGCCACACTCAATATGACAGTTATTTAAACATAACTCCTAAACCACACCTGAAAAATGGCTAATAATGCCTGAAATAATGCATCTTTGGGAGTTTTACTGGAAACATATGCTTTTTTTAAGGCTTGCAAACACAAAAATTATTTTTTTACTCAATATGACAGTAATGTTCTAAAAATCCTGAGATAATGTGAAAAAAGCAATACAAATGTATTACAACATAATTCCTAAACCAAACATGCAAAATGTCTGAAAATGCCTGTAATATTGAATCCATGTGAGTTTTATTTGAATCAGTTGTATGGTTTGCTAATACAAAAATTGGGTTTTATGACAAACACAAGTTAGTTATTTTACTCAATATAACAGTTTAGCTGTCATACTATATATGAAAGTTATATAAACATAACTCCAAAACCAAACATGCATTATGTCCAAAACTGCCTGTAATATTGTATGTATGTGAGTTTTACTAGAATCAGGGTTGCAAATACAAAAATTGGGTTTTATGACAGTATACTGTCACACTCAATATGACAGTTATTTAAACATAACTCAAACAACACATGCAAAATGGCTAATAATGCCTGGAGCATGTATCTTAGTTAGTTTTACTAGAAACATGGTATTTTGTAAGGTTTGCAAAGACACAAGTTAGTTGTTTTTTTTATTCAATATGACAGTATAACTGTCATACTAAATATGAAAGTTATATAAACATTACTCTAAAACCAAACATGCATTATGTCTAAAAATGTCTGTAATATTGTATCTGTGTGAGTTTAACTAGATTTAGTTGTTTTTGTAAGGTTTGCAAATACAAAATAAGGGTTTTACTCACTATGACAGTTTACAGTCACACTCAATCTGACAGTTATTTATTTAAACATAACTCCTAAACCGCACATGCAAAATGGCTAATAATGCCTGGAGATATGTATCTTTGTGAGTTTTACTAGAAACATTATATTGTGTAAGGTTTAGTTAGTTTTTGTACTCAATCTGACAGTATAACTGTCATTCTAAATCCATCCATTTTCTTCCGCTTATCCGAGGTCGGGTTGCGGGGGCAGCAGCCTGAGCAGAAAATCCCAGACTTCCCTCTCCCCAGCCACTTCGTCCAGCTCTTCTCGGGGTATTCCGAGGCGTTCCCAGGCCAGCCGGGGACATAGTCTTTCCAATGTGTCCTAGGTCTTCCCCGTGGCCTCCTGCCACACCTCCCTAGCGGCGTTCGGGTGGCATCCTGAGCAGATGCCCGAACCACCTCATGGCTCCTCTCAATGTGGAGGAGCAGCGGCTTTACTTTGAGTTCCTCCCGGATGACAGAGCTTCTCACCCTGTCTCTAAGGGAGAGACCCACCACCCGGCAGAGGAAACGCATTTCGGCCGCTTGTCCTTTCGGTCATAACCCAAAGCTGGTAACGTAGATCGACGGTAAATTGAGAGCTTTTCCTTCTGGCTCAGCTCCTTCTTCACCACAACGGATCGATATAGCGTCCTCAATACTGAAGACGCCGCACCAATCCGCCTGTGGATCTCTCGATCCACTCTATCCTCACTCGTGAACAAGACTCCTAGGTACTTGAACTCCTCCACTTGGGGCAAGATCTCCTCCCCAACCTGGAGATGGCACTCGACCCTTTCCTGCGTGGACTTGGACTTGGAGGTGCTGATTCTCATCCCAGTCGCTTCACACTCAAGGACCCTGCCGAGAGTATAGACCTGGTCTACCGTTCCACGACCAGGACGAAAACCACACTGTTCGTCCTGGATCCGAGTTTCCTCCTCTCCAGTACACATGAATAGACCTTACCGGGAAGGCTGAGGAGTGTGTTTCACGATAGTTGGAACACACCCTCCGGTTCCCCTTCTTAAAGAGAGGAACCACCACCCCGGTCTGCCAATCCAGAGGTACCGCCCCCAATGTTCACGCGATGTTGCAGAGTCTTGTCAACCAAGACAGCCCCACAGTATCCAGAGCCTTAAGGAACTCATCCACCACCGGGGCCTTGCCACAGAGGAGCTTTTTAACTACCTAGGCAACCTAAGCCCCAGAAATAGGAGAGTCCACCACAGATTCCCCAGGCACTGCTTGGCCTGTCGGTATGCCCGCTGCCTCTGGAATCCCATGAGCCAAAAGGACCCGATAGGCTCTTTCTTCAGCTTGACAGCATCCCTCACTGCTGGTGGCCACCAGCGAGTTCTAGGATTACCGCCACGACAGGCACCAAACACCTTGCGGCCACAGCTCCAATCAGCAGGCTCGACAAGAGAGGCACGGAACATGGTCCACTCAGACTCAATGTCCAGCACCTCCCTCATGACATGTTCAAAGTTCTTCCTTATGTTTGAACATTGTGTTTGTTATGGACAATCTGTGACGAGCACAAAAGTCCAATAACAAAGCACCACTTGGGTTCAGATCCGGGTGGCCATTTTTCCCAATCACAACTCTCCAGGTTTCACTGTCCTTGCCAACATGAGCATTGAAGTCCCCCAACAGAACAAGGGAATCACCCGAGGGAGCACTCTCCAGTACTCCCCCAAGGGAATCCAAAAAGAGTGGGTACTCTGAGCTGCTGTTTGGTGCGTAAACACAAACAACAGTGAGGACCCGTCACCCAACCCGAAGGCGGAGGGAAGCTACCATCTCGTCTACTGGGTTAAAGTCCAACGTGCAGGCTTTGAGCAACAACAATTGCCACCCCAGCCTCTCATTGCTTGCAACGCCAGAGTGGAAGAGAGTCCAGCCCCTCTTGAGAGAACAGGTTCCAGAGCCCTTGCTGTGCGTCGAAGTGAGTCCAACTATATCTAGCCGGAACTTCTTCACCTCGCGCACCAGCTCAGGCTCTTTCCCTCCCAGCGAGGTGACGTTCCACGTCCCAAGAGCGAGCTTATGTAGCTGATAATCGGACCGCCAAGTGCCCTGCCTTCGGCTGCCGCCCAGTTCACACTGCATCCGACCTCTATGACCTCAATGGGCCCATGAGTGGTGAGCCCATTGGAGGGTTGACCCACGTTGCCTCTTCGAGCTGAGCCCGGCAGGGCCCCATGGAGACAGGCCCGGCCACCAGTCGCTCGCCATCGTGCCCCACCTCTGCGCCTGGCTCCACAGGGGAGCCACGGTGACCTGCGCCTGGTCGAGAAAAAATCTAGGTCCTCGATTTGTACTTTTCATAAAGGTCTTTGAGCTGCTCTTTGTCTGATCCCTCACCTAGGACCTTTTCTCAGGGGATCCCGAGGCGTTCCCAGGCCAGCCGGGAGACATAGTGTTCCCAATGTGTCCTGGGTCTTCCCTGTGGCCTCCAGGATGACAGAGCTTCACCTTCACCAGGGGTGTCAAACTCAAATACAGAGTGGGCCAAAGTTTAAAACTGAACAAAGCCGCGGGCCAAGGTTGAACAAATTTACCTTTTAATAGGGACCCAAACAAGTTTTGCATTGAATATTGAACAAGCAAGGCTTATATAACTTTATAGTGACATGCAAAATCGAGTTTCAAATAATAATAATAATAATTAAAAAAAATCAATTGCATATCAAATACAATTTAAATAAAAATTGAATGCCTCTTTTCTATTTGCAGCCTTCTGAGGTAAATATCAACATTAACTTTTTCCACAGGCTAATACATTTGAAAATAAAATAAGAACGAATAAAACAACCATTCAGGACTTTAAACTGCTCAGTTTGCAAAACACTGATCTAATTTGATGTGCCCAAGCCAGATACCTGGCATCTTTTTTTAGATGCTAGTTCTTTAATGTCGGGGCTCAGGCTTTGAGCTGAGGCAACTTTCATTATCGAACGAAGGTGTTCAACAGTCATATCTCGTACACCCAATTCTGACATCATTCACACCCAGTCACAAGATATGTGCAGCTTCAGCACGTATACACAAATGAATGCAACGCATACTTCATCAACAGCGATACAGGTTACACTGAGGGTGCCAGTATAAAAAACTTTAACACTGTTAGAAATATACGCCACACTGTGAACCCACACCAAACAAAAATAAAAAACACTTTTCGGGAGAACATCCGCACCGTAACATAACATAAACACAAAAGAACAAATACCCAGAATCTTTTGCAGCACTAACTCTTTCGGGACGCTACAAAATACACCCCCGCTACCACCAAATTTGGCCCACGGGCCAGAGTTTGACACCCATGACCTTCACTGTAAAAAATTACTGTAAAAATAAAAAATACAATTACAGTTATATACTCCATCCATCCATCCATTTTCTACCGCTTATTCCCTTCGGGGTCGCAGGGGGCGCTGGAGCCTATCTCAGCTACAATCAGGCGGAAGGCGGGGTACACCCTGGACAAGTCACCACCTCATCGCAGGGCCAACACAGATAGACAGACAACATTCACACTCACATTCACACACTAGGGCCAATTTAGTGTTGCCAATCAACCTATCATGTTCTTCTTAAATGCAGTTAAGTACTGTAAATTTTGTTGCATTTTTCAAAAAACATCGACCAGCAGTAAGTTACTGTAAAACCTACAGTGTAATTCAGTATTTTTCAGACTTGTTTCTTGGGTACGCCCACAATTCGTCCAACCGAGCTTCATTTCACCTGGCCGACCCTGCTAAATCCATCCTACTGCATCGTGTGTTTTTGATAACAAGGTAAGAGTCACTTGTACCTTGATGTGTCATTTTCTGTTTGAATTACTTTATATATATATTTATAAAGTCCGAAATGACATAGCGTCACAGTCAGCATCACAGACACTATCGTTGACCACGCGCATGTACCGCCGCATGCTAGCTAGCTAAGTTTTCTTCTTTTTTGTCATAGTCATCATAAAAGATGATAACTTGCAACATATGTGCTACGACTTGCAGCAATGTATTTGCGTATGTTAGACACATGCGAAGTCATAGTTGTATGCCTAATGCATCGTTTAAGTGTGCTTTCCCTAAAAGCACAAGAGTTTTTTCCAACTTCTCAGCCTTCAAAACTCACAGCCGTCGTCATAAATATGGCAAGAGTAGGACTGATATGTATAGCGCAGAAGGTTTACCTTGTAATATTGTCTCATGTAGCGCGAAGTGCGATGATATACGGGCCTTTCTCCTGCATTTGAAAAGTCATATTACCGAAGGTAGGACAGTTATGTGAAAAATGTGAAAAAAGATTTACAGTTAAGTCTACTTTCACATCGCACGTGTCAAGGAAGCACTACGGCTACACTGAACGAAGTTTGACTTGATCAACAGCAAATCCAAGCAGCTCTTGTGTTATTAACACTGATGATGACTATTGTGATATGCAACTTGAGAATTCAGGATATTCCTGTTATGAAGACATGGAGGTCTACTTGCATTAAAAAAATGTTCACAGCACTGAAAAAAGGTTGAGAACCACTGCCTTAGGACAGTGGTTCTCAACCTTTTTTCTGTGATGTACCCCTGTGAACATTTTTTAAATTCAAGTACCCCCTAATCAGAGCAAAGCATTTTTGGTTGAAAAAAAGAGATAAAGAAGTAAAATACAGCACTATGTCATCAGTTTCTGATTTATTAAATTGTATAACAGTGCAAAATATTGCTCATTTGTTGTGGTCTTTCTTGAACTATTTGGAAAAAAAGATATAAAAATAACTAAAAACTTGTTGAAAAATAACCAAGTGATTCAATTATAAATAAAGATTTTTACACATAGAAGTAATCAACTTAAGTTGGGGATTGTAATAGAGATCCATCTGGATTCATGAACTTCATTCTCAACATTTCTTCACAAAAAAAAAAATCTTTAACATCAATATTTATGGAACATGTCCACTACGCTTTAACCAAGCCTCCATTGTTTTCTACATGGATAGTTGATTGACAGTTGGTGCCGTGTGGCACCGCCAGGTAGGGTCAAACCATCATGGCATGGGGGAAACTCTGGCTTTATGGTAATGAATGGAATAGCCTACTTGATTAGTTGTTCAGTTTATGAACTTACATTCATATTTTGTCGAAGTATTATTCAATAAATATATTTATAAAGGATTTTTGAATTGTTGCTATTTTTAGAATATTTAAAAAAAATCTCACGTACCCCTTGGCATACCTTCAAGTACCCCCAGGAGTACGCGTACCCCCATTTGAGAACCACTGCCTTAGGAGACTAGATGTAAACAGAGGAAAGAGAGAGCGAGTGAGGTGGCCATTCCAAATACTTTTAAAATGCTACCCATATTGGATACTGTTTAGGAACATAAACTGCATTTCTTGACTGTACCAGTTGCTGGTGACAAAGTCACAATAAAACGTTGGATGATCAGCATGGAAGGTGATGTCATCTGCAAAGGCGTCCAACCTAGCTTAATCTCAGGGCTTGCTGCCCTTCTTGCCACCTACTATGTGTTCAACTTGGAATACCAAGAGGAAGGTCCTCGGACATTGGAATTTGTTCAAAGGTAAATCCTCTTGATACTGTTAAAATACTGTTAGGATATTTTATTTTATATTTCTCACCTCTGTTCAGGAATTTCACGTGTCATTTCCCCAATTTGGTGCCTTAAACCAATGACTCTTCTGTTCCTTTGTGGACCTTCTTATTAGGGACCGACGCACCAGTTTGACTCTAGGATACAGAGAAGGTAGGTAATGTGCAGGTAAAGATATGTTGACTGGGTCAAAGAAGGAAGCACCTGTTTGACCCCAGGATGCAGAAAAAGTAGGTAATTTGCAGGTAAAGATATGTTGACTGGATGATGGCAGGAAGCACCAGCTTGACCCGAGAATGCAGAGCAAGTAGGTAATGTGCGGGTGAAGATATGTTGAATGGGTAAAATGGGTGAAAGAAGGAAGCGCAGGTGTGGTCGAGGCCATGCAGACAAGGTAGGTATGTGCAGGTGAAGATATGTTGTATGGTGAAAGAAAGAAGCACCAGTGTGACCCAAGGATGCAGGGAAGGTAGGTAATGTGCAGGTAAAGATATGTTGAATGGGTGAAGGCAGGAAACACCAGCTAGACGCCAGGATACAGAGAAGGTAGGTAATGTGCAGGTAAAGATATGTTGAATGAGTAAAGGTAGAAAGCACCAGCGTGACCACACTAACAGTGTAATGCCGCTAAACAGATGACAGTATTATGCTGTGAAGCTTATATTTGATACAGCACAGTACTGTGATACTTTTTACAGTAATAAACTGTAGTGATAAATCACAGTATGTGTGCTGTAGAAAAACAGTTTTATACTGGAACCATTAGCTGCCAGTAGGTTACTGTAATTAAACGGTGAAAATTCTTACAGTAAGGGAGAGACCCGCCACCCAGCGGAGAAAACTCATTTCGGCCGCTTGTACCCGTGATCTTGTCCTTTCGGTCATAACCCAAAGCTCATGACCATAGGTGAGGATGGGAACGTAGATTGACCGGTAAATTGAGAGCTTTTCCTTCTGGCGCAGCTCCTTCTTACCACAACGAATCGATATAGCGTCCTCATTACTGAAGACGCCGCACCGATCAGCCTGTGCATCTCACGATCCACTCTTCCCTCACTCATGAACAAGACTCCAGGTACTTGAACTCATCCACTTGGGGCAAGATCTCCTGCCCAACCTCGAGATGGCACTCCACCCTTTCCCGGGCGAGAACCTCGGACTTGGAGGTGCTGATTCTCATCCCAGTCGCTTCACACTCGGCTGCGAACCAATCCAATGAGAGCTGAAGATCCTGGCCAGTTAAAGCCAAAAGGACCACATCATCTGCAAAAAGGAGAGACCTAATCCTGCGGCCACCAAACCGGATCCCCTCAACGGCATGACTGCGTCTAGAAATTCTGTCCATAAAATTTATGAACACATTTGGTGACAACCCTCACTGGAAAGGGGTCCGACTTACTGCTGGCAATGCGGACCAAGCTCTGACACTGATCATACAGGGAGCGACCCGCCACAATCAGACATGCCGATACCCCATACTCTCTGAGCACTCCCCACAGGACTTCCCGGGGTGGCCACGGTCGAATATCTTCTCCGAGTCCACAAAGCACATGTAGACTGGTTGGACAAACTCCCATGCACACTCAAGGACCCTGCCGAGAGTATAGAGCTGGTCTACCGTTCCACGACCAGGACGAAAACCACACTGTTCGTCCTGGATCCGAGGTTCCTCCTCTCCAGTACACATGAATAGACCTTACCGGGAAGGCTGAGGAGTGTGATCTACGATAGTTGGAACACACCCTCCGGTTCCCCTTCTTAAAGAGAGGAACCACCACCCCGGTCTGCCAATCCAGAGGTACCGCCCCTGATGTCCATGCGATGTTGCAGAGTCTTGTCAACTAAAACAGCCCCACAGCATCCAGAGCCTTAAGGAACTCCGGATGGAGCTCATCCACCCCCGGGGCCTTGCCACCGAGGAGCTTTTTAACTACCTTGGCAACCTCAGCCCCAGAAATAGGAGAGCCCACCACAGATTCCCCAGGCACTGCTTGGCCTGTCGGTATGCCCGCTGCCTCTGGAGTCCCATGAGCCAAAAGGACCAGATAAGCTCTTTCTTCAGCTTGACGGCATCCCGCACTGCTGGTGGCCACCAGCGGGTTCTAGGATTACCGCCACGACAGGCACCAAACACCTTGCGGCCACAGCTCCAATCAGCTGGCTTGAAAAGAGAGGCACGGAACATGATCCATTCAGACTCAATGTCCAGCACCTCCTTTGTGACATGTTCAAAGTTCCTCCGGAGGTGGAAAAAGAAACTCTCTCTGACAGGAGACTCTGCTAGGCATTCCCAAAAGACTCTCACAATGCTTTTGGGCCTGCCAGGTCCGTCCGGGATCTTACCCCACCATCGGAGCCAGCTCACCAGGTGGTGATCGGTAGAAAGCTCGCCCCTCTCTTCACCCGAGTGTCCAAAACATGAGGCCGCAAATCCCATGACACAACTACAAAGTCAATAATGGAACTGCGGCCGAGGGTGTCCTGGTGCCAAGTGCACATATGGACACCCTTATGTTTGAACATTGTGTTTGTTATGGACAATCCGTGACGAGAACAAAAGTCCAATAACAAAGCACCACTTGGGTTCAGATCCGGGTGGCCATTTTTCCCAATCACGACTCTCCAGGTTTCAAAGTCGTTGCCAACATGAGCGTTGAAGACCCCCACAGAACAAGGGAATCACCCGAGGGAGCACTCTCAAGGGAATCCAAAAAGAGTGGGTACTCTGAGCTGCTGTTTGGTGCGTAAACACCAACAACAGTCAGGACCCGTCACCCAACCCGAAAGCGGAGGGAAGCTACCATCTCGTCTTCTGGGTTAAGTCCAACGTGCAGGCTTTGAGCCGGGGGGCAACAAGAATTGCCAACCCAGCCTCTCATTACTTGCAACGCCAGAGTGGAAGAGAGTCCAACCCCTCTTGAGAGAACAGGTTCCAGAGCCCTTGCTGTGCGTCAAAGTGAGTCCAGCTTTATCTAGCCGGGAACTTCTCCACCTCGCGAGGTGACGTTCCACGTCCCAAGAGCGAGCTTATGTAGCCGATAATCGGACCGCCAAGTGCCCTGCCTTCGGCTTCCGCCCAGCTAACACTGCACCCGACCTCTATGACCCAGCCCATGAGTGGTGAGCCTATTGCAGGGGGGACCCACGTTGCCTCTTCGAGCTGGGCCCCATGGGCACCAGTCGCTCGCCATCGTGCCCCACCTCTGGGCCTGGCTCCACAGGGGAGCCACGGTGACCCGCGTCCGGGCGAGAAAATATCTAGGTCCTCGATTTGTACTTTTCATAAAGGTCTTTGAGCTGCTCTTTGTCTGATTCCTCACCTAGGACCTGTTTGTCTTGGGGGACCCTACCAGGGGGCATAGAAGCCCCCGGACAACATAGCTCCTAGGATCAGTGGGACACGCAAACCACAAAGGCGGCGGCTCAGAAAGCAGGTTATATAAACATAACTCCAAAACCAAACATGCAAGATGTCTAAACATGCCTGTAATATTGTATCAATGTGAGGTTTACTAGAATCGGTTGTTTTTTTAAGGCTTGCAAACACAAAACGTTTTTTTACTCAATATGACAGTAAGTTCTTAAAATGCTGAGATAATGTGAAAAAAAGCAATACAAATGTATTCCAATATGATTCCTAAACCAAACATGCAAAATGTCTAAAAATGCCTGTAATATTGAATCCATGTGAGTTTTACTAGAATCATTTGTTTTTGTAAGGTTTGCAAATACAAAAATTGAGTTTTATGACAGACACAAGTTAGTTTTTTTACTCATTATAACAGTATAGATGTCATACTATATATTAAAGTTATATGAACATGACTCCAAAACCAAACGTGCATTATGTCCAAAATTGCCTGTAATATTGTATAGATGTGAGTTTTACTAGAATCAGGTTTGCATATACAAAAATTGGGTTTTATGACAGTATACTGTCACACTCAATATGACAGTATAACTGTCATACTAAATCCATGCATTTTCTTCCGCTTATCCGAGGTCGGGTTGCGGGGGCAGCAGCCTAAGCAGAGAGCCCAGACTTCCCTCTCCCCAGCCACTTCGTCCAGCTCTTCTCGGGGGATCCCGAGGTGTTCCCAGGCCATAGTCTTTCCAATGTATCCTAGGTCTTCCCCATGGCCTCCTGCCGTTCTGACCTAGGGAGGCGTTCGGGTGGCATCCTGAGCAGATGCCCGAACCACCTCATCTGGCTCCTCTCAATGTGGAGGAGCAGCGGCTTTACACTGAGTTCCTCCCAGATGACAGAGCTTCTCACCCTATCTCTAAGGGAGAGACCCACCACCCGGCGGAGGAAACTCATTTCGGCCGCTTGTACCCGTGACCTTGTCCTTTCGGTCATAACCCAAAGCTCATGACCATAGGTGAGGATGGGAACGTTGATCGACCGGTAAATTGAAAGCTTTTCCTTCTGGCTCAGCTCCTTCTTCACCACAACGGATCGATATAGCGTCCTCATTACTGAAGACGCCGCACCGATCCGCCTGTAGATCTCACAATCCACTCTATCCTCACTCGTGAACAAGACTCCTAGGTACTTGAACTCCTTCACTTGGGGCAAGATCTCTTTCCCAACCTGGAGATGGCACTCCACCCTTTCCCGGGCGAGAACCATGGACTCGGACTTGGAGGTGCTGATTCTCATCCCAGTCGCTTCACTGCGAACCGATCCAATGAAAGCTGAAGATCTTGGCCAGTTGAAGCCATCAGGACCACATCATCTGCAAAAAGCAGAGACCTAATCCTGCAGCCACCAAAATATGCCTAGATATTCTGTCCATTAAAGTTATGAACAGAATCGGTGACAAAGGGCAGCCTTGGCGGAGTCCAACCCTCACTGGAAAGGGGTCCGACATACTGCCGGCAATGCGGACCAAGCTCTGACACTGATCATACAGGGAGACACCCGCCACAACCAGACATGCCGATACTCCATACTCTCTGAGCACTCCCCACAGGATTTACCGGGGGCCAAGGTCGAATGTCTTCTCCAAGTCCACAAAACTTATGTAGACTGGTTGGGCAAACTCCCATGCACACTCAAGGACCCTGCCGAGAGTATAGAGCTGGTCTACCGTTCCACGACCAGGACGAAAACCACACTGTTCGTCCTGGATCCGAGGTTCCTCCTCTCCATTACACATGAATAGACCTTACCGGGAAGGCTGAGGAGTGTGATCTACGATAGTTGGAACACACCCTCCGGTTCCCCGTCTTAAAGAGAGGAACCACCACCCCGGTCTGCCAATCCAGAGGTACCGCCCCCGATGTAGACACAATGTTGCAGAGTCTTGTCAACCAAGACTGCCCCACAGCATCCAGAGCCTTAAGGAACTCCGGACGGAGCTCATCCACCCCCGGGGCCTTGACACCGAGGAGCTTTTTAACTACCTTGGCAACCTCAGCCCCAGAAATAGGAGAGCCCACCACAGACTTCCCAGGCACTGTTTCCTCATAGGAAGACGTGTTGGTGGGACTGAGGAGGTCTCGCTTGGCCTGTCGGTATGCCCACTGCCTCTGGAGTCCCATGAGCCAAAAGGACCCGGTGGCTCTTTCTTCAGCTTGACAGCATCCCTCACTGCTGGTGGATTACCGCCACGACAGGCACCAAACACCTTGCGGCCACAGCTTCAATCAGCTGGCTCAACAAGAGAGGAACGGAACATGGTCCACTCAGACTCAATGTCCAGCACCTCCCTCGTGACATGTTCAAAGTTCTTCCGGACATGTTCAAAGTTCTTCAGGAGACTCTGCTAGGTGTTCCCAGCAGACCCTTACAATGCGTTTGGGCCTGCCAGGTCTGACCGGCATCCTCCCCTACCATCGGAGCCAGCTCACCACCAGGTGGTGGTTGGTGGAAAGCTCTGCCCCTCTCTTCACCGAGTGTCCAAAACATGAGGCCGCAAATCCCATGACACAACTACAAAGTCAATCATGCGGCCGAGGGTGTCCTTGTGCCAAGTGCACATATGGACACCCTTATGTTTGAACATTGTGTTTGTTATGGACAATCCGTGACAAGCACAAAAGTCCAATAACAAAGCACCACTTGGGTTCAGATCCGGGTGGCCATTTTTCCCAATCACGACTCTCCAGGTTTCACTGTCGTTGCCAACATAGCGTTGAAGTCCACCAGCAGAACAAGGGAATCACCCGAGGGAGCACTCTCCAGTCCTCCCTCAAGGGAATCCAAAAAGAGTTGGTACTCTGCGCTGCTGTTTGGTGTGTAAACACAAACAACAGTCAGGACCCGTCACCCAACCCGAAGGCTGAAGGAAGCTACCATCTCGTCTATTGGGTTTAAAGTCCAACGTGCAGGCTTTGAGCCGGGGGGCAACAAGAATTGCCACCCCAGCCTCTCATTAGTTGCAACGCCAGTGTGGAATCTCTTCCACTCTGGCGTTGCAAGTAATGAAAGTTCAGCTCAGTCCAGCCCCTCTGAGAGAACAGGTTCCAGAGCCCTTGCTGTGAGTCCAACTATATCTAGCCGGGAACGTCTCCACCTCAAGCACCAGCTCAGGCTCCTTCCCTCCCAGCGAGGTGACGTTCCATGTCCCAAGAGCGAGCTTATGTAGCCGATAAGGGCACTTGGTGGTCCCCAAGTGCCCTGCCTTCGGCTGCCGCCCAGCTCACACTGCACCCTCTATGACCCAGCCCATGAGTGGTGAGCCCTGGAGGGGGGATCCACGTTGCCTCTTCGAGCTGAGCACGGCTGGGCCCCATGGGGACAGGCCCGTCAATCGCCATCGTGCCACACCTCTGGGCCTGGCTCCACAGGGGAGCCACGGTGACCTGCGTCCGGGCGAGAAAAAATCTAGGTCCTCAATTGTACTTTTAATAAAGGTCTTTGAGCTGCTCTTTGTCTGATCCCTCACCTAGGACCTGTTTGTCTTGGGAGACCATAGAAGCCCCCGGACAACATAGTTCCTGGATCAGTGGGACACGCAAACCACAAAGGTGGCGGCTCAAAAAGCAGGTTATATAAATATAACTCCAAAACCAAACATGCAATATGTCTAAACATGCCTGTAATATTGTATCAATGTGTGTTTTCCTAGAATCGGTTGTTTTTGTAAGGTTTGCAAATACAAAAATTAGGTTTTACTCACAATGACAAAATCACACTCAATATGACAGTTATTTAAACATAACTCATAAACCACACAAAAAAATGGCTAATAATGCCTGAAATAATGAATCATTGGGAGTTTTACTGAGTTTTACATTTTGCAAACACAAAAAGTAGTTTTTTACTTGACTGTAATGTTCTTAGAACCCTGAGATAAAGGGAAAAAAGCAATAAAAATGTATTTAAACCTAACTCCTAAACAACACATGCAAAATGGCTAAAATGTTAGTTAGTTTAAAAAAATGATCTTTTGTAAAGATATCAAAGACACAAGCTAGTTTTTATTTATTCAATATGACAGTATAACAGTCATACTAAATATGAAAGTTATATAAACATAACTCCAAAACCAAACATGTGTCATGTCTAAAAATGCCTGTAATAATGTATTTAGGTGAGTTTGTAAGGTTTGCAAAAACAAAAAGTAGTTTTTTACTCATATGAAAGTAATGATCTTAGAATCCTGAGATAATGCGAAAAAAGCAATAAAAATGTATTTAAACATAATTCCTAAACAACTCATGCAAAATGGCTAATAATGCCTGGAGACATGTATCTTTGTTAGTTTTACTAGAAAAATTATCTTTTGTAAAGTTTGCAAAGACACAAGCAGGGTGTTTTTATTCAATAAGACAGTATAACTGTCATACTAAATATAAAAGTTATATAAACATAACTCCTAAACCAAACATGTGTCATGTCTAAAAATGTCTGTAATAATGTATTTATGTGAGTTTGTAAGGTTTGCAAAAACAAAAAGTAGTTTTTTACTCAATATGAAAGTAATGATCTTAGAATCCTGAGATAATGCGAAAAAAGCAATAAAAATGTATTTAAACATAACTCCTAAACAACCAAGGCAAAATGGGTAATAATGCCTGGAGACATGTATCTTTGTTAGTTTTACTAGGAAATGTATATTTTGTAAAGTTTGCAAAGACACAAGCTAGTTGTTTTTATTCAATAAGACAGTATAACAGTCATACTAAATATGAAAGTTATATAAACATAACTACAGAACTAAACGTGTGTCATGTCTAAAATTGCCTATAATAATGTATTTATGTGAGTTTGTAAAGTTTGCAAAAACAAAAAGTTGTTTTTTCCTCAATATGAAAGTAAGGATTTTAGAATCCTGAGATAATGCGAAAAAAGCAATAAAAATGTATTTAAACATAATTCCTAAACAACTCATGCAAAATGGCTAATAATACCTGGAGACATGTATCTTTGTTAGTTTTACTAGAAAAATGATCTTTTGTAAAGTTTGCAAAGACACAAGCAGGTTGTTTTTATTCAATAAGACAGTATAACAGTCATACTAAATATAAAAGTTATATAAACATAACTCCAAAACCAAACATGTGTCATGTCTAAAAATGTCTGTAATAATGCATTTATGTGAGTTTGTAAGGTTTGCAAAAACAAAAAGTAGTTTTTTACTCATATGAAAGTAATGATCTTAGAATCCTGAGATAATGCGAAAAAAGCAATAAAAATGTATTTAAACATAATTCCTAAACAACCCATGCAAAATGGGTAATAATGCCTGGAGACATGTATCTTTGTTAGTTTTACTAGAAAAATGATCTTTTGTAAAGTTTGCAAAGACACAAGCAGGTTGTTTTTATTCAATAAGACAGTATAACAGTCATACTAAATATAAAAGTTATATAAACATAACTCAAAAACCAAACATGTGTCATGTCTAAAAATGTCTGTAATAATGTATTTATGTGAGTTTGTAAGGTTTGCAAAAACAAAAAGTAGTTTTTTACTCATATGAAAGTAATGATCTTAGAATCCTGAGATAATGCGAAAAAAGCAATAAAAATGTATTTAAACATAATTCCTAAACAACCCATGCAAAATGGGTAATAATGCCTGCCTTTGTTAGTTTTACTAGAAAAATGATCTTTTGTAAAGTTTGCAAAGACACAAGCTAGTTTTTTTTTATTCAATATGACAGAATAACAGTCATACTAAATATAAAAGTTATATAAACATAACTCCAAAATCAAACATGTGTCATGTCTAAAAATGTCTGTAATAATGTATTTATGTGAGTTTGTAAGGTTTGCAAAAACAAAAAGTAGTTTTTTACTCAATATGAAAGTAATGATCTTAGAATCCTGAGATAATGCGAAAAAAGCAATAAAAATGTATTTAAACATAACTCCTAAACAACCCAGGCAAAATGGGTAATAATGCCTGGAGACATGTATCTTTGTTAGTTTTACTAGGAAATGTATATTTTGTAAAGTTTGCAAAGACACAAGCTAGTTGTTTTTATTCAATAAGACAGTATAACAGTCATACTAAATATGAAAGTTATATAAACATAACTCCAGAACCAAACGTGTGTCATGTCTAAAATTGCCTATAATAATGTATTTATGTGAGTTTGTAAGGTTTGCAAAAACAAAAAGTAGTTTTTTCCTTAATATGAAAGTAATGATCTAAGAATCCTGAGATAATGCGAAAAAAGCAATAAAAATGTCTTTAAACATAATTCCTAAACAACCCATGCAAAATGGCTAATAATGCCTGGAGACATGTATCTTTGTTAGTTTTACTAGAAAAATGATCTTTTGTTAAGTTTGCAAAGACACAAGCTAGTTTTTTTTTATTCAATATGACAGAATAACAGTCATACTAAATATAAAAGTTATATAAACATAACTCCAGAATCAAACATGTGTCATGTCTAAAAATGTCTGTAATAATGTATTTATGTGAGTTTGTAAGGTTTGCAAAAACAAAAAGTAGTTTTTTACTCAATATGAAAGTAATGATCTTAGAATCCTGAGATAATGCGAAAAAAGCAATAAAAATGTATTTAAACATAACTCCTAAACAACCCAGGCAAAATGGGTAATAATGCCTAGAAACATGTATCTTTGTTAGTTTTACTAGGAAATGTATATTTTTTAAAGTTTGCAAAGACACAAGCTAGTTGTTTTTATTCAATAAGACAGTATAACAGTCATACTAAATATGAAAGTTATATAAACATAACTCCAGAACCAAACGTGTGTCATGTCTAAAATTGCCTATAATAATGTATTTATGTGAGTTTGTAAGGTTTGCAAAAACAAAAAGTAGTTTTTTCCTCAATATGAAAGTAAGGATTTTAGAATCCTGAGATAATGCGACAAAAGCAATAAAAATGTATTTAAACTTAATTCCTAAACAACCCATGCAAAATGGCTAATAATGCCTGGAGACATGTATCTTTGTTAGTTTTACTAGAAAAATTATATTTTGTAAAGTTTGCAAAGACACAAGCTAGTTTTTTTTAATTCAATATGACAGTATAACAGTCATATTAAATATGAAATTTATATAAACATAACTCCAAAACCGAACATGTGTCATGTCTAAAAATGCCTGTAATAATGTATTCATGTGAGTTTGTAAGGTTTGCAAAAACAAAAAGTAGTTTTTTCCTCAATATGAAAGTAAGGATTTTAGAATCCTGAGATAATGCCAAAAAAGCAATAAAAATGTATTTAAACATAATTCCTAAACAACCCATGCAAAATGGGTAATAATGCCTGGAGACATGTATCTTTGTTAGTTTTACTAGAAAAATGATCTTTTGTAAAGTTTGCAAAGACACAAGCTAGTTTTTTTTTTATTAAATATGACAGTATAACAGTCATACTAAATATAAAAGTTATATAAACATAACTCCAGAACCAAACGTGTGTCATGTCTAAAATTGCTTATAATAATGTATTCATGTGGGTTTGTAAGGTTTGCAAAAAGAAAAAGTAGTGTTTTACTCAATATGAAAGTAATGATCTTAGAATCCTGAGATAATGCGAAAAAAGCAATACAAATGTATTCAAACACAATTTTTAAACCAAACATGTAAATTGTCGAAAAATGCCTGTAATATTGAATCTATGTAAGTTTTACTAGAATCAATTGTTTTTGTAAGGTTTGCAAATACAAAAATTAGGTTTTACACATAATGACATTATAACTTTAACACTCAATATGAAAGTTATTTAATTATAACTCCTAAATACACATGAAACATGTCTAATAGCGTGAAAAAAAATTATCTTTGTGAGTGTTGCTAGAAACATTTTCTTTTGTAAGGTTTGCAAAGACACAAGTTAGTTTTTTTTAACTCAATATGACAGTATTACGCCACACTCAATATGACAGTTATTTAAACATAACTCCTAAACCACACCTGAAAAATGGCTAATAATGCCTGAAATAATGCATCTTTGGGAGTTTTACTGGAAACATATGCTTTTTTTAAGGCTTGCAAACACAAAAATTATTTGTATTGTATTATGTATTACAACATAATTCCTAAACCAAACATGCAAAATGTCTGAAAATGCCTGTAATATTGAATCCATGTGAGTTTTATTTGAATCAGTTGTATGGTTTGCTAATACAAAAATTGGGTTTTATGACAAACACAAGTTAGTTTTTTTACTCAATATAACAGTTTAGCTGTCATACTATATATGAAAGTTATATAAACATAACTCCAAAACCAAACCATTATGTCCAAAACTGCCTGTAATATTGTATTTATGTGAGTTTTACCAGAATCAGGGTTGCAAATACAAAAATTGGGTTTTATGACAGTATACTGTCACACTCAATATGACAGTTATTTAAACATAACTCAAACAACACATGCAAAATAGCTAATAATGCCTGGAGCATGTATCTTAGTTAGTTTTACTAGAAAAATGGTATTTTGTAAGGTTTGCAAAGACACAAGTTAGTTGTTGTTTTTGTTCAATATGACAGTATAACTGTCATACTAAATATTAAAGTTATATAAACATAACTCTAAAACCAAACATGCATTGTGTCTAAAAATGCCTGTAATATTGTATCTGTGTGGGTTTAACTAGATTTAGTTGTTTTTGTAAGGTTTGCAAATACAAAATAAGGGTTTTACTCACTATGACAGTTTACTGTCACACTCAATCTGACAGTTATTTATTCAAACATAACTCCTAAACCACACATGCAAAATGGCTAATAATGCCTGGAGATATGTATCTTTGTGAGTTTTACTAGAAACTTTATATTGTGTAAGGTTTAGTTAGTTTTTGTACTCAATCTGACAGTATAACTGTCATTCTAAATCCATCCATTTTCTTCCGCTTATCCGAGGTCGGGTTGCGGGGGCAGCAGCCTGAGCAGAAAATCCCAGACTTCCCTCTCCCCAGCCACTTTGTCCAGCTCTTCTCGGGGTATTCCGAGGCGTTCCCAGGCCAGCCGTGGACATAGTCTTTCCAATGTGTCCTAGGTCTTCCCCGTGGCCTCCTGCCACACCTCCCTAGAGGCGTTCGGGTGGCATCCTGAGCAGATGCCCGAACCACCTCATGGCTTCTCTCAATGTGGAGGAGCAGCGGCTTTACTTTGAGTTCCTCCCGGATGACAGAGCTTCTCACCCTGTCTCTAAGGGAGAGACCCACCACCCGGCAGAGGAAACGCATTTCGGCCGCTTGTCCTTTCGGTCATAACCCAAAGCTGGTAACGTAGATCGACGGTAAATTGAGAGCTTTTCCTTCTGGCTCAGCTCCTTCTTCACCACAACGGATCGATATAGCGTCCTCAATACTGAAGACGCCGCACCAATCCGCCTGTGGATCTCTCGATCCACTCTATCCTCACTCGTGAACAAGACTCCTAGGTACTTGAACTCCTCCACTTGGGGCAAGATCTCCTCCCCAACCTGGAGATGGCACTCGACCCTTTCCTGCGTGAGAACCATGGACTTGGACTTGGAGGTGCTGATTCTCATCCCAGTCGCTTCACACTCAAGGACCCTGCCGAGAGTATAGACCTGGTCTACCGTTCCACGACCAGGACGAAAACCACACTGTTCGTCCTGGATCCGAGTTTCCTCCTCTCCAGTACACATGAATAGACCTTACCGGGAAGGCTGAGGAGTGTGTTTCACGATAGTTGGAACACACCCTCCGGTTCCCCTTCTTAAAGAGAGGAACCACCACCCCGGTGTGCCAATCCAGAGGTACCGCCCCCAATGTTCACGCGATGTTGCAGAGTCTTGTCAACCAAGACAGCCCCACAGTATCCAGAGCCTTAAGGAACTCATCCACCACCGGGGCCTTGCCACAGAGGAGCTTTTTAACTACCTAGGCAACCTAAGCCCCAGAAATAGGAGAGTCCACCACAGATTCCCCAGGCACTGCTTGGCTGTCGGTATGCCCGCTGCCTCTGGAGCCCCTGAGCCAAAAGGACCCGATAGGCTCTTTCTTCAGCTTGACGGCATCCCTCACTGCTGGTGGCCACCAGCGAATTCTAGGATTACCGCCACGACAGGCACCAAACACCTTGCGGCCACAGCTCCAATCAGCAGACTCGACAAAAGAGGCACAGAACATGGTCCACTCAGACTCAATGTCCAGCACCTCCCTCGTGACATGTTCAAAGTTCTTCCTTATGTTTGAACATTGTGTTTGTTATGGACAATCCGTGACGAGCACAAAAGTCCAATAACAAAGCACCACTTGGGTTCAGATCCGGGTGGCCATTTTTCCCAATTACGACTCTCCAGGTTTCACTGTCCTTGCCAACATGAGCATTGAAGTCCCCCAACAGAACAAGGGAATCACCCAAGGGAGCACTCTCCAGTACTCCCTCAAGGGAATCCAAAAAGAGTGGGTACTCTGAGCTGCTGTTTGGTGCGTAAACACAAACAACAGTCAGGACCCGTCACCCAACCCGAAGGCGGAGGGAAGCTACTGGGTTAAAGTCCAACGTGCAGGCTTTGAGCAACAACAATTGCCACCCCAGCCTCTCATTGCTTGCAACGCCAGAGTGGAAGAGAGTCCAGCCCCTCTTGAGAGAACAGGTTCCAGAGCCCTTGCTGTGCGTCGAAGTGAGTCCAACTATATCTAGCCGGAACTAGATATAGTTCAGGCTCTTTCCCTCCCAGCGAGGTGACGTTCCACGTCCCAAGAGCGAGCTTATGTAGCCGATAATTGGACCGCCAAGTGCCCTTCGGCTGCCGCCCAGTTCACACTGCATCTGACCTCTATGACCTCAATGGGCCCATGAGTGGTGAGCCCATCGGAGGGTTGACCCACGTTGCCTCTTCGAGCTGAGCCCGGCAGGGCCCCATGGAGACAGGCCCGGCCACCAGTCGCTCGCCATCGTGCCCCACCTCTGCGCCTGGCTCCACAGGGGCGCCACGGTGACCTGCGCCTGGGCGAGAAAAAATCTAGGTCCTCGATTTGTACTTTTCATAAAGGTCTTTGAGCTGCTCTTTGTCTGATCCCTCACCTAGGACCTTTTCTCAGGGGATCCCGAGGCATTCCCAGGCCAGCCGGGAGACATAGTGTTCCCAGTGTGTCCTGGGTCTTCCCCGTGGCCTCCAGGATGACAGAGCTTCACCTTCACCAGGGGTGTCAAACTCAAATACAGAGTGGGCCAAAGTTTAAAACTGAACAAAGCCGCGGGCCAAGGTTGAACAAATTAACCTTTTAATAGGGACCCAAACAAGTTTTGCATTGAATATTGAACAAGCAAGGCTTATAAACTTTATAGTGACATGCAAAATGGAGTTTCAAATAATAATAATAATAATTAAAACATATCAATTGCATATCAAATACAATTTAAATAAAAATTGAATGCCTCTTTTCAATTTGCAGCCTTCTGAGGTAAATATCAACATTAACTTTTTCCACAGGCTAATAAATTTGAAAATAAAATAACAATGAATAAAACAACCATTCAGGACTTTAAACTGCTCAGTTTGCAACACACTGATCTAATTTGATGTGCCCAAGCCAGATACCTGGCATCTTTTTTCAGATGCTAGTTCTTTAATGTCGGGGCTCAGGCTTTGAGCTGAGGCAACTTTCATTATCGAACAAGGTGTTCAACAGTCATATCTCGTACACCCAATTCTAACATCATTCAGACCCAGTCACAAGATATGTGCAGCTTCAGCACGCATACACAACTGAATGCAACGCATACTTCATCAACAGCGATACAGGTTACACTGAGGGTGCCAGTACAAAATTTTTTAACACTGTTAGAAATATACGCCACACTGTGAACCCACACCAAACAAAAATAAAAAACACTTTTCGGGAGAACATCCGCACCGTAACACAACATAAACACAAAAGAACAAATACCCAGAATCTTTTGCAGCACTAACTCTTTCGGGACGCTACAAAATACACCCCCGCTACCACCAAACCTCCCCCCCCCCACACACACACACACCTTGTAGCGTCCTGGAAGATTTAGTGCTACAAAGGGTTCTGGGTATTTGTTGTGTTGTGTTTATGTTGTGTTACGGTGCGGATGTTCTCCCGAAATGTGTTTGTCATTCTTGTTTGGTGTGGATTCACAGTGTGGCGTATATTTCTAAAAGTGTTAAAGTTTTTTATTTGGCTACCGTCAGTGTAACCTGTATCGCTGTTGATGAAGTATGCGTTGCATTCAATTGTGTGTGTGGGTGCAGAAGCTGCACTGACATGAAACTGGGCCGGCACTCGTTTGACTAGCTGAAAAAAAAAAAAAAAAATTCGGGAGGAGTGCTGGAGTCACTCCCGGGAGGGTTGGCAAGTATTAGAAGTAGCGGTGAATGCGGTGTTACCGTGGCACTGCCGCAATGTATAATCGACGGTCCAGCTTTAGTGTTAATTTGATATTGCCTCAAGGGCCAAGTCAAATTACACGTTGGGCCAAATTTGGCCCACGGGCCAGAGTTTGACACCCATGACCTTCACTGTAAAAAATTACTGTAAAAATAAAAAATAAAATTACAGTTATATACTCCATCCATCCATCCATTTTCTACCGCTTATTCCCTTCGGGGTCGCGGGGGGCGCTGGAGCCTATCTCAGCTACAATCAGGACAAGTCGCCACCTCATCGCAGGGCCAACACTGATAGACAGACAACATTCACACTCACATTCACACACTAGGGCCAATTTAGTGTTGCCAATCAACCTATCATGTTCTTCTTAAATGCAGTTAAGTACTGTAAATTTTGTTGCATTTTTCAAAAAATATCGACCAGCAGTAAGTTACTGTAAAACCTACAGTGTAATTCAGTATTTTTCAGACTTGTTTCTTGGGTCCGCCCACAATTCGTCCAACCGAGCTTCATTTCACCTGGCCGACCCTGCTAAATCCATCCTACTGCATCGTGTGTTTTTGATAACAAGGTAAGAGTCACTTGTACCTTGATGTGTCATTTTCTGTTTGAATTACTTTATATATATATTTATAAAGTCCGAAATGTCAGCATCACAGACACTATCGTTGACCACGCGCATGTACCGCCGCATGCTAGCTAGCTAAGTTTTCTTCTTTTTTGTCATAGTCATCATAAAAGATGATAACTTGCAACATATGTGCTACGACTTGCAGCAATGTATTTGCGTATGTTAGACACATGCGAAGTCATAGTTGTATGCCTAATGCATCGTTTAAGTGTGCTTTCCCTAAATGCACAAGAGTTTTTTCCAACTTCTCAGCCTTCAAAACTCACAGCCGTCGTCATAAATATGACAAGAGTAGGACTGATATGTATAGCGCAGAAGGTTTACCTTGTAATATTGTCTCATGTAGCGCGAAGTGCGATGATATACGGGCCTTTCTCCTGCATTTGAAAAGTCATATTACCGAAAGTAGGACAGTTACGTGCCCCTTCAGTCAATGTGAAAAAATATTTACAGTTAAGTCTACTTTCACATCGCACGTGTCAAGGAAGCACTACGGCTACACTGAACGAAGTTTGACTTGATCAACAGCAAATCCAAGCAGCTCTTGTGTTATTAACACTGATGATGACTATTGTGATATGCAACTTGAGAATTCAGGATATTCCTGTTATAAAGACATGGAGGTCTACTTGCATTAAAAAAATGTTCACAGCACTGAAAAAAGGTTGAGAACCACTGCCTTAGGACAGTGGTTCTCAACCTTTTTTCAGTGATGTACCCCTGTGAACCTTTTTTAAATTCCAGTACCCCCTAATCAGAGCAAAGCATTTTTGGTTGAAAAAAAGAGATAAAGAAGTAAAATAAAGCACTATGTCATCCGTTTCTGATTTATTAAATTGTATAACAGTGCAAAATATTGCTCATTTGTTGTGGTCTTTCTTGAACTATTTGGAAAAAAAGATATAAAAATAACAAAAAACTTGTTGAAAAATAACCAAGTGATTCAATTATAAATAAAGATTTTTACACATAGAAGTAATCAATTTACAGTGCCCTCTTTGGGGATTGTAATAGAGATCCATCTGGATTCATGAACTTCATTCTCAACATTTCTTCACAAAAAAAGAAATCTTTAACATCAATATTTATGGAACATGTCCACTACGCTTTAACCAAGCCTCCATTGTTTTCTACATGGATAGTTGATTGACAGTTGGTGCCGTGTGGCACCGCCAGGTAGGGTCAAACCATCATGGCATGGGGGAAACTCTGGCTTTATGGTAATGAATGGAATAGCCTACTTGATTAGTTGTTCAGTTTATGAACTTACATTCATATTTTGTCGAAGTATTATTCAATAAATATATTTATAAAGGATTTTGGAATTGTTGCTATTTTTAGAATATTAAAAAAAAATCTCACGTACCCCTTGGCATACCTTCAAGTACCCCCAGGAGTACGCGTACCCCCATTTGAGAACCACTACCTTAGGAGACTAGATGTAAACAGAGGAAAGAGAGAGCGAGTGAGGTGGCCATTCCAAATACTTTTAAAATGCTACCCATATTGGATACTGTTTAGGAACATAAACTGCATTTCTTGACTGTACCAGTTGCTGGTGACAAAGTCACAATAAAACGTTGGATGATCAGCATGGAAGGTTATGTCATCTGCAAAGGCGTCCAACCTAGCTTAATCTCAGGGCTTGCTGCCCTTCTTGCCACCTACTATGTGTTCAACTTGGAATACCAAGAGGAAGGTCCTCGGACATTGGAATTTGTTCAAAGGTAAATCCTCTTGATACTGTTAAAATACTGTTAGGATATTTTATTTTATATTTCTCACCTCTGATCAGGAATTTGACGTGTCATTTCCCCAATTTGGTGCCTTAAATCAATGACTCTTCTGTTCCTTTGTGGACCTTCTTATTAGGGACCGACGCACCAGTTTGACTCTAGGATACAGAGAAGGTAGGTAATGTGCAGGTAAAGATATGTTGACTAGGTCAAAGAAGGAAGCACCTGTTTGACCCCAGGATGCAGAAAAAGTAGGTAATTTGCAGGTAAAGATATGTTGACTGGATGATGGCAGGAAGCACCAGTGTGACCCCACTATGCAGGGAAGGTAGGTAATGTGCGGGTGAAGGTATGTTGAATGGGTGAAAGAAGGAAGCGCAGGTGTGGTCGAGGCCATGCAGACAAGGTAGGTATGTGCAGGTGAAGATATGTTGTATGGTGAAAGAAAGAAGCACCAGTGTGACCCAAGGATGCAGGGAAGGTAGGTAATGTGCAGGTAAAGATATGTTGAATGGGTGAAGGCAGGAAACACCAGCTAGATGCCAGGATACAGAGAAGGTAGGTAATGTGCAGGTAAAGATATGTTGAATGAGTAAAGGCAGGAAACACCAGCATGACTCCAGGATACAGAGAAGGTAGGTAATGTGCAGGTAAAGATATGTTGAATGGGTAAAGGTAGAAAGCACCAGCGTGACCACACTATGCAGAGAAGGTAGGTATTGTGCAGGTAAAGATATGTTGAATGGGTAAAGGCAAGAAGCACCAGTGTGACCCCAGGATGCAGAGAAGATAGGTAATGAGCAGGTAACGATATGTTAAATGGGTGAAAGCAGGAAACATCAGCGTAAATACACGGTCCCGTAGATGGAGAGAAAACATAAATAGAGTGAGGGATTGGGGAGGCTTTAGCATTGTCTTCCTCTCTGAATTTGTCTTAATGGGTTTTAGAGCATTAACTCATCTACAGCTGTGGTTATGGTATAGGCTCACATATATCCTAAAATTGATATTAATATTTGTGCAGTGCATATTCCTAAATAACAATGTGAGGGGGGTTCTGTATCGACTGCAAGTAATCTTCAATCACAACAGAATATCTAATATGCTTTCTCTCTTTTTTAGGCGATTCATTGGCGTTAACCCTGAGAGGGGAACAAAGGCTAGCCAGGGAAAGGTGGTGTCTAAGAAGACCGGGAAGCTGGTCCAGAAAAAGGCAGCAACTGTAAATCCTCACGTAGCCACCCTCATAAAACATCTCACAGACTTTGAGTGGGGCTTTATGTAGCCGACAACTAAACACTGGACTCGTGTTCAGTGTTTTGTCTCCAGTTAGAAATTAAGTGGACATGTTATAAATGTTAAAATGCTTTACTGAAAATAAGAAGAATGCACTAAATGTACATTGAATGTATTTGATGCACTTTAAAATAATTGGTTAATAAAAACATAATCTTGCAAAGCCATTTCTCCAGTCATTTTTATGCCAGCAGATTGCAGGGATTTTGATTTTGAAAAATTAAAAGTTCAACTCATTAACTTCTAGTGGCATTATACTGTAAAGCTCAGTCTATAGTGCTTACAATTATTTTACTGTAATTAACAGTTAATGGATATTACAGTAGATACACTAAAATAACAGTGTAATGCCGCTAAACAGATGACAGTATTATGCTGTGAAGCGTATATTTGATACAGCACAGTACTGTGATACTTTTTACAGTAATAAACTGTAGTGATAAATCACAGTATGTGTGCTGTAGAAAAACAGTTTTATACTGGAACCATTAGCTGCCAGTAGGTTACTGTAATTAAACGGTGAAAATTCTTACAGTAAGGGAGAGACCCGCCACCCAGCGGAGAAAACTCATTTCGGCCGCTTGTACCCGTGATCTTGTCCTTTCGGTCATAACCCAAAGCTCATGACCATAGGTGAGGATGGGAACGTAGATTGACCGGTAAATTGAGAGCTTTTCCTTCTGGCGCAGCTCCTTCTTACCGCAACGAATCGATATAGCGTCCTCATTACTGAAGACGCCGCACCGATCAGCCTGTGCATCTCACGATCCACTCTTCCCTCACTCATGAACAAGACTCCAGGTACTTGAACTCATCCACTTGGGGCAAGATCTCCTGCCCAACCTCGAGATGGCACTCCACCCTTTCCCGGGCGAGAACCTCGGACTTGGAGGTGCTGATTCTCATCCCAGTCGCTTCACACTCGGCTGCGAACCAATCCAATGAGAGCTGAAGATTCTGGCCAGTTAAAGCCATAAGGACCACATCATCTGCAAAAAGGAGAGACCTAATCCAAACCGGATCCCCTCAACGCCATGACTGCGCCTATAAATTCAGTCCATAAAATTTATGAACACATTTGGTGACAAAGGGCAGCCAACTTACTGCTGGCAATGCGGACCAAGCTCTGACACTGATCATACAGGGAGCGACCCGCCACAACCAGACATGCCGATACCCCATACTCTCTGAGCACTCCCCACATGACTTCCCGGGGTGGCCACGGTCGAATGTCTTCTCCAAGTCCACAAAGCACATGTAGACTGGTTGGACAAACTCCCATGCACACTCAAGGACCCTGCCGAGAGTATAGAGCTGGTCTACCGTTCCACGACCAGGACGAAAACCACACTGTTCGTCCTGGATCCGAGGTTCCTCCTCTCCAGTACACATGAATAGACCTTACCGGGAAGGCTGAGGAGTGTGATCCACGATAGTTGGAACACACCCTCCGGTTCCCCTTCTTAAAGAGAGGAACCACCACCCCGGTCTGCCAATCCAGAGGTACCGCCCCTGATGTCCACGCGATGTTGCAGAGTCTTGTCAACTAAAACAGCCCCACAGCATCCAGAGCCTTAAGGAACTCCGGACGGAGCTCATCCACCCCCGGGGCCTTGCCACAGAGGAGCTTTTAAAACTACCTTGGCAACCTCAGCCCCAGAAATAGGAGAGCCCACCACAGATTCCCCATGCACTGCTTGGCCTGTCGGTATGCCCGGTGCCTCTGGAGTCCCATGAGCCAAAAGGACCAGATAAGCTCTTTCTTCAGCTTGACGGCATCCCGCACTGCTGGTGGCCACCAGCGGGTTCTAGGATTACCGCCACGACAGGCACCAAACACCTTGCTGCCACAGCTCCAATCAGCTGGCTTGACAAGAGAGGCACGGAACATGATCCATTCAGACTCAATGTCCAGCACCTCCTTTGTGACATGTTCAAAGTTCCTCCGGAGGTGGAAAAAGAAACTCTCTCTGACAGGAGACTCTGCTAGGCATTCCCAAAAGACTCTCACAATGCGTTTGGTCCTGCCAGGTCTGTCCGGGATCCTACCCCACCATCGGAGCCAGCTCACCAGGTGGTGATCGGTAGAAAGCTCGCCCCTCTCTTCACCCGAGTGTCCAAAACATGAGGCCGCAAATCCCATGACACAACTACAAAGTCAATAATGGAACTGCGGCCGAGAGTGTCCTGGTGCCAAGTGCACATATGGACACCCTTATGTTTGAACATTGTGTTTGTTATGGACAATCCGTGACGAGCACAAAAGTCCAATAACAAAGCACCACTTGGGTTCAGATCCGGGTGGCCATTTTTCCCAATCACGACTCTCCAGGTTTCAAAGTCGTTGCCAACATGAGCGTTGAAGACCCCCAGCAGAACAAGGGAATCACCCGAGGGAGCACTCTCAAGGGAATCCAAAAACAGTGGGTACTCTGAGCTGCTGTTTGGTGCGTAAACACCAACAACAGTCAGGACCCGTCACCCAACCCGAAAGCGGAGGGAAGCTACCATCTCGTCTTCTGGGTTAAGTCCAACGTGCAGGCTTTGAGCCGGGGGGCAACAAGAATTGCCAACCCAGCCTCTCATTACTTGCAACGCCAGAGTGGAAGAGAGTCCAACCCCTCTTGAGAGAACAGGTTCCAGAGCCCTTGCTGTGCGTCGAAGTGAGTCCAGCTTTATCTAGCCGGGAACTTCTCCACCTCGCGAGGTGACGTTCCACGTCCCAAGAGCGAGCTTATGTAGCCGATAATCGGACCGCCAAGTGCCCTGCCTTCGGCTTCCGCCCAGCTAACACTGCACCCGACCTCTATGACCCAGCCCATGAGTGGTGAGCCTATTGCAGGGGGGACCCACGTTGCCTCTTCGAGCTGGGCCCCATGGGCACCAGTCGCTCGCCATCGTGCCCCACCTCTGGGCCTGGCTCCACAGGGGAGCCACGGTGACCCGCGTCCGGGCGAGAAAATATCTAGGTCCTCGATTTGTACTTTTCATAAAGGTCTTTGAGCTGCTCTTTGTCTGATTCCTCTCCTAGGACCTGTTTGTCTTGGGAGACCCTACAAGGGGGCATAGAAGCCCCCGGACAACATAGTTCCTAGGATCAGTGGGACACGCAACCACAAAGGTGGCGGCTCAGAAAGCAGGTTATATAAACATAACTCCAAAACCAAACATGCAAGATGTCTAAACATGCCTTTAATATTGTATCAATGTGAGTTTTACTAGAATCGGTTGTTTTTTTAAGGCTTGCAAACACAAAAAGTTTTTTTTACTCAATATGACAGTAAGTTCTTAAAATGCTGAGATAATGTGAAAAAAGCAATACAAATGTATTCCAACATGATTCCTAAACCAAACATGCAAAATGTCTAAAAATGCCTGTAATATTGAATCCATGTGAGTTTTACTAGAATCATTTGTTTTTGTAAGGTTTGCAAATACAAAAATTGAGTTTTATGACAGACACAAGTTAGTTTTTTTACTCATTATAACAGTATAGATGTCATACTATATATTAAAGTTATATAAACATAACTCCAAAACCAAACGTGCATTATGTCCAAAATTGCCTGTAATATTGTGTAGATGTAAGTTTTACTAGAATCAGGTTTGCAAATACAAAAATTGGGTTTTATGACAGTATACTGTCACACTCAATATGACAGTATAACTGTCATACTAAATCCATCCATTTTCTTCCGCTTATCCGAGGTCGGGTTGCGGGGGCAGCAGCCTAAGCAGAGAGCCCAGACTTCCCTCTCCCCAGCCACTTCGTCCAGCTCTTCTCGGGGGATCCCGAGGTGTTCCCAGGCCATAGTCTTTCCAATGTATCCTAGGTCTTCCCCATGGCCTCCTGCCGTTCGGACCTAGGGAGGCGTTCGGGTGGCATCCTGAGCAGATGCCCGAACCACCTCATCTGGCTCCTCTCAATGTGGAGGAGCAGCGGCTTTACACTGAGTTCCTCCCAGATGACAGAGCTTCTCACCCTATCTCTAAGGGAGAGACCCACCACCCGGCGGAGGAAACTCATTTCGGCCGCTTGTACCCGTGACCTTGTCCTTTCGGTCATAACCCAAAGCTCATGACCATAGGTGAGGATGGGAACGTTGATCGACCGGTAAATTGAAAGCTTTTCCTTCTGGCTCAGCTCCTTCTTCACCACAACGGATCGATATAGCGTCCTCATTACTGAAGACGCCGCACCGATCCCCCTGTAGATCTCACAATCCACTCTATCCTCACTCGTGAACAAGACTCCTAGGTACATGACTCCTTCACTTGGGGCAAGATCTCTTTCCCAACCTCGAGATGGCACTCCACCCTTTCCCGGGCGAGAACCATGGACTCGGACTTGGAGGTGCTGATTCTCATCCCAGTCGCTTCACTGAGGTGGGACTGAGGAGGTCTCGCTTGGCCTGTCGGTATGCCCACTGCCTCTGGAGTCCCATGAGCCAAAAGGACCCGGTGGCTCTTTCTTCAGCTTGACAGCATCCCTCACTGCTGGTGGATTACCGCCACGACAGGCACCAAACACCTTGCGGCCACAGCTTCAATCAGCTGGCTCAACAAGAGAGGAACGGAACATGGTCCACTCAGACTCAATGTCCAGCACCTCCCTCGTGACATGTTCAAAGTTCTTCCGGACATGTTCAAAGTTCTTCAGGAGACTCTGCTTGGTGTTCCCAGCAGACCCTTACAATGCGTTTGGGCCTGCCAGGTCTGACCGGCATCCTCCCCTACCATCGGAGCCAGCTCACCACCAGGTGGTGGTTGGTAGAAAGCTCTGCCCCTCTCTTCACCGAGTGTCCAAAACATGAGGCCGCAAATCCCATGACACAACTACAAAGTCAATCATGCGGCCGAGGGTGTCCTTGTGCCAAGTGCACATATGGACACCCTTATGTTTGAACATTGTGTTTGTTATGGACAATCCGTGACAAGCACAAAAGTCCAATAACAAAGCACCACTTGGGTTCAGATCCGGGTGGCCATTTTTCCCAATCACGACTCTCCAGGTTTCACTGTCGTTGCCAACATAGCGTTGAAGTCCACCAGCAGAACAAGGGAATCACCCGAGGGAGCACTCTCCAGTACTCCCTCAAGGGAATCCAAAAAGAGTTGGTACTCTGAGCTGCTGTTTGGTGTGTAAACACAAACAACAGTCAGGACCCGTCACCCAACCCGAAGGCTGAAGGAAGCTACCATCTCGTCTATTGGGTTTAAAGTCCAACGTGCAGGCTTTGAGCCGGAGGGCAACAAGAATTGCCACCCCAGCCTCTCATTAGTTGCAACGCCAGTGTGGAATCTCTTCCACTCTGGCGTTGCAAGTAATGAAAGTTCAGCTCAGTCCAGCCCCTCTGAGAGAACAGGTTCCAGAGCCCTTGCTGTGAGTCCAACTATATCTAGCTGGGAACGTCTCCACCTCAAGCACCAGCTCAGACTCCTTCCCTCCCAGCGAGGTGACGTTCCATGTCCCAAGAGCGAGCTTATGTAGCCGATAATCGGACCACCAAGTGCCCTGCCTTCGGCTGCCGCCCAGCTCACACTGCACCCTCTATGACCCAGCCCATGAGTGGTGAGCCCTGGAGGGGGGGATCCACGTTGCCTCTTCGAGCTGAGCACGGCTGGGCCCCATGGGGACAGGCCCGACAATCGCCATCGAGCCACGGTGACCTGCGTCCGGGCGAGAAAAAATCTAGGTCCTCAATTATACTTTTAATAAAGGTCTTAGAGCTGCTCTTTGTCTGATCAGTCACCTAGGACCTGTTTGTCTTGGGAGACCATAGAAGCCCCCGGACAACATAGTTCCTGGATCAGTGGGACACGCAAACCACAAAGGTGGCGGCTCAGAAAGCAGGTTATATAAATATAACTCCAAAACCAAACATGCAATATGTCTAAACATGCCTGTAATATTGTATCAATGTGAGTTTTCCTAGAATCGGTTGTTTTTGTAAGGTTTGCAAATACAAAAATTAGGTTTTACTCACAATGACAAAATCACACTCAATATGACAAAAAAATGGCTAATAATGCCTGAAATAATGAATCATTGGGAGTTTTACTGAGTTTTACATTTTGCAAACACAAAAAGTAGTTTTTTACTTGACTTTAATGTTCTTAGAACCCTGAGATAATGGGAAAAAAGCAATAAAAATGTATTTAAACCTAACTCCTAAACAACACATGCAAAATGGCTAATAATGCCTAGGGAGACATGTAACGTTGTTAGTTTAAAAAAATGATCTTTTGTAAAGATATCAAAGACACAAGCTAGTTTTTTTTATTCAATATGACAGTATAACAGTCATACTAAATATGAAAGTTATATAAACATAACTCCAAAACCAAACATGTGTCATGTCTAAAAATGCCTGTAATAATGTATTTATGTGAGTTTGTAAGGTTTGCAAAAACAAAAAGTAGTTTTTTACTCAATATGAAAGTAATGTTCTTAGAATCCTGAGATAATGCGAAAAAAGCAATACAAATGTATTCAAACACAAATTTTAAACCAAACATGTTAAATGTCTAAAAATGCCTGTAATATTGAATCTATATAAGTTTTACTAGAATCAATTGTTTTTGTAAGGTTTGCAAATACAAAAATTAGGTTTTACACATAATGACACTAAAACTGTAACACTCAATATGACAATTATTTATGTATAACTCCTAACCACACATGAAACATGTCTAATAATGCGTGAAAAAATTTATCTTTGTGAGTGTTACTAGAAACATTTTCTTTTGTAAGGTTTGCAAAGACAGGTTAGTTTTTTTTACTCAATATGACAGTATAACTGCCACACTCAATATGACAGTTATTTAAACATAACTCTTAAACTACACATGAAAAATTATTGACAATGCCTGAAATAATGCATTCTTGTAAGTTTTACTCGAAACATATGCTTTTTTAAGGCTTGCAAACACAAAAATTATTTCTTTACTCAATATGACAGTAATGTTCTAAAATTCTGAGAAAATACGAACAAATTAATAAAAATGATTCCAACATAATTCCTAAACCAAACATGCAAAATGTCTAAAAATGTCTGTAATATTGAATCCATGTGAGTTTTACTAGATTTAAATGATTTTGTAAAGTTTGCAAATACATAAATTAGGTTTTACTTATTATGTCATAACTGACAGTATATGACAGTTATTTAACCATAACTCAAACCACACATGAAAAATGGCTAATAATGCCTGAAATAATGCATCCTTGGCCGTTTTACTCGAAACACATGCTTTTTTAAATCTTGCAAACACAAAAAGTAGTTTTTTACTCAACATGACTGTAATGTTCTTAAAATCCTGAGATAATGCGAAAAAAGCAATACAAATGTATTTAAACATTACTCCTAAACAACATATGCAAAATGGCTAATAATGCCTGGAAACATGTATCTTTGTTAGTTTTACTGGAAAAATGATCTTTTGTAAAGTTTGCAAAGACACAAGCCAGTTTTTTTTTTATTCAATATGACAGTATAACAGTCATACTAAATATGAAAGTTATATAAACATAACTCCAAAACCAAACATGTGTCATGTCTAAAAATGCCTGTAATAATGTATTTATGTGAGTTTGTAAGGTTTGCAAAAACAAAAAGTAGTTTTTTACTCAATATGAAAGTAATGATCGTAGAATCCTGAGATAATGCGAAAGAAGCAATAAAAATGTATTTAAACATAACTCCTAAACAACCCAGGCAAAATGGGTAATAATGCCTGGAGACATGCATCTTTGTTAGGTTTACTAGAAAATGTATCTTTTGTAAAGTTTGCAAAGACACAAGCTAGTTGTTTTTATTCAATAAGACAGTATAACAGTCATACTAAATATGAAAGTTATATAAACATAACTCCAGAACCAAACGTGTGTCATGTCTAAAATTGCCTATAATAATGTATTTATGTGAGTTTGTAAGGTTTGCAAAAACAAAAAGTAGTTTTTTCCTCAATATGAAAGTAAGGATTTTAGAATCCTGAGATAATGCGAAAAAAAGCAATAAAAATGTATTTAAACATAATTCCTAAACAAACCATGCAAAATGGCTAATAATGCCTGGAGACATGTATCTTTGTTAGTTTTACTAGAAAAATGATCTTTTGTAAAGATATCAAAGACACAAGCTAGTTTTTTTTATTCAATATGACAGTATAACAGTCCTACTAAATATGAAAGTTATCAAAACATAACTCCAAAACCAAACATGTGTTATGCCTAAAAATGCCTGTAATTATGTATTTATGTGAGTTTGTAAGGTTTGCAAAAACAAAAAGTAGTTTTTTACTCAATATGAAAGTAATGATCTAAGA
This sequence comes from Entelurus aequoreus, assembly GCF_033978785.1. Taxonomy (NCBI): domain Eukaryota; kingdom Metazoa; phylum Chordata; class Actinopteri; order Syngnathiformes; family Syngnathidae; genus Entelurus; species Entelurus aequoreus. The sequence continues at coordinate 522,228 of NC_084756.1, read as the reverse complement.
ATCCTGAGATAATGCGAAAAAAGCAATAAAAATGTATTTAAACATAATTCCTAAACAACCCATGCAAAATGGGTAATAATGCCTGGAGACATGTATCTTTGTTAGTTTTACTAGAAAAATGATCTTTTGTAAAGTTTGCAAAGACACAAGCTAGTTTATTTTAACTTAATATGACAGTATAACAGTCATACTAAATATAAAAGTTATATAAACATAACTCCAAATCCAAACATGTGTCATGTCTAAAAATGTCTGTAATAATGTATTTATGTGAGTTTGTAAGGTTTGCAAAAACAAAAAGTAGTGTTTTACTCAATATGAAAGTAATGATCTTAGAATCCTGAGATAATGCGAAAAAAGCAATACAAATGTATTCAAACACAACTTTTAAACCAAACATGTAAATTGTCTAAAAATGCCTGTAATATTGAATCTATGTAAGATTTACTAGAATCAATTGTTTTTGTAAGGTTTGCAAATACAAAAATTAGGTTTTACACATAATGACATTATAACTTTAACACTCAATATGAAAGTTATTTAATTATAACTCCTAAATACACATGAAACATGTCTAATAGCGTGAAAAAAATTATCTTTGTGAGTGTTGCTAGAAACATTTTCTTTTGTAAGGTTTGCAAAGACACAAGTTAGTTTTTTTTAACTCAATATGACAGTATAACGCCACACTCAATATGACAGTTATTTAAACATAACTCCTAAACCACACCTGAAAAATGGCTAATAATGCCTGAAATAATGCATCTTTGGGAGTTTTACTGGAAACATATGCTTTTTTTAAGGCTTGCAAACACACAAATTATTTTTTTACTCAATATGACAGTAATGTTCTAAAAATCCTGAGATAATGTGAAAAAAGCAATACAAATGTATTACAACATAATTCCTAAACCAAACATGCAAAATGTCTGAAAATGCCTGTAATATTGAATCCATGTGAGTTTTATTTGAATCAGTTGTATGGTTTGCTAATACAAAAATTGGGTTTTATGACAAACACAAGTTAGTTATTTTACTCAATATAACAGTTTAGCTGTCATACTATATATGAAAGTTATATAAACATAACTCCAAAACCAAACATGCATTATGTCCAAAACTGCCTGTAATATTGTATATATGTGAGTTTTACTAGAATCAGGGTTGCAAATACAAAAATTGGGTTTTATGACAGTATACTGTCACACTCAATATGACAGTTATTTAAACATAACTCAAACAACACATGCAAAATCAATCAATCAATCAATCAATGTTTATTTATATAGCCCTAAATCACAAGTGTCTCAAAGGGCTGTACAAGCCACAACGACATCCTCGGTACAGAGCCCACATACGGGCAAGGAAAAACTCACCCCAGTGGGACGTCGGTGAATGACTATGAGAAACCTTGGAGAGGACCGCATATGTGGGTAACCCCCCCCCCCCCTCTAGGGGAGACCGAAAGCAACGGATGTCGAGTGGGTCTGACATAACATTGTGAAAGTCCAGTCCACAGTGGATCCAACACATCAGCGGGAGTCCAGTCCACAGCGGGGCCAACAGGAAACCATCCCGAGCGGAGACGGGTCAGCAGCGCAGAGATGTCCCCAACCGATGCACAGGCTAGTGGTCCACCCGGGGTCCCGGCTCTGGACAGCCAGCACTTCATCCATGGCCACCGGACCTATGCAACTCCCCCTCGCAAGGGACAGGGGAGAAGAGGAGAGAAGAAAAGAAACGGCAGATCAACTGGTCTAAAAAAGGGGGGGTCTATTTAAAGGCTAGATTATACAAATGAGTTTTAAGATGGGACTTAAATGCTTCTACTGAGGTAGCATCTCTAACTGTTACCGGGAGGGCATTCCAGAGTACTGGAGCCCGAATAGAAAACGCTCTATAGCCCGCAGACTTTTTTGGCTCTGGGAATCACTAATAAGCCGGAGTTCTTTGAACGCAGATTTCTTGTCGGGACATATGGTACAATACAATCGGCGAGATAGGCTGGAGCTAAACCGTGTAATATTTTATACGTAAGTAGTAAAACCTTAAAGTCGCATCTTAAGTGCACAGGAAGCCAGTGCAAGTGAGCCAGTATAGGCGTAATATGATCAAACTTTCTTGTTTTTGTCAAAAGCCTTGCAGCCGCATTTTGTACCAACTGTAATCTTTTAATGCTAGACATAGGGAGGCCCGAAAATAATACGTTACAGTAATCGAGACGAGACGTAACGAACGCATGAATAATGATCTCAGCGTCGCTAGTGGACAAGATGGAACGAATTTTAGCGATATTACGGAGATGAAAGAAGGCCGTTTTAGTAACACTCTTAATGTGTGACTCAAACGAGAGAGTTGGGTCGAAGATAATACCCAGATTCTTTACCGAGTCTCCTTGTTTAATTGTTTGGTTGTCAAATGTTAAGGTGGTATTATTAAATAGATGTTGGTGTCTAGCAGGACCGATAATCAGCATTTCCGTTTTCTTAGCGTTGAGTTGCAAAAAGTTAGCGGACATCCATTGTTTAATTTCATTAAGACACGCCTCCAGCTGACTACAGTCCGGCGTGTTGGTCAGCTTTAGGGGCATGTAGAGTTGAGTGTCATCAGCATAACAGTGAAAGCTAACACCGTACTTGCGTATGATGTCACCCAGCGGCAGCATGTAAATACTAAAGAGTGCAGGGCCAAGAACCGAACCCTGGGGAACTCCGCACGTTACCTTGACATAGTCCGAGGTCACATTGTTATGGGAGACGCACTGCATCCTGTCAGTAAGATAAGAGTTAAACCAAGACAAGGCTAAGTCTGACATACCAATACGTGTTTTGATACGCTCTAATAAAATATTATGATCGACGGTATCGAAAGCGGCGCTAAGATCAAGAAGCAGCAACATAGATGACGCATCAGAATCCATCGTTAGCAATAGATCATTAGTCATTTTTGCGAGGGCTGTCTCCGTAGAGTGATTTTCCCTGAAACCGGATTGAAAAGGTTCACAGAGATTGTTAGTCACTAAGTGTTCATTTAGCTGCTGTGCAACAGTTTTTTCGAGAATTTTGGAAATAAACGGAAGGTGGGAGACCGGTCGGTAGTTTACCATGAGGTCAGGATCGAGGTTAGTTCTTTTGAGCAGAGGATGAATAACCGCTTTTTTGAATGCTAGGGGAACAGTGCCGGAGGAAAGTGATAAGTTTATAATATTTAACACTGATGGACCTAATAATACAAACAGTTCCTTGATAAGTTTCCCAGGAAGTGGGTCAAGTAAACATGTTGTTTGTTTTATCCCACTTACACGCTGTAATAATTCCTCTAGTGTTATTTTATCAAAAATAGAGAGACTATTTTGGAGGGCAGTGTCCGTCGTATATACAGTCGTATTTGTGTTAATAGAGCCCAGTTGTAGCTGGGATGCGTTGTCTTTAATCTCCTTTCTAATGAGTTCAATTTTCTTATTAAAGAAATTCATAAAATCATCTGCCGAGTGGGTGGAGCTACTGGGAGGAGTCCCTTGTTGGGTTAGCGATGCTACTGTACTAAACAGAAATTTAGGATCGTTTTTGTTGAGGCGGATGAGATTTGAGTAGTATTTAGCTTTAGCTAAGGTAAGCATGCGTTTATAAGTTATTAAACTATCACTCCATGCTTGATGGAAAACCTCAAGTTTAGTCGCGCGCCATTTGCGTTCCAGTTTTCTACATGATAATTTATGAGCTCTAATTTCTTCTGTAAACCATGGGGTGCGCCTTTTAGGGGCCCTTTTTTGCTTTAGCGGTGCTATACTATCAATAATTTCGCGCAAGGCATCGTCAAAGTTGTTAGTGAGTTTATCAATAGAGCCGACATAATTTGGGAATGGTGCTATTACCGAAGGCAGTAGGTCAGCAAGAGTCATCGTTGTGGCAGCATTAATGTTGCGGCCGCTATAGCAGTTATTATTATTATTAGCTTGTTGACAAAGAGTCAAAACTTCAAATTTTATAAGGTAATGATCGGACATTACTTTAGTATATGGAAGTATCATAACTTTGGAGGTGGTGACACCCCTGACAAGCACTAGATCTATTGTATTACCGTTGCGATGCGTGGGTTCATGTATTATTTGTGTAAGACCACAGCTATCAATTATGGTTTGGAGCGCCACGCACTGAGGGTCCGATGGGGTATTCATATGGATATTAAAGTCCCCCATTATGATTATATTGTCGGCGTGCGTCACTAGATCAGCAACGAACCCTGAGAATTCACTGATGAAGTCCGAATAGGGCCCAGGGGGGCGGTAGATAACAGCCAGGTCGAGAGGTAGCGGTGTGACAGACCTCATAGTAAGCACCTCAAACGATTTATATTTATTATTTAGGTTAGGGGTAAGGTTGAAATTTTCATTGTATATTAGTGCGACACCCCCTCCCCTTTTAAGAGGGCGGGCAACATGCGCATTCGTATAGTTAGGAGGAGATGCCTCATTGAGCGCAAAAAATTCGTCCGGTTTGAGCCAGGTTTCGCTAAGACCAATGACGTTAAGATTGTTGTCTCTAATGACCTCATTAACCAATAACGCCTTGGGAGACAATGATCTTATGTTTAAAAAGCCCATATTATAGGTATTGGGCTGTTTTGACGAGTTTTTGTTAAGATTATCCGTAGTGGCAATATTAACAATGTTGCGTTTATTATGCGTAGTGCACTTTAAATAGTTTCGACCATATCTAGGAATTGATATGACGGGAATTTTCCGATTGTTTGCTTGGTGCTGCAATAGACTGGACATATCATAATTTGCCACCTCAGTAGAATGCATGTCCACCTCTGACACAGACACAACAGAAAAAACATTATGTGAATTGTGTATTATTCTAAGAGAATTGCTATGCGTACATGGATTATCCAGCCTGGCGCTGGCTAGTTCTAGCTTAACTGACTCCTCACCCGGACTAACAGACATTGTAATTGCCTGTGACCGGGCTTGCTCTAGTGTAGTCAGTCAAGTGAGACTTAAATAGTAGTCTATGTTTCTAGACAGGATGATGGCGCCTTCCTGGTTAGGGTGAAGGCCGTCTCTCATCAGCAAGCCTGGTTTGCCCCAGAAAGAGGGCCAGTTATCAATAAACGTTAGTCCCTGCGTCCTACAGTAGCTAGCCAACCGCTTGTTAAGCGAGACTAATCTGCTATATCTCTCATCATTGCCTCTCGCAGGCAGGGGGCCAGAGACAATTACTCGATGCCTGGACATCTTTCTGGCAAGATCACAAGTCCTGGCTATGTTTCTCTTTGTAATCTCTGACTGTCTCATTCTAGTGTCATTGGAGCCAACGTGTACAACTATATTCGCATAATTAGTGGTGCGATTAGCCTGTCGTACGTGTTTACTAGGCCTGTTGCGAGTTAGCTCCCTAAGATTAGCTTCAATGTCAGGTGCTCTGGCCCCGGGGATACACTTTATTGTGGCTGGTTTGCTAAGCTTTATGTTTCGGGTGATGGAGTCCCCTATAACTAAGGTGTGGTGCCCGGTAGACTGGGGTGTAGGACTAGCTAAAGAGCTAAATCTATTATGCGTCTCAACCGGTACACCGTAGCTTGTAGGCCGCTTAGGACTGCTACAAGCTGGGCTAGTTAGCTCGCTACAGCTAACGCTAGCAGATGTGTCCGCAACATCTAAAGTTACGACATTACTCTGCTCTAACTGGCGGACACGGCCCTCTAGCAGAGCCAACCTCTCCGTGAGTATGGTGCAAGACGCGCAGGAAGCCATTACTCACAGTGTTTTCTGTCACCGAGTGAAGTTCCTGCTGTCCTCAGGGAAGTGGTCGCGGTCTGTAGGAGTAGCTTCTTACTGACCGGCGCTGCCTTTCTCCGCGCTAGCTTAGCAGCTAGCTAGCTGAGGAAAGGGTGGTGGGACAGAGATCGGGTGATTTGCAAGTTAAATAGTACCACTAAAAATGTTTGAGAAGTGATAAAGAAAGCTGTAGAACAATTAAAAGCACACAGATAGAGCGCTACTTAGCTTTTTCGCAACAGCGAACAGACGGCGAGCAGTCACGCACGGTGAACCGGAACCGGAAAATGGCTAATAATGCCTGGAGCATGTATCTTAGTTAGTTTTACTAGAAAAATGGTATTTTGTAAGGTTTGCAAAGACACAAGTTAGTTGTTTTTTTTATTCAATATGACAGTATAACTGTCATACTAAATATGAAAGTTGTATAAACATTACTCTAAAACCAAACATGCATTATGTCTAAAAATATCTGTAATAGTGTATCTGTGTGAGTTTAACTAGATTTAGTTGTTTTTGTAAGGTTTGCAAATACAAAATAAGGGTTTTACTCACTATGACAGTTTACAGTCACACTCAATCTGACAGTTATTTATTTAAACATAACTCCTAAACCGCACATGCAAAATGGCTAATAATGCCTGGAGATATGTATCTTTGTGAGTTTTACTAGAAACATTATATTGTGTAAGTTTTAGTTAGTTTTTGTACTCAATCTGACATAATAACTGTCATTCTAAATCCATCCATTTTCTTCCGCTTATCCGAGGTCGGGTTGCGGGGGCAGCAGCCTGAGCAGAAAATCCCAGACTTCCCTCTCCCCAGCCACTTCGTCCAGCTCTTCTCGGGGTATTCCGAGGCGTTCCCAGGCCAGCCGGGGACATAGTCTTTCCAATGTGTCCTAGGTCTTCCCCGTGGCCTCCTGCTACACCTCCCTAGAGGCGTTCGGGTGGCATCCTGAGCAGATGCCCGAACCACCTCATGGCTCCTCTCAATGTGGAGGAGCAGCGGCTTTACTTTGAGTTCCTCCCGGATGACAGAGCTTCTCACCCTGTCTCTAAGGGAGAGACCCACCACCCGGCAGAGGAAACGCATTTCGGCCGCTTGTCCTTTTGGTCATAACCCAAAGCTGGTAACGTAGATCGACGGTAAATTGAGAGCTTTTCCTTCTGGCTCAGCTCCTTCTTCACCACAACGGATCGATATAGCGTCCTCAATACTGAAGACGCCGCACCAATCCGCCTGTGGATCTCTCGATCCACTCTATCCTCACTCGTGAACAAGACTCCTAGGTACTTGAACTCCTCCACTTGGGGCAAGATCTCCTCCCCAACCTGGAGATGGCACTCGACCCTTTCCTGCGTGGACTTGGACTTGGAGGTGCTGATTCTCATCCCAGTCGCTTCACACTCAAGGACCCTGCCGAGAGTATAGACCTGGTCTACCGTTCCACGACCAGGACGAAAACCACACTGTTCGTCCTGGATCCGAGTTTCCTCCTCTCCAGTACACATGAATAGACCTTACCGGGAAGGCTGAGGAGTGTGTTTCACGATAGTTGGAACACACCCTCCGGTTCCCCTTCTTAAAGAGAGGAACCACCACCCCGGTGTGCCAATCCAGAGGTACCGCCCCCAATGTTCACGCGATGTTGCAGAGTCTTGTCAACCAAGACAGCCCCACAGTATCCAGAGCCTTAAGGAACTCATCCACCACCGGGGCCTTGCCACAGAGGAGCTTTTTAACTACCTAGGCAACCTAAGCCCCAGAAATAGGAGAGTCCACCACAGATTCCCCAGGCACTGCTTGGCCTGTCGGTATGCCCGCTGCCTCTGGAGTCCCATGAGCCAAAAGGACCCGATAGGCTCTTTCTTCAGCTTGACGGCATCCCTCACTGCTGGTGGCCACCAGCGAATTCTAGGATTACCGCCACGACAGGCACCAAACACCTTGCGGCCACAGCTCCAATCAGCAGGCTCGACAAGAGAGGCACGGAACATGGTCCACTCAGACTCAATGTCCAGCACCTCCCTCGTGACATGTTCAAAGTTCTTCCGTATGTTTGAACATTGTGTTTGTTATGGACAATCCGTGACGAGCACAAAAGTCCAATAACAAAGCACCACTTGGGTTCAGATCCGGGTGGCCATTTTTCCCAATCACGACTCTCCAGGTTTCACTGTCCTTGCCAACATGAGCATTGAAGTCCCCCAACAGAACAAGGGAATCACCCGAGGGAGCACTCTCCAGTACTCCCTCAAGGGAATCCAAAAAGAGTGGGTACTCTGAGCTGCTGTTTGGTGCGTAAACACAAACAACAGTGAGGACCCGTCACCCAACCCGAAGGCGGAGGGAAGCTACCATCTCGTCTACTGGGTTAAAGTCCAACGTGCAGGCTTTGAGCAACAACAATTGCCACCCCAGCCTCTCATTGCTTGCAACGCCAGAGTGGAAGAGAGTCCAGCCCCTCTTGAGAGAACAGGTTCCAGAGCCCTTGCTGTGCGTCGAAGTGAGTCCAACTATATCTAGCCGGAACTTCTTCACCTCGCGCACCAGCTCAGGCTCTTTCCCTCCCAGCGAGGTGACGTTCCACGTCCCTAGAGCGAGCTTATGTAGCCGATAATCGGACCGCCAAGTGCCCTGCCTTCGGCTGCCGCCCAGTTCACACTGCATCCGACCTCTATGACCTCAATGGGCCCATGAGTGGTGAGCCCATTGGAGGGTTGACCCACGTTGCCTCTTCGAGCTGAGCCCGGCAGGGCCCCATGGAGACAGGCCCGGCCACCAGTCGCTCGCCATCGTGCCCCATCTCTGCGCCTGGCTCCACAGGGGAGCCACGGTGACCTGCGCCTGGTCGAGAAAAAATCTAGGTCCTCGATTTGTACTTTTCATAAAGGTCTTTGAGCTGCTCTTTGTCTGATCCCTCACCTAGGACCTTTTCTCAGGGGATCCCGAGGCGTTCCCAGGCCAGCCGGGAGACATAGTGTTCCCAATGTGTCCTGGGTCTTCCCTGTGGCCTCCAGGATGACAGAGCTTCACCTTCACCAGGGGTGTCAAACTCAAATACAGAGTGGGCCAAAATTTAAAACTGAACAAAGCCGCGGGCCAAGGTTGAACAAATTAACCTTTTAATAGGGACCCAAACAAGTTTTGCATTGAATATTGAACAAGCAAGGCTTATATAACTTTATAGTGACATGCAAAATCGAGTTTCAAATAATAATAATAATAATTAAAAAATATCAATTGCATATCAAATACAATTTAAATAAAAATTGCCTCTTTTCTATTTGCAGCCTTCTGAGGTAAATATCAACATTAACTTTTTCCACAGGCTAATACATTTGAAAATAAAATAAGAACGAATAAAACAACCATTCAGGACTTTAAACTGCTCAGTTTGCAAAACACTGATCTAATTTGATGTGCCCAAGCCAGATACCTGGCATCTTTTTTTAGATGCTAGTTCTTTAATGTCGGGGCTCAGGCTTTGAGCTGAGGCAACTTTCATTATCGAACGAAGGTGTTCAACAGTTATATCTCGTACACCCAATTCTGACATCATTCACACCCAGTCACAAGATATGTGCAGCTTCAGCACGTATACACAAATGAATGCACCGCATACTTCATCAACAGCGATACAGGTTGCACTGAGGGTGCCAGTATAAAAAACTTTAACACTGTTAGAAATATACGCCACACTGTGAACCCACACCAAACAAAAATAAAAAACACTTTTCGGGAGAACATCCGCACCGTAACATAACATAAACACAAAAGAACAAATACCCAGAATCTTTTGCAGCACTAACTCTTTCGGGACGCTACAAAATACACCCCCGCTACCACCAAATTTGGCCCACGGGCCAGAGTTTGACACCCATGACCTTCACTGTAAAAAATTACTGTAAAAATAAAAAATAAAATTACAGTTATATACTCCATCCATCCATCCATTTTCTACCGCTTATTCCCTTCGGGGTCGCAGGGGGCGCTGGAGCCTATCTCAGCTACAATCAGGCGGAAGGCGGGGTACACCCTGGACAAGTCGCCACCTCATCGCAGGGCCAACACAGATAGACAGACAACATTCACACTCACATTCACACACTAGGGCCAATTTAGTGTTGCCAATCAACCTATCATGTTCTTCTTAAATGCAGTTAAGTACTGTAAATTGTGTTGCATTTTTCAAAAAACATCGACCAGCAGTAAGTTACTGTAAAACCTACAGTGTAATTCAGTATTTTTCAGACTTGTTTCTTGGGTACGCCCACAATTCGTCCAACCGAGCTTCATTTCACCTGGCCGACCCTGCTAAATCCATCCTACTGCATCGTGTGTTTTTGATAACAAGGTAAGAGTCACTTGTACCTTGATGTGTCATTTTCTGTTTGAATTACTTTATATATATATTTATAAAGTCCGAAATGTCAGCATCACAGACACTATCGTTGACCACGCGCATGTACCGCCGCATGCTAGCTAGCTAAGTTTTCTTCTTTTTTGTCATAGTCATCATAAAAGATGATAACTTGCAACATATGTGCTACGACTTGCAGCAATGTATTTGCGTATGTTAGACACATGCGAAGTCATAGTTGTATGCCTAATGCATCGTTTAAGTGTGCTTTCCCTAAAAGCACAAGAGTTTTTTCCAACTTCTCAGCCTTCAAAACTCACAGCCGTCGTCATAAATATGGCAAGAGTAGGACTGATATGTATAGCGCAGAAGGTTTACCTTGTAATATTGTCTCATGTAGCGCGAAGTGCGATGATATACGGGCCTTTCTCCTGCATTTGAAAAGTCATATTACCGAAGGTAGGACAGTTACGTGCCCCTTCAGTCAATGTGAAAAAAGATTTACAGTTAAGTCTACTTTCACATCGCAAGTGTCAAGAGAGCACTACGGCTACACTGAACGAAGTTTGACTTGATCAACAGCAAATCCAAGCAGCTCTTGTGTTATTAACACTGATGATGACTATTGTGATATGCAACTTGAGAATTCAGGATATTCCTGTTATGAAGACATGGAGGTCTACTTGCATTAAAAAAATGTTCACAGCACTGAAAAAAGGTTGAGAACCACTGCCTTAGGACAGTGGTTCTCAACCTTTTTTCTGTGATGTACCCCTGTGAACATTTTTTAAATTCAAGTACCCCCTAATCAGAGCAAAGCATTTTTGGTTGAAAAAAAGAGATAAAGAAGTAAAATACAGCACTATGTCATCAGTTTCTGATTTATTAAATTGTATAACAGTGCAAAATATTGCTCATTTGTTGTGGTCTTTCTTGAACTATTTGGAAAAAAAGATATAAAAATAACTAAAAACTTGTTGAAAAATAACCAAGTGATTCAATTATAAATAAAGATTTTTACACATAGAAGTAATCAACTTAAGTTGGGGATTGTAATAGAGATCCATCTGGATTCATGAACTTCATTCTCAACATTTCTTCACAAAAAAAAAAATCTTTAACATCAATATTTATGGAACATGTCCACTACGCTTTAACCAAGCCTCCATTGTTTTCTACATGGATAGTTGATTGACAGTTGGTGCCGTGTGGCACCGCCAGGTAGGGTCAAACCATCATGGCATGGGGGAAACTCTGGCTTTATGGTAATGAATGGAATAGCCTACTTGATTAGTTGTTCAGTTTATGAACTTACATTCATATTTTGTCGAAGTATTATTCAATAAATATATTTATAAAGGATTTTTGAATTGTTGCTATTTTTAGAATATTTAAAAAAAATCTCACGTACCCCTTGGCATACCTTCAAGTACCCCCAGGAGTACGCGTACCCCCATTTGAGAACCACTGCCTTAGGAGACTAGATGTAAACAGAGGAAAGAGAGAGCGAGTGAGGTGGCCATTCCAAATACTTTTAAAATGCTACCCATATTGGATACTGTTTAGGAACATAAACTGCATTTCTTGACTGTACCAGTTGCTGGTGACAAAGTCACAATAAAACGTTGGATGATCAGCATGGAAGGTGATGTCATCTGCAAAGGCGTCCAACCTAGCTTAATCTCAGGGCTTGCTGCCCTTCTTGCCACCTACTATGTGTTCAACTTGGAATACCAAGAGGAAGGTCCTCGGACATTGGAATTTGTTCAAAGGTAAATCCTCTTGATACTGTTAAAATACTGTTAGGATATTTTATTTTATATTTCTCACCTCTGTTCAGGAATTTCACGTGTCATTTCCCCAATTTGGTGCCTTAAACCAATGACTCTTCTGTTCCTTTGTGGACCTTCTTATTAGGGACCGACGCACCAGTTTGACTCTAGGATACAGAGAAGGTAGGTAATGTGCAGGTAAAGATATGTTGACTGGGTCAAAGAAGGAAGCACCTGTTTGACCCCAGGATGCAGAAAAAGTAGGTAATTTGCAGGTAAAGATATGTTGACTGGATGATGGCAGGAAGCACCAGCTTGACCCGAGAATGCAGAGCAAGTAGGTAATGTGCGGGTGAAGATATGTTGAATGGGTAAAATGGGTGAAAGAAGGAAGCGCAGGTGTGGTCGAGGCCATGCAGACAAGGTAGGTATGTGCAGGTGAAGATATGTTGTATGGTGAAAGAAAGAAGCACCAGTGTGACCCAAGGATGCAGGGAAGGTAGGTAATGTGCAGGTAAAGATATGTTGAATGGGTGAAGGCAGGAAACACCAGCTAGACGCCAGGATACAGAGAAGGTAGGTAATGTGCAGGTAAAGATATGTTGAATGAGTAAAGGTAGAAAGCACCAGCGTGACCACACTAACAGTGTAATGCCGCTAAACAGATGACAGTATTATGCTGTGAAGCGTATATTTGATACAGCACAGTACTGTGATACTTTTTACAGTAATAAACTGTAGTGATAAATCACAGTATGTGTGCTGTAGAAAAACAGTTTTATACTGGAACCATTAGCTGCCAGTAGGGTTACTGTAATTAAACGGTGAAAATTCTTACAGTAAGGGAGAGACCCGCCACCCAGCGGAGAAAACTCATTTCGGCCGCTTGTACCCGTGATCTTGTCCTTTCGGTCATAACCCAAAGCTCATGACCATAGGTGAGGATGGGAACGTAGATTGACCGGTAAATTGAGAGCTTTTCCTTCTGGCGCAGCTCCTTCTTACCACAACGAATCGATATAGCGTCCTCATTACTGAAGACGCCGCACCGATCAGCCTGTGCATCTCACGATCCACTCTTCCCTCACTCATGAACAAGACTCCAGGTACTTGAACTCATCCACTTGGGGCAAGATCTCCTGCCCAACCTCGAGATGGCACTCCACCCTTTCCCGGGCGAGAACCTCGGACTTGGAGGTGCTGATTCTCATCCCAGTCGCTTCACACTCGGCTGCGAACCAATCCAATGAGAGCTGAAGATCCTGGCCAGTTAAAGCCAAAAGGACCACATCATCTGCAAAAAGGAGAGACCTAATCCTGCGGCCACCAAACCGGATCCCCTCAACGCCATGACTGCGTCTAGAAATTCTGTCCATAAAATGTATGAACACATTTGTTGACAACACGAGGGTTGGACTCCGGTCCAACCCTCACTGGAAAGGGGTCCGACTTACTGCTGGCAATGCGGACCAAGCTCTGACACTGATCATACAGGGAGCGACCCGCCACAATCAGACATGCCGATACCCCATACTCTCTGAGCACTCCCCACAGAAATTCCCGGGGTGGCCACGGTCGAATGTCTTCTCCAAGTCCACAAAGCACATGTAGACTGGTTGGACAAACTCCCATGCACACTCAAGGACCCTGCCGAGAGTATAGAGCTGGTCTACCGTTCCACGACCAGGACGAAAACCACACTGTTCGTCCTGGATCCGAGGTTCCTCCTCTCCAGTACACATGAATAGACCTTACCGGGAAGGCTGAGGAGTGTGATCTACGATAGTTGGAACACACCCTCCGGTTCCCCTTCTTAAAGAGAGGAACCACCACCCCGGTCTGCCAATCCAGAGGTACCGCCCCTGATGTTGCAGAGTCTTGTCAACTAAAACAGCCCCACAGCATCCAGAGCCTTAAAGAACTCCGGATGGAGCTCATCCACCCCCGGGGCCTTGCCACCGAGGAGCTTTTTAACTACCTTGGCAAACTCAGCCCCAGAAATAGGAGAGCCCACCACAGATTCCCCAGGCACTGCTTGGCCTGTCGGTATGCCCGCTGCCTCTGGAGTCCCATGAGCCAAAAGGACCAGATAAGCTCTTTCTTCAGCTTGACGGCATCCCGCACTGCTGGTGGCCACCAGCGGGTTCTAGGATTACCGCCACGACAGGCACCAAACACCTTGTGGCCACAGCTCCAATCAGCTGGCTTGAAAAGAGAGGCACGGAACATGATCCATTCAGACTCAATGTCCAGCACCTCCTTTGTGACATGTTCAAAGTTCCTCCGGAGGTGGAAAAAGAAACTCTCTCTGACAGGAGACTCTGCTAGGCATTCCCAAAAGACTCTCACAATGCTTTTGGGCCTGCCAGGTCCGTCCGGGATCTTACCCCACCATCAGAGCCAGCTCACCAGGTGGTGATCGGTAGAAAGCTCGTCCCTCTCTTCACCCGAGTGTCCAAAACATGAGGCCGCAAATCCCATGACACAACTACAAAGTCAATAATGGTACTGCGGCCGAGGGTGTCCTGGTGCCAAGTGCACATATGGACACCCTTATGTTTGAACATTGTGTTTGTTATGGACAATCCGTGACGAGAACAAAAGTCCAATAACAAAGCACCACTTGGGTTCAGATCCGGGTGGCCATTTTTCCCAATCACGACTCTCCAGGTTTCAAAGTCGTTGCCAACATGAGCGTTGAAGACCCCCAGCAGAACAAGGGAATCACCCGAGGGAGCACTCTCAAGGGAATCCAAAAACAGTGGGTACTCTGAGCTGCTGTTTGGTGCGTAAACACCAACAACAGTCAGGACCCGTCACCCAACCCGAAAGCGGAGGGAAGCTACCATCTCGTCTTCTGGGTTAAGTCCAACGTGCAGGCTTTGAGCCGGGGGGAAACAAGAATTGCCAACCCAGCCTCTCATTACTTGCAACGCCAGAGTGGAAGAGAGTCCAACCCCTCTTGAGAGAACAGGTTCCAGAGCCCTTGCTGTGCGTCAAAGTGAGTCCAGCTTTATCTAGCCGGGAACTTCTCCACCTCGCGAGGTGACGTTCCACGTCCCAAGACCGAGCTTATGTAGCCGATAATCGGACCGCCAAGTGCCCTGCCTTCGGCTTCCGCCCAGCTAACACTGCACCCGACCTCTATGACCCAGCCCATGAGTGGTGAGCCTATTGCAGGGGGGACCCACGTTGCCTCTTCGAGCTGGGCCCCATGGGCACCAGTCGCTCGCCATCGTGCCCCACCTCTGGGCCTGGCTCCACAGGGGAGCCACGGTGACCCGCGTCCGGGCGAGAAAATATCTAGGTCCTCGATTTGTACTTTTCATAAAGGTCTTTGAGCTGCTCTTTGTCTGATTCCTCACCTAGGACCTGTTTGTCTTGGGGGACCCTACCAGGGGGCATAGAAGCCCCCGGACAACATAGCTCCTAGGATCAGTGGGACACGCAAACCACAAAGGCGGCGGCTCAGAAAGCAGGTTATATAAACATAACTCCAAAACCAAACATGCAAGATGTCTAAACATGCCTGTAATATTGTATCAATGTGAGGTTTACTAGAATCGGTTGTTTTTTTAAGGCTTGCAAACACAAAAAGTTTTTTTACTCAATATGACAGTAAGTTCTTAAAATGCTGAGATAATGTGAAAAAAAGCAATACAAATGTATTCCAATATGATTCCTAAACCAAACATGCAAAATGTCTAAAAATGCCTGTAATATTGAATCCATGTGAGTTTTACTAGAATCATTTGTTTTTGTAAGGTTTGCAAATACAAAAATTGAGTTTTATGACAGACACAAGTTAGTTTTTTTACTCATTATAACAGTATAGATGTCATACTATATATTAAAATTATATGAACATAACTCCAAAACCAAACGTGCATTATGTCCAAAATTGCCTGTAATATTGTATAGATGTGAGTTTTACTAGAATCAGGTTTGCAAATACAAAAATTGGGTTTTATGACAGTATACTGTCACACTCAATATGACAGTATAACTGTCATACTAAATCCATGCATTTTCTTCCGCTTATCCGAGGTCGGGTTGCGGGGGCAGCAGCCTAAGCAGAGAGCCCAGACTTCCCTCTCCCCAGCCACTTCGTCCAGCTCTTCTCGGGGGATCCCGAGGTGTTCCCAGGCCATAGTCTTTCCAATGTATCCTAGGTCTTCCCCATGGCCTCCTGCCGTTCGGACCTAGGGAGGCGTTCGGGTGGCATCCTGAGCAGATGCCCGAACCACCTCCTCAGGCTCCTCTCAATGTGGAGGAGCAGCGGCTTTACACTGAGTTCCTCCCAGATGACAGAGCTTCTCACCCTATCTCTAAGGGAGAGACCCACCACCCGGCGGAGGAAACTCATTTCGGCCGCTTGTACCCGTGACCTTGTCCTTTCGGTCATAACCCAAAGCTCATGACCATAGGTGAGGATGGGAACGTTGATCGACCGGTAAATTGAAAGCTTTTCCTTCTGGCTCAGCTCCTTCTTCACCACAACGGATCGATATAGCGTCCTCATTACTGAAGACGCCGCACCGATCCGCCTGTAGATCTCACAATCCACTCTATCCTCACTCGTGAACAAGACTCCTAGGTACTTGAACTCCTTCACTTGGGGCAAGATCTCTTTCCCAACCTGGAGATGGCACTCCACCCTTTCCCGGGCGAGAACCATGGACTCGGACTTGGAGGTGCTGATTCTCATCCCAGTCGCTTCACTGCGAACCGATCCAATGAAAGCTGAAGATTTTGGCCAGTTGAAGCCATCAGGACCACACCATCTGCAAAAAGCAGAGACCTAATCCTGCAGCCACCAAACCAGGCGCAGTCATGGCGTTGAGGGGATCCTCAAAGCCATGACTGCGCCTAGATATTCTGTCCATTAAAGTTATGAACAGAATCGGTGACAAAGGGCAGCCTTGGCGGAGTCCAACCCTCACTGGAAAGGGGTCCGACATACTGCCGGCAATGCGGACCAAGCTCTGACACTGATCATACAGGGAGACACCCGCCACAACCAGACATGCCGATACTCCATACTCTCTGAGCACTCCCCACAGGATTTACCGGGGGCCAAGGTCGAATGTCTTCTCCAAGTCCACAAAACTTATGTAGACTGGTTGGGCAAACTCCCATGCACACTCAAGGACCCTGCCGAGAGTATAGAGCTGGTCTACCGTTCCACGACCAGGACGAAAATCACACTGTTCGTCCTGGATCCGAGGTTCCTCCTCTCCATTACACATGAATAGACCTTACCGGGAAGGCTGAGGAGTGTGATCTACGATAGTTGGAACACACCCTCCGGTTCCCCTTCTTAAAGAGAGGAACCACCACCCCGGTCTGCCAATCCAGAGGTACCGCCCCCGATGTAGACGCAATGTTGCAGAGTCTTGTCAACCAAGACTGCCCCACAGCATCCAGAGCCTTAAGGAACTCCGGATGGAGCTCATCCACCCCCGGGGCCTTGCCACCGAGGAGCTTTTTAACTACCTTGGCAAACTCAGCCCCAGAAATAGGAGAGCCCACCACAGACTTCCCAGGCACTGTTTCCTCATAGGAAGACGTGTTGGTGGGACTGAGGAGGTCTCGCTTGGCCTGTCGGTATGCCCACTGCCTCTGGAGTACCATGAGCCAAAAGGACCCGGTGGCTCTTTCTTCAGCTTGACAGCATCCCTCACTGCTGGTGGATTACCACCACGACAGGCACCAAACACCTTGCGGCCACAGCTTCAATCAGCTGGCTCAACAAGAGAGGAACGGAACATGGTCCACTCAGACTCAATGTCCAGCACCTCCCTCGTGACATGTTCAAAGTTCTTCCGGACATGTTCAAAGTTCTTCAGGAGACTCTGCTAGGTGTTCCCAGCAGACCCTTACAATGCGTTTGGGCCTGCCAGGTCTGACCGGCATCCTCCCCTACCATCGGAGCCAGCTCACCACCAGGTGGTGGTTGGTGGAAAGCTCTGCCCCTCTCTTCACCGAGTGTCCAAAACATGAGGCCGCAAATCCCATGACACAACTACAAAGTCAATCATGCGGCCGAGGGTGTCCTTGTGCCAAGTGCACATATGGACACCCTTATGTTTGAACATTGTGTTTGTTATGGACAATCCGTGACAAGCACAAAAGTCCAATAACAAAGCACCACTTGGGTTCAGATCCGGGTGGCCATTTTTCCCAATCACGACTCTCCAGGTTTCACTGTCATTGCCAACATAGCGTTGAAGTCCACCAGCAGAACAAGGGAATCACCCGAGGGAGCACTCTCCAGTCCTCCCTCAAGGGAATCCAAAAAGAGTTGGTACTCTGCGCTGCTGTTTGGTGTGTAAACACAAACAACAGTCAGGACCCGTCACCCAACCCGAAGGCTGAAGGAAGCTACCATCTCGTCTATTGGGTTTAAAGTCCAACGTGCAGGCTTTGAGCCGGGGGGCAACAAGAATTGCCACCCCAGCCTCTCATTAGTTGCAACGCCAGTGTGGAATCTCTTCCACTCTGGCGTTGCAAGTAATGAAAGTTCAGCTCAGTCCAGCCCCTCTGAGAGAACAGGTTCCAGAGCCCTTGCTGTGAGTCCAACTATATCTAGCCGGGAACGTCTCCACCTCAAGCACCAGCTCAGGCTCCTTCCCTCCCAGCGAGGTGACGTTCCATGTCCCAAGAGCGAGCTTTTGTAGCCGATAAGGGCACTTGGTGGTCCCCAAGTGCCCTGCCTTCGGCTGCCGCCCAGTTCACACTGCACCCTCTATGACCCAGCCCATGAGTGGTGAGCCCTGGAGGGGGGATCCACGTTGCCTCTTCGAGCTGAGCACGGCTGGGCCCCATGGGGACAGGCCCGTCAATCGCCATCGTGCCACACCTCTGGGCCTGGCTCCACAGGGGAGCCACGGTGACCTGCGTCCGGGCGAGAAAAAATCTAGGTCCTCAATTGTACTTTTAATAAAGGTCTTTGAGCTGCTCTTTGTCTGATCCCTCACCTAGGACCTGTTTCTCTTGGGAGACCATAGAAGCCCCCGGACAACATAGTTCCTGGATCAGTGGGACACGCAAACCACAAAGGTGGCGGCTCAAAAAGCAGGTTATATAAATATAACTCCAAAACCAAACATGCAATATGTCTAAACATGCCTGTAATATTGTATCAATGTGAGTTTTCCTAGAATCGGTTGTTTTTGTAAGGTTTGCAAATACAAAAATTTGGTTTTACTCACAATGACAAAATCACACTCAATATGACAGTTATTTAAACATAACTCATAAACCACACAAAAAAATGGCTAATAATGCCTGAAATAATGAATCATTGGGAGTTTTACTGAGATTTACATTTTGCAAACACAAAAAGTAGTTTTTTACTTGACTGTAATGTTCTTAGAACCCTGAGATAAAGGGAAAAAAGCAATAAAAATTTATTTAAACCTAACTCCTAAACAACACATGCAAAATGGCTAATATGTTAGTTAGTTTAAAAAAATGATCTTTTGTAAAGATATCAAAGACACAAGCTAGTTTTTTTTATTCAATATGACAGTATAACAGTCATACTAAATATGAAAGTTATATAAACATAACTCCAAAACCAAACATGTGTCATGTCTAAAAATGCCTGTAATAATGTATTTAGGTGAGTTTGTAAGGTTTGCAAAAACAAAAAGTAGTTTTTTACTCATATGAAAGTAATGATCTTAGAATCCTGAGATAATGCGAAAAAAGCAATAAAAATGTATTTAAACTTAATTCCTAAACAACCCATGCAAAATGGGTAATAATGCCTGGAGACATGTATCTTTGTTAGTTTTACTAGAAAAATGATCTTTTGTAAAGATATCAAAGACACAAGCTAGTTTTTTTTATTCAATATGACAGTATAACAGTCCTACTAAATATGAAAGTTATATAAACATAACTCCAAAACCAAACATGTGTCATGTCTAAAAATGTCTGTAATAATGTATTTATGTGAGTTTGTAAGGTTTGCAAAAACAAAAAGTAGTTTTTTACTCAATATGAAAGTAATGATCTTAGAATCCTGAGATAATGCGAAAAAAGCAATAAAAATGTATTTAAACATAACTCCTAAACAACCCAGGCAAAATGGGTAAAATGCCTAGAGACATGTATCTTTGTTAGTTTTACTAGGAAATGTATATTTTGTAAAGTTTGCAAAGACACAAGCTAGTTGTTTTTATTCAATAAGACAGTATAACAGTCATACTAAATATGAAAGTTATATAAACATAACTACAGAACTAAACGTGTGTCATGTCTAAAATTGCCTATAATAATGTATTTATGTGAGTTTGTAAAGTTTGCAAAAACAAAAAGTATTTTTTTCCTCAATAAGAAAGTAAGGATTTTAGAATCCTGAGATAATGCGAAAAAAGCAATAAAAATGTATTTAAACGTAATTCCTAAACAACTCATGCAAAATGGCTAATAATGCCTGGAGACATGTATCTTTGTTAGTTTTACTAGAAAAATTATCTTTTGTAAAGTTTGCAAAGACACAAGCAGGTTGTTTTTATTCAATAAGACAGTATAACTGTCATACTAAATATATAAAAGTTATATAAACATAACTCCAAAACCAAACATGTGTCATGTCTAAAAATGTCTGTAATAATGTATTTATGTGAGTTTGTAAGGTTTGCAAAAACAAAAAGTAGTTTTTTACTCAATATGAAAGTAATGATCTTAGAATCCTGAGATAATGCGAAAAAAGCAATAAAAATGTATTTAAACATAACTCCTAAACAACCCAGGCAAAATGGGTAATAATGCCTGGAGAAATGTATCTTTGTTAGTTTTACTAGGAAATGTATATTTTGTAAAGTTTGCAAAGACACAAGCTAGTTGTTTTTATTCAATAAGACAGTATAACAGTCATACTAAATATAAAAGTTATATAAACATAACTCCAAAACCAAACATGTGTCATGTCTAAAAATGTCTGTAATAATTTATTTATGTGAGTTTGTAAGGTTTGCAAAAACAAAAAGTAGTTTTTTCCTCAATATGAAAGTAAGGATTTTAGAATCCTGAGATAATGCGAAATAAGCAATAAAAATGTATTTAAACATAATTCCTAAACAACTCATGCAAAATGGCTAATAATGCCTGGAGACATGTATCTTTGTTAGTTTTACTAGAAAAATGATCTTTTGTAAAGTTTGCAAAGACAAAAGCAGGTTGTTTTTATTCAATAAGACAGTATAACAGTCATACTAAATATGAAAGTTATATAAACATAACTCCAGAACCAAACGTGTGTCATGTCTAAAATTGCCTATAATAATGTATTTATGTGAGTTTGTAAAGTTTGCAAAAACAAAAAGTAGTTTTTTCCTCAATATGAAAGTAAGGATTTTAGAATCCTGAGATAATGCAAAAAAAGCAATAAAAATGTATTTAAACATAATTCCTAAACAACCCATGCAAAATGGCTAATAATGCCTGGAGACATTTATCTTTGTTAGTTTTACTAGAAAAATGATCTTTTGTAAAGATATCAAAGACACAAGCTAGTTTTTTTTATTCAATATGACAGTATAACAGTCCTACTAAATATGAAAGTTATCAAAACATAACTCCAAAACCAAACGTGTGTCATGTCTAAAAATGTCTGTAATAATGTATTTATGTGAGTTTGTAAGGTTTGCAAAAACAAAAAGTAGTTTTTTACTCATATGAAAGTAATGATCTTAGAATCCTGAGATAATGCGAAAAAACCAATAAAAATGTATTTAAACATAATTCCTAAACAACCCATGCAAAATGGGTAATAATGCCTGGAGACATGTATCTTTGTTAGTTTTACTAGAAAAATGATCTTTTGTAAAGATATCAAAGACACAAGCTAGTTTTTTTTATTCAATATGACAGTATAACAGTCCTACTAAATATGAAAGTTATCAAAACATAACTCCAAAACCAAACATGTGTCATGTCTAAAAATGTCTGTAATAATGTATTTATGTGAGTTTGTAAGGTTTGCAAAAACAAAAAGTAGTTTTTTACTCAATATGAAAGTAATGATCTTAGAATCCTGAAATAATGCGAAAAAAGCAATAAAAATGTATTTAAACATAACTCCTAAACAACCCAGGCAAAATGGGTAATAATGCCTAGAGACATGTATCTTTGTTAGTTTTACTAGGAAATGTATATTTTGTAAAGTTTGCAAAGACACAAGCTAGTTGTTTTTATTCAATAAGACAGTATAACAGTCATACTAAATATGAAAGTTATATAAACATAACTACAGAACTAAACGTGTGTCATGTCTAAAATTGCCTATAATAATGTATTTATGTGAGTTTGTAAAGTTTGCAAAAACAAAAAGTAGTTTTTTCCTCAATATGAAAGTAAGGATTTTAGAATCCTGAGATAATGCGAAAAAAGCAATAAAAATGTATTTAAACATAATTCCTAAACAACTCATGCAAAATGGCTAATAATGCCTGGAGACATGTATCTTTGTTAGTTTTACTAGAAAAATGATCTTTTGTAAAGTTTGCAAAGACACAAGCAGGTTGTTTTTATTCAATAAGACAGTATAACAGTCATACTAAATATAAAAGTTATATAAACATAACTCCAAAACCAAACATGTGTCATGTCTAAAAATGTCTGTAATAATGTATTTATGTGAGTTTGTAAGGTTTGCAAAAACAAAAAGTAGTTTTTTACTCATATGAAAGTAATGACCTTAGAATCCTGAGATAATGCGAAAAAAGCAATAAAAATGTATTTAAACATAATTCCTAAACAACCCAGGCAAAATGGGTAATAATGCCTGGAGACATGTATCTTTGTTAGTTTTACTAGAAAAATGATCTTTTGTAAAGTTTGCAAAGACACAAGCTAGTTCTTTTTTTATTCAATATGACAGAATAACAGTCATACTAAATATAAAAGTTATATAAACATAACTCCAAAATCAACCATGTGTCATGTCTAAAAATGTCTGTAATAATGTATTTATGTGAGTTTGTAAGGTTTGCAAAAACAAAAAGTAGTTTTTTACTCAATATGAAAGTAATGATCTTAGAATCCTGAGATAATGCGAAAAAAGCAATAAAAATGTATTTAAACATAATTCCTAAACAACTCATGCAAAATGGCTAATAATGCCTGGAGACATGTATCTTTGTTAGTTTTACTAGAAAATTATCTTTTGTAAAGTTTGCAAAGACACAAGCAGGTTGTTTTTATTCAATAAGACAGTATAACAGTCATACTAAATATAAAAGTTATATAAACATAACTCAAAAACCAAACATGTGTCATGTCTAAAAATGTCTGTAATAATGTATTTATGTGAGTTTGTAAGGTTTGCAAAAACAAAAAGTAGTTTTTTACTCATATGAAAGTAATGATCTTAGAATCCTGAGATAATGCGAAAAAAGCAATAAAATGTATTTAAACATAATTCCTAAACAATCCATGCAAAATGGGTAATAATGCCTGCCTTTGTTAGTTTTACTAGAAAAATGATCTTTTGTAAAGTTTGCAAAGACACAAGCTAGTTTTTTTTTATTCAATATGACAGAATAACAGTCATACTAAATATAAAAGTTATATAAACATAACTCCAAAATCAAACATGTGTCATGTCTAAAAATATCTGTAATAATGTATTTATGTGAGTTTGTAAGGTTTACAAAAACAAAAAGTAGTTTTTTACTCAATATGAAAGTAATGATCTTAGAATCCTGAGATAATGCGAAAAAAGCAATAAAAATGTATTTAAACATAATTCCTAAACAACTCATGCAAAATGGCTGATAATGCCTGGAGACATGTATCTTTGTTAGTTTTACTAGAAAAATGATCTTTTGTAAAGTTTGCAAAGACACAAGCAGGTTGTTTTTATTCAATAAGACAGTATAACAGTCATACTAAATATAAAAGTTATATAAACATAACTCCAAAACCAAACATGTGTCATGTCTAAAAATGTCTGTAATAATGTATTTATGTGAGTTTGTAAGGTTTGCAAAAACAAAAAGTAGTTTTTTACTCATATGAAAGTAATGACCTTAGAATCCTGAGATAATGCGAAAAAAGCAATAAAAATGTATTTAAACATAATTCCTAAACAACCCATGCAAAATGGGTAATAATGCCTGGAGACATGTATCTTTGTTAGTTTTACTAGAAAAATGATCTTTTGTAAAGTTTGCAAAGACACAAGCTAGTTCTTTTTTTATTCAATATGACAGAATAACAGTCATACTAAATATAAAAGTTATATAAACATAACTCCAAAATCAACCATGTGTCATGTCTAAAAATGTCTGTAATAATGTATTTATGTGAGTTTGTAAGGTTTGCAAAAACAAAAAGTAGTTTTTTACTCAATATGAAAGTAATGATCTTAGAACCCTGAGATAATGCGAAAAAAGCAATAAAAATGTATTTAAACATAATTCCTAAACAACTCATGCAAAATGGCTAATAATGCCTGGAGACATGTATCTTTGTTAGTTTTACTAGAAAATGATCTTTTGTAAAGTTTGCAAAGACACAAGCAGGTTGTTTTTATTCAATAAGACAGTATAACAGTCATACTAAATATAAAAGTTATATAAACATAACTCAAAAACCAAACATGTGTCATGTCTAAAAATGTCTGTAATAATGTATTTATGTGAGTTTGTAAGGTTTGCAAAAACAAAAAGTAGTTTTTTACTCATATGAAAGTAATGATCTTAGAATCCTGAGATAATGCGAAAAAAGCAATAAAATGTATTTAAACATAATTCCTAAACAACCCATGCAAAATGGGTAATAATGCCTGCCTTTGTTAGTTTTACTAGAAAAATGATCTTTTGTAAAGTTTGCAAAGACACAAGCTAGTTTTTTTTTATTCAATATGACAGAATAACAGTCATACTAAATATAAAAGTTATATAAACATAACTCCAAAATCAAACATGTGTCATGTCTAAAAATATCTGTAATAATGTATTTATGTGAGTTTGTAAGGTTTACAAAAACAAAAAGTAGTTTTTTACTCAATATGAAAGTAATGATCTTAGAATCCTGAGATAATGCGAAAAAAGCAATAAAAATGTATTTAAACATAACTCCTAAACAACCCAGGCAAAATGGGTAATAATGCCAGAGACATGTATCTTTGTTAGTTTTACTAGGAAATGTATATTTTGTAAAGTTTGCAAAGACACAAGCTAGTTGTTGTTATTCAATAAGACAGTATTACAGTCATACTAAATATGAAAGTTATATAAACATAACTCCAGAACCAAACGTGTGTCATGTCTAAAATTGCCTATAATAATGTATTTATGTGAGTTTGTAAAGTTTGCAAAAACAAAAAGTAGTTTTTTCCTCAATATGAAAGTAAGGATTTTAGAATCCTGAGATAATGCGAAAAAAGCAATAAAAATGTATTTAAACATAATTCCTAAACAACTCATGCAAAATGGCTAATAATGCCTGGAGACATGTATCTTTGTTAGTTTTAATAGAAAAATGATCTTTTGTAAAGTTTGCAAAGACACAAGCTAGTTGTTTTTATTCAATAAGACAGTATAACAGTCATACTAAATATAAAAGTTATATAAACATAACTCCAAAACCAAACATGTGTCATGTCTAAAAATGTCTGTAATAATGTATTTATGTGAGTTTGTAAGGTTTGCAAAAACAAAAAGTAGTTTTTTACTCAATATGAAAGTAATGATCTTAGAATCCTGAGATAATGCGAAAAAAGCAATAAAAATGTATTTAAACATAACTCCTAAACAACCCAGGCAAAATGGGTAATAATGCCTGGAGACATGTATCTTTGTTAGTTTTACTAGGAAATGTATATTTTGTAAAGTTTGCAAAGACACAAGCTAGTTGTTTTTATTCAATAAGACAGTATAACAGTCATACTAAATATGAAAGTTATATAAACATAACTCCAGAACCAAACGTGTGTCATGTCTAAAATTGCCTATAATAATGTATTTATGTGAGTTTGTAAGGTTTGCAAAAACAAAAAGTAGTTTTTTCCTTAATATGAAAGTAATGATCTTAGAATCCTGAGATAATGCGAAAAAAGCAATACAAATGTATTCAAACACAATTTTTAAACCAAACATGTAAATTGTCGAAAAATGCCTGTAATATTGAATCTATGTAAGTTTTACTAGAATCAATTGTTTTTGTAAGGTTTGCAAATACAAAAATTAGGTTTTACACATAATGACATTATAACTTTAACACTCAATATGAAAGTTATTTAATTATAACTCCTAAATACACATGAAACATGTCTAATAGCGTGAAAAAAAATTATCTTTGTGAGTTTGCTAGAAACATATTCTTTTGTAAGGTTTGCAAAGACACAAGTTAGTTTTTTTAACTCAATATGACAGTATTACGCCACACTCAATATGACAGTTATTTAAACATAACTCCTAAACCACACCTGAAAAATGGCTAATAATGCCTGAAATAATGCATCTTTGGGAGTTTTACTGGAAACATATGCTTTTTTTAAGGCTTGCAAACACAAAAATTATTTGTATTGTATTATGTATTACAACATAATTCCTAAACCAAACATGCAAAATGTCTGAAAATGCCTGTAATATTGAATCCATGTGAGTTTTATTTGAATCAGTTGTATGGTTTGCTAATACAAAAATTGGGTTTTATGACAAACACAAGTTAGTTTTTTTACTCAATATAACAGTTTAGCTGTCATACTATATATGAAAGTTATATAAACATAACTCCAAAACCAAACCATTATGTCCAAAACTGCCTGTAATATTGTATTTATGTGAGTTTTACCAGAATCAGGGTTGCAAATACAAAAATTGGGTTTTATGACAGTATACTGTCACACTCAATATGACAGTTATTTAAACATAACTCAAACAACACATGCAAAATAGCTAATAATGCCTGGAGCATGTATCTTAGTTAGTTTTACTAGAAAAATGGTATTTTGTAAAGTTTGCAAAGACACAAGTTAGTTGTTGTTTTTGTTCAATATGACAGTATAACTGTCATACTAAATATTAAAGTTATATAAACATAACTCTAAAACCAAACATGCATTGTGTCTAAAAATGCCTGTAATATTGTATCTGTGTGGGTTTAACTAGATTTAGTTGTTTTTGTAAGGTTTGCAAATACAAAATAAGGGTTTTACTCACTATGACAGTTTACTGTCACACTCAATCTGACAGTTATTTATTCAAACATAACTCCTAAACCACACATGCAAAATGGCTAATAATGCCTGGAGATATGTATCTTTGTGAGTTTTACTAGAAACTTTATATTGTGTAAGGTTTAGTTAGTTTTTGTACTCAATCTGACAGTATAACTGTCATTCTAAATCCATCCATTTTCTTCCGCTTATCCGAGGTCGGGTTGCGGGGGCAGCAGCCTGAGCAGAAAATCCCAGACTTCCCTCTCCCCAGCCACTTCGTCCAGCTCTTCTCGGGGTATTCCGAGGCGTTCCCAGGCCAGCCGTGGACATAGTCTTTCCAATGTGTCCTAGGTCTTCCCCGTGGCCTCCTGCCACACCTCCCTAGAGGCGTTCGGGTGGCATCCTGAGCAGATGCCCGAACCACCTCATGGCTTCTCTCAATGTGGAGGAGCAGCGGCTTTACTTTGAGTTCCTCCCGGATGACAAAGCTTCTCACCCTGTCTCTAAGGGAGAGACCCACCACCCGGCAGAGGAAACGCATTTCGGCCGCTTGTCCTTTCGGTCATAACCCAAAGCTGGTAACGTAGATCGACGGTAAATTGAGAGCTTTTCCTTCTGGCTCAGCTCCTTCTTCACCACAACGGATCGATATAGCGTCCTCAATACTGAAGACGCCGCACCAATCCGCCTGTGGATCTCTCGATCCACTCTATCCTCACTCGTGAACAAGACTCCTAGGTACTTGAACTCCTCCACTTGGGGCAAGATCTCCTCCCCAACCTGGAGATGGCACTCGACCCTTTCCTGCGCGAGAACCATGGACTTGGACTTGGAGGTGCTGATTCTCATCCCAGTCGCTTCACACTCAAGGACCCTGCCGAGAGTATAGACCTGGTCTACCGTTCCACGACCAGGACGAAAACCACACTGTTCGTCCTGGATCCGAGTTTCCTCCTCTCCAGTACACATGAATAGACCTTACCGGGAAGGCTGAGGAGTGTGTTTCACGATAGTTGGAACACACCCTCCGGTTCCCCTTCTTAAAGAGAGGAACCACCACCCCGGTGTGCCAATCCAGAGGTACCGCCCCCAATGTTCACGCGATGTTGCAGAGTCTTGTCAACCAAGACAGCCCCACAGTATCCAGAGCCTTAAGGAACTCATCCACCACCGGGGCCTTGCCACAGAGGAGCTTTTTAACTACCTAGGCAACCTAAGCCCCAGAAATAGGAGAGTCCACCACAGATTCCCCAGGTACTGCTTGGCCTGTCGGTATTGCCTCTGGAGTCCCATGAGCCAAAAGGACCCGATAGGCTCTTTCTTCAGCTTGACGGCATCCCTCACTGCTGGTGGCCACCAGCGAATTCTAGGATTACCGCCACGACAGGCACCAAACACCTTGCGGCCACAGCTCCAATCAGCAGGCTCGACAAGAGAGGCACGGAACATGGTCCACTCAGACTCAATGTCCAGCACCTCCCTCGTGACATGTTCAAAGTTCTTCCGTATGTTTGAACATTGTGTTTGTTATGGACAATCCGTGACGAGCACAAAAGTCCAATAACAAAGCACCACTTGGGTTCAGATCCGGGTGGCCATTTTTCCCAATCACGACTCTCCAGGTCTCACTGTCCTTGCCAACATGAGCATTGAAGTCCCCCAACAGAACAAGGGAATCACCCGAGGGAGCACTCTCCAGTACTCCCTCAAGGGAGTCCAAAAAGAGTGGGTACCCTGAGCTGCTGTTTGGTGCGTAAACACAAACAACAGTCAGGACCCGTCACCCAACCCGAAGGCGGAGGGAAGCTACCATCTCGTCTACTGGGTTAAAGTCCAACGTGCAGGCTTTGAGCAACAACAATTGCCACCCCAGCCTCTCATTGCTTGCAACGCCAGAGTGGAAGAGAGTCCAGCCCCTCTTGAGAGAACAGGTTCCAGAGCCCTTGCTGTGCGTCGAAGTGAGTCCAACTATATCTAGCCGGAACTTCTTCACCTCGCGCACCAGCTCAGGCTCTTTCCCTCCCAGCGAGGTGACGTTCCACGTCCCAAGAGCAAGCTTATGTAGCCGATAATCGGACCGCCAAGTGCCCTGCCTTCGGCTGCCGCCCAGTTCACACTGCATCCGACCTCTATGACCTCAATGGGCCCATGAGTGGTGAGCCCATTGGAGGGTTGACCCACGTTGCCTCTTCGAAAGGAGCCCGGCAGGGCCCCATGGAGACAGGCCCGGCCACCAGTCGCTCGCCATCGTGCCCTACCTCTGCGCCTGGCTCCACAGGGGAGCCACGGTGACCTGCGCCTGGGCGAGAAAAAATCTAGGTCCTCGATTTGTACTTTTCATAAAGGTCTTTGAGCTGCTCTTTGTCTGATTCCTCACCTAGGACCTGTTTGTCTAGGGGGACCCTATCAGGGGGCATAGAAGCCCCCGGACAACATAACTCCTAGGATCAGTGGGACACGCAAACCACAAAGGCGGCGGCTCAGAAAGCAGTGTGAAGCGACTGGGATGAGAATCAGCACCTCCAAGTCCGAGGTTCTCGCCCGGGAAAGGGTGGAGTGCCATCTCGAGGTTGGGCAGGAGATCTTGCCCCAAGTGGATGAGTTCAAGTACCTGGAGTCTTGTTCATGAGTGAGGGAAGAGTGGATCGTGAGATGCACAGGCTGATCGGTGCGGCGTCTTCAGTAATGAGGACGCTATATCGATTCGTTGTGGTAAGAAGGAGCTGCGCCAGAAGGAAAAGCTCTCAATTTACCGGTCAATCTACGTTCCCATCCTCACCTATGGTCATGAGCTTTGGGTTATGACCGAAAGGACAAGATCACGGGTACAAGCGGCCGAAATGAGTTTTCTCCGCTGGGTGGCGGGTCTCTCCCTTACAGTAAGAATTTTCACCGTTTAATTACAGTAACCTACTGGCAGCTAATGGTTCCAGTATAAAACTGTTTTTCTACAGCACACATACTGTGATTTATCACTACAGTTTATTACTGTAAAAAGTATCACAGTACTGTGCTGTATCAAATATACGCTTCACAGCATAATACTGTCATCTGTTTAGCGGCATTACACTGTTATTTTAGTGTATCTACTGTAATATCCATTAACTGTTAATTACAGTAAAATAATTGTAAGCACTATAGACTGAGCTTTACAGTATAATGCCACTAGAAGTTATTGAGTTGAACTTTTAATTTTTCAAAATCAAAATCCCTGCAATCTGCTGGCATAAAAATGACTGGAGAAATGGCCTTGCAAGATTATGTTTTTATTAACCAATTATTTTAAAGTGCATCAAATACATTCAATGTACATTTAGTGCATTCTTCTTATTTTCAGTAAAGCATTTTAACATGTCCACTTAATTTCTAACTGGAGACAAAACACTGAACACGAGTCCAGTGTTTAGTTGTCGGCTACATAAAGCCCCACTCAAAGTCTGTGAGATGTTTTATAAGGGTGGCTACGTGAGGATTTACAGTTGCTGCCTTTTTCTGGACCAGCTTCCCGGTCTTCTTGGACACCACCTTTCCCTGGCTAGCCTTTGTTCCCCTCTCAGGGTTAACGCCAATGAATCGCCTAAAAAAGAGAGAAAGCATATTATATATTCTGTTGTGATTGAAGATTACTTGCAGTCGATACAGAACCCCCCTCACATTGTTATTTAGGAATATGCACTGCACAAATATTAATATCAATTTTAGGATATATGTGAGCCTATACCATAACCACAGCTGTAGATGAGTGAATGCTCTAAAACCCATTAAGACAAATTCAGAGAGGAAGACAATGCTAAAGCCTCCCCAATCCCTCTCTCTATTTATGTTTTCTCTCCATCTACGGGACCGTGTATTTATGCTGATGTTTCCTGCTTTCACCCATTTAACATATCGTTACCTGCTCATTACCTATCTTCTCTGCATCCTGGGGTCACACTGGTGCTTCTTGCCTTTACCCATTCAACATATCTTTACCTGCACATTACCTACCTTCTCTGCATAGTGTGGTCACGCTGGTGCTTTGTACCTTTACCCATTCAACATATCTTTACCTGCACATTACCTACCTTCTCTGTATCCTGGAGTCAAGCTGGTGTTTCCTGCCTTTACTCATTCAACATATCTTTACCTGCACATTACCTACCTTCTCTGTATCCTGGCGTCTAGCTGGTGTTTCCTGCCTTCACCCATTCAACATATCTTTACCTGCACATTACCTACCTTCCCTGCATCCTTGGGTCACACTGGTGCTTCTTTCTTTCACCATACAACATATATTCACCTGCACATACCTACCTTGTCTGCATGGCCTCGACCACACCTGCGCTTCCTTCTTTCACCCATTCAACATACCTTCACCCGCACATTACCTACCTTCCCTGCATAGTGGGGTCACACTGGTGCTTCCTGCCTTTACCCATTCAACATATCTTCACCCGCACATTACCTACTTGCTCTGCATTCTCGGGTCAAGCTGGTGCTTCCTGCCATCATCCAGTCAACATATCTTTACCTGCAAATTACCTACTTTTTCTGCATCCTGGGGTCAAACAGGTTCTTCCTTCTTTGACCCAGTCAACATATCTTTACCTGCACATTACCTACCTTCTCTGTATCCTAGAGTCAAACTGGTGCTTCGGTCCCTAATAAGAAGGTCCACAAAGGAACAGAAGAGTCATTGATTTAAGGGACAAAATTGGGGAAATGACAAGTCAAATTCCTGAACAGAGGTGAGAAATATAAAATAAAATATCCTAACAGTATTTTAACAGTATCAAGAGGATTTACCTTTGAACAAATTCCAATGTCCGAGGACCTTCCTCTTGGTATTCCAAGTTGAACACATAGTAGGTGGCAAGAAGGGCAGCAAGCCCTGAGATTAAGCTAGGTTGGACGCCTTTGCAGATGACATCACCTTCCATGCTGATCATCCAACGTTTTATTGTGACTTTGTCACCAGCAACTGGTACAGTCAAGAAATGCAGTTTATGTTCCTAAACAGTATCCAATATGGGTAGCATTTTAAAAGTATTTGGAATGGCCACCTCACTCGCTCTCTCTTTCCTCTGTTTACATCTAGTCTCCTAAGGCAGTGGTTCTCAAATGGGGGTACGCGTACTCCTGGGGGTACTTGAAGGTATGCCAAGGGGTACGTGAGATTTTTTTTAAATATTCTAAAAATAGCAACAATTCAAAAATCCTTTATAAATATATTTATTGAATAATACTTCGACAAAATATGAATGTAAGTTCATAAACTGAACAACTAATCAAGTAGGCTATTCCATTCATTACCATAAAGCCAGAGTTTCCCCCATGCCATGACAGTTGGTGCCACACGGCACCAACTGTCAATCAACTATCCATGTAGAAAACAATGGAGGCTTGGTTAAAGCGTAGTGGACATGTTCCATAAATATTGATGTTAAAGATTTCTTTTTTTGTGAAGAAATGTTGAGAATGAAGTTCATGAATCCAGATGGATCTCTATTGCAATCCCCAAAGAGGGCACTTTAAGTTGATTACTTCTATGTGTAAAAATCTTTATTTATAATTGAATCACTTGTTTATTTTTCAACAAGTTTTTAGTTATTTTTATATCTTTTTTTCCAAATAGTTCAAGAAAGACCACAACAAATGAGCAATATTTTGCACTGTTATACAATTTAATAAATCAGAAACTGATGACATAGTGCTGTATTTTGCTTCTTTATCTCTTTTTTTCAACCAAAAATGCTTTGCTCTGATTAGGGGGTACTTGAATTTAAAAAATGTTCACAGGGGTACATCACTGAAAAAAGGTTGAGAACCACTGTCCTAAGGCAGTGGTTCTCAACCTTTTTTTAGTGCTGTGAACATTTTTTTAATGCAAGTAGACCTCCATGTCTTCATAACAGGAATATCCTGAATTCTCAAGTTGCATATCACAATAGTCATCATCAGTGTTAATAACACGAGAGCTGTTTGGATTTGCTGTTGATCAAGTCAAACTTCGTTCAGTGTAGCCGTAGTGCTTCCTTGACGCGTGCGATGTGAAAGTAGACTTAACTGTAAAAAAAATTTCACATTGACTGAAGGGGCACGTAACTGTCCTACCTTCGGTAATATGACTTTTCAAATGCAGGAGAAAGGCCTGTATATCATCGCATTTCGCGCTACATGAGACAATATTACAAGGTAAACATTCTGCGCTATACATATCAGTCCTACTCTTGCCATATTTATGACGACGGCTGTGAGTTTTGAAGGCTGAGAAGTTGGAAAAAACTCTTGTGCATTTAGGGAAAGCACACTTAAACGATGCATTAGGCATACAACTATGACTTCGCATGTGTCTAACATACGCAAATACATTGCTGCAAGTCGTAGCACATATGTTGCAAGTTATCATCTTTTATGATGACTATGACAAAAAAGAAGAAAACTTAGGTAGCTAGCATGCGGCGGTACATGCGCGTGGTCAACGATAGTGTCTGTGATGCTGACATTTCGGACTTTATAAATATATATATAAAGTAATTCAAACAGAAAATGACACATCAAGGTACAAGTGACTCTTACCTTGTTATCAAAAACACACGATGCAGTAGGATGGATTTAGCTCGGTTGGACGAATTGTGGGCGGACCCAAGAAACAAGTCTGAAAAATACTGAATTACACTGTAGGTTTTACAGTAACTTACTGCTGGTCGATATTTTTTGAAAAATGCAACACAATTTACAGTACTTAACTGCATTTAAGAAGAACATGATAGGTTGATTGGCAACACTAAATTGGCCCTAGTGTGTGAATGTGAGTGTGAATGTTGTCTGTCTATCTGTGTTGGCCCTGCGATAAGGTGGCGACTTGTCCTGATTGTAGCTGAGATAGGCTCCAGCGCCCCCCGCGACCCCGAAGGCAATAAGCGGTAGAAAATGGATGGATGGATGGAGTATATAACTGTAATTGTATTTTTTATTTTTACAGTAATTTTTTACAGTGAAGGTCATGGGTGTCAAACTCTGGCCCGTGGGCCAAATTTGGCCCAACGTGTAATTTGACTTGGCCCTTGAGGCAATATCAAATTAACACTAAAGCTGGACCGTCGATTATACATTGCGGCAGTGCCACGGTAACACCGCATTCACCGCTACTTCTAATACTTGCCAACCCTCCCGGGAGTGACTCCAGCACTCCTCCCAATTTTTTTTTTTTTTTTTTTCAGCTAGTCAAACGAGGGCCCAGTTTCATGTCAGTGCAGCTTCTGCACCCACACACACACACACCCACACACACACACACACACACAATTGAATGCAACGCATACTTCATCAACAGCGATACAGGTTAAACTGACGGTAGCCAAATAAAAAACTTTAACACTTTTAGAAATATACGCCACACTGTGAATCCACACCAAACAAGAATGACAAACACATTTCGGGAGAACATCCGCACCGTAACACAACATAAACACAACACAACAAATACCCAGAACCCTTTGTAGCACTAAATCTTCTGGGACGCTACAAGGTGTGTGCGTGTGGGGGGGGGGGTTTGGTGGTAGCGGGGGTGTATTTTGTAGCATCCCGAAAGAGTTAGTGCTGCAAAAGATTCTGGGTATTTGTTCTTTTGTGTTTATGTTGTGTTACGGTGCGGATGTTCTCCCGAAAAGTGTTTTTTATTTTTGTTTGGTGTGGGTTCACAGTGTGGCGTATATTTCTAACAGTGTTAAAGTTTTTTATACTGGCACCCTCAGTGTAACCTGTATCGCTGTTGATGAAGTATGCGTTGCATTCATTTGTGTAAGCGTGCTGAAGCTGCACATATCTTGTGACTGGGTCTGAATGATGTTAGAATTGGGTGTACGAGATATGACTGTTGAACACCTTGTTTGATAATGAAAGTTGCCTCAGCTCAAAGCCTGAGCCCCGACATTAAAGAACTAGCATCTAAAAAAAGATGCCAGGTATCTGGCTTGGGCACATCAAATTAGATCAGTGTGTTGCAAACTGAGCAGTTTAAAGTCCTGAATGGTTGTTTTATTCATTGTTGTTTTATTTTCAAATGTATTAGCCTGTGGAAAAAGTTAATGTTGATATTTACCTCAGAAGGCTGCAAATAGAAAAGAGGCATTCAATTTTTATTTAAATTGTATTTGATATGCAATTGATATTTTTTAATTATTATTATTATTATTTATAACTCCATTTTGCATGTCACTATAAAGTTTATAAGCCTTGCTTGTTCAATATTCAATGCAAAACTTGTTTAGGTCCCTATTAAAAGGTTAACTTGTTCAACCTTAGCCTGCGGCTTTGTTCAGTTTTAAACTTTGGCCCACTCTGTATTTGAGTTTTCTCATTTTTCCCAATCACGACTCTCCAGGTTTCACTGTCGTTGCCAACATAGCGTTGAAGTCCACCAGCAGAACAAGGGAATCACCCGAGGGAGCACTCTCCAGTACTCCCTCAAGGGAATCCAAAAAGAGTTGGTACTCTGAGCTGCTGTTTGGTGTGTAAACACAAACAACAGTCAGGACCCGTCACCCAACCCGAAGGCTGAAGGAAGCTACCATCTCGTCTATTGGGTTTAAAGTCCAACGTGCAGGCTTTGAGCCGGGGGTCAACAAGAATTGCCACCCCAGCCTCTCATTAGTTGCAACGCCAGTGTGGAATCTCTTCCACTCTGGCGTTGCAAGTAATGAAAGTTCAGCTCAGTCCAGCCCCTCTGAGAGAACAGGTTCCAGAGCCCTTGCTGTGAGTCCAACTATATCTAGCTGGGAACGTCTCCACCTCAAGCACCAGCTCAGGCTCCTTCCCTCCCAGCGAGGTGACGTTCCATGTCCCAAGAGCGAGCTTATGTAGCCGATAATCGGACCACCAAGTGCCCTGCCTTCGGCTGCCGCCCAGCTCACACTGCACCCTCTATGACCCAGCCCATGAGTGGTGAGCCCTGGAGGGGGGATCCACGTTGCCTCTTCGAGCTGAGCACGGCTGGGCCCCATGGGGACAGGCCCGACAATCGCCATCGTGCCACACCTCTGGGGAGCCACGGTGACCTGTGTCCGGGCGAGAAAAAATCTAGGTCCTCAATTGTACTTTTAATAAAGGTCTTAGAGCTGCTCTTTGTCTGATCCCTCACCTAGGACCTGTTTGTCTTGGGAGACCATAGAAGCCCCCGGACAACATAGTTCCTGGATCAGTGGGACACGCAAACCACAAAGGTGGCGGCTCAGAAAGCAGGTTATATAAATATAACTCCAAAACCAAACATGCAATATGTCTAAACATGCCTGTAATATTGTATCAATGTGAGTTTTCCTAGAATCGGTTGTTTTTGTAAGGTTTGCAAATACAAAAATTAGGTTTTACTCACAATGACAAAATCACACTCAATATGACAAAAAAATGGCTAATAATGCCTGAAATAATGAATCATTGGGAGTTTTACTGAGTTTTACATTTTGCAAACACAAAAAGTATTTTTTTACTTGACTTTAATGTTCTTAGAACCCTGAGATAATGGGAAAAAAGCAATAACAATGTATTTAAACCTAACTCCTAAACAACACATGCAAAATGGCTAATAATGCCTAGGGAGACATGTAACGTTGTTAGTTTGAAAAAATGATAATTTGTAAAGATATCAAAGACACAAGCTAGTTTTTTTTATTCAATATGACAGTATAACAGTCATACTAAATATGAAAGTTATATAAACATAACTCCAAAACCAAACATGTGTCATGTCTAAAAATGCCTGTAATAATGTATTTATGTGAGTTTGTAAGGTTTGCAAAAACAAAAAGTAGTTTTTTACTCAATATGAAAGTAATGTTCTTAGAATCCTGAGATAATGCGAAAAAAGCAATACAAATGTATTCAAACACAAATTTTAAACCAAACATGTAAAATGTCTAAAAATGCCTGTAATATTGAATCTATATACGTTTTACTAGAATCAATTGTTTTTGTAAGGTTTGCAAATACAAAAATTAGGTTTTACACATAATGACACTAAAACTGTAACACTCAATATGACAATTATTTATTTATAACTCCTAACCACACATGAAACATGTCTAATAATGCGTGAAAAAAATTTATCTTTGTGAGTGTTACTAGAAACATTTTCTTTTGTAAGGTTTGCAAAGACAGGTTAGTTTTTTTTACTCAATATGACAGTATAACTGCCACACTCAATATGACAGTTATTTAAACATAACTCTTAAACTACACATGAAAAATGATTAACAATGCCTGAAATAATGCATTCTTGTAAGTTTTACTCGAAACATATGCTTTTTTAAGGCTTGCAAACACAAAAATTATTTCTTTACTCAATATGACAGTAATGTTCTAAAATTCTGAGAAAATACGAACAAATTAATAAAAATGATTCCAACATAATTCCTAAACCAAACATGCAAAATGTCTAAAAATGTCTGTAATATTGAATCCATGTGAGTTTTACTAGATTTAAATGATTTTGTAAAGTTTGCAAATACATAAATTAGGTTTTACTTACTATGTCATAACTGACAGTATATGACAGTTATTTAACCATAACTCAAACCACACATGAAAAATGGCTAATAATGCCTGAAATAATGCATCCTTGGCCGTTTTACTCGAAACACATGCTTTTTTAAATCTTGCAAACACAAAAAGTAGTTTTTTACTCAATATGACTGTAATGTTCTTAAAATCCTGAGATAATGCGAAAAAAGCAATAAAAATGTATTTAAACATTACTCCTAAACAACATAAGCAAAATGGCTAATAATGCCTGGAAACATGTATCTTTGTTAGTTTTACTGGAAAAATGATATTTTGTAAAGTTTGCAAAGACACAAGCCAGTTTTTTTTATTCAATATGACAGTATAACAGTCATACTAAATATGAAAGTTATATAAACATAACTCCAAAACCAAACGTGTCATGTCTAAAAATGCCTGTAATAATGTATTAATGTGAGTTTGTAAGGTTTGCAAAAACAAAAAGTAGTTTTTTACTCAATATGAAAGTAATGATCGTAGAATCCTGAGATAATGCGAAAAAAGCAATAAAAATGTATTTAAACATAACTCCTAAACAACCCAGGCAAAATGGGTAATAATGCCTGGAGACATGTATCTTTGTTAGGTTTACTAGAAAATGTATCTTTTGTAAAGTTTGCAAAGACACAAGCTAGTTGTTTTTATTCAATAAGACAGTATAACAGTCCTACTAAATATGAAAGTTATCAAAACATAACTCCAAAACCAAACATGTGTTATGTCTAAAAATGCCTGTAATAATGTATTTATGTGAGTTTGTAAGGTTTGCAAAAACAAAAAGTAGTTTTTTACTCAATATGAAAGTAATGATCTAAGAATCCTGAGATAATGCGAAAAAAGCAATAAAAATGTATTTAAACATAATTCCTAAACAACCCATGCAAAATGGGTAATAATGCCTGGAGACATGTATCTTTGTTAGTTCTACTAGAAAAATGATCTTTTGTAAAGTTTGCAAAGACACAAGCTAGTTTTTTATTTATTTAATATGACAGTGTAACA
Source organism: Entelurus aequoreus (assembly GCF_033978785.1). Taxonomy (NCBI): domain Eukaryota; kingdom Metazoa; phylum Chordata; class Actinopteri; order Syngnathiformes; family Syngnathidae; genus Entelurus; species Entelurus aequoreus. The sequence goes on along the minus strand of NC_084756.1, from coordinate 483,586 downwards.
GTCATACTAAATATAAAAGTTATATAAACATAACTCCAAAACCAAACATGTGTCATGTCTAAAAATGTCTGTTTATGTGAGTTTGTAAGGTTTGCAAAAACAAAAAGTAGTGTTTTACTCAATATGAAAGTAATGATCTTAGAATCCTGAGATAATGCGAAAAAAGCAATACAAATGTATTCAAACACAACTTTTAAACCAAACATGTAAATTGTCTAAAAATGCCTGTAATATTGAATCTATGTAAGTTTTACTAGAATCAATTGTTTTTGTAAGGTTTGCAAATACAAAAATTAGGTTTTACACATAATGACATTATAACTTTAACACTCAATATGAAAGTTATTTAATTATAACTCCTAAATACACATGAAACATGTCTAATAGCGTGAAAAAATTATCTTTGTGAGTGTTGCTAGAAACATTTTCTTTTGTAAGGTTTGCAAAGACACAAGTTAGTTTTTTTTAACTCAATATGACAGTATAACGCCACACTCAATATGACAGTTATTTAAACATAACTCCTAAACCACACCTGAAAAATGGCTAATAATGCCTGAAATAATGCATCTTTGGGAGTTTTACTGGAAACATATGCTTTTTTTAAGGCTTGCAAACACAAAAATTATTTTTTTACTCAATATGACAGTAATGTTCTAAAAATCCTGAGATAATGTGAAAAAAGCAATACAAATGTATTACAACATAATTCCTAAACCAAACATGCAAAATGTCTGAAAATGCCTGTAATATTGAATCCATGTGAGTTTTATTTGAATCAGTTGTATGGTTTGCTAATACAAAAATTGGGTTTTATGACAAACACAAGTTAGTTATTTTACTCAATATAACAGTTTAGCTGTCATACTATATATGAAAGTTATATAAACATAACTCCAAAACCAAACATGCATTATGTCCAAAACTGCCTGTAATATTGTATATATGTGAGTTTTACTAGAATCAGGGTTGCAAATACAAAAATTGGGTTTTATGACAGTATACTGTCACACTCAATATGACAGTTATTTAAACATAACTCAAACAACACATGCAAAATGGCTAATAATGCCTGGAGCATGTATCTTAGTTAGTTTTACTAGAAAAATGGTATTTTGTAAGGTTTGCAAAGACACAAGTTAGTTGTTTTTTTTATTCAATATGACAGTATAACTGTCATACTAAATATGAAAGTTATATAAACATTACTCTAAAACCAAAAATGCATTATGTCTAAAAATGTCTGTAATATTGTATCTGTGTGAGTTTAACTAGATTTAGTTGTTTTTGTAAGGTTTGCAAATACAAAATAAGGGTTTTACTCACTATGACAGTTTACAGTCACACTCAATCTGACAGTTATTTATTTAAACATAACTCCTAAACCACACATGCAAAATGGCTAATAATGCCTGGAGATATGTATCTTTGTGAGTTTTACTAGAAACATTATATTGTGTAAGGTTTAGTTAGTTTTTGTACTCAATCTGACAGTATAACTGTCATTCTAAATCCATCCATTTTCTTCCGCTTATCCGAGGTCGGGTTGCGGGGGCAGCAGCCTGAGCAGAAAATCCCAGACTTCCCTCTCCCCAGCCACTTCGTCCAGCTCTTCTCGGGGTATTCCGAGGCGTTCCCAGGCCAGCCGGGGACATAGTCTTTCCAATGTGTCCTAGGTCTTCCCCGTGGCCTCCTGCCACACCTCCCTAGAGGCGTTCGGGTGGCATCCTGAGCAGATGCCCGAACCACCTCATGGCTCCTCTCAATGTGGAGGAGCAGCGGCTTTACTTTGAGTTCCTCCCGGATTTCTGTCTTGCCACTGGTGAGGGCGGTCGCATCTCTCTCCGCTCCCTCCTTCCCTCCCTGCTTGCTCTCTTTGTTTTTGTCTTGTTTGAACTATTTTGAAGCCTCTTTTCTTGAGCTGTCCTCAAATCTAAACATCAAAATGAATTTGATCAACTGGACTCTCGACGCAATTGACACAGTCTTTTCGACAAGGAAAAGAGGCTCGGGGGAGCCTGGCTGCCCTGATGGAACCATTGCTGCGGGGTACGTGAGAGATTCCTGGAATACTTGGAGAATCATGTGCCTCTCAGTCCTTTCCATCGAGGACGTGGAAGACATCTACCTATTTGGAGCTGTGATCACAGGGCATTTGCTGATTGGGCTGGGCATTGCTCTGGTGTATCGTCAAATTCGGAAGACGATGGCAGCCACTCAAGGGGCCAACAGGCTGTTCAACGCAATGGAAGGAATGGGTCGTGCTGTGGGATCACAGACTGGAGCGATTGCTGATTTGAATCGCAAGGTAGATTCGATCTTGATGATGTTACAGAAAGAATAAATTGGAATTGTCAGAGCCAGCATACAGAGCAGGAATGTCATTGTTTTGACTGCTCGAAGAAAAAAACAACATCTTAATCTACGATTTGACTCCCTCGAATGGCCTTGAGGAACAGGCTGTTTGAAAATACTCCCCCGAGGACTCCTCAAAGATGGACGCTTTTGACCTTTCCCTTTTCTTCAAAAGCACCTGGGTCGGACTCTTGAACTCTTGAACTCTTGGGGCCGGCCTCGGCCCATAAAGACAATCCAACATCTCACCCAAGTTAATTGGGCATACATGCACGCACATACCCTTCCCCAATCAACGCCTTCACCACTGCTTTATTCCTCCGGGGTTGTGGGGGCTGAGCAGCGCTTAACAGCAGCTGCTGGCCTCCAAGGTCCTGTTGGATGACTTTGTTGCGAGTTTTGTTGTGATTAAATGTACCTTGTTTATGTGTGCCATGCTATGTGAGGTTTTTTTTTCCTCGGACTCAGTCTGGACCATTCCTGAGGGTCCAGCCTCAGACTGATATTTTTTTTACTTCCACCCTCCCCCCAATGTCACCTTTTTCCCACCTTTTTGAGGAGCGCCTAAGTGAGGCTGATCCGTTGGCGGTCCCGTCTTGTCTCCCTGTAACGTATGTCTGCTCTTAGCGGGATTGTGCCGAAAATGTAATTTCAGTTCTTATGTGTCTTGTACATGTAAGAATGGACAATAAAGCTGATTGATTGATTGATGACAGAGCTTCTCACCCTGTCTCTAAGGGAGAGACCCACCACCCGGCAGAGGAAACGCATTTCGGCCGCTTGTCCTTTCGGTCATAACCCAAAGCTGGTAACGTAGATCGACGGTAAATTGAGAGCTTTTCCTTCTGGCTCAGCTCCTTCTTCACCACAACGGATCGATATAGCGTCCTCAATACTGAAGACGCCGCACCAATCCGCCTGTGGATCTCTCGATCCACTCTATCCTCACTCGTGAACAAGACTCCTAGGTACTTGAACTCCTCCACTTGGGGCAAGATCTCCTCCCCAACCTGGAGATGGCACTCGACCCTTTCCTGCGTGGACTTGGACTTGGAGGTGCTGATTCTCATCCCAGTCGCTTCACACTCAAGGACCCTGCCGAGAGTATAGACCTGGTCTACCGTTCCACGACCAGGACGAAAACCACACTGTTCGTCCTGGATCCGAGTTTCCTCCTCTCCAGTACACATGAATAGACCTTACCGGGAAGGCTGAGGAGTGTGTTTCACGATAGTTGGAACACACCCTCCGGTTCCCCTTCTTAAAGAGAGGAACCACCACCCCGGTGTGCCAATCCAGAGGTACCGCCCCCAATGTTCACGCGATGTTGCAGAGTCTTGTCAACCAAGACAGCCCCACAGTATCCAGAGCCTTAAGGAACTCATCCACCACCGGGGCCTTGCCACAGAGGAGCTTTTTAACTACCTAGGCAACCTAAGCCCCAGAAATAGGAGAGTCCACCACAGATTCCCCAGGCACTGCTTGGCTGTCGGTATGCCCGCTGCCTCTGGAGCCCCTGAGCCAAAAGGACCCGATAGGCTCTTTCTTCAGCTTGACGGCATCCCTCACTGCTGGTGGCCACCAGCGAATTCTAGGATTACCGCCACGACAGGCACCAAACACCTTGCGGCCACAGCTCCAATCAGCAGACTCGACAAAAGAGGCACAGAACATGGTCCACTCAGACTCAATGTCCAGCACCTCCCTCGTGACATGTTCAAAGTTCTTCCTTATGTTTGAACATTGTGTTTGTTATGGACAATCCGTGACGAGCACAAAAGTCCAATAACAAAGCACCACTTGGGTTCAGATCCGGGTGGCCATTTTTCCCAATTACGACTCTCCAGGTTTCACTGTCCTTGCCAACATGAGCATTGAAGTCCCCCAACAGAACAAGGGAATCACCCAAGGGAGCACTCTCCAGTACTCCCTCAAGGGAATCCAAAAAGAGTGGGTACTCTGAGCTGCTGTTTGGTGCGTAAACACAAACAACAGTCAGGACCCGTCACCCAACCCGAAGGCGGAGGGAAGCTACTGGGTTAAAGTCCAACGTGCAGGCTTTGAGCAACAACAATTGCCACCCCAGCCTCTCATTGCTTGCAACGCCAGAGTGGAAGAGAGTCCAGCCCCTCTTGAGAGAACAGGTTCCAGAGCCCTTGCTGTGCGTCGAAGTGAGTCCGAACAATATCTAGCCGGAACTAGATATAGTTCAGGCTCTTTCCCTCCCAGCGAGGTGACGTTCCACGTCCCAAGAGCGAGCTTATGTAGCCGATAATTTGACCGCCAAGTGCCCTTCGGCTGCCGCCCAGTTCACACTGCATCTGACCTCTATGACCTCAATTGGAGGGTTGACCCACGTTGCCTCTTCGAGCTGAGCCCGGCAGGGCCCCATGGAGACAGGCCCGGCCACCAGTCGCTCGCCATCGTGCCCCACCTCTGCGCCTGGCTCCACAGGGGCGCCACGGTGACCTGCGCCTGGGCGAGAAAAAATCTAGGTCCTCGATTTGTACTTTTCATAAAGGTCTTTGAGCTGCTCTTTGTCTGATCCCTCACCTAGGACCTTTTCTCAGGGGATCCCGAGGCGTTCCCAGGCCAGCCGGGAGACATAGTGTTCCCAGTGTGTCCTGGGTCTTCCCCGTGGCCTCCAGGATGACAGAGCTTCACCTTCACCAGGGGTGTCAAACTCAAATACAGAGTGGGCCAAAGTTTAAAACTGAACAAAGCCGCGGGCCAAGGTTGAACAAATTAACCTTTTAATAGGGACCCAAACAAGTTTTGCATTGAATATTGAACAAGCAAGGCTTATAAACTTTATAGTGACATGCAAAATGGAGTTTCAAATAATAATAATAATAATTAAAACATATCAATTGCATATCAAATACAATTTAAATAAAAATTGAATGCCTCTTTTCAATTTTCAGCCTTCTGAGGTAAATATCAACATTAACTTTTTCCACAGGCTAATAAATTTGAAAATAAAATAACAATGAATAAAACAACCATTCAGGACTTTAAACTGCTCAGTTTGCAACACACTGATCTAATTTGATGTGCCCAAGCCAGATACCTGGCATCTTTTTTCAGATGCTAGTTCTTTAATGTCGGGGCTCAGGCTTTGAGCTGAGGCAACTTTCATTATCGAACAAGGTGTTCAACAGTCATATCTCGTACACCCAATTCTAACATCATTCAGACCCAGTCACAAGATATGTGCAGCTTCAGCACGCATACACAACTGAATGCAACGCATACTTCATCAACAGCGATACAGGTTACACTGAGGGTGCCATTATAAAATTTTTTAACACTGTTAGAAATATACGCCACACTGTGAACCCACACCAAACAAAAATAAAAAACACTTTTCGGGAGAACATCCGCACCGTAACACAACATAAACACAAAAGAACAAATACCCAGAATCTATTGCAGCACTAACTCTTTCGGGACGCTACAAAATACACCCCCGCTACCACCAAACCTCCCCCCCCCCCACACACACACACACCTTGTAGCGTCCTGGAAGATGTAGTGCTACAAAGGGTTCTGGGTATTTGTTGTGTTGTGTTTATGTTGTGTTACGGTGCGGATGTTCTCCCGAAATGTGTTTGTCATTCTTGTTTGGTGTGGATTCACAGTGTGGCGTATATTTCTAAAAGTGTTAAAGTTTTTTATTTGGCTACCGTCAGTGTAACCTGTATCGCTGTTGATGAAGTATGCGTTGCATTCAATTGTGTGTGTGTGGGTGCAGAAGCTGCACTGACATGAAACTGGGCCGGCACTCGTTTGACTAGCTGAAAAAAAAAAAAAAAAAATTCGGGAGGAGTGCTGGAGTCACTCCCGGGAGGGTTGGCAAGTATTAGAAGTAGCGGTGAATGCGGTGTTACCGTGGCACTGCCGCAATGTATAATCGACGGTCCAGCTTTAGTGTTAATTTGATATTGCCTCAAGGGCCAAGTCAAATTACACGTTGGGCCAAATTTGGCCCACGGGCCAGAGTTTGACACCCATGACCTTCACTGTAAAAAATTACTGTAAAAATAAAAAATACAATTACAGTTATATACTCCATCCATCCATCCATTTTCTACCGCTTATTCCCTTCGGGGTCGCGGGGGGCGCTGGAGCCTATCTCAGCTACAATCAGGACAAGTCGCCACCTCATCGCAGGGCCAACACAGATAGACAGACAACATTCACACTCACATTCACACACTAGGGCCAATTTAGTGTTGCCAATCAACCTATCATGTTCTTCTTAAATGCAGTTAAGTACTGTAAATTTTGTTGCATTTTTCAAAAAATATCGACCAGCAGTAAGTTACTGTAAAACCTACAGTGTAATTCAGTATTTTTCAGACTTGTTTCTTGGGTCCGCCCACAATTCGTCCAACCGAGCTTCATTTCACCTGGCCGACCCTGCTAAATCCATCCTACTGCATCGTGTGTTTTTGATAACAAGGTAAGAGTCACTTGTACCTTGATGTGTCATTTTCTGTTTGAATTACTTTATATATATATTTATAAAGTCCGAAATGTCAGCATCACAGACACTATCGTTGACCACGCGCATGTACCGCCGCATGCTAGCTAGCTAAGTTTTCTTCTTTTTTGTCATAGTCATCATAAAAGATGATAACTTGCAACATATGTGCTACGACTTGCAGCAATGTATTTGCGTATGTTAGACACATGCGAAGTCATAGTTGTATGCCTAATGCATCGTTTAAGTGTGCTTTCCCTAAATGCACAAGAGTTTTTTCCAACTTCTCAGCCTTCAAAACTCACAGCCGTCGTCATAAATATGGCAAGAGTAGGACTGATATGTATAGCGCAGAAGGTTTACCTTGTAATATTGTCTCATGTAGCGCGAAGTGCGATGATATACGGGCCTTTCTCCTGCATTTGAAAAGTCATATTACCGAAAGTAGGACAGTTACGTGCCCCTTCAGTCAATGTGAAAAAAGATTTACAGTTAAGTCTACTTTCACATCGCACGCGTCAAGGAAGCACTACGGCTACACTGAACAAAGTTTGACTTGATCAACAGCAAATCCAAGCAGCTCTTGTGTTATTAACACTGATGATGACTATTGTGATATGCAACTTGAGAATTCAGGATATTCCTGTTATAAAGACATGGAGGTCTACTTGCATTAAAAAAATGTTCACAGCACTGAAAAAAGGTTGAGAACCACTGCCTTAGGACAGTGGTTCTCAACCTTTTTTCAGTGATGTACCCCTGTGAACATTTTTTAAATTCAAGTACCCCCTAATCAGAGCAAAGCATTTTTGGTTGAAAAAAAGAGATAAAGAAGTAAAATACAGCACTATGTCATCAGTTTCTGATTTATTAAATTGTATAACAGTGCAAAATATTGCTCATTTGTTGTGGTCTTTCTTGAACTATTTGGAAAAAAAGATATAAAAATAACTAAAAACTTGTTGAAAAATAACCAAGTGATTCAATTATAAATAAAGATTTTTAGACATAGAAGTAATCAACTTAAAGTGCCCTCTTTGGGGATTGTAATAGAGATCCATCTGGATTCATGAACTTCATTCTCAACATTTCTTCACAAAAAAAGAAATCTTTAACATCAATATTTATGGAACATGTCCACTACGCTTTAACCAAGCCTCCATTGTTTTCTACATGGATAGTTGATTGACAGTTGGTGCCGTGTGGCACCGCCAGGTAGGGTCAAACCATCATGGCATGGGGGAAACTCTGGCTTTATGGTAATGAAAGGAATAGCCTACTTGATTAGTTGTTCAGTTTATGAACTTACATTCATATTTTGTCGAAGTATTATTCAATAAATATATTTATAAAGGATTTTGGAATTGTTGCTATTTTTAGAATATTAAAAAAAAATCTCACGTACCCCTTGGCATACCTTCAAGTACCCCCAGGAGTACGCGTACCCCCATTTGAGAACCACTACCTTAGGAGACTAGATGTAAACAGAGGAAAGAGAGAGCGAGTGAGGTGGCCATTCCAAATACTTTTAAAATGCTACCCATATTGGATACTGTTTAGGAACATAAACTGCATTTCTTGACTGTACCAGTTGCTGGTGACAAAGTCACAATAAAACGTTGGATGATCAGCATGGAAGGTGATGTCATCTGCAAAGGCGTCCAACCTAGCTTAATCTCAGGGCTTGCTGCCCTTCTTGCCACCTACTATGTGTTCAACTTGGAATACCAAGAGGAAGGTCCTCGGACATTGGAATTTGTTCAAAGGTAAATCCTCTTGATACTGTTAAAATACTGTTAGGATATTTTATTTTATATTTCTCACCTCTGATCAGGAATTTGACGTGTCATTTCCCCAATTTGGTGCCTTAAATCAATGACTCTTCTGTTCCTTTGTGGACCTTCTTATTAGGGACCGACGCACCAGTTTGACTCTAGGATACAGAGAAGGTAGGTAATGTGCAGGTAAAGATATGTTGACTAGGTCAAAGAAGGAAGCACCTGTTTGACCCCAGGATGCAGAAAAAGTAGGTAATTTGCAGGTAAAGATATGTTGACTGGATGATGGCAGGAAGCACCAGTGTGACCCCACTATGCAGGGAAGGTAGGTAATGTGCGGGTGAAGGTATGTTGAATGGGTGAAAGAAGGAAGCGCAGGTGTGGTCGAGGCCATGCAGACAAGGTAGGTATGTGCAGGTGAAGATATGTTGTATGGTGAAAGAAAGAAGCACCAGTGTGACCCAAGGATGTAGGGAAGGTAGGTAATGTGCAGGTAAAGATATGTTGAATGGGTGAAGGCAGGAAACACCAGCTAGATGCCAGGATACAGAGAAGGTAGGTAATGTGCAGGTAAAGATATGTTTAATGAGTAAAGGCAGGAAACACCAGCTTGACTCCAGGATACAGAGAAGGTAGGTAATGTGCAGGTAAAGATATGTTGAATGGGTAAAGGTAGAAAGCACCAGCGTGACCACACTATGCAGAGAAGGTAGGTATTGTGCAGGTAAAGATATGTTGAATGGGTAAAGGCAAGAAGCACCAGTGTGACCCCAGGATGCAGAGAAGATAGGTAATGAGCAGGTAACGATATGTTAAATGGGTGAAAGCAGGAAACATCAGCGTAAATACACGGTCCCGTAGATGGAGAGAAAACATAAATAGAGAGAGGGGTTGGGGAGGCTTTAGCATTGTCTTCCTCTCTGAATTTGTCTTAATGGGTTTTAGAGCATTAACTCATCTACAGCTGTGGTTATGGTATAGGCTCACATATATCCTAAAATTGATATTAATATTTGTGCACTGCATATTCCTAAATAACAATGTGAGGGGGGTTCTGTATCGACTGCAAGTAATCTTCAATCACAACAGAATATCTAATATGCTTTCTCTCTTTTTTAGGCGATTCATTGGCGTTAACCCTGAGAGGGGAACAAAGGCTAGCCAGGGAAAGGTGGTGTCCAAGAAGACCGGGAAGCTGGTCCAGAAAAAGGCAGCAACTGTAAATCCTCACGTAGCTACCCTCATAAAACATCTCACAGACTTTGAGTGGGGCTTTATGTAGCCGACAACTAAACACTGGACTCGTGTTCAGTGTTTTGTCTCCAGTTAGAAATTAAGTGGACATGTTATAAATGTTAAAATGCTTTACTGAAAATAAGAAGAATGCACTAAATGTACATTGAATGTATTTGATGCACTTTAAAATAATTGGTTAATAAAAACATAATCTTGCAAGGCCATTTCTCCAGTCATTTTTATGCCAGCAGATTGCAGGGATTTTGATTTTGAAAAATTAAAAGTTCAACTCAATAACTTCTAGTGGCATTATACTGTAAAGCTCAGTCTATAGTGCTTACAATTATTTTACTGTAATTAACTGTTAATGGATATTACAGTAGATACACTAAAATAACAGTGTAATGCCGCTAAACAGATGACAGTATTATGCTGTGAAGCGTATATTTGATACAGCACAGTACTGTGATACTTTTTACAGTAATAAACTGTAGTGATAAATCACAGTATGTGTGCTGTAGAAAAACAGTTTTATACTCTAACCATTAGCTGCCAGTAGGTTACTGTAATTAAACGGTGAAAATTCTTACAGTAAGGGAGAGACCCGCCACCCAGCGGAGAAAACTCATTTCGGCCGCTTGTACCCGTCCGTGATCTTGTCCTTTCGGTCATAACCCAAAGCTCATGACCATAGGTGAGAATGGGAACGTAGATTGACCGGTAAATTGAGAGCTTTTCCTTCTGGCGCAGCTCCTTCTTACCACAACGAATCGATATAGCGTCCTCATTACTGAAGACGCCGCACCGATCAGCCTGTGCATCTCACGATCCACTCTTCCCTCACTCATGAACAAGACTCCAGGTACTTGAACTCATCCACTTGGGGCAAGATCTCCTGCCCAACCTCGAGATGGCACTCCACCCTTTCCCGGGCGAGAACCTCGGACTTGGAGGTGCTGATTCTCATCCCAGTCGCTTCACACTCGGCTGCGAACCAATCCAATGAGAGCTGAAGATCCTGGCCAGTTAAAGCCATAAGGACCACATCATCTGCAAAAAGGAGAGACCTAATCCAAACCGGATCCCCTCAACGCCATGACTGCGCCTATAAATTCAGTCCATAAACTTTATGAACACATTTGGTGACAAAGGGCAGCCAACTTACTGCTGGCAATGCGGACCAAGCTCTGACACTGATCATACAGGGAGCGACCCGCCACAACCAGACATGCCGATACCCCATACTCTCTGAGCACTCCCCACATGACTTCCCGGGGTGGCCACGGTCGAATGTCTTCTCCAAGTCCACAAAGCACATGTAGACTGGTTGGACAAACTCCCATGCACACTCAAGGACCCTGCCGAGAGTATAGAGCTGGTCTACCGTTCCACGACCAGGACGAAAACCACACTGTTCGTCCTGGATCCGAGGTTCCTCCTCTCCAGTACACATGAATAGACCTTACCGGGAAGGCTGAGGGGTGTGATCTACGATAGTTGGAACACACCCTCCGGTTCCCCTTCTTAAAGAGAGGAACCACCACCCCGGTCTGCCAATCCAGAGGTACCGCCCCTGATGTCCACGCGATGTTGCAGAGTCTTGTCAACTAAAACAGCCCCACAGCATCCAGAGCCTTAAGGAACTCCGGACGGAGCTCATCCACCCCCGGGGCCTTGCCACCGAGGAGCTTTTAAAACTACCTTGGCAACCTCAGCCCCAGAAATAGGAGAGCCCACCACAGATTCCCCAGGCACTGCTTGGCCTGTCGGTATGCCCGGTGCCTCTGGAGTCCCATGAGCCAAAAGGACCAGATAAGCTCTTTCTTCAGCTTGACGGCATCCCGCACTGCTGGTGGCCACCAGCGGGTTCTAGGATTACCGCCACGACAGGCACCAAACACCTTGCGGCCACAGCTCCAATCATCTGGCTTGACAAGAGAGGCACGGAACATGATCCATTCAGACTCAATGTCCAGCACCTCCTTTGTGACATGTTCAAAGTTCCTCCGGAGGTGGACAGGAGACTCTGCTAGGCATTCCCAAAAGACTCTCACAATGCGTTTGGTCCTGCCAGGTCTGTCCGGGATCCTACCCCACCATCGGAGCCAGCTCACCAGGTGGTGATCGGTAGAAAGCTCGCCCCTCTCTTCACCCGAGTGTCCAAAACATGAGGCCGCAAATCCCATGACACAACTACAAAGTCAATAATGGAACTGCGGCCGAGGGTGTCCTGGTGCCAAGTGCACATATGGACACCCTTATGTTTGAACATTGTGTTTGTTATGGACAATCCGTGACGAGCACAAAAGTCCAATAACAAAGCACCACTTGGGTTCAGATCCGGGTGGCCATTTTTCCCAATCACGACTCTCCAGGTTTCAAAGTCGTTGCCAGCATGAGCGTTGAAGACCCCCAGCAGAACAAGGGAATCACCCGAGGGAGCACTCTCAAGGGAATCCAAAAACAGTGGGTACTCTGAGCTGCTGTTTGGTGCGTAAACACCAACAACAGTCAGGACCCGTCACCCAACCCGAAAGCGGAGGGAAGCTACCATCTCGTCTTCTGGGTTAAGTCCAACGTGCAGGCTTTGAGCCGGGGGGCAACAAGAATTGCCAACCCAGCCTCTCATTACTTGCAACGCCAGAGTGGAAGAGAGTCCAACCCCTCTTGAGAGAACAGGTTCCAGAGCCCTTGCTGTGCGTCGAAGTGAGTCCAGCTTTATCCAGCCGAGAACTTCTCCACCTCGCGAGGTGACGTTCCACGTCCCAAGAGCGAGCTTATGTAGCCGATAATCGGACCGCCAAGTGCCCTGCCTTCGGCTTCCGCCCAGCTAACACTGCACCCGACCTCTATGACCCAGCCCATGAGTGGTGAGCCTATTGCAGGGGGGACCCACGTTGCCTCTTCGAGCTGGGCCCCATGGGCACCAGTCGCTCGCCATCGTGCCCCACCTCTGGGCCTGGCTCCACAGGGGAGCCACGGTGACCCGCGTCCGGGCGAGAAAATATCTAGGTCCTCGATTTGTACTTTTCATAAAGGTCTTTGAGCTGCTCTTTGTCTGATTCCTCTCCTAGGACCTGTTTGTCTTGGGAGACCCTACAAGGGGGCATAGACGCCCCCGGACAACATAGCTCCTAGGATCAGTGGGACACGCAACCACAAAGGTGGCGGCTCAGAAAGCAGGTTATATAAACATAACTCCAAAACCAAACATGCAAGATGTCTAAACATGCCTTTAATATTGTATCAATGTGAGTTTTACTAGAATCGGTTGTTTTTTTAAGGCTTGCAAACACAAAAAGTTTTTTTTACTCAATATGACAGTAAGTTCTTAAAATGCTGAGATAATGTGAAAAAAGCAATACAAATGTATTCCAACATGATTCCTAAACCAAACATGCAAAATGTCTAAAAATGCCTGTAATATTGAATCCATGTGAGTTTTACTACAATCATTTGTTTTTGTAAGGTTTGCAAATACAAAAATTGAGTTTTATGACAGACACAAGTTAGTTTTTTTACTCATTATAACAGTATAGATGTCATACTATATATTAAAGTTATATAAACATAACTCCAAAACCAAACGTGCATTATGTCCAAAATTGCCTGTAATATTGTGTAGATGTAAGTTTTACTAGAATCAGGTTTGCAAATACAAAAATTGGGTTTTATGACAGTATACTATCACACTCAATATGACAGTATAACTGTCATACTAAATCCATCCATTTTCTTCCGCTTATCCGAGGTCGGGTTGCGGGGGCAGCAGCCTAAGCAGAGAGCCCAGACTTCCCTCTCCCCAGCCACTTCGTCCAGCTCTTCTCGGGGGATCCCGAGGCGTTCCCAGGCCATAGTCTTTCCAATGTATCCTAGGTCTTCCCCATGGCCTCCTGCCGTTCGGACCTAGGGAGGCGTTCGGGTGGCATCCTGAGCAGATGCCCGAACCACCTCATCTGGCTCCTCTCAATGTGGAGGAGCAGCGGCTTTACACTGAGTTCCTCCCAGATGACAGAGCTTCTCACCCTATCTCTAAGGGAGAGACCCACCACCCGGCGGAGGAAACTCATTTCGGCCGCTTGTACCCGTGACCTTGTCCTTTCGGTCATAACCCAAAGCTCATGACCATAGGTGAGGATGGGAACGTTGATCGACCGGTAAATTGAAAGCTTTTCCTTCTGGCTCAGCTCCTTCTTCACCACAACGGATCGATATAGCGTCCTCATTACTGAAGACGCCGCACCGATCCGCCTGTAGATCTCACAATCCACTCTATCCTCACTCGTGAACAAGACTCCTAGGTACTTGACTCCTTCACTTGGGGCAAGATCTCTTTCCCAACCTCGAGATGGCACTCCACCCTTTCCCGGGCGAGAACCATGGACTCGGACTTGGAGGTGCTGATTCTCATCCCAGTCGCTTCACTGCGAACCGATCCAATGAAAGCTGAAGATCTTGGCCAGTTGAAGCCATCAGGACCACATCATCTGCAAAAAGCAGAGACCTAATCCTGCAGCCACCAAACCAGGCGCAGTCATGGCGTTGAGGGGATCCTCAAAGCCATGACTGCGCCTAGATATTCTGTCCATTAAAGTTATGAACAGAATCGTTGACAAAGGGCAGCCTTGGCGGAGTCCAACCCTCACTGGAAAGGGGTACGACATACTGCCGGCAATGCGGACCAAGCTCTGACACTGATCATACAGGGAGACACCCGCCACAATCAGACATGCCGATACTCCATACTCTCTGAGCACTCCTCACAGGATTTACCGGGGGCCAAGGTCGAATGTCTTCTCCAAGTCCACAAAACTTATGTAGACTGGTTGGGCAAACTCCCATGCACACTCAAGGACCCTGCCGAGAATATAGAGCTGGTCTACCGTTCCACGACCAGGACGAAAACCACACTGTTCGTCCTGGATCCGAGGTTCCTCCTCTCCATTACACATGAATAGACCTTACCGGGAAGGCTGAGGAGTGTGATCTACGATAGTTGGAACACACCCTCCGGTTCCCCTTCTTAAAGAGAGGAACCACCACCCCGGTCTGCCAATCCAGAGGTACCACCCCCGATGTAGACGCAATGTTGCAGAGTCTTGTCAACCAAGACTGCCCCACAGCATCCAGAGCCTTAAGAAACTCCGGACGGAGCTCATCCACCCCCGGGGCCTTGCCACCGAGGAGCTTTTTAACTACCTTGGCAACCTCAGCCCCAGAAATAGGAGAGCCCACCACAGACTTCCCAGGCACTGTTTCCTCATAGGAAGACGTGTTGGTGGGACTGAGGAGGTCTCGCTTGGCCTGTCGGTATGCCCACTGCCTCTGGAGTCCCATGAGCCAAAAGGACCCGGTGGCTCTTTCTTCAGCTTGACAGCATCCCTCACTGCTGGTGGATTACCGCCACGACAGGCACCAAACACCTTGCGGCCACAGCTTCAATCAGCTGGCTCAACAAGAGAGGAACGGAACATGGTCCACTCAGACTCAATGTCCAGCACCTCCCTCGTGACATGTTCAAAGTTCTTCCGGACATGTTCAAAGTTCTTCAGGAGACTCTGCTTGGTGTTCCCAGCAGACCCTTACAATGCGTTTGGGCCTGCCAGGTCTGACCGGCATCCTCCCCTACCATCGGAGCCAGCTCACCACCAGGTGGTGGTTGGTAGAAAGCTCTGCCCCTCTCTTCACCGAGTGTCCAAAACATGAGGCCGCAAATCCCATGACACAACTACAAAGTCAATCATGCGGGTGTCCTTGTGCCAAATGCACATATGGACACCCTTATGTTTGAACATTGTGTTTGTTATGGACAATCCGTGACAAGCACAAAAGTCCAATAACAAAGCACCACTTGGGTTCAGATCCGGGTGGCCATTTTTCCCAATCACGACACTCCAGGTTTCACTGTCGTTGCCAACATAGCGTTGAAGTCCACCAGCAGAACAAGGGAATCACCCGAGGGAGCACTCTCCAGTACTCCCTCAAGGGAATCCAAAAAGAGTTGGTACTCTGAGCTGCTGTTTGGTGTGTAAACACAAACAACAGTCAGGACCCGTCACCCAACCCGAAGGCTGAAGGAAGCTACCATCTCGTCTATTGGGTTTAAAGTCCAACGTGCAGGCTTTGAGCCGGAGGGCAACAAGAATTGCCACCCCAGCCTCTCATTAGTTGCAACGCCAGTGTGGAATCTCTTCCACTCTGGCGTTGCAAGTAATGAAAGTTCAGTTCAGTCCAGCCCCTCTGAGAGAACAGGTTCCAGAGCCCTTGCTGTGAGTCCAACTATATCTAGCTGGGAACGTCTCCACCTCAAGCACCAGCTCAGGCTCCTTCCCTCCCAGCGAGGTGACGTTCCATGTCCCAAGAGCGAGCTTATGTAGCCGATAAGGGCACTTGGTGGTCACCAAGTGCCCTGCCTTCGGCTGCCGCCCAGCTCACACTGCACCCTCTATGACCCAGCCCATGAGTGGTGAGCCCTGGAGGGGGGATCCACGTTGCCTCTTCGAGCTGAGCACGGCTGGGCCACATCGGGACAGGCCCGTCAATCGCCATCGTGCCACACCTCTGGGCCTGGCTCCACAGGGGAGCCACGGTGACCTGCGTCCGGGCGAGAAAAAATCTAGGTCCTCAATTGTACTTTTAATAAAGGTCTTTGAGCTGCTCTTTGTCTGATCCCTCACCTAGGACCTGTTTGTCTTGGGAGACCATAGAAGCCCCCGGACAACATAGTTCCTGGATCAGTGGGACACGCAAACCACAAAGGTGGCGGCTCAAAAAGTAGGTTATATAAATATAACTCCAAAACCAAACATGCAATATGTCTAAACATGCCTGTAATATTGTATCAATGTGAGTTTTCCTAGAATCGGTTGTTTTTGTAAGGTTTGCAAATACAAAAATTAGGTTTTACTCACAATGACAAAATCACACTCAATATGACAGTTATTTAAACATAACTCATAAACCACACAAAAAAATGGCTAATAATGCCTGAAATAATGAATCATTGGGAGTTTTACTGAGTTTTACATTTTGCAAACACAAAAAGTAGTTTTTTACTTGACTGTAATGTTCTTAGAACCCTGAGATAATGGGAAAAAAGCAATAAAAATGTATTTAAACCTAACTCCTAAACAACACATGCAAAATGGCTAATATGTTAGTTAGTTTAAAAAAATGATCTTTTGTAAAGATATCAAAGACACAAGCTAGTTTTTTTTTATTCAATATGACAGTATAACAGTCATACTAAATATGAAAGTTATATAAACATAACTCCAAAACCAAACATGTGTCATGTCTAAAAATGCCTGTAATAATTTATTTAGGTGAGTTTGTAAGGTTTGCAAAAACAAAAAGTAGTTTTTTACTCATATGAAAGTAATGATCTTAGAATCCTGAGATAATGCGAAAAAAGCAATAAAAATGTATTTAAACTTAATTCCTAAACAACCCATGCAAGATGGGTAATAATGCCTGGAGACATGTATCTTTGTTAGTTTTACTAGAAAAATGATATTTTGTAAAGTTTGCAAAGACACAAGCTAGTTGTTTTTATTCAATAAGACAGTACAACAGTCATACTAAATATGAAAGTTATATAAACATAACTCCAGAACCAAACGTGTGTCATGTCTAAAATTGCCTATAATAATGTATTTATGTGAGTTTGTAAGGTTTGCAAAAACAAAAAGTAGTTTTTTCCTCAATATGAAAGTAAGGATTTTAGAATCCTGAGATAATGCGAAAAAAGCAATAAAAATGTATTTAAACATAATTCCTAAACAACCCATGCAAAATGGGTAATAATGCCTGGAGACATGTATCTTTGTTAGTTTTACTAGAAAAATGATCTTTTGTAAAGTTTGCAAAGGCACAAGCAGGTTGTTTTTATTCAATAAGACAGTATAACAGTCATACTAAATATGAAAGTTATATAAACATAACTCCAGAACCAAACGTGTGTCATGTCTAAAATTGCCTATAATAATGTATTTATGTGAGTTTGTAAAGTTTGCAAAAACAAAAAGTAGTTTTTTCCTCAATATGAAAGTAAGGATTTTAGAATCCTGAGATAATGCGAAAAAAGCAATAAAAATGTATTTAAACATAATTCCTAAACTTCCCATGCAAAATGGCTAATAATGCCTGGAGACATGTATCTTTGTTAGTTTTACTAGAAAAATGATCTTTTGTAAAGATATCAAAGACACAAGCTAGTTTTTTTTATTGAATATGACAGTATAACAGTCCTACTAAATATGAAAGTTATCAAAACATAACTCCAAAACCAAACGTGTGTCATGTCTAAAATTGCCTATAGTAATGTATTTATGTGAGTTTGTAAAGTTTGCAAAAACAAAAAGTAGTTTTTTCCTCAATATGAAAGTAAGGATTTTAGAATCCTGAGATAATGCGACAAAAGCAATAAAAATGTATTTAAACATAATTCCTAAACAACCCAGGCAAAATGGGTAATAATGCCTAGAGACATGTATCTTTGTTAGTTTTACTAGGAAATGTATATTTTGTAAAGTTTGCAAAGACACAAGCTAGTTGTTTTTATTCAATAAGACAGTATAACAGTCATACTAAATATGAAAGTTATATAAACATAACTACAGAACTAAACGTGTGTCATGTCTAAAATTGCCTATAATAATGTATTTATGTGAGTTTGTAAAGTTTGCAAAAACAAAAAGTAGTTTTTTCCTCAATATGAAAGTAAGGATTTTAGAATCCTGAGATAATGCGAAAAAAGCAATAAAAATGTATTTAAACATAATTCCTAAACAACTCATGCAAAATGGCTAATAATGCCTGGAGACATGTATCTTTGTTAGTTTTACTAGAAAAATGACCTTTTGTAAAGTTTGCAAAGACACAAGCAGGTTGTTTTTATTCAATAAGACAGTATAAAAGTCATACTAAATATAAAAGTTATTTAAACATAACTCCAAAACCAAACACGTGTCATGTCTAAAAATGTCTGTAATAATGTATTTATGTGAGTTTGTAAGGTTTGCAAAAACAAAAAGTAGTTTTTTACTCAATATGAAAGTAATGATCTTAGAATCCTGAGATAATGCGAAAAAAGCAATAAAAATGTATTTAAACATAACTCCTAAACAACCCAGGCAAAATGGGTAATAATGCCTGGAGACATGTATCTTTGTTAGTTTTACTAGGAAATGTATATTTTGTCAAGTTTGCAAAGACACAAGCTAGTTGTTTTTATTCAATAAGACAGTATAACAGTCATACTAAATATGAAAGTTATATAAACATAACTCCAGAACCAAACGTGTGTCATGTCTAAAATTGTCTATAATAATGTATTTATGTGAGTTTGTAAGGTTTGCAAAAACAAAAAGTAGTTTTTTCCTCAATATGAAAGTAAGGATTTTAGAATCCTGAGATAATGCGAAAAAAGCAATAAAAATGTATTTAAACATAATTCCTAAACAACCCATGCAAAATGGGTAATAATGCCTGGAGACATGTATCTTTGTTAGTTTTACTAGAAAAATGATCTTTTGTAAAGATATCAAAGACACAAGCTAGTTTTTTTATTCAATATGACAGTATAACAGTCCTACTAAATATGAAAGTTATATAAACATAACTCCAGAACCAAACGTGTGTCATGTCTAAAATTGCCTATAATAATGTATTTATGTGAGTTTGTAAGGTTTGCAAAAACAAAAAGTAGTTTTTTCCTCAATATGAAAGTAAGGATTTTAGAATCCTGAGATAATGCGAAAAAAGCAATAAAAATGTATTTAAACATAATTCCTAAACAACCCAGGCAAAATGGGTAATAATGCCTAGAGACATGTATCTTTGTTAGTTTTACTAGGAAATGTATATTTTGTAAAGTTTGCAAAGACACAAATTAGTTGTTTTTATTCAATAAGACAGTATAACAGTCATACTAAATATGAAAGTTATATAAACATAACTCCAGAACCAAACGTGTGTCATGTCTAAAATTGCCTATAATAATGTATTTATGTGAGTTTGTAAAGTTTGCAAAAACAAAAAGTAGTTTTTTCCTCAATATGAAAGTAAGGATTTTAGAATCCTGAGATAATGCGACAAAAGCAATAAAAATGTATTTAAACATAATTCCTAAACAACCCATGCAAAATGGGTAATAATGCCTGGAGACATGTATCTTTGTTAGTTTTACTAGAAAAATGATATTTTGTAAAGTTTGCAAAGACACAAGCTAGTTTTTTTTAATTCAATATGACAGTATAACAGTCATATTAAATATAAAAGTTATATAAACATAACTCCAAAACCGAACATGTGTCATGTCTAAAAATGCCTGTAATAATGTATTCATGTGAGTTTGTAAGGTTTGCAAAAACAAAAAGTAGTTTTTTCCTCAATATGAAAGTAAGGATTTTAGAATCCTGAGATAATGCGAAAAAAGCAATAAAAATGTATTTAAACATAATTCCTAAACAACCCATGCAAAATGGGTAATAATGCCTGGAGACATGTATCTTTGTTAGTTTTACTAGAAAAATGATCTTTTGTAAAGTTTGCAAAGACACAAGCTAGTTTTTTTTTTTATTCAATATGACAGTATAACATCCATCCATCCATTTCTACCGCTTAGTCCCTTTTTTTTTTTTTTTTTTTTTTTTTTTTTTTTTTTGGGGTCGCGGGGGGCGCTGGAGCCTATCTCAGCTACAATCGGGCGGAAGGCAGGGTACACCCTGGACAAGTCGCCACCTCATCGCAGGGCCAACACAGAGAGACAGACAACATTCACACTCACATTCACACACTAGGGCCAATTTAGTGTTGCCAATCAACCTATCCCCAGGTGCATGTCTTTGGAGGTGGGAGGAAGCCGGAGTACCCGGAGGGAACCCACGCAGTCACGGGGAGAACATGCAAACTCCACACAGAAAGATCCCGAGCCTGGGATTGAACCCAAGACTACTCAGGACCTTCGTATTGTGAGGCAGACGCACTAACCCCTCTCCACCGTGCTGCCCGACAGTATAACAGTCATACTAAATATAAAAGTTATATAAACATAACTCCAGAACCAAACGTGTGTCATGTCTAAAATTGCTTATAATAATGTATTCATGTGGGTTTGTAAGGTTTGCAAAAAGAAAAAGTAGTGTTTTACTCAATATGAAAGTAATGATCTTAGAATCCTGAGATAATGCGAAAAAAGCAATACAAATGTATTCAAACACAATTTTTAAACCAAACATGTAAATTGTCTAAAAATGCCTGTAATATTGAATCTATGTAAGTTTTACTAGAATCAATTGTTTTTGTAAGGTTTGCAAATACAAAAATTAGGTTTTACACATAATGACATTATAACTTTTACACTCAATATGAAAGTTATTTAATTATAACTCCTAAATACACATGAAACATGTCTAATAGCGTGAAAAAAATTATCTTTGTGAGTGTTGCTAGAAAAATTTTCTTTTGTAAGGTTTGCAAAGACACAAGTTAGTTTTTTTAACTCAATATGACAGTATTACGCCACACTCAATATGACAGTTATTTAAACATAACTCCTAAACCACACCTGAAAAATGGCTAATAATGCCTGAAATAATGCATCTTTGCGAGTTTTACTGGAAACATATGCTTTTTTTAAGGCTTGCAAACACAAAAAATATTTGTATTGTATTATGTATTACAACATAATTCCTAAACCAAACATGCAAAATGTCTGAAAATGCCTGTAATATTGAATCCATGTGAGTTTTATTTGAATCAGTTGTATGGTTTGCTAATAAAAAAATCGGGTTTTATGACAAACACAAGTTAGTTTTTTTACTCAATATAACAGTTTAGCTGTCATACTATATATGAAAGTTATATAAACATAACTCCAAAACCAAACCATTATGTCCAAAACTGCCTGTAATATTGTATTTATGTGAGTTTTACCAGAATCAGGGTTGCAAATACAAAAATTGGGTTTTATGACAGTATACTGTCACACTCAATATGACAGTTATTTAAACATAACTCAAACAACACATGCAAAATAGCTAATAATGCCTGGAGCATGTATCTTAATTAGTTTTACTAGAAAAATGGTATTTTGTAAGGTTTGCAAAGACACAAGTTAGTTGTTGTTTTTATTCAATATGACAGTATAACTGTCATACTAAATATTAAAGTTATATAAACATAACTCTAAAACCAAACATGCATTGTGTCTAAAAATGCCTGTAATATTGTATCTGTGTGGGTTTAACTAGATTTAGTTGTTTTTGTAAGGTTTGCAAATACAAAATAAGGGTTTTACTCACTATGACAGTTTACTGTCACACTCAATCTGACAGTTATTTATTCAAACATAACTCCTAAACCACACATGCAAAATGGCTAATAATGCCTGGAGATATGTATCTTTGTGAGTTTTACTAGAAACATTATATTGTGTAAGGTTTAGTTAGTTTTTGTACTCAATCTGACAGTATAACTGTCATTCTAAATCCATCCATTTTCTTCCGCTTATCCGAGGTCGGGTTGCGGGGGCAGCAGCCTGAGCAGAAAATCCCAGACTTCCCTCTCCCCAGCCACTTCGTCCAGCTCTTCTCGGGGTATTCCGAGGCGTTCCCAGGCCAGCCGGGGACATAGTCTTTCCAATGTGTCCTAGGTCTTCCCCGTGGCCTCCTGCCACACCTCCCTAGAGGCGTTCGGGTGGCATCCTGAGCAGATGCCCGAACCACCTCATGGCTTCTCTCAATGTGGAGGAGCAGCGGCTTTACTTTGAATTCCTCCCGGATGACAGAGCTTCTCACCCTGTCTCTAAGGGAGAGACCCACCACCCGGCAGAGGAAACGCATTTCGCCCGCTTGTCCTTTCGGTCATAACCCAAAGCTGGTAACGTAGATCGACGGTAAATTGAGAGCTTTTCCTTCTGGCTCAGCTCCTTCTTCACCACAACGGATCGATATAGCGTCCTCAATACTGAAGACGCCGCACCAATCCGCCTGTGGATCTCTCGATCCACTCTATCCTCACTTGTGAACAAGACTCCTAGGTACTTGAACTCCTCCACTTGGGGCAAGATCTCCTCCCCAACCTGGAGATGGCACTCGACCCTTTCCTGCGCGAGAACCATGGACTTGGACTTGGAGGTGCTGATTCTCATCCCAGTCGCTTCACACTCAAGGACCCTGCCGAGAGTATAGACCTGGTCTACCGCTCCACGACCAGGACGAAAACCACACTGTTCGTCCTGGATCCGAGTTTCCTCCTCTCCAGTACACATGAATAGACCTTACCGGGAAGGCTGAGGAGTGTGTTTCACGATAGTTGGAACACACCCTCCGGTTCCCCTTCTTAAAGAGAGGAACCACCACCCCGGTGTGCCAATCCAGAGGTACCGCCCCCAATGTTCACGCGATGTTGCAGAGTCTTGTCAACCAAGACAGCCCCACAGTATCCAGAGCCTTAAGGAACTCATCCACCACCGGGGCCTTGCCACAGAGGAGCTTTTTAACTACCTAGGCAACCTAAGCCCCAGAAATAGGAGAGTCCACCACAGATTCCCCAGGCACTGCTTGGCCTGTCGGTATTGCCTCTGGAGTCCCATGAGCCAAAAGGACCCGATAGGCTCTTTCTTCAGCTTGACGGCATCCCTCACTGCTGGTGGCCACCAGCGAATTCTAGGATTACCGCCACGACAGGCACCAAACACCTTGCGGCCACAGCTCCAATCAGCAGGCTCGACAAGAGAGGCACGGAACATGGTCCACTCAGACTCAATGTCCAGCACCTCCCTCGTGACATGTTCAAAGTTCTTCCGTATGTTTGAACATTGTGTTTGTTATGGACAATCCGTGACGAGCACAAAAGTCCAATAACAAAGCACCACTTGGTTCAGATCCGGGTGGCCATTTTTCCCAATCACGACTCTCCAGGTTTCACTGTCCTTGCCAACATGAGCATTGAAGTCCCCCAACAGAACAAGGGAATCACCCGAGGGAGCACTCTCCAGTACTCCCTCAAGGGAATCCAAAAAGAGTGGGTACTCTGAGCTGCTGTTTGGTGCGTAAACACAAACAACAGTCAGGACCCGTCACCCAACCCGAAGGCGGAGGGAAGCTACTGGGTTAAAGTCCAACGTGCAGGCTTTGAGCAACAACAATTGCCACCCCAGCCTCTCATTGCTTGCAACGCCAGAGTGGAAGAGAGTCCAGCCCCTCTTGAGAGAACAGGTTCCAGAGCCCTTGCTGGGCGTCGAAGTGAGTCCAACTATATCTAGCCGGAACTAGATATAGTTCAGGCTCTTTCCCTCCCAGCGAGGTGACGTTCCACGTCCCAAGAGCGAGCTTATGTAGCCGATAATCGGACCGCCAAGTGCCCTTCGGCTGCCGCCCAGTTCACACTGCATCTGACCTCTATGACCTCAATGGGCCCATGAGTGGTGAGCCCATTGGAGGGTTGACCCACGTTGCCTCTTCGAGCTGAGCCCGGCAGGGCCCCATGGAGACAGGCCCGGCAACCAGTCGCTCGCCATCGTGCCCCACCTCTGCGCCTGGCTCCACAGGGGCGCCACGGTGACCTGCGCCTGGGCGAGAAAAAATCTAGGTCCTCGATTTGTACTTTTCATAAAGGTCTTTGAGCTGCTCTTTGTCTGATCCCTCACCTACGACCTTTTCTCAGGGGATCCCGAGGCGTTCCCAGGCCAGCCGGGAGACATAGTGTTCCCAGTGTGTCCTGGGTCTTCCCCGTGGCCTCCAGGATGACAGAGCTTCACCTTCACCAGGGGTGTCAAACTCAAATACAGAGTGGGCCAAAGTTTAAAACTGAACAAAGCCGCGGGCCAAGGTTGAACAAATTAACCTTTTAATAGGGACCCAAACAAGTTTTGCATTGAATATTGAACAAGCAAGGCTTATAAACTTTATAGTGACATGCAAAATGGAGTTTCAAATAATAATAATAATAATTAAAAAATATCAATTGCATATCAAATACAATTTAAATAAAAATTGAATGCCTCTTTTCTATTTGCAGCCTTCTGATGTAAATATCAACATTAACTTTTTCCACAGGCTAATAAATTTGAAAATAAAATAACAATGAATAAAACAACCATTCAGGACTTTAAACTGCTCAGTTTGCAAAACACTGATCTAATTTGATGTGCCCAAGCCAGATACCTGGCATCTTTTTTCAGATGCTAGTTCTTTAATGTCGGGGCTCAGGCTTTGAGCTGAGGCAACTTTCATTATCGAACAAGGTGTTCAACAGTCATATCTCGTACACCCAATTCTAACATAATTCAGACCCAGTCACAAGATATGTGCAGCTTCAGCACGCATACACAACTGAATGCAACGCATACTTCATCAACAGCGATACAGGTTACACTGAGGGTGCCAGTATAAAAAACTTTAACACTGTTAGAAGTATACGCCACAATGTGAACCCACACCAAACAAAAATAAAAAACACTTTTCGGGAGAACATCCGCACCGTAACACAACATAAACACAAAAGAACAAATACCCAGAATCTTTTGCAGCACTAACTCTTTCGGGACGCTACAAAATACACCCCCGCTACCACCAAACCTCCCCCCCCCCCCCCCCCCCACACACACACACACCTTGTAGCGTCCTGGAAGATTTAGTGCTACAAAGGGTTCTGGGTATTTGTTGTGTTGTGTTTATGTTGTGTTACGGTGCGGATGTTCTCCCGAAATGTGTTTGTCATTCTTGTTTGGTGTGGATTCACAGTGTGGCGTATATTTCTAAAAGTGTTAAAGTTTTTTATTTGGCTACCGTCAGTGTAACCTGTATCGCTGTTGATGAAGTATGCGTTGCATTCAATTGTGTGTGGGTGCAGAAGCTGCACTGACATGAAACTGGGCCGGCACTCGTTTGACTAGCTGAAAAAAAAAAAAAAAAAATTCGGGAGGAGTGCTGGAGTCACTCCCGGGAGGGTTGGCAAGTATTAGAAGTAGCGGTGAATGCGGTGTTACCGTGGCACTGCCGCAATGTATAATCGACGGTCCAGCTTTAGTGTTAATTTGATATTGCCTCAAGGGCCAAGTCAAATTACACGTTGGGCCAAATTTGGCCCACGGGCCAGAGTTTGACACCCATGACCTTCACTGTAAAAAATTACTGTAAAAATAAAAAATACAATTACAGTTATATACTCCATCCATCCATCCATTTTCTACCGCTTATTGCCTTCGGGGTCGCGGGGGGCGCTGGAGCCTATCTCAGCTACAATCAGGACAAGTCACCACCTCATCGCAGGGCCAACACAGATAGACAGACAACATTCACACTCACATTCACACACTAAGGCCAATTTAGTGTTGCCAATCAACCTATCATGTTCTTCTTAAATGCAGTTAAGTACTGTAAATTTTGTTGCATTTTTCAAAAAATATCGACCAGCAGTAAGTTACTGTAAAACCTACAGTGTAATTCAGTATTTTTCAGACTTGTTTCTTGGGTCCGCCCACAATTCGTCCAACCGAGCTTCATTTCACCTGGCCGACCCTGCTAAATCCATCCTACTGCATCGTGTGTTTTTGATAACAAGGTAAGAGTCACTTGTACCTTGATGTGTCATTTTCTGTTTGAATTACTTTATATATATATTTATAAAGTCCGAAATGTCAGCATCACAGACACTATCGTTGACCACGCGCATGTACCGCCGCATGCTAGCTAGCTAAGTTTTCTTCTTTTTTGTCATAGTCATCATAAAAGATGATAACTTGCAACATATGTGCTACGACTTGCAGCAATGTATTTGCGTATGTTAGACACATGCGAAGTCATAGTTGTATGCCTAATGCATCGTTTAAGTGTGCTTTCCCTAAATGCACAAGAGTTTTTTCCAACTTCTCAGCCTTCAAAACTCACAGCCGTCGTCATAAATATGGCAAGAGTAGGACTGATATGTATAGCGCAGAAGGTTTACCTTGTAATATTGTCTCATGTAGCGCGAAGTGCGATGATATACGGGCCTTTCTCCTGCATTTGAAAAGTCATATTACCGAAAGTAGGACAGTTACGTGCCCCTTCAGTCAATGTGAAAAAATATTTACAGTTAAGTCTACTTTCACATCGCACGCGTCAAGGAAGCACTACGGCTACACTGAACGAAGTTTGACTTGATCAACAGCAAATCCAAGCAGCTCTTGTGTTATTAACACTGATGATGACTATTGTGATATGCAACTTGAGAATTCAGGATATTCCTGTTATAAAGACATGGAGGTCTACTTGCATTAAAAAAATGTTCACAGCACTGAAAAAAGGTTGAGAACCACTGCCTTAGGACAGTGGTTCTCAACCTTTTTTCAGTGATGTACCCCTGTGAACATTTTTTAAATTCAAGTACCCCCTAATCAGAGCAAAGCATTTTTGGTTGAAAAAAAGAGATAAAGAAGTAAAATACAGCACTATGTCATCAGTTTCTGATTTATTAAATTGTATAACAGTGCAAAATATTGCTCATTTGTTGTGGTCTTTCTTGAACTATTTGGAAAAAAAGATATAAAAATAACTAAAAACTTGTTGAAAAATAACCAAGTGATTCAATTATAAATAAAGATTTTTACACATAGAAGTAATCAACTTAAAGTGCCCTCTTTGGGGATTGTAATAGAGATCCATCTGGATTCATGAACTTCATTCTCAACATTTCTTCACAAAAAAAGAAATCTTTAACATCAATATTTATGGAACATGTCCACTACGCTTTAACCAAGCCTCCATTGTTTTCTACATGGATAGTTGATTGACAGTTGGTGCCGTGTGGCACCGCCAGGTAGGGTCAAACCATCATGGCATGGGGAAAATTCTGGCTTTATGGTAATGAATGGAATAGCCTACTTGATTAGTTGTTCAGTTTATGAACTTACATTCATATTTTGTCGAAGTATTATTCAATAAATATATTTATAAAGGATTTTGGAATTGTTGCTATTTTTAGAATATTAAAAAAAAATCTCACGTACCCCTTGGCATACCTTCAAGTACCCCCAGGAGTACGCGTACCCCCATTTGAGAACCACTACCTTAGGAGACTAGATGTAAACAGAGGAAATAGAGAGCGAGTGAGGTGGCCATTCCAAATACTTTTAAAATGCTACCCATATTGGATACTGTTTAGGAACATAAACTGCATTTCTTGACTGTACCAGTTGCTGGTGACAAAGTCACAATAAAACGTTGGATGATCAGCATGGAAGGTGATGTCATCTGCAAAGGCGTCCAACCTAGCTTAATCTCAGGGCTTGCTGCCCTTCTTGCCACCTACTATGTGTTCAACTTGGAATACCAAGAGGAAGGTCCTCGGACATTGGAATTTGTTCAAAGGTAAATCCTCTTGATACTGTTAAAATACTGTTAGGATATTTTATTTTATATTTCTCACCTCTGATCAGGAATTTGACGTGTCATTTCCCCAATTTGGTGCCTTAAATCAATGACTCTTCTGTTCCTTTGTGGACCTTCTTATTAGGGACCGACGCACCAGTTTGACTCTAGGATACAGAGAAGGTAGGTAATGTGCAGGTAAAGATATGTTGACTAGGTCAAAGAAGGAAGCACCTGTTTGACCCCAGGATGCAGAAAAAGTAGGTAATTTGCAGGTAAAGATATGTTGACTGGATGATGGCAGGAAGCACCAGTGTGACCCCACTATGCAGGGAAGGTAGGTAATGTGCGGGTGAAGGTATGTTGAATGGGTGAAAGAAGGAAGCGCAGGTGTGGTCGAGGCCATGCAGACAAGGTAGGTATGTGCAGGTGAAGATATGTTGTATGGTGAAAGAAAGAAGCACCAGTGTGACCCAAGGATGTAGGGAAGGTAGGTAATGTGCAGGTAAAGATATGTTGAATGGGTGAAGGCAGGAAACACCAGCTAGATGCCAGGATACAGAGAAGGTAGGTAATGTGCAGGTAAAGATATGTTGAATGAGTAAAGGCAGGAAACACCAGCTTGACTCCAGGATACAGAGAAGGTAGGTAATGTGCAGGTAAAGATATGTTGAATGGGTAAAGGTAGAAAGCACCAGCGTGACCACACTATGCAGAGAAGGTAGGTATTGTGCAGGTAAAGATATGTTGAATGGGTAAAGGCAAGAAGCACCAGTGTGACCCCAGGATGCAGAGAAGATAGGTAATGAGCAGGTAACGATATGTTAAATGGGTGAAAGCAGGAAACATCAGCGTAAATACACGGTCCCGTAGATGGAGAGAAAACATAAATAGAGAGAGGGGTTGGGGAGGCTTTAGCATTGTCTTCCTCTCTGAATTTGTCTTAATGGGTTTTGGAGCATTAACTCATCTACAGCTGTGGTTATGGTATAGGCTCACATATATCTTAAAATTGATATTAATATTTGTGCAGTGCATATTCCTAAATAACAATGTGAGGGGGG
Source organism: Entelurus aequoreus (assembly GCF_033978785.1). Taxonomy (NCBI): domain Eukaryota; kingdom Metazoa; phylum Chordata; class Actinopteri; order Syngnathiformes; family Syngnathidae; genus Entelurus; species Entelurus aequoreus. Next base: position 454,311 of record NC_084756.1, on the reverse strand, counting down.
TTCTGTATCGACTGCAAGTAATCTTCAATCACAACAGAATATCTAATATGCTTTCTCTCTTTTTTAGGCGATTCATTGGCGTTAACCCTGAGAGGGGAACAAAGGCTAGCCAGGGAAAGGTGGTGTCCAAGAAGACCGGGAAGCTGGTCCAGAAAAAGGCAGCAACTGTAAATCCTCACGTAGCCACCCTCATAAAACATCTCACAGACTTTGAGTGGGGCTTTATGTAGCCGACAACTAAACACTGGACTCGTGTTCAGTGTTTTGTCTCCAGTTAGAAATTAAGTGGACATGTTATAAATGTTAAAATGCTTTACTGAAAATAAGAAGAATGCACTAAATGTACATTGAATGTATTTGATGCACTTTAAAATAATTGGTTAATAAAAACATAATCTTGCAAGGCCATTTCTCCAGTCATTTTTATGCCAGCAGATTGCAGGGATTTTGATTTTGAAAAATTAAAAGTTCAACTCATTAACTTCTAGTGGCATTATACTGTAAAGCTCAGTCTATAGTGCTTACAATTATTTTACTGTAATTAACTGTTAATGGATATTACAGTAGATACACTAAAATAACAGTGTAATGCCGCTAAACAGATGACAGTATTATGCTGTGAAGCGTATATTTGATACAGCACAGTACTGTGATACTTTTTACAGTAATAAACTGTAGTGATAAATCACAGTATGTGTGCTGTAGAAAAACAGTTTTATACTCTAACCATTAGCTGCCAGTAGGTTACTGTAATTAAACAGTGAAAATTCTTACAGTAAGGGAGAGACCCGCCACCCAGCGGAGAAAACTCATTTCGGCCGCTTGTACCCGTCCGTGATCTTGTCCTTTCGGTCATAACCCAAAGCTCATGACCATAGGTGAGGATGGGAACGTAGATTGACCGGTAAATTGAGAGCTTTTCCTTCTGGCGCAGCTCCTTCTTACCACAACAAATCGATATAGCGTCCTCATTACTGAAGACGCCGCACCGATCAGCCTGTGCATCTCACGATCCACTCTTCCCTCACTCATGAACAAGACTCCAGGTACTTGAACTCATCCACTTGGGGCAAGATCTCCTGCCCAACCTCGAGATGGCACTCCACCCTTTCCCGGGCGAGAACCTCGGACTTGGAGGTGCTGATTCTCATCCCAGTCGCTTCTCACTCGGCTGCGAACCAATCCAATGAGAGCTGAAGATCCTGGCCAGTTAAAGCCATAAGGACCACATCATCTGCAAAAAGGAGAGACCTAATCCAAACCGGATCCCCTCAACGCCATGACTGCGCCTATAAATTCAGTCCATAAAATTTATGAACACATTTGGTGACAAAGGGCAGCCAACTTACTGCTGGCAATGCGGACCAAGCTCTGACACTGATCATACAGGGAGCGACCCGCCACAACCAGACATGCCGATACCCCATACTCTCTGAGCACTCCCCACATGACTTCCCGGGGTGGCCACGGTCGAATGTCTTCTCCAAGTCCACAAAGCACATGTAGACTGGTTGGACAAACTCCCATGCACACTCAAGGACCCTGCCGAGAGTATAGAGCTGGTCTACCGTTCCACGACCAGGACGAAAACCACACTGTTCGTCCTGGATCCGAGGTTCCTCCTCTCCAGTACACATGAATAGACCTTACCGGGAAGGCTGAGGAGTGTGATCTACGATAGTTGGAACACACCCTCCGGTTCCCCTTCTTAAGGAGAGGAACCACCACCCCGGTCTGCCAGTCCAGAGGTACCGCCCCTGATGTCCACGCGATGTTGCAGAGTCTTGTCAACTAAAACAGCCCCACAGCATCCAGAGCCTTGAGGAACTCCGGACGGAGCTCATCCACCCCCGGGGCCTTGCCACCGAGGAGCTTTTAAAACTACCTTGGCAACCTCAGCCCCAGAAATAGGAGAGCCCACCACAGATTCCCCAGGCACTGCTTGGCCTGTCGGTATGCCCGGTGCCTCTGGAGTCCCATGAGCCAAAAGGACCAGATAAGCTCTTTCTTCAGCTTGACGGCATCCCGCACTGCTGGTGGCCACCAGCGGGTTCTAGGATTACCGCCACGACAGGCACCAAACACCTTGCGGCCACAGCTCCAATCATCTGGCTTGACAAGAGAGGCACGGAACATGATCCATTCAGACTCAATGTCCAGCACCTCCTTTGTGACATGTTCAAAGTTCCTCCGGAGGTGGACAGGAGACTCTGCTAGGCATTCCCAAAAGACTCTCACAATGCGTTTGGGCCTGCCAGGTCTGTCCGGGATCCTACCCCACCATCGGAGCCAGCTCACCAGGTGGTGATCGGTAGAAAGCTCGCCCCTCTCTTCACCCGAGTGTCCAAAACATGAGGCCGCAAATCCCATGACACAACTACAAAGTCAATAATGGAACTGCGGCCGAGGGTGTCCTGGTGCCAAGTGCACATATGGACACCCTTATGTTTGAACATTGTGTTTGTTATGGACAATCCGTGACGAGCACAAAAGTCCAATAACAAAGCACCACTTGGGTTCAGATCCGGGTGGCCATTTTTCCCAATCACGACTCTCCAGGTTTCAAAGTCGTTGCCAGCATGAGCGTTGAAGACCCCCAGCAGAACAAGGGAATCACCCGAGGGAGCACTCTCAAGGGAATCCAAAAACAGTGGGTACTCTGAGCTGCTGTTTGGTGCGTAAACACCAACAACAGTCAGGACCCGTCACCCAACCCGAAAGCGGAGGGAAGCTACCATCTCGTCTTCTGGGTTAAGTCCAACGTGCAGGCTTTGAGCCGGGGGGCAACAAGAATTGCCAACCCAGCCTCTCATTACTTGCAACGCCAGAGTGGAAGAGAGTCCAACCCCTCTTGAGAGAACAGGTTCCAGAGCCCTTGCTGTGCGTCGAAGTGAGTCCAGCTTTATCCAGCCGGGAACTTCTCCACCTCGCGAGGTGACGTTCCACGTCCCAAGAGCGAGCTTATGTAGCCGATAATCGGACCGCCAAGTGCCCTGCCTTCGGCTTCCGCCCAGCTAACACTGCACCCGACCTCTATGACCCAGCCCATGAGTGGTGAGCCTATTGCAGGGGGGACCCACGTTGCCTCTTCGAGCTGGGCCCCATGGGCACCAGTCGCTCGCCATCGTGCCCCACCTCTGGGCCTGGCTCCACAGGGGAGCCACGGTGACCCGCGTCCGGGCGAGAAAATATCTAGGTCCTCGATTTGTACTTTTCATAAAGGTCTTTGAGCTGCTCTTTGTCTGATTCCTCTCCTAGGACCTGTTTGTCTTGGGAAACCCTACAAGGGGGCATAGACGCCCCCGGACAACATAGCTCCTAGGATCAGTGGGACACGCAACCACAAAGGTGGCGGCTCAGAAAGCAGGTTATATAAACATAACTCCAAAACCAAACATGCAAGATGTCTAAACATGCCTTTAATATTGTATCAATGTGAGTTTTACTAGAATCGGTTGTTTTTTTAAGGCTTGCAAACACAAAAAGTTTTTTTTACTCAATATGACAGTAAGTTCTTAAAATGCTGAGATAATGTGAAAAAAGCAATACAAATGTATTCCAACATGATTCCTAAACCAAACATGCAAAATGTCTAAAAATGCCTGTAATATTGAATCCATGTGAGTTTTACTACAATCATTTGTTTTTGTAAGGTTTGCAAATACAAAAATTGAGTTTTATGACAGACACAAGTTAGTTTTTTTACTCATTATAACAGTATAGATGTCATACTATATATTAAAGTTATATAAACATAACTCGAAAACCAAACGTGCATTATGTCCAAAATTGCCTGTAATATTGTGTAGATGTAAGTTTTACTAGAATCAGGTTTGCAAATACAAAAATTGGGTTTTATGACAGTATACTATCACACTCAATATGACAGTATAACTGTCATACTAAATCCATCCATTTTCTTCCGCTTATCCGAGGTCGGGTTGCGGGGGCAGCAGCCTAAGCAGAGAGCCCAGACTTCCCTCTCCCCAGCCACTTCGTCCAGCTCTTCTCGGGGGATCCCGAGGCGTTCCCAGGCCATAGTCTTTCCAATGTATCCTAGGTCTTCCCCATGGCCTCCTGCCGTTCGGACCTAGGGAGGCGTTCGGGTGGCATCCTGAGCAGATGCCCGAACCACCTCATCTGGCTCCTCTCAATGTGGAGGAGCAGCGGCTTTACACTGAGTTCCTCCCAGATGACAGAGCTTCTCACCCTATCTCTAAGGGAGAGACCCACCACCCGGCGGAGGAAACTCATTTCGGCCGCTTGTACCCGTGACCTTGTCCTTTCGGTCATAACCCAAAGCTCATGACCATAGGTGAGGATGGGAACGTTGATCGACCGGTAAATTGAAAGCTTTTCCTTCTGGCTCAGCTCCTTCTTCACCACAACGGATCGATATAGCGTCCTCATTACTGAAGACGCCGCACCGATCCGCCTGTAGATCTCACAATCCACTCTATCCTCACTCGTGAACAAGACTCCTAGGTACTTGACTCCTTCACTTGGGGCAAGATCTCTTTCCCAACCTCGAGATGGCACTCCACCCTTTCCCGGGCGAGAACCATGGACTCGGACTTGGAGGTGCTGATTCTCATCCCAGTCGCTTCACTGCGAACCGATCCAATGAAAGCTGAAGATCTTGGCCAGTTGAAGCCATCAGGACCACATCATCTGCAAAAAGCAGAGACCTAATCCTGCAGCCACCAAACCAGGCGCAGTCATGGCGTTGAGGGGATCCTCAAAGCCATGACTGCGCCTAGATATTCTGTCCATTAAAGTTATGAACAGAATCGTTGACAAAGGGCAGCCTTGGCGGAGTCCAACCCTCACTGGAAAGGGGTACGACATACTGCCGGCAATGCGGACCAAGCTCTGACACTGATCATACAGGGAGACACCCGCCACAATCAGACATGCCGATACTCCATACTCTCTGAGCACTCCTCACAGGATTTACCGGGGGCCAAGGTCGAATGTCTTCTCCAAGTCCACAAAACTTATGTAGACTGGTTGGGCAAACTCCCATGCACACTCAAGGACCCTGCCGAGAGTATAGAGCTGGTCTACCGTTCCACGACCAGGACGAAAACCACACTGTTCGTCCTGGATCCGAGGTTCCTCCTCTCCATTACACATGAATAGACCTTACCGGGAAGGCTGAGGAATGTGATCTACGATAGTTGGAACACACCCTACGGTTCCCCTTCTTAAAGAGAGGAACCACCACCCCGGTCTGCCAATCCAGAGGTACCACCCCCGATGTAGACGCAATGTTGCAGAGTCTTGTCAACCAAGACTGCCCCACAGCATCCAGAGCCTTAAGAAACTCCGGACGGAGCTCATCCACCCCCGGGGCCTTGCCACCGAGGAGCTTTTTAACTACCTTGGCAACCTCAGCCCCAGAAATAGGAGAGCCCACCACAGACTTCCCAGGCACTGTTTCCTCATAGGAAGACGTGTTGGTGGGACTGAGGAGGTCTCGCTTGGCCTGTCGGTATGCCCACTGCCTCTGGAGTCCCATGAGCCAAAAGGACCCGGTGGCTCTTTCTTCAGCTTGACAGCATCCCTCACTGCTGGTGGATTACCGCCACGACAGGCACCAAACACCTTGCGGCCACAGCTTCAATCAGCTGGCTCAACAAAAGAGGAACGGAACATGGTCCACTCAGACTCAATGTCCAGCACCTCCCTCGTGACATGTTCAAAGTTCTTCCGGACATGTTCAAAGTTCTTCAGGAGACTCTGCTTGGTGTTCCCAGCAGACCCTTACAATGCGTTTGGGCCTGCCAGGTCTGACCGGCATCCTCCCCTACCATCGGAGCCAGCTCACCACCAGGTGGTGGTTGGTAGAAAGCTCTGCCCCTCTCTTCACCGAGTGTCCAAAACATGAGGCCGCAAATCCCATGACACAACTACAAAGTCAATCATGCGGCCGAGGGTGTCCTTGTGCCAAGTGCACATATGGACACCCTTATGTTTTAACATTGTGTTTGTTATGGACAATCCGTGACAAGCACAAAAGTCCAATAACAAAGCACCACTTGGGTTCAGATCCGGGTGGCCATTTTTCCCAATCACGACTCTCCAGGTTTCACTGTCGTTGCCAACATAGCGTTGAAGTCCACCAGCAGAACAAGGGAATCACCCGAGGGAGCACTCTCCAGTACTCCCTCAAGGGAATCCAAAAAGAGTTGGTACTCTGAGCTGCTGTTTGGTGTGTAAACACAAACAACAGTCAGGACCCGTCACCCAACCCGAAGGCTGAAGGAAGCTACCATCTCGTCTATTGGGTTTAAAGTCCAACGTGCAGGCTTTGAGCCGGAGGGCAACAAGAATTGCCACCCCAGCCTCTCATTAGTTGCAACGCCAGTGTGGAATCTCTTCCACTCTGGCGTTGCAAGTAATGTAAGTTCAGCTCAGTCCAGCCCCTCTGAGAGAACAGGTTCCAGAGCCCTTGCTGTGAGTCCAACTATATCTAGCTGGGAACGTCTCCACCTCAAGCACCAGCTCAGGCTCCTTCCCTCCCAGCGAGGTGACGTTCCATGTCCCAAGAGCGAGCTTAAGTAGCCGATAATCGGACCACCAAGTGCCCTGCCTTCGGCTGCCGCCCAGCTCACACTGCACCCTCTATGACCCAGCCCATGAGTGGTGAGCCCTGGAGGGGGGGATCCACGTTGCCTCTTCGAGCTGAGCACGGCTGGGCCCCATGGGGACAGGCCCGACAATCGCCATCGTGCCACACCTCTGGGCCTGGCTCCACAGGGGAGCCACGGTGACCTGCGTCCGGGCGAGAAAAAATCTAGGTCCTCAATTGTACTTTTAATAAAGGTCTTAGAGCTGCTCTTTGTCTGATCCCTCACCTAGGACCTGTTTGTCTTGGGAGACCATAGAAGCCCCCGGACAACATAGTTCCTGGATCAGTGGGACACGCAAACCACAAAGGTGGCGGCTCAGAAAGCAGGTTATATAAATATAACTCCAAAACCAAACATGCAATATGTCTAAACATGCCTGTAATATTGTATCAATGTCAGTTTTCCTAGAATCGGTTGTTTTTGTAAGGTTTGCAAATACAAAAATTAGGTTTTACTCACAATGACAAAATCACACTCAATATGACAAAAAAATGGCTAATAATGCCTGAAATAATGAATCATTGGGAGTTTTACTGAGTTTTACATTTTGCAAACACAAAAAGTAGTTTTTTACTTGACTTTAATGTTCTTAGAACCCTGAGATAATGGGAAAAAAGCAATAAAAATGTATTTAAACCTAACTCCTAACAACACATGCAAAATGGCTAATAATGCCTAGGGAGACATGTAACGTTGTTAGTTTAAAAAAATGATCTTTTTTAAAGATATCAAAGACACAAGCTAGTTTTTTTTATTCAATATGACAGTATAACAGTCATACTAAATATGAAAGTTATATAAACATAACTCCAAAACCAAACATGTGTCATGTCTAAAAATGCCTGTAATAATGTATTTATGTGAGTTTGTAAGGTTTGCAAAAACAAAAAGTAGTTTTTTACTCAATATGAAAGTAATGTTCTTAGAATCCTGAGATAATGCGAAAAAAGCAATACAAATGTATTCAAACACAAATTTTAAACCAAATATGTAAAATGTCTAAAAATGCCTGTAATATTGAATCTGTATAAGTTTTACTAGAATCAATTGTTTTTGTAAGGTTTGCAAATACAAAAATTAGGTTTTACACATAATGACACTAAAACTGTAACACTCAATATGACAATTATTTATGTATAACTCCTAACCACACATGAAACATGTCTAATAATGCGTGAAAAAATTTATCTTTGTGAGTGTTACTAGAAACATTTTCTTTTGTAAGGTTTGCAAAGACAGGTTAGTTTTTTTTTACTCAATATGACAGTATAACTGCCACACTCAATATGACAGTTATTTAAACATAACTCTTAAACTACACATGAAAAATTATTAACAATGCCTGAAATAATGCATTCTTGTAAGTTTTACTCGAAACATATGCTTTTTTAAGGCTTGCAAACACAAAAATTATTTCTTTACTCAATATGACAGTAATGTTCTAAAATTCTGAGAAAATACGAACAAATTAATAAAAATGATTCCAACATAATTCCTAAACCAAACATGCAAAATGTCTAAAAATGTCTGTAATATTGAATCCATGTGAGTTTTACTAGATTTAAATGATTTTGTAAAGATTGCAAATACATAAATTAGGTTTTACTTACTATGTCATAACTGACAGTATATGACAGTTATTTAACCATAACTCAAACCACACATGAAAAATGGCTAATAATGCCTGAAATAATGCATCCTTGGCCGTTTTACTCGAAACACATGCTTTTTTAAATCTTGCAAACACAAAAAGTAGTTTTTTACTCAACATGACTGTAATGTTCTTAAAATCCTGAGATAATGCGAAAAAAGCAATAAAAATGTATTTAAACATTACTCCTAAACAACATATGCAAAATGGCTAATAATGCCTGGAAACATGTATCTTTGTTAGTTTTACTGGAAAAATTATCTTTTGTAAAGTTTGCAAAGACACAAGCCAGTTTTTTTTTAATTCAATATGACAGTATAACAGTCATACTAAATATAAAAGTTATATAAACATAACTCCAAAACCAAACGTGTGTCATGTCTAAAATTGCCTATAATAATGTATTTATGTGAGTTTGTAAGGTTTGCAAAAACAAAAAGTAGTTTTTTCCTCAATATGAAAGTAAGGATTTTAGAATCCTGAGATAATGCGAAAAAAAGCAATAAAAATGTATTTAAACATAATTCCTAAACAAACCATGCAAAATGGCTAATAATGCCTGGAGACATGTATCTTTGTTAGTTTTACTAGAAAAATTATCTTTTGTAAAGATATCAAAGACACAAGCTAGTTTTTTTTATTCAATATGACAGTATAACAGTCCTACTAAATATGAAAGTTATCAAAACATAACTCCAAAACCAAACATGTGTTATGTCTAAAAATGCCTGTAATTATGTATTTATGTGAGTTTGTAAGGTTTGCAAAAACAAAAAGTAGTTTTTTACTCAATATGAAAGTAATGATCTAAGAATCCTGAGATAATGCGAAAAAAGCAATAAAAATGTATTTAAACATAATTCCTAAACAACCCATGCAAAATGGGTAATAATGCCTGGAGACATGTATCTTTGTTAGTTTTACTAGAAAAATGATCTTTTGTAAAGTTTGCAAAGACACAAGCTAGTTTTTTTTTTACTTAATATGACAGTATAACAGTCATACTAAATATAAAAGTTATATAAACATAACTCCAAATCCAAACATGTGTCATGTCTAAAATTGTCTGTAATAATGTATTTATGTGAGTTTGTAAGGTTTGCAAAAACAAAAAGTAGTGTTTTACTCAATATGAAAGTAATGATCTTAGAATCCTGAGATAATGCGAAAAAAGCAATACAAATGTATTCAAACACAACTTTTAAACCAAACATGTAAATTGTCTAAAAATGCCTGTAATATTGAATCTATGTAAGATTTACTAGAATCAATTGTTTTTGTAAGGTTTGCAAATACAAAAATTAGGTTTTACACATAATGACATTATAACTTTAACACTCAATATGAAAGTTATTTAATTATAACTCCTAAATACACATGAAACATGTCTAATAGCGTGAAAAAAATTATCTTTGTGAGTGTTGCTAGAAACATTTTCTTTTGTAAGGTTTGCAAAGACACAAGTTAGTTTTTTTTAACTCAATATGACAGTATAACGCCACACTCAATATGACAGTTATTTAAACATAACTCCTAAACCACACCTGAAAAATGGCTAATAATGCCTGAAATAATGCATCTTTGGGAGTTTTACTGGAAACATATGCTTTTTTTAAGGCTTGCAAACACACAAATTATTTTTTTACTCAATATGACAGTAATGTTCTAAAAATCCTGAGATAATGTGAAAAAAGCAATACAAATGTATTACAACATAATTCCTAAACCAAACATGCAAAATGTCTGAAAATGCCTGTAATATTGAATCCATGTGAGTTTTATTTGAATCAGTTGTATGGTTTGCTAATACAAAAATTGGGTTTTATGACAAACACAAGTTAGTTATTTTACTCAATATAACAGTTTAGCTGTCATACTATATATGAAAGTTATATAAACATAACTCCAAAACCAAACATGCATTATGTCCAAAACTGCCTGTAATATTGTATGTATGTGAGTTTTACTAGAATCAGGGTTGCAAATACAAAAATTGGGTTTTATGACAGTATACTGTCACACTCAATATGACAGTTATTTAAACATAACTCAAACAACACATGCAAAATGGCTAATAATGCCTGGAGCATGTATCTTAGTTAGTTTTACTAGAAACATGGTATTTTGTAAGGTTTGCAAAGAAACAAGTTAGTTGTTTTTTTTATTCAATATGACAGTATAACTGTCATACTAAATATGAAAGTTATATAAACATTACTCTAAAACCAAACATGCATTATGTCTAAAAATATCTGTAATATTGTATCTGTGTGAGTTTAACTAGATTTAGTTGTTTTTGTAAGGTTTGCAAATACAAAATAAGGGTTTTACTCACTATGACAGTTTACAGTCACACTCAATCTGACAGTTATTTATTTAAACATAACTCCTAAACCGCACATGCAAAATGGCTAATAATGCCTGGAGATATGTATCTTTGTGAGTTTTACTAGAAACATTATATTGTGTAAGGTTTAGTTAGTTTTTGTACTCAATCTGACAGTATAACTGTCATTCTAAATCCATCCATTTTCTTCCGCTTATCCGAGGTCGGGTTGCGGGGGCAGCAGCCTGAGCAGAAAATCCCAGACTTCCCTCTCCCCAGCCACTTCGTCCAGCTCTTCTCGGGGTATTCCGAGGCGTTCCCAGGCCAGCCGGGGACATAGTCTTTCCAATGTGTCCTAGGTCTTCCCCGTGGCCTCCTGCCACACCTCCCTAGAGGCGTTCGGGTGGCATCCTGAGCAGATGCCCGAACCACCTCATGGCTCCTCTCAATGTGGAGGAGCAGCGGCTTTACTTTGAGTTCCTCCCGGATGACAGAGCTTCTCACCCTGTCTCTAAGGGAGAGACCCACCACCCGGCAGAGGAAACGCATTTCGGCCGCTTGTCCTTTCGGTCATAACCCAAAGCTGGTAACGTAGATCGACGGTAAATTGAGAGCTTTTCCTTCTGGCTCAGCTCCTTCTTCACCACAACGGATCGATATAGCGTCCTCAATACTGAAGACGCCGCACCAATCCGCCTGTGGATCTCTCGATCCACTCTATCCTCACTCGTGAACAAGACTCCTAGGTACTTGAACTCCTCCACTTGGGGCAAGATCTCCTCCCCAACCTGGAGATGGCACTCGACCCTTTCCTGCGTGGACTTGGACTTGGAGGTGCTGATTCTCATCCCAGTCGCTTCACACTCAAGGACCCTGCCGAGAGTATAGACCTGGTCTACCGTTCCACGACCAGGACGAAAACCACACTGTTCGTCCTGGATCCGAGTTTCCTCCTCTCCAGTACACATGAATAGACCTTACCGGGAAGGCTGAGGAGTGTGTTTCACGATAGTTGGAACACACCCTCCGGTTCCCCTTCTTAAAGAGAGGAACCACCACCCCGGTCTGCCAATCCAGAGGTACCGCCCCCAATGTTCACGCGATGTTGCAGAGTCTTGTCAACCAAGACAGCCCCACAGTATCCAGAGCCTTAGGGAACTCATCCACCACCGGGGCCTTGCCACAGAGGAGCTTTTTAACTACCTAGGCAACCTAAGCCCCAGAAATAGGAGAGTCCACCACAGATTCCCCAGGCACTGCTTGGCCTGTCGGTATGCCCGCTGCCTCTGGAGTCCCATGAGCCAAAAGGACCCGATAGGCTCTTTTTTCAGCTTGACAGCATCCCTCACTGCTGGTGGCCACCAGCGAGTTCTAGGATTACCGCCACGACAGGCACCAAACACCTTGCGGCCACAGCTCCAATCAGCAGGCTCGACAAGAGAGGCACGGAACATGGTCCACTCAGACTCAATGTCCAGCACCTCCCTCATGACATGTTCAAAGTTCTTCCTTATGTTTGAACATTGTGTTTGTTATGGACAATCTGTGACGAGCACAAAAGTCCAATAACAAAGCACCACTTGGGTTCAGATCCGGGTGGCCATTTTTCCCAATCACAACTCTCCAGGTTTCACTGTCCTTGCCAACATGAGCATTGAAGTCCCCCAACAGAACAAGGGAATCACCCGAGGGAGCACTCTCCAGTACTCCCTCAAGGGAATCCAAAAAGAGTGGGTACTCTGAGCTGCTGTTTGGTGCGTAAACACAAACAACAGTGAGGACCCGTCACCCAACCCGAAGGCGGAGGGAAGCTACCATCTCGTCTACTGGGTTAAAGTCCAACGTGCAGGCTTTGAGCAACAACAATTGCCACCCCAGCCTCTCATTGCTTGCAACGCCAGAGTGGAAGAGAGTCCAGCCCCTCTTGAGAGAACAGGTTCCAGAGCCCTTGCTGTGCGTCGAAGTGAGTCCAACTATATCTAGCCGGAACTTCTTCACCTCGCGCACCAGCTCAGGCTCTTTCCCTCCCAGCGAGGTGACGTTCCACGTCCCAAGAGCGAGCTTATGTAGCCGATAATCGGACCGCCAAGTGCCCTGCCTTCGGCTGCCGCCCAGTTCACACTGCATCCGACCTCTATGACCTCAATGGGCCCATGAGTGGTGAGCCCATTGGAGGGTTGACCCACGTTGCCTCTTCGAGCTGAGCCCGGCAGGGCCCCATGGAGACAGGCCCGGCCACCAGTCGCTCGCCATCGTGCCCCACCTCTGCGCCTGGCTCCACAGGGGAGCCACGGTGACCTGCGCCTGGTCGAGAAAAAATCTAGGTCCTCGATTTGTACTTTTCATAAAGGTCTTTGAGCTGCTCTTTGTCTGATCCCTCACCTAGGACCTTTTCTCAGGGGATCCCGAGGCGTTCCCAGGCCAGCCGGGAGACATAGTGTTCCCAATGTGTCCTGGGTCTTCCCTGTGGCCTCCAGGATGACAGAGCTTCACCTTCACCAGGGGTGTCAAACTCAAATACAGAGTGGGCCAAAGTTTAAAACTGAACAAAGCCGCGGGCCAAGGTTGAACAAATTAACCTTTTAATAGGGACCCAAACAAGTTTTGCATTGAATATTGAACAAGCAAGGCTTATATAACTTTATAGTGACATGCAAAATCGAGTTTCAAATAATAATAATAATAATTAAAAAATATCAATTGCATATCAAATACAATTTAAATAAAAATTGAATGCCTCTTTTCTATTTGCAGCCTTCTGAGGTAAATATCAACATTAACTTTTTCCACAGGCTAATACATTTGAAAATAAAATAAGAACGAATAAAACAACCATTCAGGACTTTAAACTGCTCAGTTTGCAAAACACTGATCTAATTTGATGTGCCCAAGCCAGATACCTGGCATCTTTTTTTAGATGCTAGTTCTTTAATGTCGGGGCTCAGGCTTTGAGCTGAGGCAACTTTCATTATCGAACGAAGGTGTTCAACAGTCATATCTCGTACACCCAATTCTGACATCATTCACACCCAGTCACAAGATATGTGCAGCTTCAGCACGTATACACAAATGAATGCAACGCATACTTCATCAACAGCGATACAGGTTACACTGAGGGTGCCAGTATAAAAAACTTTAACACTGTTAGAAATATACGCCACACTGTGAACCCACACCAAACAGAAATAAAAAACACTTTTCGGGAGAACATCCGCACCGTAACATAACATAAACACAAAAGAACAAATACCCAGAATCTTTTGCAGCACTAACTCTTTCGGGACGCTACAAAATACACCCCCGCTACCACCAAATTTGGCCCACGGGCCAGAGTTTGACACCCATGACCTTCACTGTAAAAAATTACTGTAAAAATAAAAAATACAATTACAGTTATATACTCCATCCATCCATCCATTTTCTACCGCTTATTCCCTTCGGGGTCGCAGGGGGCGCTGGAGCCTATCTCAGCTACAATCAGGCGGAAGGCGGGGTACACCCTGGACAAGTCGCCACCTCATCGCAGGGCCAACACAGATAGACAGACAACATTCACACTCACATTCACACACTAGGGCCAATTTAGTGTTGCCAATCAACCTATCATGTTCTTCTTAAATGCAGTTAAGTACTGTAAATTTTGTTGCATTTTTCAAAAAACATCGACCAGCAGTAAGTTACTGTAAAACTTACAGTGTAATTCAGTATTTTTCAGACTTGTTTCTTGGGTACGCCCACAATTCGTCCAACCGAGCTTCATTTCACCTGGCCGACCCTGCTAAATCCATCCTACTGCATCGTGTGTTTTTGATAACAAGGTAAGAGTCACTTGTACCTTGATGTGTCATTTTCTGTTTGAATTACTTTATATATATATTTATAAAGTCCGAAATGACATAGCGTCACAGTCAGTATCACAGACACTATCGTTGACCACGCGCATGTACCGCCGCATGCTAGCTAGCTAAGTTTTCTTCTTTTTTGCCATAGTCATCATAAAAGATGATAACTTGCAACATATGTGCTACGACTTGCAGCAATGTATTTGCGTATGTTAGACACATGCGAAGTCATAGTTGTATGCCTAATGCATCGTTTAAGTGTGCTTTCCCTAAAAGCACAAGAGTTTTTTCCAACTTCTCAGCCTTCAAAACTCACAGCCGTCGTCATAAATATGGCAAGAGTAGGACTGATATGTATAGCGCAGAAGGTTTACCTTGTAATATTGTCTCATGTAGCGCGAAGTGCGATGATATACGGGCCTTTCTCCTGCATTTGAAAAGTCATATTACCGAAGGTAGGACAGTTACGTGCCCCTTCAGTCAATGTGAAAAAAGATTTACAGTTAAGTCTACTTTCACATCGCACGTGTCAAGGAAGCACTACGGCTACACTGAACGAAGTTTGACTTGATCAACAGCAAATCCAAGCAGCTCTTGTGTTATTAACACTGATGATGACTATTGTGATATGCAACTTGAGAATTCAGGATATTCCTGTTATAAAGACATGGAGGTCTACTTGCATTAAAAAAATGTTCACAGCACTGAAAAAAGGTTGAGAACCACTGCCTTAGGACAGTGGTTCTCAACCTTTTTTCTGTGATGTACCCCTGTGAACATTTTTTAAATTCAAGTACCCCCTAATCAGAGCAAAGCATTTTTGGTTGAAAAAAAGAGATAAAGAAGTAAAATACAGCACTATGTCATCAGTTTCTGATTTATTAAATTGTATAACAGTGCAAAATATTGCTCATTTGTTGTGGTCTTTCTTGAACTATTTGGAAAAAAAGATATAAAAATAACTAAAAACTTGTTGAAAAATAACCAAGTGATTCAATTATAAATAAAGATTTTTACACATAGAAGTAATCAACTTAAGTTGGGGATTGTAATAGAGATCCATCTGGATTCATGAACTTCATTCTCAACATTTCTTCACAAAAAAAAAAATCTTTAACATCAATATTTATGGAACATGTCCACTACGCTTTAACCAAGCCTCCATTGTTTTCTACATGGATAGTTGATTGACAGTTGGTGCCGTGTGGCACCGCCAGGTAGGGTCAAACCATCATGGCATGGGGGAAACTCTGGCTTTATGGTAATGAATGGAATAGCCTACTTGATTAGTTGTTCAGTTTATGAACTTACATTCATATTTTGTCGAAGTATTATTCAATAAATATATTTATAAAGGATTTTTGAATTGTTGCTATTTTTAGAATATTTAAAAAAAATCTCACGTACCCCTTGGCATACCTTCAAGTACCCCCAGGAGTACGCGTACCCCCATTTGAGAACCACTGCCTTAGGAGACTAGATGTAAACAGAGGAAAGAGAGAGCGAGTGAGGTGGCCATTCCAAATACTTTTAAAATGCTACCCATATTGGATACTGTTTAGGAACATAAACTGCATTTCTTGACTGTACCAGTTGCTGGTGACAAAGTCACAATAAAACGTTGGATGATCAGCATGGAAGGTGATGTCATCTGCAAAGGCGTCCAACCTAGCTTAATCTCAGGGCTTGCTGCCCTTCTTGCCACCTACTATGTGTTCAACTTGGAATACCAAGAGGAAGGTCCTCGGACATTGGAATTTGTTCAAAGGTAAATCCTCTTGATACTGTTAAAATACTGTTAGGATATTTTATTTTATATTTCTCACCTCTGTTCAGGAATTTCACGTGTCATTTCCCCAATTTGGTGCCTTAAACCAATGACTCTTCTGTTCCTTTGTGGACCTTCTTATTAGGGACCGACGCACCAGTTTGACTCTAGGATACAGAGAAGGTAGGTAATGTGCAGGTAAAGATATGTTGACTGGGTCAAAGAAGGAAGCACCTGTTTGACCCCAGGATGCAGAAAAAGTAGGTAATTTTCAGGTAAAGATATGTTGACTGGATGATGGCAGGAAGCACCAGCTTGACCCGAGAATGCAGAGCAAGTAGGTAATGTGCGGGTGAAGATATGTTGAATGGGTAAAATGGGTGAAAGAAGGAAGCGCAGGTGTGGTCGAGGCCATGCAGACAAGGTAGGTATGTGCAGGTGAAGATATGTTGTATGGTGAAAGAAAGAAGCACCAGTGTGACCCAAGGATGCAGGGAAGGTAGGTAATGTGCAGGTAAAGATATGTTGAATGGGTGAAGGCAGGAAACACCAGCTAGACGCCAGGATACAGAGAAGGTAGGTAATGTGCAGGTAAAGATATGTTGAATGAGTAAAGGTAGAAAGCACCAGCGTGACCACACTAACAGTGTAATGCCGCTAAACAGATGACAGTATTATGCTGTGAAGCGTATATTTGATACAGCACAGTACTGTGATACTTTTTACAGTAATAAACTGTAGTGATAAATCACAGTATGTGTGCTGTAGAAAAACAGTTTTATACTGGAACCATTAGCTGCCAGTAGGTTACTGTAATTAAACGGTGAAAATTCTTACAGTAAGGGAGAGACCCGCCACCCAGCGGAGAAAACTCATTTCGGCCGCTTGTACCCGTGATCTTGTCCTTTCGGTCATAACCCAAAGCTCATGACCATAGGTGAGGATGGGAACGTAGATTGACCGGTAAATTGAGAGCTTTTCCTTTTGGCGCAGCTCCTTCTTACCACAACGAATCGATATAGCGTCCTCATTACTGAAGACGCCGCACCGATCAGCCTGTGCATCTCACGATCCACTCTTCCCTCACTCATGAACAAGACTCCAGGTACTTGAACTCATCCACTTGGGGCAAGATCTCCTGCCCAACCTCGAGATGGCACTCCACCCTTTCCCGGGCGAGAACCTCGGACTTGGAGGTGCTGATTCTCATCCCAGTCGCTTCACACTCGGCTGCGAACCAATCCAATGAGAGCTGAAGATCCTGGCCAGTTAAAGCCAAAAGGACCACATCATCTGCAAAAAGGAGAGACCTAATCCTGCGGCCACCAAACCGGATCCCCTCAACGCCATGACTGCGTCTAGAAATTCTGTCCATAAAATTTATGAACACATTTGGTGACAACACGAGGGTTGGACTCCGGTCCAACCCTCACTGGAAAGGGGTCCGACTTACTGCTGGCAATGCGGACCAAGCTCTGACACTGATCACACAGGGAGCGACCCGCCACAATCAGACATGCCGATACCCCATACTCTCTGAGCACTCCCCACAGGACTTCCCGGGGTGGCCACGGTCGAATGTCTTCTCCGAGTCCACAAAGCACATGTAGACTGGTTGGACAAACTCCCATGCACACTCAAGGACCCTGCCGAGAGTATAGAGCTGGTCTACCGTTCCACGACCAGGACGAAAACCACACTGTTCGTCCTGGATCCGAGGTTCCTCCTCTCCAGTACACATGAATAGACCTTACCGGGAAGGCTGAGGAGTGTGATCTACGATAGTTGGAACACACCCTCCGGTACCCCTTCTTAAAGAGAGGAACCACCACCCCGGTCTGCCAATCCAGAGGTACCGCCCCTGATGTCCATGCGATGTTGCAGAGTCTTGTCAACTAAAACAGCCCCACAGCATCCAGAGCCTTAAGGAACTCCGGATGGAGCTCATCCACCCCCGGGGCCTTGCCACCGAGGAGCTTTTTAACTACCTTGGCAACCTCAGCCCCAGAAATAGGAGAGCCCACCACAGATTCCCCAGGCACTGCTTGGCCTGTCGGTATGCCCGCTGCCTCTGGAGTCCCATGAGCCAAAAGGACCCGATAGGCTCTTTCTTCAGCTTGACGGCATCCCTCACTGCTGGTGGCCACCAGCGGGTTCTAGGATTACCGCCACGACAGGCACCAAACACCTTGCGGCCACAGCTCCAATCAGCTGGCTTGAAAAGAGAGGCACGGAACATGATCCATTCAGACTCAATGTCCAGCACCTCCTTTGTGACATGTTCAAAGTTCCTCCGGAGGTGGAAAAAGAAACTCTCTCTGACAGGAGACTCTGCTAGGCATTCCCAAAAGACTCTCACAATGCTTTTGGGCCTGCCAGGTCCGTCCGGGATCTTACCCCACCATCGGAGCCAGCTCACCAGGTGGTGATCGGTAGAAAGCTCGCCCCTCTCTTCACCCGAGTGTCCAAAACATGAGGCCGCAAATCCCATGACACAACTACAAAGTCAATAATGGAACTGCGGCCGAGGGTGTCCTGGTGCCAAGTGCACATATGGACACCCTTATGTTTGAACATTGTGTTTGTTATGGACAATCCGTGACGAGAACAAAAGTCCAATAACAAAGCACCACTTGGGTTCAGATCCGGGTGGCCATTTTTCCCAATCACGACTCTCCAGGTTTCAAAGTCGTTGCCAACATGAGCGTTGAAGACCCCCAGCAGAACAAGGGAATCACCCGAGGGAGCACTCTCAAGGGAATCCAAAAAGAGTGGGTACTCTGAGCTGCTGTTTGGTGCGTAAACACCAACAACAGTCAGGACCCGTCACCCAACCCGAAAGCGGAGGGAAGCTACCATCTCGTCTTCTGGGTTAAGTCCAACGTGCAGGCTTTGAGCCGGGGGGCAACAAGAATTGCCAACCCAGCCTCTCATTACTTGCAACGCCAGAGTGGAAGAGAGTCCAACCCCTCTTGAGAGAACAGGTTCCAGAGCCCTTGCTGTGCGTCAAAGTGAGTCCAGCTTTATCTAGCCGGGAACTTCTCCACCTCGCGAGGTGACGTTCCACGTCCCAAGAGCGAGCTTATGTAGCCGATAATCGGACCGCCAAGTGCCCTGCCTTCGGCTTCCGCCCAGCTAACACTGCACCCGACCTCTATGACCCAGCCCATGAGTGGTGAGCCCTGGAGGGGGGATCCACGTTGCCTCTTCGAGCTGAGCACGGCTGGGCCCCATGGGGACAGGCCCGTCAATCGCCATCGTGCCACACCTCTGGGCCTGGCTCCACAGGGGAGCCACGGTGACCTGCGTCCGGGCGAGAAAAAATCTAGGTCCTCAGTTGTACTTTTAATAAAGGTCTTTGAGCTGCTCTTTGTCTGATCCCTCACCTAGGACCTGTTTCTCTTGGGAGACCATAGAAGTCCCCGGACAACATAGTTCCTGGATCAGTGGGACACGCAAACCACAAAGGTGGCGGCTCAAAAAGCAGGTTATATAAATATAACTCCAAAACCAAACATGCAATATGTCTAAACATGCCTGTAATATTGTATCAATGTGAGTTTTCCTAGAATCGGTTGTTTTTGTAAGGTTTGCAAATACAAAAATTAGGTTTTACTCACAATGACAAAATCACACTCAATATGACAGTTATTTAAACATAACTCATAAACCACACAAAAAAATGGCTAATAATGCCTGAAATAATGAATCATTGGGAGTTTTACTGAGATTTACATTTTGCAAACACAAAAAGTAGTTTTTTACTTGACTGTAATGTTCTTAGAACCCTGAGATAAAGGGAAAAAAGCAATAAAAATTTATTTAAACCTAACTCCTAAACAACACATGCAAAATGGCTAATATGTTAGTTAGTTTAAAAAAATGATCTTTTGTAAAGATATCAAAGACACAAGCTAGTTTTTTTTATTCAATATGACAGTATAACAGTCATACTAAATATGAAAGTTATATAAACATAACTCCAAAACCAAACATGTGTCATGTCTAAAAATGCCTGTAATAATGTATTTAGGTGAGTTTGTAAGGTTTGCAAAAACAAAAAGTAGTTTTTTACTCATATGAAAGTAATGATCTTAGAATCCTGAGATAATGCGAAAAAAGCAATAAAAATGTATTTAAACTTAATTCCTAAACAACCCATGCAAAATGGGTAATAATGCCTGGAGACATGTATCTTTGTTAGTTTTACTAGAAAAATGATCTTTTGTAAAGATATCAAAGATACAAGCTAGTTTTTTTTATTCAATATGACAGTATAACAGTCCTACTAAATATGAAAGTTATCAAAACATCACTCCAAAACCAAACATGTGTCATGTCTAAAAATGTCTGTAATAATGTATTTATGTGAGTTTGTAAGGTTTGCAAAAACAAAAAGTAGTTTTTTACTCAATATGAAAGTAATGATCTTAGAATCCTGAGATAATGCGAAAAAAGCAATAAAAATGTATTTAAACATAACTCCTAAACAACCCAGGCAAAATGGGTAAAATGCCTAGAGACATGTATCTTTGTTAGTTTTACTAGGAAATGTATATTTTGTAAAGTTTGCAAAGACACAAGCTAGTTGTTTTTATTCAATAAGACAGTATAACAGTCATACTAAATATGAAAGTTATATAAACATAACTACAGAACTAAACGTGTGTCATGTCTAAAATTGCCTATAATAATGTATTTATGTGAGTTTGTAAAGTTTGCAAAAACAAAAAGTAGTTTTTTCCTCAATAAGAAAGTAAGGATTTTAGAATCCTGAGATAATGCGAAAAAAGCAATAAAAATGTATTTAAACATAATTCCTAAACAACTCATGCAAAATGGCTAATAATGCCTGGAGACATGTATCTTTGTTAGTTTTACTAGAAAAATGATCTTTTGTAAAGTTTGCAAAGACACAAGCAGGTTGTTTTTATTCAATAAGACAGTATAACTGTCATACTAAATATAAAAGTTATATAAACATAACTCCAAAACCAAACATGTGTCATGTCTAAAAATGTCTGTAATAATGTATTTATGTGAGTTTGTAAGACTTGCAAAAACAAAAAGTAGTTTTTTACTCAATATGAAAGTAATGATCTTAGAATCCTGAGATAATGCGAAAAAAGCAATAAAAATGTATTTAAACATAACTCCTAAACAACCCAGGCAAAATGGGTAATAATGCCTGGAGACATGTATCTTTGTTAGTTTTACTAGGAAATGTATATTTTGTAAAGTTTGCAAAGACACCAGCTAGTTGTTTTTATTCAATAAGACAGTATAACAGTCATACTAAATATGAAAGTTATATAAACATAACTACAGAACTAAACGTGTGTCATGTCTAAAATTGCCTATAATAATGTATTTATGTGAGTTTGTAAAGTTTGCAAAAACAAAAAGTAGTTTTTTCCTCAATATGAAAGTAAGGATTTTAGAATCCTGAGATAATGCGAAAAAAGCAATAAAAATGTATTTAAACATAATTCCTAAACAACTCATGCAAAATGGCTAATAATGCCTGGAGACATGTATCTTTGTTAGTTTTACTAGAAAAATGATCTTTTGTAAAGTTTGCAAAGACACAAGCAGGTTGTTTTTATTCAATAAGACAGTATAACAGTCATACTAAATATAAAAGTCATATAAACATAACTCCAAAACCAAACATGTGTCATGTCTAAAAATGTCTGTAATAATGTATTTATGTGAGTTTGTAAGGTTTGCAAAAACAAAAAGTAGTTTTTTACTCATATGAAAGTAATGATCTTAGAATCCTGAGATAATGCGAAAAAAGCAATAAAAATGTATTTAAACATAACTCCTAAACAACCCAGGCAAAATGGGTAATAATGCCTAGAGACATGTATCTTTGTTAGTTTTACTAGGAAATGTATATTTTGTAAAGTTTGCAAAGACACAAGCTAGTTGTTTTTATTCAATAAGACAGTATAACAGTCATACTAAATATGAAAGTTATATAAACATAACTACAGAACTAAACGTGTGTCATGTCTAAAATTGCCTATAATAATGTATTTATGTGAGTTTGTAAAGTTTGCAAAAACAAAAAGTAGTTTTTTCCTCAATATGAAAGTAAGGATTTTAGAATCCTGAGATAATGCGAAAAAAGCAATAAAAATGTATTTAAACATAATTCCTAACCAACTCATGCAAAATGGCTAATAATGCCTGGAGACATGTATCTTTGTTAGTTTTACTAGAAAAATGATCTTTTGTAAAGTTTGCAAAGACACAAGCAGGTTGTTTTTATTCAATAAGACAGTATAACTGTCATACTAAATATAAAAGTTATATAAACATAACTCCAAAACCAAACATGTGTCATGTCTAAAAATGTCTGTAATAATGTATTTATGTGAGTTTGTAAGGCTTGCAAAAACAAAAAGTAGTTTTTTACTCAATATGAAAGTAATGATCTTAGAATCCTGAGATAATGCGAAAAAAGCAATAAAAATGTATTTAAACATAACTCCTAAACAACCCAGGCAAAATGGGTAATAATGCCTAGAGACATGTATCTTTGTTAGTTTTACTAGGAAATGTATATTTTGTAAAGTTTGCAAAGACACAAGCTAGTTGTTTTTATTCAATAAGACAGTATAACAGTCATACTAAATATGAAAGTTATATAAACATAACTACAGAACTAAACGTGTGTCATGTCTAAAATTGCCTATAATAATGTATTTATGTGAGTTTGTAAAGTTTGCAAAAACAAAAAGTAGTTTTTTCCTCAATATGAAAGTAAGGATTTTAGAATCCTGAGATAATGCGAAAAAAGCAATAAAAATGTATTTAAACATAATTCCTAACCAACTCATGCAAAATGGCTAATAATGCCTGGAGACATGTATCTTTGTTAGTTTTACTAGAAAAATGATCTTTTGTAAAGTTTGCAAAGACACAAGCAGGTTGTTTTTATTCAATAAGACAGTATAACTGTCATACTAAATATAAAAGTTATATAAACATAACTCCAAAACCAAACATGTGTCATGTCTAAAAATGTCTGTAATAATGTATTTATGTGAGTTTGTAAGGCTTGCAAAAACAAAAAGTAGTTTTTTACTCAATATGAAAGTAATGATCTTAGAATCCTGAGATAATGCGAAAAAAGCAATAAAAATGTATTTAAACATAACTCCTAAACAACCCAGGCAAAATGGGTAATAATGCCTGGAGACATGTATCTTTGTTAGTTTTACTAGGAAATGTATATTTTGTAAAGTTTGGAAAGACACAAGCTAGTTGTTTTTATTCAATAAGACAGTATAACAGTCATACTAAATATGAAAGTTATATAAACATAACTACAGAACTAAACGTGTGTCATGTCTAAAATTGCCTATAATAATGTATTTATGTGAGTTTGTAAAGTTTGCAAAAACAAAAAGTAGTTTTTTCCTCAATATGAAAGTAAGGATTTTAGAATCCTGAGATAATGCGAAAAAAGCAATAAAAATGTATTTAAACATAATTCCTAAACAACTCATGCAAAATGGCTAATAATGCCTGGAGACATGTATCTTTGTTAGTTTTACTAGAAAAATGATCTTTTGTAAAGTTTGCAAAGACACAAGCAGGTTGTTTTTATTCAATAAGACAGTATAACAGTCATACTAAATATAAAAGTTATATAAACATAACTCCAAAACCAAACATGTGTCATGTCTAAAAATGTCTGTAATAATGTATTTATGTGAGTTTGTAAGGTTTGCAAAAACAAAAAGTAGTTTTTTACTCATATGAAAGTAATGATCTTAGAATCCTGAGATAATGCGAAAAAAGCAATAAAAATGTATTTAAACATAATTCCTAAACAACCCATGCAAAATGGGTAATAATGCCTGGAGACATGTATCTTTGTTAGTTTTACTAGAAAAATGATCTTTTGTAAAGTTTGCAAAGACACAAGCTAGTTCTTTTTTTATTCAATATGACAGAATAACAGTCATACTAAATATAAAAGTTATATAAACATAACTCCAAAATCAACCATGTGTCATGTCTAAAAATGTCTGTAATAATGTATTTATGTGAGTTTGTAAGGTTTGCAAAAACAAAAAGTAGTTTTTTACTCAATATGAAAGTAATGATCTTAGAATCCTGAGATAATGCGAAAAAAGCAATAAAAATGTATTTAAACATAATTCCTAAACAACTCATGCAAAATGGCTAATAATGCCTGGAGACATGTATCTTTGTTAGTTTTACTAGAAAATGATCTTTTGTAAAGTTTGCAAAGACACAAGCAGGTTGTTTTTATTCAATAAGACAGTATAACAGTCATACTAAATATAAAAGTTATATAAACATAACTCAAAAACCAAACATGTGTCATGTCTAAAAATGTCTGTAATAATGTATTTATGTGAGTTTGTAAGGTTTGCAAAAACAAAAAGTAGTTTTTTACTCATATGAAAGTAATGATCTTAGAATCCTGAGATAATGCGAAAAAAGCAATAAAATGTATTTAAACATAATTCCTAAACAACCCATGCAAAATGGGTAATAATGCCTGCCTTTGTTAGTTTTACTAGAAAAATGATCTTTTGTAAAGTTTGCAAAGACACAAGCTAGTTTTTTTTTATTCAATATGACAGAATAACAGTCATACTAAATATAAAAGTTATATAAATATAACTCCAAAATCAAACATGTGTCATGTCTAAAAATATCTGTAATAATGTATTTATGTGAGTTTGTAAGGTTTGCAAAAACAAAAAGTAGTTTTTTACTCAATATGAAAGTAATGATCTTAGAATCCTGAGATAATGCGAAAAAAGCAATAAAAATGTCTTTAAACATAATTCCTAAACAACCCAGGCAAAATGGGTAATAATGCCAGAGACATGTATCTTTGTTAGTTTTACTAGGAAATGTATATTTTGTAAAGTTTGCAAAGACACAAGCTAGTTGTTTTTATTCAATAAGACAGTATAACAGTCATACTAAATATGAAAGTTATATAAACATAACTCCAGAACC
The DNA here is from genome assembly GCF_033978785.1 of Entelurus aequoreus. Classification (NCBI taxonomy): domain Eukaryota; kingdom Metazoa; phylum Chordata; class Actinopteri; order Syngnathiformes; family Syngnathidae; genus Entelurus; species Entelurus aequoreus. Next base: position 429,074 of record NC_084756.1, on the reverse strand, counting down.
AAACTTGTGTCATGTCTAAAATTGCCTATAATAATGTATTTATGTGAGTTTGTAAGGTTTGCAAAAACAAAAAGTAGTTTTTTCCTTAATATGAAAGTAATGATCTAAGAATCCTGAGATAATGCGAAAAAAGCAATAAAAATGTCTTTAAACATAATTCCTAAACAACCCATGCAAAATGGCTAATAATGCCTGGAGACATGTATCTTTGTTAGTTTTACTAGAAAAATGATCTTTTGTAAAGTTTGCAAAGACACAAGCTAGTTTTTTTTTTATTCAATATGACAGTATAACAGTCATACTAAATATAAAAGTTATATAAACATAACTCCAGAACCAAACGTGTGTCATGTCTAAAATTGCTTATAATAATGTATTCATGTGGGTTTGTAAGGTTTGCAAAAAGAAAAAGTAGTGTTTTATTCAATATGAAAGTAATGATCTTAGAATCCTGAGATAATGCGAAAAAAGCAATACAAATGTATTCAAACACAATTTTTAAACCAAACATGTAAATTGTCGAAAAATGCCTGTAATATTGAATCTATGTAAGTTTTACTAGAATCAATTGTTTTTGTAAGGTTTGCAAATACAAAAATTAGGTTTTACACATAATGACATTATAACTTTAACACTCAATATGAAAGTTATTTAATTATAACTCCTAAATACACATGAAACATGTCTAATAGCGTGAAAAAAATTTATCTTTGTGAGTTTGCTAGAAACATATTCTTTTGTAAGGTTTGCAAAGACACAAGTTAGTTTTTTTAACTCAATATGACAGTATTACGCCACACTCAATATGACAGTTATTTAAACATAACTCCTAAACCACACCTGAAAAATGGCTAATAATGCCTGAAATAATGCATCTTTGGGAGTTTTACTGGAAACATATGCTTTTTTTAAGGCTTGCAAACACAAAAATTATTTGTATTGTATTATGTATTACAACATAATTCCTAAACCAAACATGCAAAATGTCTGAAAATGCCTGTAATATTGAATCCATGTGAGTTTTATTTGAATCAGTTGTATGGTTTGCTAATACAAAAATTGGGTTTTATGACAAACACAAGTTAGTTTTTTTACTCAATATAACAGTTTAGCTGTCATACTATATATGAAAGTTATATAAACATAACTACAAAACCAAACCATTATGTCCAAAACTGCCTGTAATATTGTATTTATGTGAGTTTTACCAGAATCAGGGTTGCAAATACAAAAATTGGGTTTTATGACAGTATACTGTCACACTCAATATGACAGTTATTTAAACATAACTCAAACAACACATGCAAAATAGCTAATAATGCCTGGAGCATGTATCTTAGTTAGTTTTACTAGAAAAATGGTATTTTGTAAAGTTTGCAAAGACACAAGTTAGTTGTTGTTTTTGTTCAATATGACAGTATAACTGTCATACTAAATATTAAAGTTATATAAACATAACTCTAAAACCAAACATGCATTGTGTCTAAAAATGCCTGTAATATTGTATCTGTGTGGGTTTAACTAGATTTAGTTGTTTTTGTAAGGTTTGCAAATACAAAATAAGGGTTTTACTCACTATGACAGTTTACTGTCACACTCAATCTGACAGTTATTTATTCAAACATAACTCCTAAACCACACATGCAAAATGGCTAATAATGCCTGGAGATATGTATCTTTGTGAGTTTTACTAGAAACTTTATATTGTGTAAGGTTTAGTTAGTTTTTGTACTCAATCTGACAGTATAACTGTCATTCTAAATCCATCCATTTTCTTCCGCTTATCCGAGGTCGGGTTGCGGGGGCAGCAGCCTGAGCAGAAAATCCCAGACTTCCCTCTCCCCAGCCACTTCGTCCAGCTCTTCTCGGGGTATTCCGAGGCGTTCCCAGGCCAGCCGTGGACATAGTCTTTCCAATGTGTCCTAGGTCTTCCCCGTGGCCTCCTGCCACACCTCCCTAGAGGCGTTCGGGTGGCATCCTGAGCAGATGCCCGAACCACCTCATGGCTTCTCTCAATGTGGAGGAGCAGCGGCTTTACTTTGAGTTCCTCCCGGATGACAGAGCTTCTCACCCTGTCTCTAAGGGAGAGACCCACCACCCGGCAGAGGAAACGCATTTCGGCCGCTTGTCCTTTCGGTCATAACCCAAAGCTGGTAACGTAGATCGACGGTAAATTGAGAGCTTTTCCTTCTGGCTCAGCTCCTTCTTCACCACAACGGATCGATATAGCGTCCTCAATACTGAAGACGCCGCACCAATCCGCCTGTGGATCTCTCGATCCACTCTATCCTCACTCGTGAACAAGACTCCTAGGTACTTGAACTCCTCCACTTGGGGCAAGATCTCCTCCCCAACCTGGAGATGGCACTCGACCCTTTCCTGCGCGAGAACCATGGACTTGGACTTGGAGGTGCTGATTCTCATCCCAGTCGCTTCACACTCAAGGACCCTGCCGAGAGTATAGACCTGGTCTACCGTTCCACGACCAGGACGAAAACCACACTGTTCGTCCTGGATCCGAGTTTCCTCCTCTCCAGTACACATGAATAGACCTTACCGGGAAGGCTGAGGAGTGTGTTTCACGATAGTTGGAACACACCCTCCGGTTCCCCTTCTTAAAGAGAGGAACCACCACCCCGGTGTGCCAATCCAGAGGTACCGCCCCCAATGTTCACGCGATGTTGCAGAGTCTTGTCAACCAAGACAGCCCCACAGTATCCAGAGCCTTAAGGAACTCATCCACCACCGGGGCCTTGCCACAGAGGAGCTTTTTAACTACCTAGGCAACCTAAGCCCCAGAAATAGGAGAGTCCACCACAGATTCCCCAGGCACTGCTTGGCCTGTCGGTATTGCCTCTGGAGTCCCATGAGCCAAAAGGACCCGATAGGCTCTTTCTTCAGCTTGACGGCATCCCTCACTGCTGGTGGCCACCAGCGAATTCTAGGATTACCGCCACGACAGGCACCAAACACCTTGCGGCCACAGCTCCAATCAGCAGGCTCGACAAGAGAGGCACGGAACATGGTCCACTCAGACTCAATGTCCAGCACCTCCCTCGTGACATGTTCAAAGTTCTTCCGTATGTTTGAACATTGTGTTTGTTATGGACAATCCGTGACGAGCACAAAAGTCCAATAACAAAGCACCACTTGGGTTCAGATCCGGGTGGCCATTTTTCCCAATCACGACTCTCCAGGTCTCACTGTCCTTGCCAACATGAGCATTGAAGTCCCCCAACAGAACAAGGGAATCACCCGAGGGAGCACTCTCCAGTACTCCCTCAAGGGAGTCCAAAAAGAGTGGGTACCCTGAGCTGCTGTTTGGTGCGTAAACACAAACAACAGTCAGGACCCGTCACCCAACCCGAAGGCGGAGGGAAGCTACCATCTCGTCTACTGGGTTAAAGTCCAACGTGCAGGCTTTGAGCAACAACAATTGCCACCCCAGCCTCTCATTGCTTGCAACGCCAGAGTGGAAGAGAGTCCAGCCCCTCTTGAGAGAACAGGTTCCAGAGCCCTTGCTGTGCGTCGAAGTGAGTCCAACTATATCTAGCCGGAACTTCTTCACCTCGCGCACCAGCTCAGGTTCTTTCCCTCCCAGCGAGGTGACGTTCCACGTCCCAAGAGCAAGCTTATGTAGCCGATAATCGGACCGCCAAGTGCCCTGCCTTCGGCTGCCGCCCAGTTCACACTGCATCCGACCTCTATGACCTCAATGGGCCCATGAGTGGTGAGCCCATTGGAGGGTTGACCCACGTTGCCTCTTCGAAAGGAGCCCGGCAGGGCCCCATGGAGACAGGCCCGGCCACCAGTCGCTCGCCATCGTGCCCCACCTCTGCGCCTGGCTCCACAGGGGAGCCACGGTGACCTGCGCCTGGGCGAGAAAAAATCTAGGTCCTCGATTTGTACTTTTCATAAAGGTCTTTGAGCTGCTCTTTGTCTGATTCCTCACCTAGGACCTGTTTGTCTAGGGGGACCCTATCAGGGGGCATAGAAGCCCCCGGACAACATAACTCCTAGGATCAGTGGGACACGCAAACCACAAAGGCGGCGGCTCAGAAAGCAGTGTGAAGCGACTGGGATGAGAATCAGCACCTCCAAGTCCGAGGTTCTCGCCCGGGAAAGGGTGGAGTGCCATCTCGAGGTTGGGCAGGAGATCTTGCCCCAAGTGGATGAGTTCAAGTACCTGGAGTCTTGTTCATGAGTGAGGGAAGAGTGGATCGTGAGATGCACAGGCTGATCGGTGCGGCGTCTTCAGTAATGAGGACGCTATATCGATTCGTTGTGGTAAGAAGGAGCTGCGCCAGAAGGAAAAGCTCTCAATTTACCGGTCAATCTACGTTCCCATCCTCACCTATGGTCATGAGCTTTGGGTTATGACCGAAAGGACAAGATCACGGGTACAAGCGGCCGAAATGAGTTTTCTCCGCTGGGTGGCGGGTCTCTCCCTTACTGTAAGAATTTTCACCGTTTAATTACAGTAACCTACTGGCAGCTAATGGTTCCAGTATAAAACTGTTTTTCTACAGCACACATACTGTGATTTATCACTACAGTTTATTACTGTAAAAAGTATCACAGTACTGTGCTGTATCAAATATACGCTTCACAGCATAATACTGTCATCTGTTTAGCGGCATTACACTGTTATTTTAGTGTATCTACTGTAATATCCATTAACTGTTAATTACAGTAAAATAATTGTAAGCACTATAGACTGAGCTTTACAGTATAATGCCACTAGAAGTTAATGAGTTGAACTTTTAATTTTTCAAAATCAAAACCCCTGCAATCTGCTGGCATAAAAATGACTGGAGAAATGGCCTTGCAATATTATGTTTTTATTAACCAATTATTTTAAAGTGCATCAAATACATTCAATGTACATTTAGTGCATTCTTCTTATTTTCAGTAAAGCATTTTAACATGTCCACTTAATTTCTAACTGGAGACAAAACACTGAACACGAGTCCAGTGTTTAGTTGTCGGCTACATAAAGCCCCACTCAAAGTCTGTGAGATGTTTTATAAGGGTGGCTACGTGAGGATTTACAGTTGCTGCCTTTTTCTGGACCAGCTTCCCGGTCTTCTTGGACACCACCTTTCCCTGGCTAGCCTTTGTTCCCCTCTCAGGGTTAACGCCAATGAATCGCCTAAAAAAGAGAGAAAGCATATTATATATTCTGTTGTGATTGAAGATTACTTGCAGTCGATACAGAACCCCCCTCACATTGTTATTTAGGAATATGCACTGCACAAATATTAATATCAATTTTAGGATATATGTGAGCCTATACCATAACCACAGCTGTAGATGAGTGAATGCTCTAAAACCCATTAAGACAAATTCAGAGAGGAAGACAATGCTAAAGCCTCCCCAATCCCGCTCTCTATTTATGTTTTCTCTCCATCTACGGGACCGTGTATTTATGCTGATGTTTCCTGCTTTCACCCATTTAACATATCGTTACCTGCTCATTACCTATCTTCTCTGCATCCTGGGGTCACACTGGTGCTTCTTGCCTTTACCCATTCAACATATCTTTACCTGCACATTACCTACCTTCTCTGCATAGTGTGGTCACGCTGGTGCTTTGTACCTTTACCCATTCAACATATCTTTACCTGCACATTACCTACCTTCTCTGTATCCTGGAGTCAAGCTGGTGTTTCCTGCCTTTACTCATTCAACATATCTTTACCTGCACATTACCTACCTTCTCTGTATCCTGGCGTCTAGCTGGTGTTTCCTGCCTTCACCCATTCAACATATCTTTACCTGCACATTACCTACCTTCCCTGCATCCTTGGGTCACACTGGTGCTTCTTTCTTTCACCATACAACATATATTCACCTGCACATACCTACCTTGTCTGCATGGCCTCGACCACACCTGCGCTTCCTTCTTTCACCCATTCAACATACCTTCACCCGCACATTACCTACCTTCCCTGCATAGTGGGGTCACACTGGTGCTTCCTGCCTTTACCCATTCAACATATCTTCACCCGCACATTACCTACTTGCTCTGCATTCTCGGGTCAAGCTGGTGCTTCCTGCCATCATCCAGTCAACATATCTTTACCTGCAAATTACCTACTTTTTCTGCATCCTGGGGTCAAACAGGTTCTTCCTTCTTTGACCCAGTCAACATATCTTTACCTGCACATTACCTACCTTCTCTGTATCCTAGAGTCAAACTGGTGCTTCGGTCCCTAATAAGAAGGTCCACAAAGGAACAGAAGAGTCATTGATTTAAGGGACAAAATTGGGGAAATGACAAGTCAAATTCCTGAACAGAGGTGAGAAATATAAAATAAAATATCCTAACAGTATTTTAACAGTATCAAGAGGATTTACCTTTGAACAAATTCCAATGTCCGAGGACCTTCCTCTTGGTATTCCAAGTTGAACACATAGTAGGTGGCAAGAAGGGCAGCAAGCCCTGAGATTAAGCTAGGTTGGACGCCTTTGCAGATGACATCACCTTCCATGCTGATCATCCAACGTTTTATTGTGACTTTGTCACCAGCAACTGGTACAGTCAAGAAATGCAGTTTATGTTCCTAAACAGTATCCAATATGGGTAGCATTTTAAAAGTATTTGGAATGGCCACCTCACTCGCTCTCTCTTTCCTCTGTTTACATCTAGTCTCCTAAGGCAGTGGTTCTCAAATGGGGGTACGCGTACTCCTGGGGGTACTTGAAGGTATGCCAAGGGGTACGTGAGATTTTTTTTAAATATTCTAAAAATAGCAACAATTCAAAAATCCTTTATAAATATATTTATTGAATAATACTTCGACAAAATATGAATGTAAGTTCATAAACTGAACAACTAATCAAGTAGGCTATTCCATTCATTACCATAAAGCCAGAGTTTCCCCCATGCCATGACAGTTGGTGCCACACGGCACCAACTGTCAATCAACTATCCATGTAGAAAACAATGGAGGCTTGGTTAAAGCGTAGTGGACATGTTCCATAAATATTGATGTTAAAGATTTCTTTTTTTGTGAAGAAATGTTGAGAATGAAGTTCATGAATCCAGATGGATCTCTATTGCAATCCCCAAAGAGGGCACTTTAAGTTGATTACTTCTATGTGTAAAAATCTTTATTTATAATTGAATCACTTGTTTATTTTTCAACAAGTTTTTAGTTATTTTTATATCTTTTTTTCCAAATAGTTCAAGAAAGACCACAACAAATGAGCAATATTTTGCACTGTTATACAATTTAATAAATCAGAAACTGATGACATAGTGCTGTATTTTACTTCTTTATCTCTTTTTTTCAACCAAAAATGCTTTGCTCTGATTAGGGGGTACTTGAATTTAAAAAATGTTCACAGGGGTACATCACTGAAAAAAGGTTGAGAACCACTGTCCTAAGGCAGTGGTTCTCAACCTTTTTTTAGTGCTGTGAACATTTTTTTAATGCAAGTAGACCTCCATGTCTTCATAACAGGAATATCCTGAATTCTCAAGTTGCATATCACAATAGTCATCATCAGTGTTAATAACACGAGAGCTGTTTGGATTTGCTGTTGATCAAGTCAAACTTCGTTCAGTGTAGCCGTAGTGCTTCCTTGACGCGTGCGATGTGAAAGTAGACTTAACTGTAAAAAAAATTTCACATTGACTGAAGGGGCACGTAACTGTCCTACCTTCGGTAATATGACTTTTCAAATGCAGGAGAAAGGCCTGTATATCATCGCATTTCGCGCTACATGAGACAATATTACAAGGTAAACATTCTGCGCTATACATATCAGTCCTACTCTTGCCATATTTATGACGACGGCTGTGAGTTTTGAAGGCTGAGAAGTTGGAAAAAACTCTTGTGCATTTAGGGAAAGCACACTTAAACGATGCATTAGGCATACAACTATGACTTCGCATGTGTCTAACATACGCAAATACATTGCTGCAAGTCGTAGCACATATGTTGCAAGTTATCATCTTTTATGATGACTATGACAAAAAAGAAGAAAACTTAGGTAGCTAGCATGCGGCGGTACATGCGCGTGGTCAACGATAGTGTCTGTGATGCTGACATTTCGGACTTTATAAATATATATATAAAGTAATTCAAACAGAAAATGACACATCAAGGTACAAGTGACTCTTACCTTGTTATCAAAAACACACGATGCAGTAGGATGGATTTAGCTCGGTTGGACGAATTGTGGGCGGACCCAAGAAACAAGTCTGAAAAATACTGAATTACACTGTAGGTTTTACAGTAACTTACTGCTGGTCGATATTTTTTGAAAAATGCAACACAATTTACAGTACTTAACTGCATTTAAGAAGAACATGATAGGTTGATTGGCAACACTAAATTGGCCCTAGTGTGTGAATGTGAGTGTGAATGTTGTCTGTCTATCTGTGTTGGCCCTGCGATAAGGTGGCGACTTGTCCTGATTGTAGCTGAGATAGGCTCCAGCGCCCCCCGCGACCCCGAAGGCAATAAGCGGTAGAAAATGGATGGATGGATGGAGTATATAACTGTAATTGTATTTTTTATTTTTACAGTAATTTTTTACAGTGAAGGTCATGGGTGTCAAACTCTGGCCCGTGGGCCAAATTTGGCCCAACGTGTAATTTGACTTGGCCCTTGAGGCAATATCAAATTAACACTAAAGCTGGACCGTCGATTATACATTGCGGCAGTGCCACGGTAACACCGCATTCACCGCTACTTCTAATACTTGCCAACCCTCCCGGGAGTGACTCCAGCACTCCTCCCAAATTTTTTTTTTTTTTTTTTCAGCTAGTCAAACGAGGGCCCAGTTTCATGTCAGTGCAGCTTCTGCACCCACACACACACACACCCACACACACACACACAATTGAATGCAACGCATACTTCATCAACAGCGATACAGGTTAAACTGACGGTAGCCAAATAAAAAACTTTAACACTTTTAGAAATATACGCCACACTGTGAATCCACACCAAACAAGAATGACAAACACATTTCGGGAGAACATCCGCACCGTAACACAACATAAACACAACACAACAAATACCCAGAACCCTTTGTAGCACTAAATCTTCCGGGACGCTACAAGGTGTGTGTGTGGGGGGGGGGGAGGTTTGGTGGTAGCGGGGGTGTATTTTGTAGCATCCCGAAAGAGTTAGTGCTGCAAAAGATTCTGGGTATTTGTTCTTTTGTGTTTATGTTGTGTTACGGTGCGGATGTTCTCCCGAAAAGTGTTTTTTATTTTTGTTTGGTGTGGGTTCACAGTGTGGCGTATATTTCTAACAGTGTTAAAGTTTTTTATACTGGCACCCTCAGTGTAACCTGTATCGCTGTTGATGAAGTATGCGTTGCATTCATTTGTGTAAGCGTGCTGAAGCTGCACATATCTTGTGACTGGGTCTGAATGATGTTAGAATTGGGTGTACGAGATATGACTGTTGAACACCTTGTTTGATAATGAAAGTTGCCTCAGCTCAAAGCCTGAGCCCCGACATTAAAGAACTAGCATCTAAAAAAAGATGCCAGGTATCTGGCTTGGGCACATCAAATTAGATCAGTGTGTTGCAAACTGAGCAGTTTAAAGTCCTGAATGGTTGTTTTATTCATTGTTGTTTTATTTTCAAATGTATTAGCCTGTGGAAAAAGTTAATGTTGATATTTACCTCAGAAGGCTGCAAATAGAAAAGAGGCATTCAATTTTTATTTAAATTGTATTTGATATGCAATTGATATTTTTTAATTATTATTATTATTATTTATAACTCCATTTTGCATGTCACTATAAAGTTTATAAGCCTTGCTTGTTCAATATTCAATGCAAAACTTGTTTGGGTCCCTATTAAAAGGTTAATTTGTTCAACCTTAGCCTGCGGCTTTGTTCAGTTTTAAACTTTGGCCCACTCTGTATTTGAGTTTTCTCATTTTTCCCAATCACGACTCTCCAGGTTTCACTGTCGTTGCCAACATAGCGTTGAAGTCCACCAGCAGAACAAGGGAATCACCCGAGGGAGCACTCTCCAGTACTCCCTCAAGGGAATCCAAAAAGAGTTGGTACTCTGAGCTGCTGTTTGGTGTGTAAACACAAACAACAGTCAGGACCCGTCACCCAACCCGAAGGCTGAAGGAAGCTACCATCTCGTCTATTGGGTTTAAAGTCCAACGTGCAGGCTTTGAGCCGGGGGGCAACAAGAATTGCCCCCCCAGCCTCTCATTAGTTGCAACGCCAGTGTGGAATCTCTTCCACTCTGGCGTTGCAAGTAATGAAAGTTCAGCTCAGTCCAGCCCCTCTGAGAGAACAGGTTCCAGAGCCCTTGCTGTGAGTCCAACTATATCTAGCTGGGAACGTCTCCACCTCAAGCACCAGCTCAGGCTCCTTCCCTCCCAGCGAGGTGACGTTCCATGTCCCAAGAGCGAGCTTATGTAGCCGATAATCGGACCACCAAGTGCCCTGCCTTCGGCTGCCGCCCAGCTCACACTGCACCCTCTATGACCCAGCCCATGAGTGGTGAGCCCTGGAGGGGGGATCCACGTTGCCTCTTCGAGCTGAGCACGGCTGGGCCCCATGGGGACAGGCCCGACAATCGCCATCGTGCCACACCTCTGGGGAGCCACGGTGACCTGTGTCCGGGCGAGAAAAAATCTAGGTCCTCAATTGTACTTTTAATAAAGGTCTTAGAGCTGCTCTTTGTCTGATCCCTCACCTAGGACCTGTTTGTCTTGGGAGACCATAGAAGCCCCCGGACAACATAGTTCCTGGATCAGTGGGACACGCAAACCACAAAGGTGGCGGCTCAGAAAGCAGGTTATATAAATATAACTCCAAAACCAAACATGCAATATGTCTAAACATGCCTGTAATATTGTATCAATGTGAGTTTTCCTAGAATCGGTTGTTTTTGTAAGGTTTGCAAATACAAAAATTAGGTTTTACTCACAATGACAAAATCACACTCAATATGACAAAAAAATGGCTAATAATGCCTGAAATAATGAATCATTGGGAGTTTTACTGAGTTTTACATTTTGCAAACACAAAAAGTATTTTTTTACTTGACTTTAATGTTCTTAGAACCCTGAGATAATGGGAAAAAAGCAATAACAATGTATTTAAACCTAACTCCTAAACAACACATGCAAAATGGCTAATAATGCCTAGGGAGACATGTAACGTTGTTAGTTTAAAAAAATGATCTTTTGTAAAGATATCAAAGACACAAGCTAGTTTTTTTTATTCAATATGACAGTATAACAGTCATACTAAATATGAAAGTTATATAAACATAACTCCAAAACCAAACATGTGTCATGTCTAAAAATGCCTGTAATAATGTATTTATGTGAGTTTGTAAGGTTTGCAAAAACAAAAAGTAGTTTTTTACTCAATATGAAAGTAATGTTCTTAGAATCCTGAGATAATGCGAAAAAAGCAATACAAATGTATTCAAACACAAATTTTAAACCAAACATGTAAAATGTCTAAAAATGCCTGTAATATTGAATCTATATACGTTTTACTAGAATCAATTGTTTTTGTAAGGTTTGCAAATACAAAAATTAGGTTTTACACATAATGACACTAAAACTGTAACACTCAATATGACAATTATTTATTTATAACTCCTAACCACACATGAAACATGTCTAATAATGCGTGAAAAAAATTTATCTTTGTGAGTGTTACTAGAAACATTTTCTTTTGTAAGGTTTGCAAAGACAGGTTAGTTTTTTTTACTCAATATGACAGTATAACTGCCACACTCAATATGACAGTTATTTAAACATAACTCTTAAACTACACATGAAAAATGATTAACAATGCCTGAAATAATGCATTCTTGTAAGTTTTACTCGAAACATATGCTTTTTTAAGGCTTGCAAACACAAAAATTATTTCTTTACTCAATATGACAGTAATGTTCTAAAATTCTGAGAAAATACGAACAAATTAATAAAAATGATTCCAACATAATTCCTAAACCAAACATGCAAAATGTCTAAAAATGTCTGTAATATTGAATCCATGTGAGTTTTACTAGATTTAAATGATTTTGTAAAGTTTGCAAATACATAAATTAGGTTTTACTTACTATGTCATAACTGACAGTATATGACAGTTATTTAACCATAACTCAAACCACACATGAAAAATGGCTAATAATGCCTGAAATAATGCATCCTTGGCCGTTTTACTCGAAACACATGCTTTTTTAAATCTTGCAAACACAAAAAGTAGTTTTTTACTCAATATGACTGTAATGTTCTTAAAATCCTGAGATAATGCGAAAAAAGCAATAAAAATGTATTTAAACATTACTCCTAAACAACATAAGCAAAATGGCTAATAATGCCTGGAAACATGTATCTTTGTTAGTTTTACTGGAAAAATGATATTTTGTAAAGTTTGCAAAGACACAAGCCAGTTTTTTTTATTCAATATGACAGTATAACAGTCATACTAAATATGAAAGTTATATAAACATAACTCCAAAACCAAACATGTGTCATGTCTAAAAATGCCTGTAATAATGTATTAATGTGAGTTTGTAAGGTTTGCAAAAACAAAAAGTAGTTTTTTACTCAATATGAAAGTAATGATCGTAGAATCCTGAGATAATGCGAAAAAAGCAATAAAAATGTATTTAAACATAACTCCTAAACAACCCAGGCAAAATGGGTAATAATGCCTGGAGACATGTATCTTTGTTAGGTTTACTAGAAAATGTATCTTTTGTAAAGTTTGCAAAGACACAAGCTAGTTGTTTTTATTCAATAAGACAGTATAACAGTCCTACTAAATATGAAAGTTATCAAAACATAACTCCAAAACCAAACATGTGTTGTGTCTAAAAATGCCTGTAATAATGTATTTATGTGAGTTTGTAAGGTTTGCAAAAACAAAAAGTAGTTTTTTACTCAATATGAAAGTAATGATCTAAGAATCCTGAGATAATGCGAAAAAAGCAATAAAAATGTATTTAAACATAATTCCTAAACAACCCATGCAAAATGGGTAATAATGCCTGGAGACATGTATCTTTGTTAGTTCTACTAGAAAAATGATCTTTTGTAAAGTTTGCAAAGACACAAGCTAGTTTTTTATTTATTTAATATGACAGTGTAACAGTCATACTAAATATAAAAGTTATATAAACATAACTCCAAAACCAAACATGTGTCATGTCTAAAAATGTCTGTTTATGTGAGTTTGTAAGGTTTGCAAAAACAAAAAGTAGTGTTTTACTCAATATGAAAGTAATGATCTTAGAATCCTGAGATAATGCGAAAAAAGCAATACAAATGTATTCAAACACAACTTTTAAACCAAACATGTAAATTGTCTAAAAATGCCTGTAATATTGAATCTATGTAAGTTTTACTAGAATCAATTGTTTTTGTAAGGTTTGCAAATACAAAAATTAGGTTTTACACATAATGACATTATAACTTTAACACTCAATATGAAAGTTATTTAATTATAACTCCTAAATACACATGAAACATGTCTAATAGCGTGAAAAAATTATCTTTGTGAGTGTTGCTAGAAACATTTTCTTTTGTAAGGTTTGCAAAGACACAAGTTAGTTTTTTTTAACTCAATATGACAGTATAACGCCACACTCAATATGACAGTTATTTAAACATAACTCCTAAACCACACCTGAAAAATGGCTAATAATGCCTGAAATAATGCATCTTTGGGAGTTTTACTGGAAACATATGCTTTTTTTAAGGCTTGCAAACACAAAAATTATTTTTTTACTCAATATGACAGTAATGTTCTAAAAATCCTGAGATAATGTGAAAAAAGCAATACAAATGTATTACAACATAATTCCTAAACCAAACATGCAAAATGTCTGAAAATGCCTGTAATATTGAATCCATGTGAGTTTTATTTGAATCAGTTGTATGGTTTGCTAATACAAAAATTGGGTTTTATGACGAACACAAGTTAGTTATTTTACTCAATATAACAGTTTAGCTGTCATACTATATATGAAAGTTATATAAACATAACTCCAAAACCAAACATGCATTATGTCCAAAACTGCCTGTAATATTGTATATATGTGAGTTTTACTAGAATCAGGGTTGCAAATACAAAAATTGGGTTTTATGACAGTATACTGTCACACTCAATATGACAGTTATTTAAACATAACTCAAACAACACATGCAAAATGGCTAATAATGCCTGGAGCATGTATCTTAGTTAGTTTTACTAGAAAAATGGTATTTTGTAAGGTTTGCAAAGACACAAGTTAGTTGTTTTTTTTATTCAATATGACAGTATAACTGTCATACTAAATATGAAAGTTATATAAACATTACTCTAAAACCAAACATGCATTATGTCTAAAAATGTCTGTAATATTGTATCTGTGTGAGTTTAACTAGATTTAGTTGTTTTTGTAAGGTTTGCAAATACAAAATAAGGGTTTTACTCACTATGACAGTTTACAGTCACACTCAATCTGACAGTTATTTATTTAAACATAACTCCTAAACCACACATGCAAAATGGCTAATAATGCCTGGAGGTATGTATCTTTGTGAGTTTTACTAGAAACATTATATTGTGTAAGGTTTAGTTAGTTTTTGTACTCAATCTGACAGTATAACTGTCATTCTAAATCCATCCATTTTCTTCCGCTTATCCGAGGTCGGGTTGCGGGGGCAGCAGCCTGAGCAGAAAATCCCAGACTTCCCTCTCCCCAGCCACTTCGTCCAGCTCTTCTCGGGGTATTCCGAGGCGTTCCCAGGCCAGCCGGGGACATAGTCTTTCCAATGTGTCCTAGGTCTTCCCCGTGGCCTCCTGCCACACCTCCCTAGAGGCGTTCGGGTGGCATCCTGAGCAGATGCCCGAACCACCTCATGGCTCCTCTCAATGTGGAGGAGCAGCGGCTTTACTTTGAGTTCCTCCCGGATGACAGAGCTTCTCACCCTGTCTCTAAGGGAGAGACCCACCACCCGGCAGAGGAAACGCATTTCGGCCGCTTGTCCTTTCGGTCATAACCCAAAGCTGGTAACGTAGATCGACGGTAAAT
This sequence comes from Entelurus aequoreus, assembly GCF_033978785.1. NCBI lineage: Eukaryota > Metazoa > Chordata > Actinopteri > Syngnathiformes > Syngnathidae > Entelurus > Entelurus aequoreus. Next base: position 414,036 of record NC_084756.1, on the reverse strand, counting down.
TGAGAGCTTTTCCTTCTGGCTCAGCTCCTTCTTCACCACAACGGATCGATATAGCGTCCTCAATACTGAAGACGCCGCACCAATCCGCCTGTGGATCTCTCGATCCACTCTATCCTCACTCGTGAACAAGACTCCTAGGTACTTGAACTCCTCCACTTGGGGCAAGATCTCCTCCCCAACCTGGAGATGGCACTCGACCCTTTCCTGCGTGGACTTGGACTTGGAGGTGCTGATTCTCATCCCAGTCGCTTCACACTCAAGGACCCTGCCGAGAGTATAGACCTGGTCTACCGTTCCACGACCAGGACGAAAACCACACTGTTCGTCCTGGATCCGAGTTTCCTCCTCTCCAGTACACATGAATAGACCACCACCCCGGTGTGCCAATCCAGAGGTACCGCCCCCAATGTTCACGCGATGTTGCAGAGTCTTGTCAACCAAGACAGCCCCACAGTATCCAGAGCCTTAAGGAACTCATCCACCACCGGGGCCTTGCCACAGAGGAGCTTTTTAACTACCTAGGCAACCTAAGCCCCAGAAATAGGAGAGTCCACCACAGATTCCCCAGGCACTGCTTGGCTGTCGGTATGCCCGCTGCCTCTGGAGCCCCTGAGCCAAAAGGACCCGATAGGCTCTTTCTTCAGCTTGACGGCATCCCTCACTGCTGGTGGCCACCAGCGAATTCTAGGATTACCGCCACGACAGGCACCAAACACCTTGCGGCCACAGCTCCAATCAGCAGACTCGACAAAAGAGGCACAGAACATGGTCCACTCAGACTCAATGTCCAGCACCTCCCTCGTGACATGTTCAAAGTTCTTCCTTATGTTTGAACATTGTGTTTGTTATGGACAATCAGTGACGAGCACAAAAGTCCAATAACAAAGCACCACTTGGGTTCAGATCCGGGTGGCCATTTTTCCCAATTACGACTCTCCAGGTTTCACTGTCCTTGCCAACATGAGCATTGAAGTCCCCCAACAGAACAAGGGAATCACCCAAGGGAGCACTCTCCAGTACTCCCTCAAGGGAATCCAAAAAGAGTGGGTACTCTGAGCTGCTGTTTGGTGCGTAAACACAAACAACAGTCAGGACCCGTCACCCAACCCGAAGGCGGAGGGAAGCTACTGGGTTAAAGTCCAACGTGCAGGCTTTGAGCAACAACAATTGCCACCCCAGCCTCTCATTGCTTGCAACGCCAGAGTGGAAGAGAGTCCAGCCCCTCTTGAGAGAACAGGTTCCGGAGCCCTTGCTGTGCGTCGAAGTGAGTCCGAACAATATCTAGCCGGAACTAGATATAGTTCAGGCTCTTTCCCTCCCAGCGAGGTGACGTTCCACGTCCCAAGAGCGAGCTTATGTAGCCGATAATTTGACCGCCAAGTGCCCTTCGGCTTCCGCCCAGTTCACACTGCATCTGACCTCTATGACCTCAATTGGAGGGTTGACCCACGTTGCCTCTTCGAGCTGAGCCCGGCAGGGCCCCATGGAGACAGGCCCGGCCACCAGTCGCTCGCCATCGTGCCCCACCTCTGCGCCTGGCTCCACAGGGGCGCCACGGTGACCTGCGCCTGGGCGAGAAAAAATCTAGGTCCTCGATTTGTACTTTTCATAAAGGTCTTTGAGCTGCTCTTTGTCTGATCCCTCACCTAGGACCTTTTCTCAGGGGATCCCGAGGCGTTCCCAGGCCAGCCGGGAGACATAGTGTTCCCAGTGTGTCCTGGGTCTTCCCCATGGCCTCCAGGATGACAGAGCTTCACCTTCACCAGGGGTGTCAAACTCAAATACAGAGTGGGCCAAAGTTTAAAACTGAACAAAGCCGCGGGCCAAGGTTGAACAAATTAACCTTTTAATAGGGACCCAAACAAGTTTTGCATTGAATATTGAACAAGCAAGGCTTATAAACTTTATAGTGACATGCAAAATGGAGTTTCAAATAATAATAATAATAATTAAAACATATCAATTGCATATCAAATACAATTTAAATAAAAATTGAATGCCTCTTTTCAATTTTCAGCCTTCTGAGGTAAATATCAACATTAACTTTTTCCACAGGCTAATAAATTTGAAAATAAAATAACAATGAATAAAACAACCATTCAGGACTTTAAACTGCTCAGTTTGCAACACACTGATCTAATTTGATGTGCCCAAGCCAGATACCTGGCATCTTTTTTCAGATGCTAGTTCTTTAATGTCGGGGCTCAGGCTTTGAGCTGAGGCAACTTTCATTATCGAACAAGGTGTTCAACAGTCATATCTCGTACACCCAATTCTAACATCATTCAGACCCAGTCACAAGATATGTGCAGCTTCAGCACGCATACACAACTGAATGCAACGCATACTTCATCAACAGCGATACAGGTTACACTGAGGGTGCCAGTATAAAATTTTTTAACACTGTTAGAAATATACGCCACACTGTGAACCCACACCAAACAAAAATAAAAAACACTTTTCGGGAGAACATCCGCACCGTAACACAACATAAACACAAAAGAACAAATACCCAGAATCTTTTGCAGCACTAACTCTTTCGGGACGCTACAAAATACACCCCCGCTACCACCAAACCTCCCCCCCCCCCCACACACACACACACCTTGTAGCGTCCTGGAAGATTTAGTGCTACAAAGGGTTCTGGGTATTTGTTGTGTTGTGTTTATGTTGTGTTACGGTGCGGATGTTCTCCCGAAATGTGTTTGTCATTCTTGTTTGGTGTGGATTCACAGTGTGGCGTATATTTCTAAAAGTGTTAAAGTTTTTTATTTGGCTACCGTCAGTGTAACCTGTATCGCTGTTGATGAAGTATGCGTTGCATTCAATTGTGTGTGTGTGGGTGCAGAAGCTGCACTGACATGAAACTGGGCCGGCACTCGTTTGACTAGCTGAAAAAAAAAAAAAAAAAATTCGGGAGGAGTGCTGGAGTCACTCCCGGGAGGGTTGGCAAGTATTAGAAGTAGCGGTGAATGCGGTGTTACCGTGGCACTGCCGCAATGTATAATCGACGGTCCAGCTTTAGTGTTAATTTGATATTGCCTCAAGGGCCAAGTCAAATTACACGTTGGGCCAAATTTGGCCCACGGGCCAGAGTTTGACACCCATGACCTTCACTGTAAAAAATTACTGTAAAAATAAAAAATACAATTACAGTTATATACTCCATCCATCCATCCATTTTCTACCGCTTATTGCCTTCGGGGTCGCGGGGGGCGCTGGAGCCTATCTCAGCTACAATCAGGACAAGTCGCCACCTCATCGCAGGGCCAACACAGATAGACAGACAACATTCACACTCACATTCACACACTAGGGCCAATTTAGTGTTGCCAATCAACCTATCATGTTCTTCTTAAATGCAGTTAAGTACTGTAAATTTTGTTGCATTTTTCAAAAAATATCGACCAGCAGTAAGTTACTGTAAAACCTACAGTGTAATTCAGTATTTTTCAGACTTGTTTCTTGGGTCCGCCCACAATTCGTCCAACCGAGCTTCATTTCACCTGGCCGACCCTGCTAAATCCATCCTACTGCATCGTGTGTTTTTGATAACAAGGTAAGAGTCACTTGTACCTTGATGTGTCATTTTCTGTTTGAATTACTTTATATATATATTTATAAAGTCCGAAATGTCAGCATCACAGACACTATCGTTGGCCACGCGCATGTACCGCCGCATGCTAGCTAGCTAAGTTTTCTTCTTTTTTGTCATAGTCATCATAAAAGATGATAACTTGCAACATATGTGCTACGACTTGCAGCAATGTATTTGCGTATGTTAGACACATGCGAAGTCATAGTTGTATGCCTAATGCATCGTTTAAGTGTGCTTTCCCTAAATGCACAAGAGTTTTTTCCAACTTCTCAGCCTTCAAAACTCACAGCCGTCGTCATAAATATGGCAAGAGTAGGACTGATATGTATAGCGCAGAAGGTTTACCTTGTAATATTGTCTCATGTAGCGCGAAGTGCGATGATATACGGGCCTTTCTCCTGCATTTGAAAAGTCATATTACCGAAAGTAGGACAGTTACGTGCCCCTTCAGTCAATGTGAAAAAATATTTACAGTTAAGTCTACTTTCACATCGCACGCGTCAAGGAAGCACTACGGCTACACTGAACGAAGTTTGACTTGATCAACAGCAAATCCAAGCAGCTCTTGTGTTATTAACACTGATGATGACTATTGTGATATGCAACTTGAGAATTCAGGATATTCCTGTTATAAAGACATGGAGGTCTACTTGCATTAAAAAAATGTTCACAGCACTGAAAAAAGGTTGAGAACCACTGCCTTAGGACAGTGGTTCTCAACCTTTTTTCAGTGATGTACCCCTGTGAACATTTTTTAAATTCAAGTACCCCCTAATCAGAGCAAAGCATTTTTGGTTGAAAAAAAGAGATAAAGAAGTAAAATACAGCACTATGTCATCAGTTTCTGATTTATTAAATTGTATAACAGTGCAAAATATTGCTCATTTGTTGTGGTCTTTCTTGAACTATTTGGAAAAAAAGATATAAAAATAACTAAAAACTTGTTGAAAAATAACCAAGTGATTCAATTATAAATAAAGATTTTTACACATAGAAGTAATCAACTTAAAGTGCCCTCTTTGGGGATTGTAATAGAGATCCATCTGGATTCATGAACTTCATTCTCAACATTTCTTCACAAAAAAAGAAATCTTTAACATCAATATTTATGGAACATGTCCACTACGCTTTAACCAAGCCTCCATTGTTTTCTACATGGATAGTTGATTGACAGTTGGTGCCGTGTGGCACCGCCAGGTAGGGTCAAACCATCATGGCATGGGGGAAACTCTGGCTTTATGGTAATGAAAGGAATAGCCTACTTGATTAGTTGTTCAGTTTATGAACTTACATTCATATTTTGTCGAAGTATTATTCAATAAATATATTTATAAAGGATTTTGGAATTGTTGCTATTTTTAGAATATTAAAAAAAAATCTCACGTACCCCTTGGCATACCTTCAAGTACCCCCAGGAGTACGCGTACCCCCATTTGAGAACCACTACCTTAGGAGACTAGATGTAAACAGAGGAAAGAGAGAGCGAGTGAGGTGGCCATTCCAAATACTTTTAAAATGCTACCCATATTGGATACTGTTTAGGAACATAAACTGCATTTCTTGACTGTACCAGTTGCTGGTGACAAAGTCACAATAAAACGTTGGATGATCAGCATGGAAGGTGATGTCATCTGCAAAGGCGTCCAACCTAGCTTAATCTCAGGGCTTGCTGCCCTTCTTGCCACCTACTATGTGTTCAACTTGGAATACCAAGAGGAAGGTCCTCGGACATTGGAATTTGTTCAAAGGTAAATCCTCTTGATACTGTTAAAATACTGTTAGGATATTTTATTTTATATTTCTCACCTCTGATCAGGAATTTGACGTGTCATTTCCCCAATTTGGTGCCTTAAATCAATGACTCTTCTGTTCCTTTGTGGACCTTCTTATTAGGGACCGACGCACCAGTTTGACTCTAGGATACAGAGAAGGTAGGTAATGTGCAGGTAAAGATATGTTGACTAGGTCAAAGAAGGAAGCACCTGTTTGACCCCAGGATGCAGAAAAAGTAGGTAATTTGCAGGTAAAGATATGTTGACTGGATGATGGCAGGAAGCACCAGTGTGACCCCACTATGCAGGGAAGGTAGGTAATGTGCGGGTGAAGGTATGTTGAATGGGTGAAAGAAGGAAGCGCAGGTGTGGTCGAGGCCATGCAGACAAGGTAGGTATGTGCAGGTGAAGATATGTTGTATGGTGAAAGAAAGAAGCACCAGTGTGACCCAAGGATGTAGGGAAGGTAGGTAATGTGCAGGTAAAGATATGTTGAATGGGTGAAGGCAGGAAACACCAGCTAGATGCCAGGATACAGAGAAGGTAGGTAATGTGCAGGTAAAGATATGTTTAATGAGTAAAGGCAGGAAACACCAGCTTGACTCCAGGATACAGAGAAGGTAGGTAATGTGCAGGTAAAGATATGTTGAATGGGTAAAGGTAGAAAGCACCAGCGTGACCACACTATGCAGAGAAGGTAGGTATTGTGCAGGTAAAGATATGTTGAATGGGTAAAGGCAAGAAGCACCAGTGTGACCCCAGGATGCAGAGAAGATAGGTAATGAGCAGGTAACGATATGTTAAATGGGTGAAAGCAGGAAACATCAGCGTAAATACACGGTCCCGTAGATGGAGAGAAAACATAAATAGAGAGAGGGGTTGGGGAGGCTTTAGCATTGTCTTCCTGTCTGAATTTGTCTTAATGGGTTTTAGAGCATTAACTCATCTACAGCTGTGGTTATGGTATAGGCTCACATATATCCTAAAATTGATATTAATATTTGTGCAGTGCATATTCCTAAATAACAATGTGAGGGGGGTTCTGTATCGACTGCAAGTAATCTTCAATCACAACAGAATATCTAATATGCTTTCTCTCTTTTTTAGGCGATTCATTGGCGTTAACCCTGAGAGGGGAACAAAGGCTAGCCAGGGAAAGGTGGTGTCCAAGAAGACCGGGAAGCTGGTCCAGAAAAAGGCAGCAACTGTAAATCCTCACGTAGCCACCCTCATAAAACATCTCACAGACTTTGAGTGGGGCTTTATGTAGCCGACAACTAAACACTGGACTCGTGTTCAGTGTTTTGTCTCCAGTTAGAAATTAAGTGGACATGTTATAAATGTTAAAATGCTTTACTGAAAATAAGAAGAATGCACTAAATGTACATTGAATGTATTTGATGCACTTTAAAATAATTGGTTAATAAAAACATAATCTTGCAAGGCCATTTCTCCAGTCATTTTTATGCCAGCAGATTGCAGGGATTTTGATTTTGAAAAATTAAAAGTTCAACTCAATAACTTCTAGTGGCATTATACTGTAAAGCTCAGTCTATAGTGCTTACAATTATTTTACTGTAATTAACTGTTAATGGATATTACAGTAGATACACTAAAATAACAGTGTAATGCCGCTAAACAGATGACAGTATTATGCTGTGAAGCGTATATTTGATACAGCACAGTACTGTGATACTTTTTACAGTAATAAACTGTAGTGATAAATCACAGTATGTGTGCTGTAGAAAAACAGTTTTATACTCTAACCATTAGCTGCCAGTAGGTTACTGTAATTAAACGGTGAAAATTCTTACAGTAAGGGAGAGACCCGCCACCCAGCGGAGAAAACTCATTTCGGCCGCTTGTACCCGTCCGTGATCTTGTCCTTTCGGTCATAACCCAAAGCTCATGACCATAGGTGAGAATGGGAACGTAGATTGACCGGTAAATTGAGAGCTTTTCCTTCTGGCGCAGCTCCTTCTTACCACAACGAATCGATATAGCGTCCTCATTACTGAAGACGCCGCACCGATCAGCCTGTGCATCTCACGATCCACTCTTCCCTCACTCATGAACAAGACTCCAGGTACTTGAACTCATCCACTTGGGGCAAGATCTCCTGCCCAACCTCGAGATGGCACTCCACCCTTTCCCGGGCGAGAACCTCGGACTTGGAGGTGCTGATTCTCATCCCAGTCGCTTCACACTCGGCTGCGAACCAATCCAATGAGAGCTGAAGATCCTGGCCAGTTAAAGCCATAAGGACCACATCATCTGCAAAAAGGAGAGACCTAATCCAAACCGGATCCCCTCAACGCCATGACTGCGCCTATAAATTCAGTCCATAAACTTTATGAACACATTTGGTGACAAAGGGCAGCCAACTTACTGCTGGCAATGCGGACCAAGCTCTGACACTGATCATACAGGGAGCGACCCGCCACAACCAGACATGCCGATACCCCATACTCTCTGAGCACTCCCCACATGACTTCCCGGGGTGGCCACGGTCGAATGTCTTCTCCAAGTCCACAAAGCACATGTAGACTGGTTGGACAAACTCCCATGCACACTCAAGGACCCTGCCGAGAGTATAGAGCTGGTCTACCGTTCCACGACCAGGACGAAAACCACACTGTTCGTCCTGGATCCGAGGTTCCTCCTCTCCAGTACACATGAATAGACCTTACCGGGAAGGCTGAGGAGTGTGATCTACGATAGTTGGAACACACCCTCCGGTTCCCCTTCTTAAAGAGAGGAACCACCACCCCGGTCTGCCAATCCAGAGGTACCGCCCCTGATGTCCACGCGATGTTGCAGAGTCTTGTCAACTAAAACAGCCCCACAGCATCCAGAGCCTTAAGGAACTCCGGACGGAGCTCATCCACCCCCGGGGCCTTGCCACCGAGGAGCTTTTAAAACTACCTTGGCAACCTCAGCCCCAGAAATAGGAGAGCCCACCACAGATTCCCCAGGCACTGCTTGGCCTGTCGGTATGCCCGGTGCCTCTGGAGTCCCATGAGCCAAAAGGACCAGATAAGCTCTTTCTTCAGCTTGACGGCATCCCGCACTGCTGGTGGCCACCAGCGGGTTCTAGGATTACCGCCACGACAGGCACCAAACACCTTGCGGCCACAGCTCCAATCAGCTGGCTTGACAAGAGAGGCACGGAACATGATCCATTCAGACTCAATGTCCAGCACCTCCTTTGTGACATGTTCAAAGTTCCTCCGGAGGTGGACAGGAGACTCTGCTAGGCATTCCCAAAAGACTCTCACAATGCGTTTGGGCCTGCCAGGTCTGTCCGGGATCCTACCCCACCATCGGAGCCAGCTCACCAGGTGGTGATCGGTAGAAAGCTCGCCCCTCTCTTCACCCGAGTGTCCAAAACATGAGGCCGCAAATCCCATGACACAACTACAAAGTCAATAATGGAACTGCGGCCGAGGGTGTCCTGGTGCCAAGTGCACATATGGACACCCTTATGTTTGAACATTGTGTTTGTTATGGACAATCCGTGACGAGCACAAAAGTCCAATAACAAAGCACCACTTGGGTTCAGATCCGGGTGGCCATTTTTCCCAATCACGACTCTCCAGGTTTCAAAGTCGTTGCCAGCATGAGCGTTGAAGACCCCCAGCAGAACAAGGGAATCACCCGAGGGAGCACTCTCAAGGGAATCCAAAAACAGTGGGTACTCTGAGCTGCTGTTTGGTGCGTAAACACCAACAACAGTCAGGACCCGTCACCCAACCCGAAAGCGGAGGGAAGCTACCATCTCGTCTTCTGGGTTAAGTCCAACGTGCAGGCTTTGAGCCGGGGGGCAACAAGAATTGCCAACCCAGCCTCTCATTACTTGCAACGCCAGAGTGGAAGAGAGTCCAACCCCTCTTGAGAGAACAGGTTCCAGAGCCCTTGCTGTGCGTCGAAGTGAGTCCAGCTTTATCCAGCCGGGAACTTCTCCACCTCGCGAGGTGACGTTCCACGTCCCAAGAGCGAGCTTATGTAGCCGATAATCGGACCGCCAAGTGCCCTGCCTTCGGCTTCCGCCCAGCTAACACTGCACCCGACCTCTATGACCCAGCCCATGAGTGGTGAGCCTATTGCAGGGGGGACCCACGTTGCCTCTTCGAGCTGGGCCCCATGGGCACCAGTCGCTCGCCATCGTGCCCCACCTCTGGGCCTGGCTCCACAGGGGAGCCACGGTGACCCGCGTCCGGGCGAGAAAATATCTAGGTCCTCGATTTGTACTTTTCATAAAGGTCTTTGAGCTGCTCTTTGTCTGATTCCTCTCCTAGGACCTGTTTGTCTTGGGAGACCCTACAAGGGGGCATAGACGCCCCCGGACAACATAGCTCCTAGGATCAGTGGGACACGCAACCACAAAGGTGGCGGCTCAGAAAGCAGGTTATATAAACATAACTCCAAAACCAAACATGCAAGATGTCTAAACATGCCTTTAATATTGTATCAATGTGAGTTTTACTAGAATCGGTTGTTTTTTTAAGGCTTGCAAACACAAAAAGTTTTTTTTACTCAATATGACAGTAAGTTCTTAAAATGCTGAGATAATGTGAAAAAAGCAATACAAATGTATTCCAACATGATTCCTAAACCAAACATGCAAAATGTCTAAAAATGCCTGTAATATTGAATCCATGTGAGTTTTACTAGAATCATTTGTTTTTGTAAGGTTTGCAAATACAAAAATTGAGTTTTATGACAGACACAAGTTAGTTTTTTTACTCATTATAACAGTATAGATGTCATACTATATATTAAAGTTATATAAACATAACTCCAAAACCAAACGTGCATTATGTCCAAAATTGCCTGTAATATTGTGTAGATGTAAGTTTTACTAGAATCAGGTTTGCAAATACAAAAATTGGGTTTTATGACAGTATACTATCACACTCAATATGACAGTATAACTGTCATACTAAATCCATCCATTTTCTTCCGCTTATCCGAGGTCGGGTTGCGGGGGCAGCAGCCTAAGCAGAGAGCCCAGACTTCCCTCTCCCCAGCCACTTCGTCCAGCTCTTCTCGGGGGATCCCGAGGCGTTCCCAGGCCATAGTCTTTCCAATGTATCCTAGGTCTTCCCCATGGCCTCCTGCCGTTCGGACCTAGGGAGGCGTTCGGGTGGCATCCTGAGCAGATGCCCGAACCACCTCATCTGGCTCCTCTCAATGTGGAGGAGCAGCGGCTTTACACTGAGTTCCTCCCAGATGACAGAGCTTCTCACCCTATCTCTAAGGGAGAGACCCACCACCCGGCGGAGGAAACTCATTTCGGCCGCTTGTACCCGTGACCTTGTCCTTTCGGTCATAACCCAAAGCTCATGACCATAGGTGAGGATGGGAACGTTGATCGACCGGTAAATTGAAAGCTTTTCCTTCTGGCTCAGCTCCTTCTTCACCACAACGGATCGATATAGCGTCCTCATTACTGAAGACGCCGCACCGATCCGCCTGTAGATCTCACAATCCACTCTATCCTCACTCGTGAACAAGACTCCTAGGTACTTGACTCCTTCACTTGGGGCAAGATCTCTTTCCCAACCTCGAGATGGCACTCCACCCTTTCCCGGGCGAGAACCATGGACTCGGACTTGGAGGTGCTGATTCTCATCCCAGTCGCTTCACTGCGAACCGATCCAATGAAAGCTGAAGATCTTGGCCAGTTGAAGCCATCAGGACCACATCATCTGCAAAAAGCAGAGACCTAATCCTGCAGCCACCAAACCAGGCGCAGTCATGGCGTTGAGGGGATCCTCAAAGCCATGACTGCGCCTAGATATTCTGTCCATTAAAGTTATGAACAGAATCGTTGACAAAGGGCAGCCTTGGCGGAGTCCAACCCTCACTGGAAAGGGGTACGACATACTGCCGGCAATGCGGACCAAGCTCTGACACTGATCATACAGGGAGACACCCGCCACAATCAGACATGCCGATACTCCATACTCTCTGAGCACTCCTCACAGGATTTACCGGGGGCCAAGGTCGAATGTCTTCTCCAAGTCCACAAAACTTATGTAGACTGGTTGGGCAAACTCCCATGCACACTCAAGGACCCTGCCGAGAATATAGAGCTGGTCTACCGTTCCACGACCAGGACGAAAACCACACTGTTCGTCCTGGATCCGAGGTTCCTCCTCTCCATTACACATGAATAGACCTTACCGGGAAGGCTGAGGAGTGTGATCTACGATAGTTGGAACACACCCTCCGGTTCCCCTTCTTAAAGAGAGGAACCACCACCCCGGTCTGCCAATCCAGAGGTACCACCCCCGATGTAGACGCAATGTTGCAGAGTCTTGTCAACCAAGACTGCCCCACAGCATCCAGAGCCTTAAGAAACTCCGGACGGAGCTCATCCACCCCCGGGGCCTTGCCACCGAGGAGCTTTTTAACTACCTTGGCAACCTCAGCCCCAGAAATAGGAGAGCCCACCACAGACTTCCCAGGCACTGTTTCCTCATAGGAAGACGTGTTGGTGGGACTGAGGAGGTCTCGCTTGGCCTGTCGGTATGCCCACTGCCTCTGGAGTCCCATGAGCCAAAAGGACCCGGTGGCTCTTTCTTCAGCTTGACAGCATCCCTCACTGCTGGTGGATTACCGCCACGACAGGCACCAAACACCTTGCGGCCACAGCTTCAATCAGCTGGCTCAACAAGAGAGGAACAGAACATGGTCCACTCAGACTCAATGTCCAGCACCTCCCTCGTGACATGTTCAAAGTTCTTCCGGACATGTTCAAAGTTCTTCAGGAGACTCTGCTTGGTGTTCCCAGCAGACCCTTACAATGCGTTTGGGCCTGCCAGGTCTGACCGGCATCCTCCCCTACCATCGGAGCCAGCTCACCACCAGGTGGTGGTTGGTAGAAAGCTCTGCCCCTCTCTTCACCGAGTGTCCAAAACATGAGGCCGCAAATCCCATGACACAACTACAAAGTCAATCATGCGGGTGTCCTTGTGCCAAATGCACATATGGACACCCTTATGTTTGAACATTGTGTTTGTTATGGACAATCCGTGACAAGCACAAAAGTCCAATAACAAAGCACCACTTGGGTTCAGATCTGGGTGGCCATTTTTCCCAATCACGACACTCCAGGTTTCACTGTCGTTGCCAACATAGCGTTGAAGTCCACCAGCAGAACAAGGGAATCACCCGAGGGAGCACTCTCCAGTACTCCCTCAAGGGAATCCAAAAAGAGTTGGTACTCTGAGCTGCTGTTTGGTGTGTAAACACAAACAACAGTCAGGACCCGTCACCCAACCCGAAGGCTGAAAGAAGCTACCATCTCGTCTATTGGGTTTAAAGTCCAACGTGCAGGCTTTGAGCCGGAGGGCAACAAGAATTGCCACCCCAGCCTCTCATTAGTTGCAACGCCAGTGTGGAATCTCTTCCACTCTGGCGTTGCAAGTAATGAAAGTTCAGTTCAGTCCAGCCCCTCTGAGAGAACAGGTTCCAGAGCCCTTGCTGTGAGTCCAACTATATCTAGCTGGGAACGTCTCCACCTCAAGCACCAGCTCAGGCTCCTTCCCTCCCAGCGAGGTGACGTTCCATGTCCCAAGAGCGAGCTTATGTAGCCGATAAGGGCACTTGGTGGTCACCAAGTGCCCTGCCTTCGGCTGCCGCCCAGCTCACACTGCACCCTCTATGACCCAGCCCATGAGTGGTGAGCCCTGGAGGGGGGATCCACGTTGCCTCTTCGAGCTGAGCACGGCTGGGCCACATGGGGACAGGCCCGTCAATCGCCATCGTGCCACACCTCTGGGCCTGGCTCCACAGGGGAGCCACGGTGACCTGCGTCCGGGCGAGAAAAAATCTAGGTCCTCAATTGTACTTTTAATAAAGGTCTTTGAGCTGCTCTTTGTCTGATCCCTCACCTAGGACCTGTTTGTCTTGGGAGACCATAGAAGCCCCCGGACAACATAGTTCCTGGATCAGTGGGACACGCAAACCACAAAGGTGGCGGCTCAAAAATTAGGTTATATAAATATAACTCCAAAACCAAACATGCAATATGTCTAAACATGCCTGTAATATTGTATCAATGTGAGTTTTCCTAGAATCGGTTGTTTTTGTAAGGTTTGCAAATACAAAAATTAGGTTTTACTCACAATGACAAAATCACACTCAATATGACAGTTATTTAAACATAACTCATAAACCACACAAAAAAATGGCTAATAATGCCTGAAATAATGAATCATTGGGAGTTTTACTGAGTTTTACATTTTGCAAACAGAAAAAGTAGTTTTTTACTTGACTGTAATGTTCTTAGAACCCTGAGATAATGGGAAAAAAGCAATAAAAATGTATTTAAACCTAACTCCTAAACAACACATGCAAAATGGCTAATATGTTAGTTAGTTTAAAAAAATGATCTTTTGTAAAGATATCAAAGACACAAGCTAGTTTTTTTTATTCAATATGACAGTATAACAGTCATACTAAATATGAAAGTTATATAAACATAACTCCAAAACCAAACATGTGTCATGTCTAAAAATGCCTGTAATAATGTATTTAGGTGAGTTTGTAAGGTTTGCAAAAACAAAAAGTAGTTTTTTACTCATATGAAAGTAATGATCTTAGAATCCTGAGATAATGCGAAAAAAGCAATAAAAATGTATTTAAACTTAATTCCTAAACAACCCATGCAAGATGGGTAATAATGCCTGGAGACATGTATCTTTGTTAGTTTTACTAGAAAAATGATATTTTGTAAAGTTTGCAAAGACACAAGCTAGTTGTTTTTATTCAATAAGACAGTATAAAAGTCATACTAAATATGAAAGTTATATAAACATAACTCCAGAACCAAACGTGTGTCATGTCTAAAATTGCCTATAATAATGTATTTATGTGAGTTTGTAAAGTTTGCAAAAACAAAAAGTAGTTTTTTCCTCAATATGAAAGTAAGGATTTTAGAATCCTGAGATAATGCGAAAAAAGCAATAAAAATGTATTTAAACATAATTCCTAAACAAGTCATGCAAAATGGCTAATAATGCCTGGAGACATGTATCTTTGTTAGTTTTACTAGAAAAATGATCTTTTGTAAAGTTTGCAAAGACACAAGCAGGTTGTTTTTATTCAATAAGACAGTATAACAGTCATACTAAATATGAAAGTTATATAAACATAACTCCAGAACCAAACGTGTGTCATGTCTAAAATTGCCTATAATAATGTATTTATGTGAGTTTGTAAAGTTTGCAAAAACAAAAAGTAGTTTTTTCCTCAATATGAAAGTAAGGATTTTAGAATCCTGAGATAATGCGAAAAAAGCAATAAAAATGTATTTAAACATAATTCCTAAACTTCCCATGCAAAATGGCTAATAATGCCTGGAGACATGTATCTTTGTTAGTTTTACTAGAAAAATGATCTTTTGTAAAGATATCAAAGACACAAGCTAGTTTTTTTTATTGAATATGACAGTATAACAGTCCTACTAAATATGAAAGTTATCAAAACATAACTCCAAAACCAAACGTGTGTCATGTCTAAAATTGCCTATAGTAATGTATTTATGTGAGTTTGTAAAGTTTGCAAAAACAAAAAGTAGTTTTTTCCTCAATATGAAAGTAAGGATTTTAGAATCCTGAGATAATGCGACAAAAGCAATAAAAATGTATTTAAACATAATTCCTAAACAACCCAGGCAAAATGGGTAATAATGCCTAGAGACATGTATCTTTGTTAGTTTTACTAGGAAATGTATATTTTGTAAAGTTTGCAAAGACACAAGCTAGTTGTTTTTATTCAATAAGACAGTATAACAGTCATACTAAATATGAAAGTTATATAAACATAACTACAGAACTAAACGTGTGTCATGTCTAAAATTGCCTATAATAATGTATTTATGTGAGTTTGTAAAGTTTGCAAAAACAAAAAGTAGTTTTTTCCTCAATATGAAAGTAAGGATTTTAGAATCCTGAGATAATGCGAAAAAAGCAATAAAAATGTATTTAAACATAATTCCTAAACAACTCATGCAAAATGGCTAATAATGCCTGGAGACATGTATCTTTGTTAGTTTTACTAGAAAAATGATCTTTTGTAAAGTTTGCAAAGACACAAGCAGGTTGTTTTTATTCAATAAGACAGTATAAAAGTCATACTAAATATAAAAGTTATTTAAACATAACTCCAAAACCAAACACGTGTCATGTCTAAAAATGTCTGTAATAATGTATTTATGTGAGTTTGTAAGGTTTGCAAAAACAAAAAGTAGTTTTTTACTCAATATGAAAGTAATGATCTTAGAATCCTGAGATAATGCGAAAAAAGCAATAAAAATGTATTTAAACATAACTCCTAAACAACCCAGGCAAAATGGGTAATAATGCCTGGAGACATGTATCTTTGTTAGTTTTACTAGGAAATGTATATTTTGTAAAGTTTGCAAAGACACAAGCTAGTTGTTTTTATTCAATAAGACAGTATAACAGTCATACTAAATATGAAAGTTATATAAACATAACTCCAGAACCAAACGTGTGTCATGTCTAAAATTGCCTATAATAATGTATTTATGTGAGTTTGTAAGGTTTGCAAAAACAAAAAGTAGTTTTTTCCTCAATATGAAAGTAAGGATTTTAGAATCCTGAGATAATGCGAAAAAAGCAATAAAAATGTATTTAAACATAATTCCTAAACAACCCATGCAAAATGGGTAATAATGCCTGGAGACATGTATCTTTGTTAGTTTTACTAGAAAAATGATCTTTTGTAAAGATATCAAAGACACAAGCTAGTTTTTTTATTCAATATGACAGTATAACAGTCCTACTAAATATGAAAGTTATATAAACATAACTCCAGAACCAAACGTGTGTCATGTCTAAAATTGCCTATAATAATGTATTTATGTGAGTTTGTAAGGTTTGCAAAAACAAAAAGTAGTTTTTTCCTCAATATGAAAGTAAGGATTTTAGAATCCTGAGATAATGCGAAAAAAGCAATAAAAATGTATTTAAACATAATTCCTAAACAACCCATGCAAAATGGGTAATAATGCCTGGAGACATGTATCTTTGTTAGTTTTACTAGCAAAATGATCTTTTGTAAAGATATCAAAGACACAAGCTAGTTTTTTTTTCCAATATGACAGTATAACAGTCCTACTAAATATGAAAGTTATCAAAACATAACTCCAAAACCAAACATGTGTCATGTCTAAAAATGTCTGTAATAATGTATTTATGTGAGTTTGTAAGGTTTGCAAAAACAAAAAGTAGTTTTTTACTCATATGAAAGTAATGATCTTAGAATCCTGAGATAATGCGAAAAAAGCAATAAAAATGTATTTAAACATAATTCCTAAACAACCCATGCAAAATGGGTAATAATGCCTGGAGACATGTATCTTTGTTAGTTTTACTAGAAAAATGATCTTTTGTAAAGTTTGCAAAGACACAAGCTAGTTTTTTTTTTATTCAATATGACAGAATAACAGTCATACTAAATATAAAAGTTATATAAACATAACTCCAAAATCAAACATGTGTCATGTCTAAAAATGTCTGTAATAATGTATTTATGTGAGTTTGTAAGGTTTGCAAAAACAAAAAGTAGTTTTTTACTCAATATGAAAGTAATGATCTTAGAATCCTGAGATAATACAAAAAAAGCAATAAAAATGTATTTAACCATAACTCCTAAACAACCCAGGCAAAATGGGTAATAATGCCTAGAGACATGTATCTTTGTTAGTTTTACTAGGAAATGTATATTTTGTAAAGTTTGCAAAGACACAAGCTAGTTGTTTTTATTCAATAAGACAGCATAACAGTCATACTAAATATGAAAGTTATATAAACATAACTCCAGAACCAAACGTGTGTCATGTCTAAAATTGCCTATAATAATGTATTTATGTGAGTTTGTAAAGTTTGCAAAGACAAAAAGTAGTTTTTTCCTCAATATGAAAGTAAGGATTTTAGAATCCTGAGATAATGCGACAAAAGCAATAAAAATGTATTTAAACATAATTCCTAAACAACCCATGCAAAATGGGTAATAATGCCTGGAGACATGTATCTTTGTTAGTTTTACTAGAAAAATGATATTTTGTAAAGTTTGCAAAGACACAAGCTAGTTTTTTTTAATTCAATATGACAGTATAACAGTCATATTAAATATAAAAGTTATATAAACATAACTCCAAAACCGAACATGTGTCATGTCTAAAAATGCCTGTAATAATGTATTCATGTGAGTTTGTAAGGTTTGCAAAAACAAAAAGTAGTTTTTTCCTCAATATGAAAGTAAGGATTTTAGAATCCTGAGATAATGCGAAAAAAGCAATAAAAATGTATTTAAACATAATTCCTAAACAACCCATGCAAAATGGGTAATAATGCCTGGAGACATGTATCTTTGTTAGTTATACTAGAAAAATGATCTTTTGTAAAGTTTGCAAAGACACAAGCTAGTTTTTTTTTTTATTCAATATGACAGTATAACATCCATCCATCCATTTCTACCGCTTAGTCCCTTTTTTTTTTTTTTTTTTTTTTTTTTTTTTTTGGGGTCGCGGGGGGCGCTGGAGCCTATCTCAGCTACAATCGGGCGGAAGGCAGGGTACACCCTGGACAAGTCGCCACCTCATCGCAGGGCCAACACAGAGAGACAGACAACATTCACACTCACATTCACACACTAGGGCCAATTTAGTGTTGCCAATCAACCTATCCCCAGGTGCATGTCTTTGGAGGTGGGAGGAAGCCGGAGTACCCGGAGGGAACCCACGCAGTCACGGGGAGAACATGCAAACTCCACACAGAAAGATCCCGAGCCTGGGATTGAACCCAAGACTACTCAGGACCTTCGTATTGTGAGGCAGACGCACTAACCCCTCTCCACCGTGCTGCCCGACAGTATAACAGTCATACTAAATATAAAAGTTATATAAACATAACTCCAGAACCAAACGTGTGTCATGTCTAAAATTGCTTATAATAATGTATTCATGTGGGTTTGTAAGGTTTGCAAAAAGAAAAAGTAGTGTTTTACTCAATATGAAAGTAATGATCTTAGAATCCTGAGATAATGCGAAAAAAGCAATACAAATGTATTCAAACACAATTTTTAAACCAAACATGTAAATTGTCTAAAAATGCCTGTAATATTGAATCTATGTAAGTTTTACTAGAATCAATTGTTTTTGTAAGGTTTGCAAATACAAAAATTAGGTTTTACACATAATGACATTATAACTTTAACACTCAATATGAAAGTTATTTAATTATAACTCCTAAATACACATGAAACATGTCTAATAGCGTGAAAAAAATTATCTTTGTGAGTGTTGCTAGAAACATTTTCTTTTGTAAGGTTTGCAAAGACACAAGTTAGTTTTTTTAACTCAATATGACAGTATTACGCCACACTCAATATGACAGTTATTTAAACATAACTCCTAAACCACACCTGAAAAATGGCTAATAATGCCTGAAATAATGCATCTTTGCGAGTTTTACTGGAAACATATGCTTTTTTTAAGGCTTGCAAACACAAAAAATATTTGTATTGTATTATGTATTACAACATAATTCCTAAACCAAACATGCAAAATGTCTGAAAATGCCTGTAATATTGAATCCATGTGAGTTTTATTTGAATCAGTTGTATGGTTTGCTAATAAAAAAATCGGGTTTTATGACAAACACAAGTTAGTTTTTTTACTCAATATAACAGTTTAGCTGTCATACTATATATGAAAGTTATATAAACATAACTCCAAAACCAAACCATTATGTCCAAAACTGCCTGTAATATTGTATTTATGTGAGTTTTACCAGAATCAGGGTTGCAAATACAAAAATTGGGTTTTATGACAGTATACTGTCACACTCAATATGACAGTTATTTAAACATAACTCAAACAACACATGCAAAATAGCTAATAATGCCTGGAGCATGTATCTTAATTAGTTTTACTAGAAAAATGGTATTTTGTAAGGTTTGCAAAGACACAAGTTAGTTGTTGTTTTTATTCAATATGACAGTATAACTGTCATACTAAATATTAAAGTTATATAAACATAACTCTAAAACCAAACATGCATTGTGTCTAAAAATGCCTGTAATATTGTATCTGTGTGGGTTTAACTAGATTTAGTTGTTTTTGTAAGGTTTGCAAATACAAAATAAGGGTTTTACTCACTATGACAGTTTACTGTCACACTCAATCTGACAGTTATTTATTCAAACATAACTCCTAAACCACACATGCAAAATGGCTAATAATGCCTGGAGATATGTATCTTTGTGAGTTTTACTAGAAACATTATATTGTGTAAGGTTTAGTTAGTTTTTGTACTCAATCTGACAGTATAACTGTCATTCTAAATCCATCCATTTTCTTCCGCTTATCCGAGGTCGGGTTGCGGGGGCAGCAGCCTGAGCAGAAAATCCCAGACTTCCCTCTCCCCAGCCACTTCGTCCAGCTCTTCTCGGGGTATTCCGAGGCGTTCCCAGGCCAGCCGGGGACATAGTCTTTCCAATGTGTCCTAGGTCTTCCCCGTGGCCTCCTGCCACACCTCCCTAGAGGCGTTCGGGTGGCATCCTGAGCAGATGCCCGAACCACCTCATGGCTTCTCTCAATGTGGAGGAGCAGCGGCTTTACTTTGAATTCCTCCCGGATGACAGAGCTTCTCACCCTGTCTCTAAGGGAGAGACCCACCACCCGGCAGAGGAAACGCATTTCGCCCGCTTGTCCTTTCGGTCATAACCCAAAGCTGGTAACGTAGATCGACGGTAAATTGAGAGCTTTTCCTTCTGGCTCAGCTCCTTCTTCACCACAACGGATCGATATAGCGTCCTCAATACTGAAGACGCCGCACCAATCCGCCTGTGGATCTCTCGATCCACTCTATCCTCACTTGTGAACAAGACTCCTAGGTACTTGAACTCCTCCACTTGGGGCAAGATCTCCTCCCCAACCTGGAGATGGCACTCGACCCTTTCCTGCGCGAGAACCATGGACTTGGACTTGGAGGTGCTGATTCTCATCCCAGTCGCTTCACACTCAAGGACCCTGCCGAGAGTATAGACCTGGTCTACCGTTCCACGACCAGGACGAAAACCACACTGTTCGTCCTGGATCCGAGTTTCCTCCTCTCCAGTACACATGAATAGACCTTACCGGGAAGGCTGAGGAGTGTGTTTCACGATAGTTGGAACACACCCTCCGGTTCCCCTTCTTAAAGAGAGGAACCACCACCCCGGTGTGCCAATCCAGAGGTACCCGCCCCCAATGTTCACGCGATGTTGCAGAGTCTTGTCAACCAAGACAGCCCCACAGTATCCAGAGCCTTAAGGAACTCATCCACCACCGGGGCCTTGCCACAGAGGAGCTTTTTAACTACCTAGGCAACCTAAGCCCCAGAAATAGGAGAGTCCACCACAGATTCCCCAGGCACTGCTTGGCCTGTCGGTATTGCCTCTGGAGTCCCATGAGCCAAAAGGACCCGATAGGCTCTTTCTTCAGCTTGACGGCATCCCTCACTGCTGGTGGCCACCAGCGAATTCTAGGATTACCGCCACGACAGGCACCAAACACCTTGCGGCCACAGCTCCAATCAGCAGGCTCGACAAGAGAGGCACGGAACATGGTCCACTCAGACTCAATGTCCAGCACCTCCCTCGTGACATGTTCAAAGTTCTTCCGTATGTTTGAACATTGTGTTTGTTATGGACAATCCGTGACGAGCACAAAAGTCCAATAACAAAGCACCACTTGGTTCAGATCCGGGTGGCCATTTTTCCCAATCACGACTCTCCAGGTTTCACTGTCCTTGCCAACATGAGCATTGAAGTCCCCCAACAGAACAAGGGAATCACCCGAGGGAGCACTCTCCAGTACTCCCTCAAGGGAATCCAAAAAGAGTGGGTACTCTGAGCTGCTGTTTGGTGCGTAAACACAAACAACAGTCAGGACCCGTCACCCAACCCGAAGGCGGAGGGAAGCTACTGGGTTAAAGTCCAACGTGCAGGCTTTGAGCAACAACAATTGCCACCCCAGCCTCTCATTGCTTGCAACGCCAGAGTGGAAGAGAGTCCAGCCCCTCTTGAGAGAACAGGTTCCAGAGCCCTTGCTGGGCGTCGAAGTGAGTCCAACTATATCTAGCCGGAACTAGATATAGTTCAGGCTCTTTCCCTCCCAGCGAGGTGACGTTCCACGTCCCAAGAGCGAGCTTATGTAGCCGATAATCGGACCGCCAAGTGCCCTTCGGCTGCCGCCCAGTTCACACTGCATCTGACCTCTATGACCTCAATAGGCCCATGAGTGGTGAGCCCATTGGAGGGTTGACCCACGTTGCCTCTTCGAGCTGAGCCCGGCAGGGCCCCATGGAGACAGGCCCGGCAACCAGTCGCTCGCCATCGTGCCCCACCTCTGCGCCTGGCTCCACAGGGGCGCCACGGTGACCTGCGCCTGGGCGAGAAAAAATCTAGGTCCTCGATTTGTACTTTTCATAAAGGTCTTTGAGCTGCTCTTTGTCTGATCCCTCACCTACGACCTTTTCTCAGGGGATCCCGAGGCGTTCCCAGGCCAGCCGGGAGACATAGTGTTCCCAGTGTGTCCTGGGTCTTCCCCGTGGCCTCCAGGATGACAGAGCTTCACCTTCACCAGGGGTGTCAAACTCAAATACAGAGTGGGCCAAAGTTTAAAACTGAACAAAGCCGCGGGCCAAGGTTGAACAAATTAACCTTTTAATAGGGACCCAAACAAGTTTTGCATTGAATATTGAACAAGCAAGGCTTATAAACTTTATAGTGACATGCAAAATGGAGTTTCAAATAATAATAATAATAATTAAAAAATATCAATTGCATATCAAATACAATTTAAATAAAAATTGAATGCCTCTTTTCTATTTGCAGCCTTCTGAGGTAAATATCAACATTAACTTTTTCCACAGGCTAATAAATTTGAAAATAAAATAACAATGAATAAAACAACCATTCAGGACTTTAAACTGCTCAGTTTGCAAAACACTGATCTAATTTGATGTGCCCAAGCCAGATACCTGGCATCTTTTTTCAGATGCTAGTTCTTTAATGTCGGGGCTCAGGCTTTGAGCTGAGGCAACTTTCATTATCGAACAAGGTGTTCAACAGTCATATCTCGTACACCCAATTCTAACATCATTCAGACCCAGTCACAAGATATGTGCAGCTTCAGCACGCATACACAACTGAATGCAACGCATACTTCATCAACAGCGATACAGGTTACACTGAGGGTGCCAGTATAAAAAACTTTAACACTGTTAGAAGTATACGCCACACTGTGAACCCACACCAAACAAAAATAAAAAACACTTTTCGGGAGAACATCCGCACCGTAACACAACATAAACACAAAAGAACAAATACCCAGAATCTTTTGCAGCACTAACTCTTTCGGGACGCTACAAAATACACCCCCGCTACCACCAAACCTCCCCCCCCCCCCCCCCCCCCCACACACACACACACACACCTTGTAGCGTCCTGGAAGATTTAGTGCTACAAAGGGTTCTGGGTATTTGTTGTGTTGTGTTTATGTTGTGTTACGGTGCGGATGTTCTCCCGAAATGTGTTTGTCATTCTTGTTTGGTGTGGATTCACAGTGTGGCGTATATTTCTAAAAGTGTTAAAGTTTTTTATTTGGCTACCGTCAGTGTAACCTGTATCGCTGTTGATGAAGTATGCGTTGCATTCAATTGTGTGTGGGTGCAGAAGCTGCACTGACATGCAACTGGGCCGGCACTCGTTTGACTAGCTGAAAAAAAAAAAAAAAAAAAAAATTCGGGAGGAGTGCTGGAGTCTCTCCCGGGAGGGTTGGCAAGTATTAGAAGTAGCGGTGAATGCGGTGTTACCGTGGCACTGCCGCAATGTATAATTTGATATTGCCTCAAGGGCCAAGTCAAATTACACGTTGGGCCAAATTTGGCCCACGGGCCAGAGTTTGACACCCATGACCTTCACTGTAAAAAATTACTGTAAAAATAAAAAATACAATTACAGTTATATACTCCATCCATCCATCCATTTTCTACCGCTTATTGCCTTCGGGGTCGCGGGGGGCGCTGGAGCCTATCTCAGCTACAATCAGGACAAGTCGCCACCTCATCGCAGGGCCAACACAGATAGACAGACAACATTCACACTCACATTCACACACTAAGGCCAATTTAGTGTTGCCAATCAACCTATCATGTTCTTCTTAAATGCAGTTAAGTACTGTAAATTTTGTTGCATTTTTCAAAAAATATCGACCAGCAGTAAGTTACTGTAAAACCTACAGTGTAATTCAGTATTTTTCAGACTTGTTTCTTGGGTCCGCCCACAATTCGTCCAACCGAGCTTCATTTCACCTGGCCGACCCTGCTAAATCCATCCTACTGCATCGTGTGTTTTTGATAACAAGGTAAGAGTCACTTGTACCTTGATGTGTCATTTTCTGTTTGAATTACTTTATATATATATTTATAAAGTCCGAAATGTCAGCATCACAGACACTATCGTTGACCACGCGCATGTACCGCCGCATGCTAGCTAGCTAAGTTTTCTTCTTTTTTGTCATAGTCATCATAAAAGATGATAACTTGCAACATATGTGCTACGACTTGCAGCAATGTATTTGCGTATGTTAGACACATGCGAAGTCATAGTTGTATGCCTAATGCATCGTTTAAGTGTGCTTTCCCTAAATGCACAAGAGTTTTTTCCAACTTCTCAGCCTTCAAAACTCACAGCCGTCGTCATAAATATGGCAAGAGTAGGACTGATATGTATAGCGCAGAAGGTTTACCTTGTAATATTGTCTCATGTAGCGCGAAGTGCGATGATATACGGGCCTTTCTCCTGCATTTGAAAAGTCATATTACCGAAAGTAGGACAGTTACGTGCCCCTTCAGTCAATGTGAAAAAATATTTACAGTTAAGTCTACTTTCACATCGGACGCGTCAAGGAAGCACTACGGCTACACTGAACGAAGTTTGACTTGATCAACAGCAAATCCAAGCAGCTCTTGTGTTATTAACACTGATGATGACTATTGTGATATGCAACTTGAGAATTCAGGATATTCCTGTTATAAAGACATGGAGGTCTACTTGCATTAAAAAAATGTTCACAGCACTGAAAAAAGGTTGAGAACCACTGCCTTAGGACAGTGGTTCTCAACCTTTTTTCAGTGATGTACCCCTGTGAACATTTTTTAAATTCAAGTACCCCCTAATCAGAGCAAAGCATTTTTGGTTGAAAAAAAGAGATAAAGAAGTAAAATACAGCACTATGTCATCAGTTTCTGATTTATTAAATTGTATAACAGTGCAAAATATTGCTCATTTGTTGTGGTCTTTCTTGAACTATTTGGAAAAAAAGATATAAAAATAACTAAAAACTTGTTGAAAAATAACCAAGTGATTCAATTATAAATAAAGATTTTTACACATAGAAGTAATCAACTTAAAGTGCCCTCTTTGGGGATTGTAATAGAGATCCATCTGGATTCATGAACTTCATTCTCAACATTTCTTCACAAAAAAAGAAATCTTTAACATCAATATTTATGGAACATGTCCACTACGCTTTAACCAAGCCTCCATTGTTTTCTACATGGATAGTTGATTGACAGTTGGTGCCGTGTGGCACCGCCAGGTAGGGTCAAACCATCATGGCATGGGGAAAATTCTGGCTTTATGGTAATGAATGGAATAGCCTACTTGATTAGTTGTTCAGTTTATGAACTTACATTCATATTTTGTCGAAGTATTATTCAATAAATATATTTATAAAGGATTTTGGAATTGTTGCTATTTTTAGAATATTAAAAAAAAATCTCACGTACCCCTTGGCATACCTTCAAGTACCCCCAGGAGTACGCGTACCCCCATTTGAGAACCACTACCTTAGGAGACTAGATGTAAACAGAGGAAATAGAGAGCGAGTGAGGTGGCCATTCCAAATACTTTTAAAATGCTACCCATATTGGATACTGTTTAGGAACATAAACTGCATTTCTTGACTGTACCAGTTGCTGGTGACAAAGTCACAATAAAACGTTGGATGATCAGCATGGAAGGTGATGTCATCTGCAAAGGCGTCCAACCTAGCTTAATCTCAGGGCTTGCTGCCCTTCTTGCCACCTACTATGTGTTCAACTTGGAATACCAAGAGGAAGGTCCTCGGACATTGGAATTTGTTCAAAGGTAAATCCTCTTGATACTGTTAAAATACTGTTAGGATATTTTATTTTATATTTCTCACCTCTGATCAGGAATTTGACGTGTCATTTCCCCAATTTGGTGCCTTAAATCAATGACTCTTCTGTTCCTTTGTGGACCTTCTTATTAGGGACCGACGCACCAGTTTGACTCTAGGATACAGAGAAGGTAGGTAATGTGCAGGTAAAGATATGTTGACTAGGTCAAAGAAGGAAGCACCTGTTTGACCCCAGGATGCAGAAAAAGTAGGTAATTTGCAGGTAAAGATATGTTGACTGGATGATGGCAGGAAGCACCAGTGTGACCCCACTATGCAGGGAAGATAGGTAATGTGCGGGTGAAGGTATGTTGAATGGGTGAAAGAAGGAAGCGCAGGTGTGGTCGAGGCCATGCAGACAAGGTAGGTATGTGCAGGTGAAGATATGTTGTATGGTGAAAGAAAGAAGCACCAGTGTGACCCAAGGATGTAGGGAAGGTAGGTAATGTGCAGGTAAAGATATGTTGAATGGGTGAAGGCAGGAAACACCAGCTAGATGCCAGGATACAGAGAAGGTAGGTAATGTGCAGGTAAAGATATGTTGAATGAGTAAAGGCAGGAAACACCAGCTTGACTCCAGGATACAGAGAAGGTAGGTAATGTGCAGGTAAAGATATGTTGAATGGGTAAA
The DNA here is from genome assembly GCF_033978785.1 of Entelurus aequoreus. Taxonomy (NCBI): domain Eukaryota; kingdom Metazoa; phylum Chordata; class Actinopteri; order Syngnathiformes; family Syngnathidae; genus Entelurus; species Entelurus aequoreus. Next base: position 387,748 of record NC_084756.1, on the reverse strand, counting down.
GGTAGAAAGCACCAGCGTGACCACACTATGCAGAGAAGGTAGGTATTGTGCAGGTAAAGATATGTTGAATGGGTAAAGGCAAGAAGCACCAGTGTGACCCCAGGATGCAGAGAAGATAGGTAATGAGCAGGTAACGATATGTTAAATTGGTGAAAGCAGGAAACATCAGCGTAAATACACGGTCCCGTAGATGGAGAGAAAACATAAATAGAGAGAGGGGTTGGGGAGGCTTTAGCATTGTCTTCCTCTCTGAATTTGTCTTAATGGGTTTTAGAGCATTAACTCATCTACAGCTGTGGTTATGGTATAGGCTCACATATATCTTAAAATTTATATTAATATTTGTGCAGTGCATATTCCTAAATAACAATGTGAGGGGGGTTCTGTATCGACTGCAAGTAATCTTCAATCACAACAGAATATCTAATATGCTTTCTCTCTTTTTTAGGCGATTCATTGGCGTTAACCCTGAGAGGGGAACAAAGGCTAGCCAGGGAAAGGTGGTGTCCAAGAAGACCGGGAAGCTGGTCCAGAAAAAGGCAGCAACTGTAAATCCTCACGTAGCCACCCTCATAAAACATCTCACAGACTTTGAGTGGGGCTTTATGTAGCCGACAACTAAACACTGGACTCGTGTTCAGTGTTTTGTCTCCAGTTAGAAATTAAGTGGACATGTTATAAATGTTAAAATGCTTTACTGAAAATAAGAAGAATGCACTAAATGTACATTGAATGTATTTGATGCACTTTAAAATAATTGGTTAATAAAAACATAATCTTGCAAGGCCATTTCTCCAGTCATTTTTATGCCAGCAGATTGCAGGGATTTTGATTTTGAAAAATTAAAAGTTCAACTCATTAACTTCTAGTGGCATTATACTGTAAAGCTCAGTCTATAGTGCTTACAATTATTTTACTGTAATTAACTGTTAATGGATATTACAGTAGATACACTAAAATAACAGTGTAATGCCGCTAAACAGATGACAGTATTATGCTGTGAAGCGTATATTTGATACAGCACAGTACTGTGATACTTTTTACAGTAATAAACTGTAGTGATAAATCACAGTATGTGTGCTGTAGAAAAACAGTTTTATACTCTAACCATTAGCTGCCAGTAGGTTACTGTAATTAAACAGTGAAAATTCTTACAGTAAGGGAGAGACCCGCCATCCAGCGGAGAAAACTCATTTCGGCCGCTTGTACCCGTCCGTGATCTTGTCCTTTCGGTCATAACCCAAAGCTCATGACCATAGGTGAGGATGGGAACGTAGATTGACCGGTAAATTGAGAGCTTTTCCTTCTGGCGCAGCTCCTTCTTACCACAACAAATCGATATAGCGTCCTCATTACTGAAGACGCCGCACCGATCAGCCTGTGCATCTCACGATCCACTCTTCCCTCACTCATGAACAAGACTCCAGGTACTTGAACTCATCCACTTGGGGCAAGATCTCCTGCCCAACCTCGAGATGGCACTCCACCCTTTCCCGGGCGAGAACCTCGGACTTGGAGGTGCTGATTCTCATCCCAGTCGCTTCACACTCGGCTGCGAACCAATCCAATGAGAGCTGAAGATCCTGGCCAGTTAAAGCCATAAGGACCACATCATCTGCAAAAAGGAGAGACCTAATCCAAACCGGATCCCCTCAACGCCATGACTGCGCCTATAAATTCAGTCCATAAAATTTATGAACACATTTGGTGACAAAGGGCAGCCAACTTACTGCTGGCAATGCGGACCAAGCTCTGACACTGATCATACAGGGAGCGACCCGCCACAACCAGACATGCCGATACCCCATACTCTCTGAGCACTCCCCACATGACTTCCCGGGGTGGCCACGGTCGAATGTCTTCTCCAAGTCCACAAAGCACATGTAGACTGGTTGGACAAACTCCCATGCACACTCAAGGACCCTGCCGAGAGTATAGAGCTGGTCTACCGTTCCACGACCAGGACGAAAACCACACTGTTCGTCCTGGATCCGAGGTTCCTCCTCTCCAGTACACATGAATAGACCTTACCGGGAAGGCTGAGGAGTGTGATCTACGATAGTTGGAACACACCCTCCGGTTCCCCTTCTTAAGGAGAGGAACCACCACCCCGGTCTGCCAATCCAGAGGTACCGCCCCTGATGTCCACGCGATGTTGCAGAGTCTTGTCAACTAAAACAGCCCCACAGCATCCAGAGCCTTAAGGAACTCCGGACGGAGCTCATCCACCCCCGGGGCCTTGCCACCGAGGAGCTTTTAAAACTACCTTGGCAACCTCAGCCCCAGAAATAGGAGAGCCCACCACAGATTCCCCAGGCACTGCTTGGCCTGTCGGTATGCCCGGTGCCTCTGGAGTCCCATGAGCCAAAAGGACCAGATAAGCTCTTTCTTCAGCTTGACGGCATCCCGCACTGCTGGTGGCCACCAGCGGGTTCTAGGATTACCGCCACGACAGGCACCAAACACCTTGCGGCCACAGCTCCAATCATCTGGCTTGACAAGAGAGGCACGGAACATGATCCATTCAGACTCAATGTCCAGCACCTCCTTTGTGACATGTTCAAAGTTCCTCCGGAGGTGGACAGGAGACTCTGCTAGGCATTCCCAAAAGACTCTCACAATGCGTTTGGGCCTGCCAGGTCTGTCCGGGATCCTACCCCACCATCGGAGCCAGCTCACCAGGTGGTGATCGGTAGAAAGCTCGCCCCTCTCTTCACCCGAGTGTCCAAAACATGAGGCCGCAAATCCCATGACACAACTACAAAGTCAATAATGGAACTGCGGCCGAGGGTGTCCTGGTGCCAAGTGCACATATGGACACCCTTATGTTTGAACATTGTGTTTGTTATGGACAATCCGTGACGAGCACAAAAGTCCAATAACAAAGCACCACTTGGGTTCAGATCCGGGTGGCCATTTTTCCCAATCACGACTCTCCAGGTTTCAAAGTCGTTGCCAGCATGAGCGTTGAAGACCCCCAGCAGAACAAGGGAATCACCCGAGGGAGCACTCTCAAGGGAATCCAAAAACAGTGGGTACTCTGAGCTGCTGTTTGGTGCGTAAACACCAACAACAGTCAGGACCCGTCACCCAACCCGAAAGCGGAGGGAAGCTACCATCTCGTCTTCTGGGTTAAGTCCAACGTGCAGGCTTTGAGCCGGGGGGCAACAAGAATTGCCAACCCAGCCTCTCATTACTTGCAACGCCAGAGTGGAAGAGAGTCCAACCCCTCTTGAGAGAACAGGTTCCAGAGCCCTTGCTGTGCGTCGAAGTGAGTCCAGCTTTATCCAGCCGGGAACTTCTCCACCTCGCGAGGTGACGTTCCACGTCCCAAGAGCGAGCTTATGTAGCCGATAATCGGACCGCCAAGTGCCCTGCCTTCGGCTTCCGCCCAGCTAACACTGCACCCGACCTCTATGACCCAGCCCATGAGTGGTGAGCCTATTGCAGGGGGGACCCACGTTGCCTCTTCGAGCTGGGCCCCATGGGCACCAGTCGCTCGCCATCGTGCCCCACCTCTGGGCCTGGCTCCACAGGGGAGCCACGGTGACCCGCGTCCGGGCGAGAAAATATCTAGGTCCTCGATTTGTACTTTTCATAAAGGTCTTTGAGCTGCTCTTTGTCTGATTCCTCTCCTAGGACCTGTTTGTCTTGGGAGACCCTACAAGGGGGCATAGACGCCCCCGGACAACATAGCTCCTAGGATCAGTGGGACACGCAACCACAAAGGTGGCGGCTCAGAAAGCAGGTTATATAAACATAACTCCAAAACCAAACATGCAAGATGTCTAAACATGCCTTTAATATTGTATCAATGTGAGTTTTACTAGAATCGGTTGTTTTTTTAAGGCTTGCAAACACAAAAAGTTTTTTTTACTCAATATGACAGTAAGTTCTTAAAATGCTGAGATAATGTGAAAAAAGCAATACAAATGTATTCCAACATGATTCCTAAACCAAACATGCAAAATGTCTAAAAATGCCTGTAATATTGAATCCATGTGAGTTTTACTAGAATCATTTGTTTTTGTAAGGTTTGCAAATACAAAAATTGAGTTTTATGACAGACACAAGTTAGTTTTTTTACTCATTATAACAGTATAGATGTCATACTATATATTAAAGTTATATAAACATAACTCGAAAACCAAACGTGCATTATGTCCAAAATTGCCTGTAATATTGTGTAGATGTAAGTTTTACTAGAATCAGGTTTGCAAATACAAAAATTGGGTTTTATGACAGTATACTATCACACTCAATATGACAGTATAACTGTCATACTAAATCCATCCATTTTCTTCCGCTTATCCGAGGTCGGGTTGCGGGGGCAGCAGCCTAAGCAGAGAGCCCAGACTTCCCTCTCCCCAGCCACTTCGTCCAGCTCTTCTCGGGGGATCCCGAGGCGTTCCCAGGCCATAGTCTTTCCAATGTATCCTAGGTCTTCCCCATGGCCTCCTGCCGTTCGGACCTAGGGAGGCGTTCGGGTGGCATCCTGAGCAGATGCCCGAACCACCTCATCTGGCTCCTCTCAATGTGGAGGAGCAGCGGCTTTACACTGAGTTCCTCCCAGATGACAGAGCTTCTCACCCTATCTCTAAGGGAGAGACCCACCACCCGGCGGAGGAAACTCATTTCGGGCGCTTGTACCCGTGACCTTGTCCTTTCGGTCATAACCCAAAGCTCATGACCATAGGTGAGGATGGGAACGTTGATCGACCGGTAAATTGAAAGCTTTTCCTTCTGGCTCAGCTCCTTCTTCACCACAACGGATCGATATAGCGTCCTCATTACTGAAGACGCCGCACCGATCCGCCTGTAGATCTCACAATCCACTCTATCCTCACTCGTGAACAAGACTCCTAGGTACTTGACTCCTTCACTTGGGGCAAGATCTCTTTCCCAACCTCGAGATGGCACTCCACCCTTTCCCGGGCGAGAACCATGGACTCGGACTTGGAGGTGCTGATTCTCATCCCAGTCGCTTCACTGCGAACCGATCCAATGAAAGCTGAAGATCTTGGCCAGTTGAAGCCATCAGGACCACATCATCTGCAAAAAGCAGAGACCTAATCCTGCAGCCACCAAACCAGGCGCAGTCATGGCGTTGAGGGGATCCTCAAAGCCATGACTGCGCCTAGATATTCTGTCCATTAAAGTTATGAACAGAATCGTTGACAAAGGGCAGCCTTGGCGGAGTCCAACCCTCACTGGAAAGGGGTACGACATACTGCCGGCAATGCGGACCAAGCTCTGACACTGATCATACAGGGAGACACCCGCCACAATCAGACATGCCGATACTCCATACTCTCTGAGCACTCCTCACAGGATTTACCGGGGGCCAAGGTCGAATGTCTTCTCCAAGTCCACAAAACTTATGTAGACTGGTTGGGCAAACTCCCATGCACACTCAAGGACCCTGCCGAGAGTATAGAGCTGGTCTACCGTTCCACGACCAGGACGAAAACCACACTGTTCGTCCTGGATCCGAGGTTCCTCCTCTCCATTACACATGAATAGACCTTACCGGGAAGGCTGAGGAGTGTGATCTACGATAGTTGGAACACACCCTCCGGTTCCCCTTCTTAAAGAGAGGAACCACCACCCCGGTCTGCCAATCCAGAGGTACCACCCCCGATGTAGACGCAATGTTGCAGAGTCTTGTCAACCAAGACTGCCCCACAGCATCCAGAGCCTTAAGAAACTCCGGACGGAGCTCATCCACCCCCGGGGCCTTGCCACCGAGGAGCTTTTTAACTACCTTGGCAACCTCAGCCCCAGAAATAGGAGAGCCCACCACAGACTTCCCAGGCACTGTTTCCTCATAGGAAGACGTGTTGGTGGGACTGAGGAGGTCTCGCTTGGCCTGTCGGTATGCCCACTGCCTCTGGAGTCCCATGAGCCAAAAGGACCCGGTGGCTCTTTCTTCAGCTTGACAGCATCCCTCACTGCTGGTGGATTACCGCCACGACAGGCACCAAACACCTTGCGGCCACAGCTTCAATCAGCTGGCTCAACAAAAGAGGAACGGAACATGGTCCACTCAGACTCAATGTCCAGCACCTCCCTCGTGACATGTTCAAAGTTCTTCCGGACATGTTCAAAGTTCTTCAGGAGACTCTGCTTGGTGTTCCCAGCAGACCCTTACAATGCGTTTGGGCCTGCCAGGTCTGACCGGCATCCTCCCCTACCATCGGAGCCAGCTCACCACCAGGTGGTGGTTGGTAGAAAGCTCTGCCCCTCTCTTCACCGAGTGTCCAAAACATGAGGCCGCAAATCCCATGACACAACTACAAAGTCAATCATGCGGCCGAGGGTGTCCTTGTGCCAAGTGCACATATGGACACCCTTATGTTTGAACATTGTGTTTGTTATGGACAATCCGTGACAAGCACAAAAGTCCAATAACAAAGCACCACTTGGGTTCAGATCCGGGTGGCCATTTTTCCCAATCCCGACTCTCCAGGTTTCACTGTCGTTGCCAACATAGCGTTGAAGTCCACCAGCAGAACAAGGGAATCACCCGAGGGAGCTTTGAGCCGGAGGGCAACAAGAATTGCCACCCCAGCCTCTCATTAGTTGCAACGCCAGTGTGGAATCTCTTCCACTCTGGCGTTGCAAGTAATGTAAGTTCAGCTCAGTCCAGCCCCTCTGAGAGAACAGGTTCCAGAGCCCTTGTTGTGAGTCCAACTATATCTAGCTGGGAACGTCTCCACCTCAAGCACCAGCTCAGGCTCCTTCCCTCCCAGCGAGGTGACGTTCCATGTCCCAAGAGCGAGCTTAAGTAGCCGATAATCGGACCACCAAGTGCCCTGCCTTCGGCTGCCGCCCAGCTCACACTGCACCCTCTATGACCCAGCCCATGAGTGGTGAGCCCTGGAGGGGGGGATCCACGTTGCCTCTTCGAGCTGAGCACGGCTGGGCCCCATGGGGACAGGCCCGACAATCGCCATCGTGCCACACCTCTGGGCCTGGCTCCACAGGGGAGCCACGGTGACCTGCGTCCGGGCGAGAAAAAATCTAGGTCCTCAATTGTACTTTTAATAAAGGTCTTAGAGCTGCTCTTTGTCTGATCCCTCACCTAGGACCTGTTTGTCTTGGGAGACCATAGAAGCCCCCGGACAACATAGTTCCTGGATCAGTGGGACACGCAAACCACAAAGGTGGCGGCTCAGAAAGCAGGTTATATAAATATAACTCCAAAACCAAACATGCAATATGTCTAAACATGCCTGTAATATTGTATCAATGTCAGTTTTCCTAGAATCGGTTGTTTTTGTAAGGTTTGCAAATACAAAAATTAGGTTTTACTCACAATGACAAAATCACACTCAATATGACAAAAAAATGGCTAATAATGCCTGAAATAATGAATCATTGGGAGTTTTACTGAGTTTTACATTTTGCAAACACAAAAAGTAGTTTTTTACTTGACTTTAATGTTCTTAGAACCCTGAGATAATGGGAAAAAAGCAATAAAAATGTATTTAAACCTAACTCCTAACAACACATGCAAAATGGCTAATAATGCCTAGGGAGACATGTAACGTTGTTAGTTTAAAAAAATGATCTTTTTTAAAGATATCAAAGACACAAGCTAGTTTTTTTTATTCAATATGACAGTATAACAGTCATACTAAATATGAAAGTTATATAAACATAACTCCAAAACCAAACATGTGTCATGTCTAAAAATGCCTGTAATAATGTATTTATGTGAGTTTGTAAGGTTTGCAAAAACAAAAAGTAGTTTTTTACTCAATATGAAAGTAATGTTCTTAGAATCCTGAGATAATGCGAAAAAAGCAATACAAATGTATTCAAACACAAATTTTAAACCAAATATGTAAAATGTCTAAAAATGCCTGTAATATTGAATCTGTATAAGTTTTACTAGAATCAATTGTTTTTGTAAGGTTTGCAAATACAAAAATTAGGTTTTACACATAATGACACTAAAACTGTAACACTCAATATGACAATTATTTATGTATAACTCCTAACCACACATGAAACATGTCTAATAATGCGTGAAAAAATTTATCTTTGTGAGTGTTACTAGAAACATTTTCTTTTGTAAGGTTTGCAAAGACAGGTTAGTTTTTTTTTACTCAATATGACAGTATAACTGCCACACTCAATATGACAGTTATTTAAACATAACTCTTAAACTACACATGAAAAATTATTAACAATGCCTGAAATAATGCATTCTTGTAAGTTTTACTCGAAACATATGCTTTTTTAAGGCTTGCAAACACAAAAATTATTTCTTTACTCAATATGACAGTAATGTTCTAAAATTCTGAGAAAATACGAACAAATTAATAAAAATGATTCCAACATAATTCCTAAACCAAACATGCAAAATGTCTAAAAATGTCTGTAATATTGAATCCATGTGAGTTTTACTAGATTTAAATGATTTTGTAAAGATTGCAAATACATAAATTAGGTTTTACTTACTATGTCATAACTGACAGTATATGACAGTTATTTAACCATAACTCAAACCACACATGAAAAATGGCTAATAATGCCTGAAATAATGCATCCTTGGCCGTTTTACTCGAAACACATGCTTTTTTAAATCTTGCAAACACAAAAAGTAGTTTTTTACTCAACATGACTGTAATGTTCTTAAAATCCTGAGATAATGCGAAAAAAGCAATAAAAATGTATTTAAACATTACTCCTAAACAACATATGCAAAATGGCTAATAATGCCTGGAAACATGTATCTTTGTTAGTTTTACTGGAAAAATTATCTTTTGTAAAGTTTGCAAAGACACAAGCCAGTTTTTTTTTAATTCAATATGACAGTATAACAGTCATACTAAATATGAAAGTTATATAAACATAACTCCAAAACCAAACGTGTGTCATGTCTAAAATTGCCTATAATAATGTATTTATGTGAGTTTGTAAGGTTTGAAAAACAAAAAGTAGTTTTTTCCTCAATATGAAAGTAAGGATTTTAGAATCCTGAGATAATGCGAAAAAAAGCAATAAAAATGTATTTAAACATAATTCCTAAACAAACCATGCAAAATGGCTATTAATGCCTGGAGACATGTATCTTTGTTAGTTTTACTAGAAAAATTATCTTTTGTAAAGATATCAAAGACACAAGCTAGTTTTTTTTATTCAATATGACAGTATAACAGTCCTACTAAATATGAAAGTTATCAAAACATAACTCCAAAACCAAACATGTGTTATGTCTAAAAATGCCTGTAATTATGTATTTATGTGAGTTTGTAAGGTTTGCAAAAACAAAAAGTAGTTTTTTACTCAATATGAAAGTAATGATCTAAGAATCCTGAGATAATGCGAAAAAAGCAATAAAAATGTATTTAAACATAATTCCTAAACAACCCATGCAAAATGGGTAATAATGCCTGGAGACATGTATCTTTGTTAGTTTTACTCGAAAAATGATCTTTTGTAAAGTTTGCAAAGACACAAGCTAGTTTTTTTTTTACTTAATATGACAGTACAACAGTCATACTAAATATAAAAGTTATATAAACATAACTCCAAATCCAAACATGTGTCATGTCTAAAATTGTCTGTAATAATGTATTTATGTGAGTTTGTAAGGTTTGCAAAAACAAAAAGTAGTGTTTTACTCAATATGAAAGTAATGATCTTAGAATCCTGAGATAATGCGAAAAAAGCAATACAAATGTATTCAAACACAACTTTTAAACCAAACATGTAAATTGTCTAAAAATGCCTGTAATATTGAATCTATATACGTTTTACTAGAATCAATTGTTTTTGTAAGGTTTGCAAATACAAAAATTAGGTTTTACACATAATGACATTATAACTTTAACACTCAATATGAAAGTTATTTAATTATAACTCCTAAATACACATGAAACATGTCTAATAGCGTGAAAAAAATTATCTTTGTGAGTGTTGCTAGAAACATTTTCTTTTGTAAGGTTTGCAAAGACACAAGTTAGTTTTTTTTAACTCAATATGACAGTATAACGCCACACTCAATATGACAGTTATTTAAACATAACTCCTAAACCACACCTGAAAAATGGCTAATAATGCCTGAAATAATGCATCTTTGGGAGTTTTACTGGAAACATATGCTTTTTTTAAGGCTTGCAAACACACAAATTATTTTTTTACTCAATATGACAGTAATGTTCTAAAAATCCTGAGATAATGTGAAAAAAGCAATACAAATGTATTACAACATAATTCCTAAACCAAACATGCAAAATGTCTGAAAATGCCTGTAATATTGAATCCATGTGAGTTTTATTTGAATCAGTTGTATGGTTTGCTAATACAAAAATTGGGTTTTATGACAAACACAAGTTAGTTATTTTACTCAATATAACAGTTTAGCTGTCATACTATATATGAAAGTTATATAAACATAACTCCAAAACCAAACATGCATTATGTCCAAAACTGCCTGTAATATTGTATGTATGTGAGTTTTACTAGAATCAGGGTTGCAAATACAAAAATTGGGTTTTATGACAGTATACTGTCACACTCAATATGACAGTTATTTAAACATAACTCAAACAACACATGCAAAATGGCTAATAATGCCTGGAGCATGTATCTTAGTTAGTTTTACTAGAAACATGGTATTTTGTAAGGTTTGCAAAGACACAAGTTAGTTGTTTTTTTTATTCAATATGACAGTATAACTGTCATACTAAATATGAAAGTTATATAAACATTACTCTAAAACCAAACATGCATTATGTCTAAAAATATCTGTAATATTGTATCTGTGTGAGTTTAACTAGATTTAGTTGTTTTTGTAAGGTTTGCAAATACAAAATAAGGGTTTTACTCATTATGACAGTCTACAGTCACACTCAATCTGACAGTTATTTATTTAAACATAACTCCTAAACCGCACATGCAAAATGGCTAATAATGCCTGGAGATATGTATCTTTGTGAGTTTTACTAGAAACATTATATTGTGTAAGGTTTAGTTAGTTTTTGTACTCAATCTGACAGTATAACTGTCATTCTAAATCCATCCATTTTCTTCCGCTTATCCGAGGTCGGGTTGCGGGGGCAGCAGCCTGAGCAGAAAATCCCAGACTTCCCTCTCCCCAGCCACTTCGTCCAGCTCTTCTCGGGGTATTCCGAGGCGTTCCCAGGCCAGCCGGGGACATAGTCTTTCCAATGTGTCCTAGGTCTTCCCCGTGGCCTCCTGCCACACCTCCCTAGAGGCGTTCGGGTGGCATCCTGAGCAGATGCCCGAACCACCTCATGGCTCCTCTCAATGTGGAGGAGCAGCGGCTTTACTTTGAGTTCCTCCCGGATGACAGAGCTTCTCACCCTGTCTCTAAGGGAGAGACCCACCACCCGGCAGAGGAAACGCATTTCGGCCGCTTGTCCTTTCGGTCATAACCCAAAGCTGGTAACGTAGATCGACGGTAAATTGAGAGCTTTTCCTTCTGGCTCAGCTCCTTCTTCACCACAACGGATCGATATATACTGAAGACGCTGCACCAATCCGCCTGTGGATCTCTCGATCCACTCTATCCTCACTCGTGAACAAGACTCCTAGGTACTTGAACTCCTCCACTTGGGGCAAGATCTCCTCCCCAACCTGGAGATGGCACTCGACCCTTTCCTGCGTGGACTTGGACTTGGAGGTGCTGATTCTCATCCCAGTCGCTTCACACTCAAGGACCCTGCCGAGAGTATAGACCTGGTCTACCGTTCCACGACCAGGACGAAAACCACACTGTTCGTCCTGGATCCGAGTTTCCTCCTCTCCAGTACACATGAATAGACCTTACCGGGAAGGCTGAGGAGTGTGTTTCACGATAGTTGGAACACACCCTCCGGTTCCCCTTCTTAAAGAGAGGAACCACCACCCCGGTCTGCCAATCCAGAGGTACCGCCCCCAATGTTCACGCGATGTTGCAGAGTCTTGTCAACCAAGACAGCCCCACAGTATCCAGAGCCTTAGGGAACTCATCCACCACCGGGGCCTTGCCACAGAGGAGCTTTTTAACTACCTAGGCAACCTAAGCCCCAGAAATAGGAGAGTCCACCACAGATTCCCCAGGCACTGCTTGGCCTGTCGGTATGCCCGCTGCCTCTGGAGTCCCATGAGCCAAAAGGACCCGATAGGCTCTTTTTTCAGCTTGACAGCATCCCTCACTGCTGGTGGCCACCAGCGAGTTCTAGGATTACCGCCACGACAGGCACCAAACACCTTGCGGCCACAGCTCCAATCAGCAGGCTCGACAAGAGAGGCACGGAACATGGTCCACTCAGACTCAATGTCCAGCACCTCCCTCATGACATGTTCAAAGTTCTTCCTTATGTTTGAACATTGTGTTTGTTATGGACAATCTGTGACGAGCACAAAAGTCCAATAACAAAGCACCACTTGGGTTCAGATCCGGGTGGCCATTTTTCCCAATCACAACTCTCCAGGTTTCACTGTCCTTGCCAACATGAGCATTGAAGTCCCCCAACAGAACAAGGGAATCACCCGAGGGAGCACTCTCCAGTACTCCCTCAAGGGAATCCAAAAAGAGTGGGTACTCTGAGCTGCTGTTTGGTGCGTAAACACAAACAACAGTGAGGACCCGTCACCCAACCCGAAGGCGGAGGGAAGCTACCATCTCGTCTACTGGGTTAAAGTCCAACGTGCAGGCTTTGAGCAACAACAATTGCCACCCCAGCCTCTCATTGCTTGCAACGCCAGAGTGGAAGAGAGTCCAGCCCCTCTTGAGAGAACAGGTTCCAGAGCCCTTGCTGTGCGTCGAAGTGAGTCCAACTATATCTAGCCGGAACTTCTTCACCTCGCGCACCAGCTCAGGCTCTTTCCCTCCCAGCGAGGTGACGTTCCACGTCCCTAGAGCGAGCTTATGTAGCCGATAATCGGACCGCCAAGTGCCCTGCCTTCGGCTGCCGCCCAGTTCACACTGCATCCGACCTCTATGACCTCAATGGGCCCATGAGTGGTGAGCCCATTGGAGGGTTGACCCACGTTGCCTCTTCGAGCTGAGCCCGGCAGGGCCCCATGGAGACAGGCCCGGCCACCAGTCGCTCGCCATCGTGCCCCACCTCTGCGCCTGGCTCCACAGGGGAGCCACGGTGACCTGCGCCTGGTCGAGAAAAAATCTAGGTCCTCGATTTGTACTTTTCATAAAGGTCTTTGAGCTGCTCTTTGTCTGATCCCTCACCTAGGACCTTTTCTCAGGGGATCCCGAGGCGTTCCCAGGCCAGCCGGGAGACATAGTGTTCCCAATGTGTCCTGGGTCTTCCCTGTGGCCTCCAGGATGACAGAGCTTCACCTTCACCAGGGGTGTCAAACTCAAATACAGAGTGGGCCAAAGTTTAAAACTGAACAAAGCCGCGGGCCAAGGTTGAACAAATTAACCTTTTAATAGGGACCCAAACAAGTTTTGCATTGAATATTGAACAAGCAAGGCTTATATAACTTTATAGTGACATGCAAAATCGAGTTTCAAATAATAATAATAATAATTAAAAAATATCAATTGCATATCAAATACAATTTAAATAAAAATTGAATGCCTCTTTTCTATTTGCAGCCTTCTGAGGTAAATATCAACATTAACTTTTTCCACAGGCTAATACATTTGAAAATAAAATAAGAACGAATAAAACAACCATTCAGGACTTTAAACTGCTCAGTTTGCAAAACACTGATCTAATTTGATGTGCCCAAGCCAGATACCTGGCATCTTTTTTTAGATGCTAGTTCTTTAATGTCGGGGCTCAGGCTTTGAGCTGAGGCAACTTTCATTATCGAACGAAGGTGTTCAACAGTCATATCTCGTACACCCAATTCTGACATCATTCACACCCAGTCACAAGATATGTGCAGCTTCAGCACGTATACACAAATGAATGCAACGCATACTTCATCAACAGCGATACAGGTTACACTGAGGGTGCCAGTATAAAAAACTTTAACACTGTTAGAAATATACGCCACACTGTGAACCCACACCAAACAAAAATAAAAAACACTTTTCGGGAGAACATCCGCACCGTAACATAACATAAACACAAAAGAACAAATACCCAGAATCTTTTGCAGCACTAACTCTTTCGGGACGCTACAAAATACACCCCCGCTACCACCAAATTTGGCCCACGGGCCAGAGTTTGACACCCATGACCTTCACTGTAAAAAATTACTGTAAAAATAAAAAATACAATTACAGTTATATACTCCATCCATCCATCCATTTTCTACCGCTTATTCCCTTCGGGGTCGCAGGGGGCGCTGGAGCCTATCTCAGCTACAATCAGGCGGAAGGCGGGGTACACCCTGGACAAGTCGCCACCTCATCGCAGGGCCAACACAGATAGACAGACAACATTCACACTCACATTCACACACTAGGGCCAATTTAGTGTTGCCAATCAACCTATCATGTTCTTCTTAAATGCAGTTAAGTACTGTAAATTGTGTTGCATTTTTCAAAAAACATCGACCAGCAGTAAGTTACTGTAAAACCTACAGTGTAATTCAGTATTTTTCAGACTTGTTTCTTGGGTACGCCCACAATTCGTCCAACCGAGCTTCATTTCACCTGGCCGACCCTGCTAAATCCATCCTACTGCATCGTGTGTTTTTGATAACAAGGTAAGAGTCACTTGTACCTTGATGTGTCATTTTCTGTTTGAATTACTTTATATATATATTTATAAAGTCCGAAATGACATAGCGTCACAGTCAGCATCACAGACACTATCGTTGACCACGCGCATGTACCGCCGCATGCTAGCTAGCTAAGTTTTCTTCTTTTTTGTCATAGTCATCATAAAAGATGATAACTTGCAACATATGTGCTACGACTTGCAGCAATGTATTTGCGTATGTTAGACACATGCGAAGTCATAGTTGTATGCCTAATGCATCGTTTAAGTGTGCTTTCCCTAAAAGCACAAGAGTTTTTTCCAACTTCTCAGCCTTCAAAACTCACAGCCGTCGTCATAAATATGGCAAGAGTAGGACTGATATGTATAGCGCAGAAGGTTTACCTTGTAATATTGTCTCATGTAGCGCGAAGTGCGATGATATACGGGCCTTTCTCCTGCATTTGAAAAGTCATATTACCGAAGGTAGGACAGTTACGTGCCCCTTCAGTCAATGTGAAAAAAGATTTACAGTTAAGTCTACTTTCACATCGCACGTGTCAAGGAAGCACTACGGCTACACTGAACGAAGTTTGACTTGATCAACAGCAAATCCAAGCAGCTCTTGTGTTTTTAACACTGATGATGACTATTGTGATATGCAACTTGAGAATTCAGGATATTCCTGTTATAAAGACATGGAGGTCTACTTGCATTAAAAAAATGTTCACAGCACTGAAAAAAGGTTGAGAACCACGGCCTTAGGACAGTGGTTCTCAACCTTTTTTCTGTGATGTACCCCTGTGAACATTTTTTAAATTCAAGTACCCCCTAATCAGAGCAAAGCATTTTTGGTTGAAAAAAAGAGATAAAGAAGTAAAATACAGCACTATGTCATCAGTTTCTGATTTATTAAATTGTATAACAGTGCAAAATATTGCTCATTTGTTGTGGTCTTTCTTGAAATATTTGGAAAAAAAGATATAAAAATAACTAAAAACTTGTTGAAAAATAACCAAGTGATTCAATTATAAATAAAGATTTTTACACATAGAAGTAATCAACTTAAGTTGGGGATTGTAATAGAGATCCATCTGGATTCATGAACTTCATTCTCAACATTTCTTCACAAAAAAAAAAATCTTTAACATCAATATTTATGGAACATGTCCACTACGCTTTAACCAAGCCTCCATTGTTTTCTACATGGATAGTTGATTGACAGTTGGTGCCGTGTGGCACCGCCAGGTAGGGTCAAACCATCATGGCATGGGGGAAACTCTGGCTTTATGGTAATGAATGGAATAGCCTACTTGATTAGTTGTTCAGTTTATGAACTTACATTCATATTTTGTCGAAGTATTATTCAATAAATATATTTATAAAGGATTTTTGAATTGTTGCTATTTTTAGAATATTTAAAAAAAATCTCACGTACCCCTTGGCATACCTTCAAGTACCCCCAGGAGTACGCGTACCCCCATTTGAGAACCACTGCCTTAGGAGACTAGATGTAAACAGAGGAAAGAGAGAGCGAGTGAGGTGGCCATTCCAAATACTTTTAAAATGCTACCCATATTGGATACTGTTTAGGAACATAAACTGCATTTCTTGACTGTACCAGTTGCTGGTGACAAAGTCACAATAAAACGTTGGATGATCAGCATGGAAGGTGATGTCATCTGCAAAGGCGTCCAACCTAGCTTAATCTCAGGGCTTGCTGCCCTTCTTGCCACCTACTATGTGTTCAACTTGGAATACCAAGAGGAAGGTCCTCGGACATTGGAATTTGTTCAAAGGTAAATCCTCTTGATACTGTTAAAATACTGTTAGGATATTTTATTTTATATTTCTCACCTCTGTTCAGGAATTTCACGTGTCATTTCCCCAATTTGGTGCCTTAAACCAATGACTCTTCTGTTCCTTTGTGGACCTTCTTATTAGGGACCGACGCACCAGTTTGACTCTAGGATACAGAGAAGGTAGGTAATGTGCAGGTAAAGATATGTTGACTGGGTCAAAGAAGGAAGCACCTGTTTGACCCCAGGATGCAGAAAAAGTAGGTAATTTGCAGGTAAAGATATGTTGACTGGATGATGGCAGGAAGCACCAGCTTGACCCGAGAATGCAGAGCAAGTAGGTAATGTGCGGGTGAAGATATGTTGAATGGGTAAAATGGGTGAAAGAAGGAAGCGCAGGTGTGGTCGAGGCCATGCAGACAAGGTAGGTATGTGCAGGTGAAGATATGTTGTATGGTGAAAGAAAGAAGCACCAGTGTGACCCAAGGATGCAGGGAAGGTAGGTAATGTGCAGGTAAAGATATGTTGAATGGGTGAAGGCAGGAAACACCAGCTAGACGCCAGGATACAGAGAAGGTAGGTAATGTGCAGGTAAAGATATGTTGAATGAGTAAAGGTAGAAAGCACCAGCGTGACCACACTAACAGTGTAATGCCGCTAAACAGATGACAGTATTATGCTGTGAAGCGTATATTTGATACAGCACAGTACTGTGATACTTTTTACAGTAATAAACTGTAGTGATAAATCACAGTATGTGTGCTGTAGAAAAACAGTTTTATACTGGAACCATTAGCTGCCAGTAGGGTTACTGTAATTAAACGGTGAAAATTCTTACAGTAAGGGAGAGACCCGCCACCCAGCGGAGAAAACTCATTTCGGCCGCTTGTACCCGTGATCTTGTCCTTTCGGTCATAACCCAAAGCTCATGACCATAGGTGAGGATGGGAACGTAGATTGACCGGTAAATTGAGAGCTTTTCCTTCTGGCGCAGCTCCTTCTTACCACAACGAATCGATATAGCGTCCTCATTACTGAAGACGCCGCACCGATCAGCCTCTGCATCTCACGATCCACTCTTCCCTCACTCATGAACAAGACTCCAGGTACTTGAACTCATCCACTTGGGGCAAGATCTCCTGCCCAACCTCGAGATGGCACTCCACCCTTTCCCGGGCGAGAACCTCGGACTTGGAGGTGCTGATTCTCATCCCAGTCGCTTCACACTCGGCTGCGAACCAATCCAATGAGAGCTGAAGATCCTGGCCAGTTAAAGCCAAAAGGACCACATCATCTGCAAAAAGGAGAGACCTAATCCTGCGGCCACCAAACCGGATCCCCTCAACGCCATGACTGCGTCTAGAAATTCTGTCCATAAAATGTATGAACACATTTGTTGACAACACGAGGGTTGGACTCCGGTCCAACCCTCACTGGAAAGGGGTCCGACTTACTGCTGGCAATGCGGACCAAGCTCTGACACTGATCATACAGGGAGCGACCCGCCACAATCAGACATGCCGATACCCCATACTCTCTGAGCACTCCCCACAGAAATTCCCGGGGTGGCCACGGTCGAATGTCTTCTCCAAGTCCACAAAGCACATGTAGACTGGTTGGACAAACTCCCATGCACACTCAAGGACCCTGCCGAGAGTATAGAGCTGGTCTACCGTTCCACGACCAGGACGAAAACCACACTGTTCGTCCTGGATCCGAGGTTCCTCCTCTCCAGTACACATGAATAGACCTTACCGGGAAGGCTGAGGAGTGTGATCTACGATAGTTGGAACACACCCTCCGGTTCCCCTTTTTAAAGAGAGGAACCACCACCCCGGTCTGCCAATCCAGAGGTACCGCCCCTGATGTCCATGCGATGTTGCAGAGTCTTGTCAACTAAAACAGCCCCACAGCATCCAGAGCCTTAAAGAACTCCGGATGGAGCTCATCCACCCCCGGGGCCTTGCCACCGAGGAGCTTTTTAACTACCTTGGCAAACTCAGCCCCAGAAATAGGAGAGCCCACCACAGATTCCCCAGGCACTGCTTGGCCTGTCGGTATGCCCGCTGCCTCTGGAGTCCCATGAGCCAAAAGGACCAGATAAGCTCTTTCTTCAGCTTGACGGCATCCCGCACTGCTGGTGGCCACCAGCGGGTTCTAGGATTACCGCCACGACAGGCACCAAACACCTTGCGGCCACAGCTCCAATCAGCTGGCTTGAAAAGAGAGGCACGGAACATGATCCATTCAGACTCAATGTCCAGCACCTCCTTTGTGACATGTTCAAAGTTCCTCCGGAGGTGGAAAAAGAAACTCTCTCTGACAGGAGACTCTGCTAGGCATTCCCAAAAGACTCTCACAATGCTTTTGGGCCTGCCAGGTCCGTCCGGGATCTTACCCCACCATCAGAGCCAGCTCACCAGGTGGTGATCGGTAGAAAGCTCGTCCCTCTCTTCACCCGAGTGTCCAAAACATGAGGCCGCAAATCCCATGACACAACTACAAAGTCAATAATGGAACTGCGGCCGAGGGTGTCCTGGTGCCAAGTGCACATATGGACACCCTTATGTTTGAACATTGTGTTTGTTATGGACAATCCGTGACGAGAACAAAAGTCCAATAACAAAGCACCACTTGGGTTCAGATCCGGGTGGCCATTTTTCCCAATCACGACTCTCCAGGTTTCAAAGTCGTTGCCAACATGAGCGTTGAAGACCCCCAGCAGAACAAGGGAATCACCCGAGGGAGCACTCTCAAGGGAATCCAAAAACAGTGGGTACTCTGAGCTGCTGTTTGGTGCGTAAACACCAACAACAGTCAGGACCCGTCACCCAACCCGAAAGCGGAGGGAAGCTACCATCTCGTCTTCTGGGTTAAGTCCAACGTGCAGGCTTTGAGCCGGGGGGCAACAAGAATTGCCAACCCAGCCTCTCATTACTTGCAACGCCAGAGTGGAAGAGAGTCCAACCCCTCTTGAGAGAACAGGTTCCAGAGCCCTTGCTGTGCGTCAAAGTGAGTCCAGCTTTATCTAGCCGGGAACTTCTCCACCTCGCGAGGTGACGTTCCACGTCCCAAGAGCGAGCTTATGTAGCCGATAATCGGACCGCCAAGTGCCCTGCCTTCGGCTTCCGCCCAGCTAACACTGCACCCGACCTCTATGACCCAGCCCATGAGTGGTGAGCCTATTGCAGGGGGGACCCACGTTGCCTCTTCGAGCTGGGCCCCATGGGCACCAGTCGCTCGCCATCGTGCCCCACCTCTGGGCCTGGCTCCACAGGGGAGCCACGGTGACCCGCGTCCGGGCGAGAAAATATCTAGGTCCTCGATTTGTACTTTTCATAAAGGTCTTTGAGCTGCTCTTTGTCTGATTCCTCACCTAGGACCTGTTTGTCTTGGGGGACCCTACCAGGGGGCATAGAAGCCCCCGGACAACATAGCTCCTAGGATCAGTGGGACACGCAAACCACAAAGGCGGCGGCTCAGAAAGCAGGTTATATAAACATAACTCCAAAACCAAACATGCAAGATGTCTAAACATGCCTGTAATATTGTATCAATGTGAGGTTTACTAGAATCGGTTGTTTTTTTAAGGCTTGCAAACACAAAAAGTTTTTTTACTCAATATGACAGTAAGTTCTTAAAATGCTGAGATAATGTGAAAAAAAGCAATACAAATGTATTCCAATATGATTCCTAAACCAAACATGCAAAATGTCTAAAAATGCCTGTAATATTGAATCCATGTGAGTTTTACTAGAATCATTTGTTTTTGTAAGGTTTGCAAATACAAAAATTGAGTTTTATGACAGACACAAGTTAGTTTTTTTACTCATTATAACAGTATAGATGTCATACTATATATTAAAATTATATGAACATAACTCCAAAACCAAACGTGCATTATGTCCAAAATTGCCTGTAATATTGTATAGATGTGAGTTTTACTAGAATCAGGTTTGCAAATACAAAAATTGGGTTTTATGACAGTATACTGTCACACTCAATATGACAGTATAACTGTCATACTAAATCCATGCATTTTCTTCCGCTTATCCGAGGTCGGGTTGCGGGGGCAGCAGCCTAAGCAGAGAGCCCAGACTTCCCTCTCCCCAGCCACTTCGTCCAGCTCTTCTCGGGGGATCCCGAGGTGTTCCCAGGCCATAGTCTTTCCAATGTATCCTAGGTCTTCCCCATGGCCTCCTGCCGTTCGGACCTAGGGAGGCGTTCGGGTGGCATCCTGAGCAGATGCCCGAACCACCTCATCTGGCTCCTCTCAATGTGGAGGAGCAGCGGCTTTACACTGAGTTCCTCCCAGATGACAGAGCTTCTCACCCTATCTCTAAGGGAGAGACCCACCACCCGGCGGAGAAAACTCATTTCGGCCGCTTGTACCCGTGACCTTGTCCTTTCGGTCATAACCCAAAGCTCATGACCATAGGTGAGGATGGGAACGTTGATCGACCGGTAAATTGAAAGCTTTTCCTTCTGGCTCAGCTCCTTCTTCACCACAACGGATCGATATAGCGTCCTCATTACTGAAGACGCCGCACCGATCCGCCTGTAGATCTCACAATCCACTCTATCCTCACTCGTGAACAAGACTCCTAGGTACTTGAACTCCTTCACTTGGGGCAAGATCTCTTTCCCAACCTGGAGATGGCACTCCACCCTTTCCCGGGCGAGAACCATGGACTCGGACTTGGAGGTGCTGATTCTCATCCCAGTCGCTTCACTGCGAACCGATCCAATGAAAGCTGAAGATCTTGGCCAGTTGAAGCCATCAGGACCACATTATCTGCAAAAAGCAGAGACCTAATCCTGCAGCCACCAAACCAGGCGCAGTCATGGCGTTGAGGGGATCCTCAAAGCCATGACTGCGCCTAGATATTCTGTCCATTAAAGTTATGAACAGAATCGGTGACAAAGGGCAGCCTTGGCGGAGTCCAACCCTCACTGGAAAGGGGTCCGACATACTGCCGGCAATGCGGACCAAGCTCTGACACTGATCATACAGGGAGACACCCGCCACAACCAGACATGCCGATACTCCATACTCTCTGAGCACTCCCCACAGGATTTACCGGGGGCCAAGGTCGAATGTCTTCTCCAAGTCCACAAAACTTATGTAGACTGGTTGGGCAAACTCCCATGCACATTTAAGGACCCTGCCGAGAGTATAGAGCTGGTCTACCGTTCCACGACCAGGACGAAAACCACACTGTTCGTCCTGGATCCGAGGTTCCTCCTCTCCATTACACATGAATAGACCTTACCGGGAAGGCTGAGGAGTGTGATCTACGATAGTTGGAACACACCCTCCGGTTCCCCTTCTTAAAGAGAGGAACCACCACCCCGGTCTGCCAATCCAGAGGTACCGCCCCCGATGTAGACGCAATGTTGCAGAGTCTTGTCAACCAAGACTGCCCCACAGCATCCAGAGCCTTAAGGAACTCCGGATGGAGCTCATCCACCCCCGGGGCCTTGCCACCGAGGAGCTTTTTAACTACCTTGGCAAACTCAGCCCCAGAAATAGGAGAGCCCACCACAGACTTCCCAGGCACTGTTTCCTCATAGGAAGACGTGTTGGTGGGACTGAGGAGGTCTCGCTTGGCCTGTCGGTATGCCCACTGCCTCTGGAGTCCCATGAGCCAAAAGGACCCGGTGGCTCTTTCTTCAGCTTGACAGCATCCCTCACTGCTGGTGGATTACCGCCACGACAGGCACCAAACACCTTGCGGCCACAGCTTCAATCAGCTGGCTCAACAAGAGAGGAACGGAACATGGTCCACTCAGACTCAATGTCCAGCACCTCCCTCGTGACATGTTCAAAGTTCTTCCGGACATGTTCAAAGTTCTTCAGGAGACTCTGCTAGGTGTTCCCAGCAGACCCTTACAATGCGTTTGGGCCTGCCAGGTCTGACCGGCATCCTCCCCTACCAGCCAGCTCACCACCAGGTGGTGGTTGGTGGAAAGCTCTGCCCCTCTCTTCACCGAGTGTCCAAAACATGAGGCCGCAAATCCCATGACACAACTACAAAGTCAATCATGCGGCCGAGGGTGTCCTTGTGCCAAGTGCACATATGGACACCCTTATGTTTGAACATTGTGTTTGTTATGGACAATCCGTGACAAGCACAAAAGTCCAATAACAAAGCACCACTTGGGTTCAGATCCGGGTGGCCATTTTTCCCAATCACGACTCTCCAGGTTTCACTGTCATTGCCAACATAGCGTTGAAGTCCACCAGCAGAACAAGGGAATCACCCGAGGGAGCACTCTCCAGTCCTCCCTCAAGGGAATCCAAAAAGAGTTGGTACTCTGCGCTGCTGTTTGGTGTGTAAACACAAACAACAGTCAGGACCCGTCACCCAACCCGAAGGCTGAAGGAAGCTACCATCTCGTCTATTGGGTTTAAAGTCCAACGTGCAGGCTTTGAGCCGGGGGGAAACAAGAATTGCCACCCCAGCCTCTCATTAGTTGCAACGCCAGTGTGGAATCTCTTCCACTCTGGCGTTGCAAGTAATGAAAGTTCAGCTCAGTCCAGCCCCTCTGAGAGAACAGGTTCCAGAGCCCTTGCTGTGAGTCCAACTATATCTAGCCGGGAACGTCTCCACCTCAAGCACCAGCTCAGGCTCCTTCCCTCCCAGCGAGGTGACGTTCCATGTCCCAAGAGCGAGCTTTTGTAGCCGATAAGGGCACTTGGTGGTCACCAAGTGCCCTGCCTTCGGCTGCCGCCCAGCTCACACTGCACCCTCTATGACCCAGCCCATGAGTGGTGAGCCCTGGAGGGGGGATCCACGTTGCCTCTTCGAGCTGAGCACGGCTGGGCCCCATGGGGACAGGCCCGTCAATCGCCATCGTGCCACACCTCTGGGCCTGGCTCCACAGGGGAGCCACGGTGACCTGCGTCCGGGCGAGAAAAAATCTAGGTCCTCAATTGTACTTTTAATAAAGGTCTTTGAGCTTCTCTTTGTCTGATCCCTCACCTAGGACCTGTTTGTCTTGGGAGACCATAGAAGCCCCCGGACAACATAGTTCCTGGATCAGTGGGACACGCAAACCACAAAGGTGGCGGCTCAAAAAGCAGGTTATATAAATATAACTCCAAAACCAAACATGCAATATGTCTAAACATGCCTGTAATATTGTATCAATGTGAGTTTTCCTAGAATCGGTTGTTTTTGTAAGGTTTGCAAATACAAAAATTTGGTTTTACTCACAATGACAAAATCACACTCAATATGACAGTTATTTAAACATAACTCATAAACCACACAAAAAAATGGCTAATAATGCCTGAAATAATGAATCATTGGGAGTTTTACTGAGTTTTACATTTTGCAAACACAAAAAGTAGTTTTTTACTTGACTGTAATGTTCTTAGAACCCTGAGATAATGGGAAAAAAGCAATAAAAATGTATTTAAACCTAACTCCTAAACAACACATGCAAAATGGCTAATATGTTAGTTAGTTTAAAACAATGATCTTTTGTAAAGATATCAAAGACACAAGCTAGTTTTTTTTATTCAATATGACAGTTTAACAGTCATACTAAATATGAAAGTTATATAAACATAACTCCAAAACCAAACATGTGTCATGTCTAAAAATGCCTGTAATAATGTATTTATGTGAGTTTGTAAGGTTTGCAAAAACAAAAAGTAGTTTTTTACTCATATGAAAATAATGATCTTACAATCCTGAGATAATGCGAAAAAAGCAATAAAAATGTATTTAAACATAGTTCCTAAACAACCCATGCAAAATGGGTAATAATGCCTGGAGACATGTATCTTTGTTAGTTTTACTAGAAAAATGATCTTTTGTAAAGTTTGCAAAGACACAAGCTAGTTTTTTTTTTATTCAATATGACAGAATTACAGTCATACTAAATATAAAAGTTATATAAACATAACTCCAAAATCAAACATGTCTAAAAATGTCTGTAATAATGTATTTATGTGAGTTTGTAAGGTTTGCAAAAACAACAAGTAGTTTTTTACTCAATATGAAAATAATGATCTTAGAATCCTGAGATAATGCGAAAAAAGCAATAAAAATGTATTTAAACATAACTCCTAAACAACCCAGGCAAAATGGGTAATAATGCCTAGAGACATGTATCTTTGTTAGTTTTACTAGGAAATGTATATTTTGTAAAGTTTGCAAAGACACAAGCTAGTTGTTTTTATTCAATAAGACAGTATAACAGTCATACTAAATATGAAAGTTATATAAACATAACTCCAGAACCAAACGTGTGTCATGTCTAAAATTGCCTATAATAATGTATTTATGTGAGTTTGTAAAGTTTGCAAAAACAAAAAGTAGTTTTTTCCTCAATATGAAAGTAAGGATTTTAGAATCCTGAGATAATGCGAAAAAAGCAATAAAAATGTATTTAAACATAATTCCTAAACAACCCATGCAAAATGGCTAATAATGCCTGGAGACATGTATCTTTGTTAGTTTTACTAGAAAAATTATCTTTTGTAAAGTTTGCAAAGACACAAGCTAGTTTTTTTTTATTCAATATGACAGAATAACAGTCATACTAAATATAAAAGTTATATAAACATAACACCAAAATCGAACATGTGTCATGTCTAAAAATGTCTGTAATAATGTATTTATGTGAGTTTGTAAGGTTTGCAAAAACAAAAAGTAGTTTTTTACTCAATATGAAAGTAATGATCTTAGAATCCTGAGATAATGCGAAAAAAGCAATAAAAATGTATTTAAACATAACTACTAAACAACCCAGGCAAAATGGGTAATAATGCCTAGAGACATGTATCTTTGTTAGTTTTACTAGGAAATGTATATTTTGTAAAGTTTGCAAAGACACAAGCTAGTTGTTTTTATTCAATAAGACAGTATAACAGTCATACTAAATATGAAAGTTATATAAACATAACTCCAGAACCAAACGTGTGTCATGTCTAAAATTGCCTATAATAATGTATTTATGTGAGTTTGTAAAGTTTGCAAAAACAAAAAGTAGTTTTTTCCTCAATATGAAAGTAAGGATTTTAGAATCCTGAGATAATGCAAAAAAAGCAATAAAAATGTATTTAAACATAATTTCTAAACAACTCAT
Source organism: Entelurus aequoreus (assembly GCF_033978785.1). NCBI lineage: Eukaryota > Metazoa > Chordata > Actinopteri > Syngnathiformes > Syngnathidae > Entelurus > Entelurus aequoreus. The sequence goes on along the minus strand of NC_084756.1, from coordinate 362,211 downwards.
GCAAAATGGCTAATAATGCCTGGTGACATGTATCTTTGTTAGTTTTACTAGAAAAATGATCTTTTGTAAAGTTTGCAAAGACACAAGCTAGTTGTTTTTATTCAATAAGACAGTATAACAGTCATACTAAATATAAAAGTTATATAAACATAACTCCAAAACCAAACATGTGTCATGTCTAAAAATGTCTGTAATAATGTATTTATGTGAGTTTGTAAGGTTTGCAAAAACAAAAAGTAGTTTTTTACTCAATATGAAAGTAATGATCTTAATAATCCTGAGATAATGCGAAAAAAGCAATAAAAATGTATTTAAACATAATTCCTAAACAACCCAGGCAAAATGGGTAATAATGCCTGGAGACATGTATCTTTGTTAGTTTTACTAGGAAATGTATATTTTGTAAAGTTTGCAAAGACACAAGCTAGTTGTTTTTATTCAATAAGACAGTATAACAGTCATACTAAATATTAAAGTTATATAAACATAACTCCAGAACCAAACGTGTGTCATGTCTAAAATTGCCTATAATAATGTATTTATGTGAGTTTGTAAGGTTTGCAAAAACAAAAAGTAGTTTTTTCCTCAATATGAAAGTAAGGATTTTAGAATCCTGAGATAATGCGAAAAAAGCAATAAAAATGTATTAAAACATAATTCCTAAACAACCCATGCAAAATGGGTAATAATGCCTGGAGACATGTATCTTTGTTAGTTTTACTAGAAAAATGATCTTTTGTAAAGTTTGCAATGACACAAGCTAGTTTTTTTTTATTCAATATGACAGAATAACAGTCATACTAAATATAAAAGTTATATAAACATAACTCCAAAATCAAACATGTGTCATGTCTAAAAATGTCTGTAATAATGTATTTATGTGAGTTTGTAAGGTTTGCAAAAACAAAAAGTAGTTTTTTACTCAATATGAAAGTAATGATCTTAGAATCCTGAGATAATGCGAAAAAAGCAATAAAAATGTATTTAAACATAACTCCTAAACAACCCAGGCAAAATGGGTAATAATGCCTGGAGACATGTATCTTTGTTAGTTTTACTAGGAAATGTATATTTTCTAAAGTTTGCAAAGACACAAGCTAGTTGTTTTTATTCAATAAGACAGTATAACAGTCATACTAAATATGAAAGTTATATAAACATAACTCCAGAACCAAACGTGTGTCATGTCTAAAATTGCCTATAATAATGTATTTATGTGAGTTTGTAAGGTTTGCAAAAACAAAAAGTAGTTTTTTCCTCAATATGAAAGTAAGGATTTTAGAATCCTGAGATAATGCGAAAAAAGCAATAAAAATGTATTAAAACATAATTCCTAAACAACCCATGCAAAATGGGTAATAATGCCTGGAGACATGTATCTTTGTTAGTTTTACTAGAAAAATGATCTTTTGTAAAGATATCAAAGACACAAGCTAGTTTTTTTTTATTCAATATGACAGTATAACAGTCCTACTAAATATGAAAGTTATCAAAACATAACTCCAAAACCAAACGTGTGTCATGTCTAAAAATGTCTGTAATAATGTATTTATGTGAGTTTGTAAGGTTTGCAAAAACAAAAAGTAGTTTTTTACTCATGTGAAAGTAATGATCTTAGAATCCTGAGATAATGCGAAAAAAGCAATAAAAATGTATTTAAACATAATTCCTAAACAACCCATGCAAAATGGGTAATAATGCCTGGAGACATGTATCTTTGTTAGTTTTACTAGAAAAATGATCTTTTGTAAAGTTTGCAAAGACACAAGCTAGTTTTTTTTTATTCAATATGACAGAATAGCAGTCATACTAAATATAAAAGTTATATAAACATAACTCCAAAACCAAACATGTGTCATGTCTAAAAATGCCTGTAATAATGTATTTATGTGAGTTTGTAAGGTTTGCAAAAACAAAAAGTAGTTTTTTACTCAATATGAAAGTAATGTTCTTGGAATCCTGAGATAATGCGAAAAAAGCAATACAAATGTATTCAAACACAAATTTTAAACCAAACATGTAAAATGTCTAAAAATGCCTGTAATATTGAATCTATATAAGTTTTACTAGAATCAATTGTTTTTGTAAGGTTTGCAAATACAAAAATTAGGTTTTACACATAATGACACTAAAACTGTAACACTCAATATGACAATTATTTATGTATAACTCCTAACCACACATGAAACATGTCTAATAATGCGTGAAAAAATTTATCTTTGTGAGTGTTACTAGAAACATTTTCTTTTGTAAGGTTTGCAAAGAGAGGTTAGTTTTTTTTACTCAATATGACAGTATAACGCCACACTCAATATGACAGTTATTTAAACATAACTCCTAAACCACACCTGAAAAATGGCTAATAATGCCTGAAATAATGCATCTTTGGGAGTTTTACTGGAAACATATGCTTTTTTTAAGGCTTGCAAACACAAAAATATTTTTTTACTCAATATGACAGTAATGTTCTAAAAATCCTGAGATAATGTGAAAAAAGCAATACAAATGTATTACAACATAATTCCTAAACCAAACATGCAAAATGTCTGAAAATGCCTGTAATATTGAATCCATGTGAGTTTTATTTGAATCAGTTGTATGGTTTGCTAATACAAAAATTGGGTTTTATGACAAACACAATTTAGTTATTTTACTCAATATAACAGTTTAGCTGTCATACTATATATGAAAGTTATATAAACATAACTCCAAAACCAAACATGCATTATGTCCAAAACTGCCTGTAATATTGTATATATGTGAGTTTTACTAGAATCAGGGTTGCAAATACAAAAATTGGGTTTTATGACAGTATACTGTCACACTCAATATGACAGTTATTTAAACATAACTCAAACAACACATGCAAAATGGCTAATAATGCCTGGAGCATGTATCTTAGTTAGTTTTACTAGAAACATGGTATTTTGTAAGGTTTGCAAAGACACAAGTTAGTTGTTTTTTTTATTCAATATGACAGTATAACTGTCATACTAAATATGAAAGTTATATAAACATTACTCTAAAACCAAACATGCATTATGTCTAAAAATATCTGTAATAGTGTATCTGTGTGAGTTTAACTAGATTTAGTTGTTTTTGTAAGGTTTGCAAATACAAAATAAGGGTTTTACTCACTATGACAGTTTACAGTCACACTCAATCTGACAGTTATTTATTTAAACATAACTCCTAAACCGCACATGCAAAATGGCTAATAATGCCTGGAGATATGTATCTTTGTGAGTTTTACTAGAAACATTATATTGTGTAAGTTTTAGTTAGTTTTTGTACTCAATCTGACATAATAACTGTCATTCTAAATCCATCCATTTTCTTCCGCTTATCCGAGGTCGGGTTGCGGGGGCAGCAGCCTGAGCAGAAAATCCCAGACTTCCCTCTCCCCAGCCACTTCGTCCAGCTCTTCTCGGGGTATTCCGAGGCGTTCCCAGGCCAGCCGGGGACATAGTCTTTCCAATGTGTCCTAGGTCTTCCCCGTGGCCTCCTGCCACACCTCCCTAGAGGCGTTCGGGTGGCATCCTGAGCAGATGCCCGAACCACCTCATGGCTCCTCTCAATGTGGAGGAGCAGCGGCTTTACTTTGAGTTCCTCCCGGATGACAGAGCTTCTCACCCTGTCTCTAAGGGAGAGACCCACCACCCGGCAGAGGAAACGCATTTCGGCCGCTTGTCCTTTCGGTCATAACCCAAAGCTGGTAACGTAGATCGACGGTAAATTGAGAGATTTTCCTTCTGGCTCAGCTCCTTCTTCACCACAACGGATCGATATAGCGTCCTCAATACTGAAGACGCCGCACCAATCCGCCTGTGGATCTCTCGATCCACTCTATCCTCACTCGTGAACAAGACTCCTAGGTACTTGAACTCCTCCACTTGGGGCAAGATCTCCTCCCCAACCTGGAGATGGCACTCGACCCTTTCCTGCGTGGACTTGGACTTGGAGGTGCTGATTCTCATCCCAGTCGCTTCACACTCAAGGACCCTGCCGAGAGTATAGACCTGGTCTACCGTTCCACGACCAGGACGAAAACCACACTGTTCGTCCTGGATCCGAGTTTCCTCCTCTCCAGTACACATGAATAGACCTTACCGGGAAGGCTGAGGAGTGTGTTTCACGATAGTTGGAACACACCCTCCGGTTCCCCTTCTTAAAGAGAGGAACCACCACCCCGGTGTGCCAATCCAGAGGTACCGCCCCCAATGTTCACGCGATGTTGCAGAGTCTTGTCAACCAAGACAGCCCCACAGTATCCAGAGCCTTAAGGAACTCATCCACCACCGGGGCCTTGCCACAGAGGAGCTTTTTAACTACCTAGGCAACCTAAGCCCCAGAAATAGGAGAGTCCACCACAGATTCCCCAGGCACTGCTTGGCCTGTCGGTATTGCCTCTAGAGTCCCATGAGCCAAAAGGACCCGATAGGCTCTTTCTTCAGCTTGACGGCATCCCTCACTGCTGGTGGCCACCAGCGAATTCTAGGATTACCGCCACGACAGGCACCAAACACCTTGCGGCCACAGCTCCAATCAGCAGGCTCGACAAGAGAGGCACGGAACATGGTCCACTCAGACTCAATGTCCAGCACCTCCCTCGTGACATGTTCAAAGTTCTTCCGTATGTTTGAACATTGTGTTTGTTATGGACAATCCGTGACGAGCACAAAAGTCCAATAACAAAGCACCACTTGGGTTCAGATCCGGGTGGCCATTTTTCCCAATCACGACTCTCCAGGTTTCACTGTCCTTGCCAACATGAGCATTGAAGTCCCCCAACAGAACAAGGGAATCACCCGAGGGAGCACTCTCCAGTACTCCCTCAAGGGAATCCAAAAAGAGTGGGTACTCTGAGCTGCTGTTTGGTGCGTAAACACAAACAACAGTCAGGACCCGTCACCCAACCCGAAGGCGGAGGGAAGCTACTGGGTTAAAGTCCAACGTGCAGGCTTTGAGCAACAACAATTGCCACCCCAGCCTCTCATTGCTTGCAACGCCAGAGTGGAAGAGAGTCCAGCCCCTCTTGAGAGAACAGGTTCCAGAGCCCTTGCTGGGCGTCGAAGTGAGTCCAACTATATCTAGCCGGAACTAGATATAGTTCAGGCTCTTTCCCTCCCAGCGAGGTGACGTTCCACGTCCCAAGAGCGAGCTTATGTAGCCGATAATCGGACCGCCAAGTGCCCTTCGGCTGCCGCCCAGTTCACACTGCATCTGACCTCTATGACCTCAATGGGCCCATGAGTGGTGAGCCCATTGGAGGGTTGACCCACGTTGCCTCTTCGAGCTGAGCCCGGCAGGGCCCCATGGAGACAGGCCCGGCAACCAGTCGCTCGCCATCGTGCCCCACCTCTGCGCCTGGCTCCACAGGGGCGCCACGGTGACCTGCGCCTGGGCGAGAAAAAATCTAGGTCCTCGATTTGTACTTTTCATAAAGGTCTTTGAGCTGCTCTTTGTCTGATCCCTCACCTACGACCTTTTCTCAGGGGATCCCGAGGCGTTCCCAGGCCAGCCGGGAGACATAGTGTTCCCAGTGTGTCCTCGGTCTTCCCCGTGGCCTCCAGGATGACAGAGCTTCACCTTCACCAGGGGTGTCAAACTCAAATACAGAGTGGGCCAAAGTTTAAAACTGAACAAAGCCGCGGGCCAAGGTTGAACAAATTAACCTTTTAATAGGGACCCAAACAAGTTTTGCATTGAATATTGAACAAGCAAGGCTTATAAACTTTATAGTGACATGCAAAATGGAGTTTCAAATAATAATAATAATAATAATTAAAAAATATCAATTGCATATCAAATACAATTTAAATAAAAATTGAATGCCTCTTTTCTATTTGCAGCCTTCTGAGGTAAATATCAACATTAACTTTTTCCACAGGCTAATACATTTGAAAATAAAATAACAATGAATAAAACAACCATTCAGGACTTTAAACTGCTCAGTTTGCAAAACACTGATCTAATTTGATGTGCCCAAGCCAGATACCTGGCATCTTTTTTCAGATGCTAGTTCTTTAATGTCGGGGCTCAGGCTTTGAGCTGAGGCAACTTTCATTATCGAACAAGGTGTTCAACAGTCATATCTCGTACACCCAATTCTAACATCATTCAGACCCAGTCACAAGATATGTGCAGCTTCAGCACGCATACACAACTGAATGCAACGCATACTTCATCAACAGCGATACAGGTTACACTGAGGGTGCCAGTATAAAAAACTTTAACACTGTTAGAAGTATACGCCACACTGTGAACCCACACCAAACAAAAATAAAAAACACTTTTCGGGAGAACATCCGCACCGTAACACAACATAAACACAAAAGAACAAATACCCAGAATCTTTTGCAGCACTAACTCTTTCGGGACGCTACAAAATACACCCCCGCTACCACCAAACCTCCCCCCCCCCCCACACACACACACACCTTGTAGCGTCCTGGAAGATTTAGTGCTACAAAGGGTTCTGGGTATTTGTTGTGTTGTGTTTATGTTGTGTTACGGTGCGGATGTTCTCCCGAAATGTGTTTGTCATTCTTGTTTGGTGTGGATTCACAGTGTGGCGTATATTTGTAAAAGTGTTAAAGTTTTTTATTTGGCTACCGTCAGTGTAACCTGTATCGCTGTTGATGAAGTATGCGTTGCATTCAATTGTGTGTGGGTGCAGAAGCTGCACTGACATGAAACTGGGCCGGCACTCGTTTGACTAGCTGAAAAAAAAAAAAAAAAAATTCGGGAGGGTTGGCAAGTATTAGAAGTAGCGGTGAATGCGGTGTTACCGTGGCACTGCCGCAATGTATAATCGACGGTCCAGCTTTAGTGTTAATTTGATATTGCCTCAAGGGCCAAGTCAAATTACACGTTGGGCCAAATTTGGCCCACGGGCCAGAGTTTGACACCCATGACCTTCACTGTAAAAAATTACTGTAAAAATAAAAAATACAATTACAGTTATATACTCCATCCATCCATCCATTTTCTACCGCTTATTGCCTTCGGGGTCGCGGGGGGCGCTGGAGCCTATCTCAGCTACAATCAGGACAAGTCGCCACCTCATCGCAGGGCCAACACAGATAGACAGACAACATTCACACTCACATTCACACACTAGGGCCAATTTAGTGTTGCCAATCAACCTATCATGTTCTTCTTAAATGCAGTTAAGTACTGTAAATTTTGTTGCATTTTTCAAAAAATATCGACCAGCAGTAAGTTACTGTAAAACCTACAGTGTAATTCAGTATTTTTCAGACTTGTTTCTTGGGTCCGCCCACAATTCGTCCAACCGAGCTTCATTTCACCTGGCCGACCCTGCTAAATCCATCCTACTGCATCGTGTGTTTTTGATAACAAGGTAAGAGTCACTTGTACCTTGATGTGTCATTTTCTGTTTGAATTACTTTATATATATATTTATAAAGTCCGAAATGTCAGCATCACAGACACTATCGTTGACCACGCGCATGTACCGCCGCATGCTAGCTAGCTAAGTTTTCTTCTTTTTTGTCATAGTCATCATAAAAGATGATAACTTGCAACATATGTGCTACGACTTGCAGCAATGTATTTGCGTATGTTAGACACATGCGAAGTCATAGTTGTATGCCTAATGCATCGTTTAAGTGTGCTTTCCCTAAATGCACAAGAGTTTTTTCCAACTTCTCAGCCTTCAAAACTCACAGCCGTCGTCATAAATATGGCAAGAGTAGGACTGATATGTATAGCGCAGAAGGTTTACCTTGTAATATTGTCTCATGTAGCGCGAAGTGCGATGATATACGGGCCTTTCTCCTGCATTTGAAAAGTCATATTACCGAAAGTAGGACAGTTACGTGCCCCTTCAGTCAATGTGAAAAAATATTTACAGTTAAGTCTACTTTCACATCGCACGCGTCAAGGAAGCACTACGGCTACACTGAACGAAGTTTGACTTGATCAACAGCAAATCCAAGCAGCTCTTGTGTTATTAACACTGATGATGACTATTGTGATATGCAACTTGAGAATTCAGGATATTCCTGTTATAAAGACATGGAGGTCTACTTGCATTAAAAAAATGTTCACAGCACTGAAAAAAGGTTGAGAACCACTGCCTTAGGACAGTGGTTCTCAACCTTTTTTCAGTGATGTACCCCTGTGAACATTTTTTAAATTCAAGTACCCCCTAATCAGAGCAAAGCATTTTTGCTTGAAAAAAAGAGATAAAGAAGTAAAATACAGCACTATGTCATCAGTTTCTGATTTATTAAATTGTATAACAGTGCAAAATATTGCTCATTTGTTGTGGTCTTTCTTGAACTATTTGGAAAAAAAGATATAAAAATAACTAAAAACTTGTTGAAAAATAACCAAGTGATTCAATTATAAATAAAGATTTTTACACATAGAAGTAATCAACTTAAAGTGCCCTCTTTGGGGATTGTAATAGAGATCCATCTGGATTCATGAACTTCATTCTCAACATTTCTTCACAAAAAAAGAAATCTTTAACATCAATATTTATGGAACATGTCCACTACGCTTTAACCAAGCCTCCATTGTTTTCTACATGGATAGTTGATTGACAGTTGGTGCCGTGTGGCACCGCCAGGTAGGGTCAAACCATCATGGCATGGGGAAAACTCTGGCTTTATGGTAATGAATGGAATAGCCTACTTGATTAGTTGTTCAGTTTATGAACTTACATTCATATTTTGTCGAAGTATTATTCAATAAATATATTTATAAAGGATTTTGGAATTGTTGCTATTTTAGAATATTAAAAAAAAATCTCACGTACCCCTTGGCATACCTTCAAGTACCCCCAGGAGTACGCGTACCCCCATTTGAGAACCACTACCTTAGGAGACTAGATGTAAACAGAGGAAAGAGAGAGCGAGTGAGGTGGCCATTCCAAATACTTTTAAAATGCTACCCATATTGGATACTGTTTAGGAACATAAACTGCATTTCTTGACTGTACCAGTTGCTGGTGACAAAGTCACAATAAAACGTTGGATGATCAGCATGGAAGGTGATGTCATCTGCAAAGGCGTCCAACCTAGCTTAATCTCAGGGCTTGCTGCCCTTCTTGCCACCTACTATGTGTTCAACTTGGAATACCAAGAGGAAGGTCCTCGGACATTGGAATTTGTTCAAAGGTAAATCCTCTTGATACTGTTAAAATACTGTTAGGATATTTTATTTTATATTTCTCACCTCTGATCAGGAATTTGACGTGTCATTTCCCCAATTTGGTGCCTTAAATCAATGACTCTTCTGTTCCTTTGTGGACCTTCTTATTAGGGACCGACGCACCAGTTTGACTCTAGGATACAGAGAAGGTAGGTAATGTGCAGGTAAAGATATGTTGACTAGGTCAAAGAAGGAAGCACCTGTTTGACCCCAGGATGCAGAAAAAGTAGGTAATTTGCAGGTAAAGATATGTTGACTGGATGATGGCAGGAAGCACCAGTGTGACCCCACTATGCAGGGAAGGTAGGTAATGTGCGGGTGAAGGTATGTTGAATGGGTGAAAGAAGGAAGCGCAGGTGTGGTCGAGGCCATGCAGACAAGGTAGGTATGTGCAGGTGAAGATATGTTGTATGGTGAAAGAAAGAAGCACCAGTGTGACCCAAGGATGTAGGGAAGGTAGGTAATGTGCAGGTAAAGATATGTTGAATGGGTGAAGGCAGGAAACACCAGCTAGATGCCAGGATACAGAGAAGGTAGGTAATGTGCAGGTAAAGATATGTTGAATGAGTAAAGGCAGGAAACACCAGCTTGACTCCAGGATACAGAGAAGGTAGGTAATGTGCAGGTAAAGATATGTTGAATGGGTAAAGGTAGAAAGCACCAGCGTGACCACACTATGCAGAGAAGGTAGGTATTGTGCAGGTAAAGATATGTTGAATGGGTAAAGGCAAGAAGCACCAGTGTGACCCCAGGATGCAGAGAAGATAGGTAATGAGCAGGTAACGATATGTTAAATGGGTGAAAGCAGGAAACATCAGCGTAAATACACGGTCCCGTAGATGGAGAGAAAACATAAATAGAGAGAGGGGTTGGGGAGGCTTTAGCATTGTCTTCCTCTCTGAATTTGTCTTAATGGGTTTTAGAGCATTAACTCATCTACAGCTGTGGTTATGGTATAGGCTCACATATATCCTAAAATTGATATTAATATTTGTGCAGTGCATATTCCTAAATAACAATGTGAGGGGGGTTCTGTATCGACTGCAAGTAATCTTCAATCACAACAGAATATCTAATATGCTTTCTCTCTTTTTTAGGCGATTCATTGGCGTTAACCCTGAGAGGGGAACAAAGGCTAGCCAGGGAAAGGTGGTGTCCAAGAAGACCGGGAAGCTGGTCCAGAAAAAGGCAGCAACTGTAAATCCTCACGTAGCCACCCTCATAAAACATCTCACAGACTTTGAGTGGGGCTTTATGTAGCCGACAACTAAACACTGGACTCGTGTTCAGTGTTTTGTCTCCAGTTAGAAATTAAGTGGACATGTTATAAATGTTAAAATGCTTTACTGAAAATAAGAAGAATGCACTAAATGTACATTGAATGTATTTGATGCACTTTAAAATAATTGGTTAATAAAAACATAATCTTGCAAGGCCATTTCTCCAGTCATTTGTATGCCAGCAGATTGCAGGGATTTTGATTTTGAAAAATTAAAAGTTCAACTCATTAACTTCTAGTGGCATTATACTGTAAAGCTCAGTCTATAGTGCTTACAATTATTTTACTGTAATTAACTGTTAATGGATATTACAGTAGATACACTAAAATAACAGTGTAATGCCGCTAAACAGATGACAGTATTATGCTGTGAAGCGTATATTTGATACAGCACAGTACTGTGATACTTTTTACAGTAATAAACTGTAGTGATAAATCACAGTATGTGTGCTGTAGAAAAACAGTTTTATACTCTAACCATTAGCTGCCAGTAGGTTACTGTAATTAAACGGTGAAAATTCTTACAGTAAGGGAAAGACCCGCCACCCAGCGGAGAAAACTCATTTCGGCCGCTTGTACCCGTCCGTGATCTTGTCCTTTCGGTCATAACCCAAAGCTCATGACCATAGGTGAGAATGGGAACGTAGATTGACCGGTAAATTGAGAGCTTTTCCTTCTGGCGCAGCTCCTTCTTACCACAACGAATCGATATAGCGTCCTCATTACTGAAGACGCCGCACCGATCAGCCTGTGCATCTCACGATCCACTCTTCCCTCACTCATGAACAAGACTCCAGGTACTTGAACTCATCCACTTGGGGCAAGATCTCCTGCCCAACCTCGAGATGGCACTCCACCCTTTCCCGGGCGAGAACCTCGGACTTGGAGGTGCTGATTCTCATCCCAGTCGCTTCACACTCGGCTGCGAACCAATCCAATGAGAGCTGAAGATCCTGGCCAGTTAAAGCCATAAGGACCACATCATCTGCAAAAAGGAGAGACCTAATCCAAACCGGATCCCCTCAACGCCATGACTGCGCCTATAAATTCAGTCCATAAACTTTATGAACACATTTGGTGACAAAGGGCAGCCAACTTACTGCTGGCAATGCGGACCAAGCTCTGACACTGATCATACAGGGAGCGACCCGCCACAACCAGACATGCCGATACCCCATACTCTCTGAGCACTCCCCACATGACTTCCCGGGGTGGCCACGGTCGAATGTCTTCTCCAAATCCACAAAGCACATGTAGACTGGTTGGACAAACTCCCATGCACACTCAAGGACCCTGCCGAGAGTATAGAGCTGGTCTACCGTTCCACGACCAGGACGAAAACCACACTGTTCGTCCTGGATCCGAGGTTCCTCCTCTCCAGTACACATGAATAGACCTTACCGGGAAGGCTGAGGAGTGTGATCTACGATAGTTGGAACACACCCTCCGGTTCCCCTTCTTAAAGAGAGGAACCACCACCCCGGTCTGCCAATCCAGAGGTACCGCCCCTGATGTCCACGCGATGTTGCAGAGTCTTGTCAACTAAAACAGCCCCACAGCATCCAGAGCCTTAAGGAACTCCGGACGGAGCTCATCCACCCCCGGGGCCTTGCCACCGAGGAGCTTTTAAAACTACCTTGGCAACCTCAGCCCCAGAAATAGGAGAGCCCACCACAGATTCCCCAGGCACTGCTTGGCCTGTCGGTATGCCCGGTGCCTCTGGAGTCCCATGAGCCAAAAGGACCAGATAAGCTCTTTCTTCAGCTTGACGGCATCCCGCACTGCTGGTGGCCACCAGCGGGTTCTAGGATTACCGCCACGACAGGCACCAAACACCTTGCGGCCACAGCTCCAATCAGCTGGCTTGACAAGAGAGGCACGGAACATGATCCATTCAGACTCAATGTCCAGCACCTCCTTTGTGACATGTTCAAAGTTCCTCCGGAGGTGGACAGGAGACTCTGCTAGGCATTCCCAAAAGACTCTCACAATGCGTTTGGGCCTGCCAGGTCTGTCCGGGATCCTACCCCACCATCGGAGCCAGCTCACCAGGTGGTGATCGGTAGAAAGCTCGCCCCTCTCTTCACCCGAGTGTCCAAAACATGAGGCCGCAAATCCCATGACACAACTACAAAGTCAATAATGGAACTGCGGCCGAGGGTGTCCTGGTGCCAAGTGCACATATGGACACCCTTATGTTTGAACATTGTGTTTGTTATGGACAATCCGTGACGAGCACAAAAGTCCAATAACAAAGCACCACTTGGGTTCAGATCCGGGTGGCCATTTTTCCCAATCACGACTCTCCAGGTTTCAAAGTCGTTGCCAGCATGAGCGTTGAAGACCCCCAGCAGAACAAGGGAATCACCCGAGGGAGCACTCTCAAGGGAATCCAAAAACAGTGGGTACTCTGAGCTGCTGTTTGGTGCGTAAACACCAACAACAGTCAGGACCCGTCACCCAACCCGAAAGCGGAGGGAAGCTACCATCTCGTCTTCTGGGTTAAGTCCAACGTGCAGGCTTTGAGCCGGGGGGCAACAAGAATTGCCAACCCAGCCTCTCATTACTTGCAACGCCAGAGTGGAAGAGAGTCCAACCCCTCTTGAGAGAACAGGTTCCAGAGCCCTTGCTGTGCGTCGAAGTGAGTCCAGCTTTATCCAGCCGGGAACTTCTCCACCTCGCGAGGTGACGTTCCACGTCCCAAGAGCGAGCTTATGTAGCCGATAATCGGACCGCCAAGTGCCCTGCCTTCGGCTTCCGCCCAGCTAACACTGCACCCGACCTCTATGACCCAGCCCATGAGTGGTGAGCCTATTGCAGGGGGGACCCACGTTGCCTCTTCGAGCTGGGCCCCATGGGCACCAGTCGCTCGCCATCGTGCCCCACCTCTGGGCCTGGCTCCACAGGGGAGCCACGGTGACCCGCGTCCGGGCGAGAAAATATCTAGGTCCTCGATTTGTACTTTTCATAAAGGTCTTTGAGCTGCTCTTTGTCTGATTCCTCTCCTAGGACCTGTTTGTCTTGGGAGACCCTACAAGGGGGCATAGACGCCCCCGGACAACATAGCTCCTAGGATCAGTGGGACACGCAACCACAAAGGTGGCGGCTCAGAAAGCAGGTTATATAAACATAACTCCAAAACCAAACATGCAAGATGTCTAAACATGCCTTTAATATTGTATCAATGTGAGTTTTACTAGAATCGGTTGTTTTTTTAAGGCTTGCAAACACAAAAAGTTTTTTTTACTCAAAATGACAGTAAGTTCTTAAAATGCTGAGATAATGTGAAAAAAGCAATACAAATGTATTCCAACATGATTCCTAAACCAAACATGCAAAATGTCTAAAAATGCCTGTAATATTGAATCCATGTGAGTTTTACTAGAATCATTTGTTTTTGTAAGGTTTGCAAATACAAAAATTGAGTTTTATGACAGACACAAGTTAGTTTTTTTACTCATTATAACAGTATAGATGTCATACTATATATTAAAGTTATATAAACATAACTCGAAAACCAAACGTGCATTATGTCCAAAATTGCCTGTAATATTGTGTAGATGTAAGTTTTACTAGAATCAGGTTTGCAAATACAAAAATTGGGTTTTATGACAGTATACTATCACACTCAATATGACAGTATAACTGTCATACTAAATCCATCCATTTTCTTCCGCTTATCCGAGGTCGGGTTGCGGGGGCAGCAGCCTAAGCAGAGAGCCCAGACTTCCCTCTCCCCAGCCACTTCGTCCAGCTCTTCTCGGGGGATCCCGAGGCGTTCCCAGGCCATAGTCTTTCCAATGTATCCTAGGTCTTCCCCATGGCCTCCTGCCGTTCGGACCTAGGGAGGCGTTCGGGTGGCATCCTGAGCAGATGCCCGAACCACCTCATCTGGCTCCTCTCAATGTGGAGGAGCAGCGGCTTTACACTGAGTTCCTCCCAGATGACAGAGCTTCTCACCCTATCTCTAAGGGAGAGACCCACCACCCGGCGGAGGAAACTCATTTCGGCCGCTTGTACCCGTGACCTTGTCCTTTCGGTCATAACCCAAAGCTCATGACCATAGGTGAGGATGGGAACGTTGATCGACCGGTAAATTGAAAGCTTTTCCTTCTGGCTCAGCTCCTTCTTCACCACAACGGATCGATATAGCGTCCTCATTACTGAAGACGCCGCACCGATCCGCCTGTAGATCTCACAATCCACTCTATCCTCACTCGTGAACAAGACTCCTAGGTACTTGACTCCTTCACTTGGGGCAAGATCTCTTTCCCAACCTCGAGATGGCACTCCACCCTTTCCCGGGCGAGAACCATGGACTCGGACTTGGAGGTGCTGATTCTCATCCCAGTCGCTTCACTGCGAACCGATCCAATGAAAGCTGAAGATCTTGGCCAGTTGAAGCCATCAGGACCACATCATCTGCAAAAAGCAGAGACCTAATCCTGCAGCCACCAAACCAGGCGCAGTCATGGCGTTGAGGGGATCCTCAAAGCCATGACTGCGCCTAGATATTCTGTCCATTAAAGTTATGAACAGAATCGTTGACAAAGGGCAGCCTTGGCGGAGTCCAACCCTCACTGGAAAGGGGTACGACATACTGCCGGCAATGCGGACCAAGCTCTGACACTGATCATACAGGGAGACACCCGCCACAATCAGACATGCCGATACTCCATACTCTCTGAGCACTCCTCACAGGATTTACCGGGGGCCAAGGTCGAATGTCTTCTCCAAGTCCACAAAACTTATGTAGACTGGTTGGGCAAACTCCCATGCACACTCAAGGACCCTGCCGAGAGTATAGAGCTGGTCTACCGTTCCACGACCAGGACGAAAACCACACTGTTCGTCCTGGATCCGAGGTTCCTCCTCTCCATTACACATGAATAGACCTTACCGGGAAGGCTGAGGAGTGTGATCTACGATAGTTGGAACACACCCTCCGGTTCCCCTTCTTAAAGAGAGGAACCACCACCCCGGTCTGCCAATCCAGAGGTACCACCCCCGATGTAGACGCAATGTTGCAGAGTCTTGGCAACCAAGACTGCCCCACAGCATCCAGAGCCTTAAGAAACTCCGGACGGAGCTCATCCACCCCCGGGGCCTTGCCACCGAGGAGCTTTTTAACTACCTTGGCAACCTCAGCCCCAGAAATAGGAGAGCCCACCACAGACTTCCCAGGCACTGTTTCCTCATAGGAAGACGTGTTGGTGGGACTGAGGAGGTCTCGCTTGGCCTGTCGGTATGCCCACTGCCTCTGGAGTCCCATGAGCCAAAAGGACCCGGTGGCTCTTTCTTCAGCTTGACAGCATCCCTCACTGCTGGTGGATTACCGCCACGACAGGCACCAAACACCTTGCGGCCACAGCTTCAATCAGCTGGCTCAACAAGAGAGGAACGGAACATGGTCCACTCAGACTCAATGTCCAGCACCTCCCTCGTGACATGTTCAAAGTTCTTCCGGACATGTTCAAAGTTCTTCAGGAGACTCTGCTTGGTGTTCCCAGCAGACCCTTTCAATGCGTTTGGGCCTGCCAGGTCTGACCGGCATCCTCCCCTACCATCGGAGCCAGCTCACCACCAGGTGGTGGTTGGTAGAAAGCTCTGCCCCTCTCTTCACCGAGTGTCCAAAACATGAGGCCGCAAATCCCATGACACAACTACAAAGTCAATCATGCGGCCGAGGGTGTCCTTGTGCCAAGTGCACATATGGACACCCTTATGTTTGAACATTGTGTTTGTTATGGACAATCCGTGACAAGCACAAAAGTCCAATAACAAAGCACCACTTGGGTTCAGATCCGGGTGGCCATTTTTCCCAATCACGACTCTCCAGGTTTCACTGTCGTTGCCAACATAGCGTTGAAGTCCACCAGCAGAACAAGGGAATCACCCGAGGGAGCACTCTCCAGTACTCCCTCAAGGGAATCCAAAAAGAGTTGGTACTCTGAGCTGCTGTTTGGTGTGTAAACACAAACAACAGTCAGGACCCGTCACCCAACCCGAAGGCTGAAGGAAGCTACCATCTCGTCTATTGGGTTTAAAGTCCAACGTGCAGGCTTTGAGCCGGAGGGCAACAAGAATTGCCACCCCAGCCTCTCATTAGTTGCAACGCCAGTGTGGAATCTCTTCCACTCTGGCGTTGCAAGTAATGTAAGTTCAGCTCAGTCCAGCCCCTCTGAGAGAACAGGTTCCAGAGCCCTTGCTGTGAGTCCAACTATATCTAGCTGGGAACGTCTCCACCTCAAGCACCAGCTCAGGCTCCTTCCCTCCCAGCGAGGTGACGTTCCATGTCCCAAGAGCGAGCTTAAGTAGCCGATAATCGGACCACCAAGTGCCCTGCCTTCGGCTGCCGCCCAGCTCACACTGCACCCTCTATGACCCAGCCCATGAGTGGTGAGCCCTGGAGGGGGGGATCCACGTTGCCTCTTCGAGCTGAGCACGGCTGGGCCCCATGGGGACAGGCCCGACAATCGCCATCGTGCCACACCTCTGGGCCTGGCTCCACAGGGGAGCCACGGTGACCTGCGTCCGGGCGAGAAAAAATCTAGGTCCTCAATTGTACTTTTAATAAAGGTCTTAGAGCTGCTCTTTGTCTGATCCCTCACCTAGGACCTGTTTGTCTTGGGAGACCATAGAAGCCCCCGGACAACATAGTTCCTGGATCAGTGGGACACGCAAACCACAAAGGTGGCGGCTCAGAAAGCAGGTTATATAAATATAACTCCAAAACCAAACATGCAATATGTCTAAACATGCCTGTAATATTGTATCAATGTCAGTTTTCCTAGAATCGGTTGTTTTTGTAAGGTTTGCAAATACAAAAATTAGGTTTTACTCACAATGACAAAATCACACTCAATATGACAAAAAAATGGCTAATAATGCCTGAAATAATGAATCATTGGGAGTTTTACTGAGTTTTACATTTTGCAAACACAAAAAGTAGTTTTTTACTTGACTTTAATGTTCTTAGAACCCTGAGATAATGGGAAAAAAGCAATAAAAATGTATTTAAACCTAACTCCTAACAACACATGCAAAATGGCTAATAATGCCTAGGGAGACATGTAACGTTGTTAGTTTAAAAAAATGATCTTTTTTAAAGATATCAAAGACACAAGCTAGTTTTTTTTATTCAATATGACAGTATAACAGTCATACTAAATATGAAAGTTATATAAACATAACTCCAAAACCAAACATGTGTCATGTCTAAAAATGCCTGTAATAATGTATTTATGTGAGTTTGTAAGGTTTGCAAAAACAAAAAGTAGTTTTTTACTCAATATGAAAGTAATGTTCTTAGAATCCTGAGATAATGCGAAAAAAGCAATACAAATGTATTCAAACACAAATTTTAAACCAAATATGTAAAATGTCTAAAAATGCCTGTAATATTGAATCTGTATAAGTTTTACTAGAATCAATTGTTTTTGTAAGGTTTGCAAATACAAAAATTAGGTTTTACACATAATGACACTAAAACTGTAACACTCAATATGACAATTATTTATGTATAACTCCTAACCACACATGAAACATGTCTAATAATGCGTGAAAAAATTTATCTTTGTGAGTGTTACTAGAAACATTTTCTTTTGTAAGGTTTGCAAAGACAGGTTAGTTTTTTTTACTCAATATGACAGTTATTTAAACATAACTCTTAAACTACACATGAAAAATTATTAACAATGCCTGAAATAATGCATTCTTGTAAGTTTTACTCGAAACATATGCTTTTTTAAGGCTTGCAAACACAAAAATTATTTCTTTACTCAATATGACAGTAATGTTCTAAAATTCTGAGAAAATACGAACAAATTAATAAAAATGATTCCAACATAATTCCTAAACCAAACATGCAAAATGTCTAAAAATGTCTGTAATATTGAATCCATGTGAGTTTTACTAGATTTAAATGATTTTGTAAAGATTGCAAATACATACATTAGGTTTTACTTACTATGTCATAACTGACAGTATATGACAGTTATTTAACCATAACTCAAACCACACATGAAAAATGGCTAATAATGCCTGAAATAATGCATCCTTGGCCGTTTTACTCGAAACACATGCTTTTTTAAATCTTGCAAACACAAAAAGTAGTTTTTTACTCAACATGACTGTAATGTTCTTAAAATCCTGAGATAACGCGAAAAAAGCAATAAAAATGTATTTAAACATTACTCCTAAACAACATATGCAAAATGGCTAATAATGCCTGGAAACATGTATCTTTGTTAGTTTTACTGGAAAAATGATCTTTTGTAAAGTTTGCAAAGACACAAGCCAGTTTTTTTTTATTCAATATGACAGTATAACAGTCATACTAAATATGAAAGTTATATAAACATAACTCCAAAACCAAACGTGTGTCATGTCTAAAATTGCCTATAATAATGTATTTATGTGAGTTTGTAAGGTTTGCAAAAACAAAAAGTAGTTTTTTCCTCAATATGAAAGTAAGGATTTTAGAATCCTGAGATAATGCGAAAAAAAGCAATAAAAATGTATTTAAACATAATTCCTAAACAAACCATGCAAAATGGCTAATAATGCCTGGAGACATGTATCTTTGTTAGTTTTACTAGAAAAATGATCTTTTGTAAAGATATCAAAGACACAAGCTAGTTTTTTTTATTCAATATGACAGTATAACAGTCCTACTAAATATGAAAGTTATCAAAACATAACTCCAAAACCAAACATGTGTTATGTCTAAAAATGCCTGTAATTATGTATTTATGTGAGTTTGTAAGGTTTGCAAAAACAAAAAGTAGTTTTTTACTCAATATGAAAGTAATGATCTAAGAATCCTGAGATAATGCGAAAAAAGCAATAAAAATGTATTTAAACATAATTCCTAAACAACCCATGCAAAATGGGTAATAATGCCTGGAGACATGTATCTTTGTTAGTTTTACTAGAAAAATGATCTTTTGTAAAGATATCAAAGACACAAGCTAGTTTTTTTTTTACTTAATATGACAGTATAACAGTCATACTAAATATAAAAGTTATATAAACATAACTCCAAATCCAAACATGTGTCATGTCTAAAATTGTCTGTAATAATGTATTTATGTGAGTTTGTAAGGTTTGCAAAAACAAAAAGTAGTGTTTTACTCAATATGAAAGTAATGATCTTAGAATCCTGAGATAATGCGAAAAAAGCAATACAAATGTATTCAAACACAACTTTTAAACCAAACATGTAAATTGTCTAAAAATGCCTGTAATATTGAATCTATGTAAGATTTACTAGAATCAATTGAGTTTGTAAGGTTTGCAAATACAAAAATTAGGTTTTACACATAATGACATTATAACTTTAACACTCAATATGAAAGTTATTTAATTATAACTCCTAAATACACATGAAACATGTCTAATAGCGTGAAAAAAAGTATCTTTGTGAGTGTTGCTAGAAACATTTTCTTTTGTAAGGTTTGCAAAGACACAAGTTAGTTTTTTTTAACTCAATATGACAGTATAACGCCACACTCAATATGACAGTTATTTAAACATAACTCCTAAACCACACCTGAAAAATGGCTAATAATGCCTGAAATAATGCATCTTTGGGAGTTTTACTGGAAACATATGCTTTTTTTAAGGCTTGCAAACACACAAATTATTTTTTTACTCAATATGACAGTAATGTTCTAAAAATCCTGAGATAATGTGAAAAAAGCAATACAAATGTATTACAACATAATTCCTAAACCAAACATGCAAAATGTCTGAAAATGCCTGTAATATTGAATCCATGTGAGTTTTATTTGAATCAGTTGTATGGTTTGCTAATACAAAAATTGGGTTTTATGACGAACACAAGTTAGTTATTTTACTCAATATAACAGTTTAGCTGTCATACTATATATGAAAGTTATATAAACATAACTCCAAAACCAAACATGCATTATGTCCAAAACTGCCTGTAATATTGTATGTATGTGAGTTTTACTAGAATCAGGGTTGCAAATACAAAAATTGGGTTTTATGACAGTATACTGTCACACTCAATATGACAGTTATTTAAACATAACTCAAACAACACATGCAAAATGGCTAATAATGCCTGGAGCATGTATCTTAGTTAGTTTTACTAGAAACATGGTATTTTGTAAGGTTTGCAAAGACACAAGTTAGTTGTTTTTTTTATTCAATATGACAGTATAACTGTCATACTAAATATGAAAGTTATATAAACATTACTCTAAAACCAAACATGCATTATGTCTAAAAATATCTGTAATATTGTATCTGTGTGAGTTTAACTAGATTTAGTTGTTTTTGTAAGGTTTGCAAATACAAAATAAGGGTTTTACTCACTATGACAGTTTACAGTCACACTCAATCTGACAGTTATTTATTTAAACATAACTCCTAAACCGCACATGCAAAATGGCTAATAATGCCTGGAGATATGTATCTTTGTGAGTTTTACTAGAAACATTATATTGTGTAAGGTTTAGTTAGTTTTTGTACTCAATCTGACAGTATAACTGTCATTCTAAATCCATCCATTTTCTTCCGCTTATCCGAGGTCGGGTTGCGGGGGCAGCAGCCTGAGCAGAAAATCCCAGACTTCCCTCTCCCCAGCCACTTCGTCCAGCTCTTCTCGGGGTATTCCGAGGCGTTCCCAGGCCAGCCGGGGACATAGTCTTTCCAATGTGTCCTAGGTCTTCCCCGTGGCCTCCTGCCACACCTCCCTAGAGGCGTTCGGGTGGCATCCTGAGCAGATGCCCGAACCACCTCATGGCTCCTCTCAATGTGGAGGAGCAGCGGCTTTACTTTGAGTTCCTCCCGGATGACAGAGCTTCTCACCCTGTCTCTAAGGGAGAGACCCACCACCCGGCAGAGGAAACGCATTTCGGCCGCTTGTCCTTTCGGTCATAACCCAAAGCTGGTAACGTAGATCGACGGTAAATTGAGAGCTTTTCCTTCTGGCTCAGCTCCTTCTTCACCACAACGGATCGATATATACTGAAGACGCTGCACCAATCCGCCTGTGGATCTCTCGATCCACTCTATCCTCACTCGTGAACAAGACTCCTAGGTACTTGAACTCCTCCACTTGGGGCAAGATCTCCTCCCCAACCTGGAGATGGCACTCGACCCTTTCCTGCGTGGACTTGGACTTGGAGGTGCTGATTCTCATCCCAGTCGCTTCACACTCAAGGACCCTGCCGAGAGTATAGACCTGGTCTACCGTTCCACGACCAGGACGAAAACCACACTGTTCGTCCTGGATCCGAGTTTCCTCCTCTCCAGTACACATGAATAGACCTTACCGGGAAGGCTGAGGAGTGTGTTTCACGATAGTTGGAACACACCCTCCGGTTCCCCTTCTTAAAGAGAGGAACCACCACCCCGGTGTGCCAATCCAGAGGTACCGCCCCCAATGTTCACGCGATGTTGCAGAGTCTTGTCAACCAAGACAGCCCCACAGTATCCAGAGCCTTAAGGAACTCATCCACCACCGGGGCCTTGCCACAGAGGAGCTTTTTAACTACCTAGGCAACCTAAGCCCCAGAAATAGGAGAGTCCACCACAGATTCCCCAGGCACTGCTTGGCCTGTCGGTATGCCCGCTGCCTCTGGAATCCCATGAGCCAAAAGGACCCGATAGGCTCTTTCTTCAGCTTGACAGCATCCCTCACTGCTGGTGGCCACCAGCGAGTTCTAGGATTACCGCCACGACAGGCACCAAACACCTTGCGGCCACAGCTCCAATCAGCAGGCTCGACAAGAGAGGCACGGAACATGGTCCACTCAGACTCAATGTCCAGCACCTCCCTCATGACATGTTCAAAGTTCTTCCTTATGTTTGAACATTGTGTTTGTTATGGACAATCTGTGACGAGCACAAAAGTCCAATAACAAAGCACCACTTGGGTTCAGATCCGGGTGGCCATTTTTCCCAATTCAAACTCTCCAGGTTTCACTGTCCTTGCCAACATGAGCATTGAAGTCCCCCAACAGAACAAGGGAATCACCCGAGGGAGCACTCTCCAGTACTCCCTCAAGGGAATCCAAAAAGAGTGGGTACTCTGAGCTGCTGTTTGGTGCGTAAACACAAACAACAGTGAGGACCCGTCACCCAACCCGAAGGCGGAGGGAAGCTACCATCTCGTCTACTGGGTTAAAGTCCAACGTGCAGGCTTTGAGCAACAACAATTGCCACCCCAGCCTCTCATTGCTTGCAACGCCAGAGTGGAAGAGAGTCTAGCCCCTCTTGAGAGAACAGGTTCCAGAGCCCTTGCTGTGCGTCGAAGTGAGTCCAACTATATCTAGCCGGAACTTCTTCACCTCGCGCACCAGCTCAGGCTCTTTCCCTCCCAGCGAGGTGACGTTCCACGTCCCAAGAGCGAGCTTATGTAGCCGATAATCGGACCGCCAAGTGCCCTGCCTTCGGCTGCCGCCCAGTTCACACTGCATCCGACCTCTATGACCTCAATGGGCCCATGAGTGGTGAGCCCATTGGAGGGTTGACCCACGTTGCCTCTTCGAGCTGAGCCCGGCAGGGCCCCATGGAGACAGGCCCGGCCACCAGTCGCTCGCCATCGTGCCCCACCTCTGCGCCTGGCTCCACAGGGGAGCCACGGTGACCTGCGCCTGGTCGAGAAAAAATCTAGGTCCTCGATTTGTACTTTTCATAAAGGTCTTTGAGCTGCTCTTTGTCTGATCCCTCACCTAGGACCTTTTCTCAGGGGATCCCGAGGCGTTCCCAGGCCAGCCGGGAGACATAGTGTTCCCAATGTGTCCTGGGTCTTCCCTGTGGCCTCCAGGATGACAGAGCTTCACCTTCACCAGGGGTGTCAAACTCAAATACAGAGTGGGTCAAAGTTTAAAACTGAACAAAGCCGCGGGCCAAGGTTGAACAAATTAACCTTTTAATAGGGACCCAAACAAGTTTTGCATTGAATATTGAACAAGCAAGGCTTATATAACTTTATAGTGACATGCAAAATCGAGTTTCAAATAATAATAATAATAATTAAAAAATATCAATTGCATATCAAATACAATTTAAATAAAAATTGAATGCCTCTTTTCTATTTGCAGCCTTCTGAGGTAAATATCAACATTAACTTTTTCCACAGGCTAATACATTTGAAAATAAAATAAGAACGAATAAAACAACCATTCAGGACTTTAAACTGCTCAGTTTGCAAAACACTGATCTAATTTGATGTGCCCAAGCCAGATACCTGGCATCTTTTTTTAGATGCTAGTTCTTTAATGTCGGGGCTCAGGCTTTGAGCTGAGGCAACTTTCATTATCGAACGAAGGTGTTCAACAGTCATATCTCGTACACCCAATTCTGACATCATTCACACCCAGTCACAAGATATGTGCAGCTTCAGCACGTACACACAAATGAATGCAACGCATACTTCATCAACAGCGATACAGGTTACACTGAGGGTGCCAGTATAAAAAACCTTAACACTGTTAGAAATATACGCCACACTGTGAACCCACACCAAACAAAAATAAAAAACACTTTTCGGGAGAACATCCGCACCGTAACATAACATAAACACAAAAGAACAAATACCCAGAATCTTTTGCAGCACTAACTCTTTCGGGACGCTACAAAATACACCCCCGCTACCACCAAATTTGGCCCACGGGCCAGAGTTTGACACCCATGACCTTCACTGTAAAAAATTACTGTAAAAATAAAAAATACAATTACAGTTATATACTCCATCCATCCATCCATTTTCTACCGCTTATTCCCTTCGGGGTCGCAGGGGGCGCCGGAGCCTATCTCAGCTACAATCAGGCGGAAGGCGGGGTACACCCTGGACAAGTCGCCACCTCATCGCAGGGCCAACACAGATAGACAGACAACATTCACACTCACATTCACACACTAGGGCCAATTTAGTGTTGCCAATCAACCTATCATGTTCTTCTTAAATGCAGTTAAGTACTGTAAATTTTGTTGCATTTTTCAAAAAACATCGACCAGCAGTAAGTTACTGTAAAACCTACAGTGCAATTCAGTATTTTTCAGACTTGTTTCTTGGGTACGCCCACAATTCGTCCAACCGAGCTTCATTTCACCTGGCCGACCCTGCTAAATCCATCCTACTGCATCGTGTGTTTTTGATAACAAGGTAAGAGTCACTTGTACCTTGATGTGTCATTTTCTGTTTGAATTACTTTATATATATATTTATAAAGTCCGAAATGACATAGCGTCACAGTCAGCATCACAGACACTATCGTTGACCACGCGCATGTACCGCCGCATGCTAGCTAGCTAAGTTTTCTTCTTTTTTGTCATAGTCATCATAAAAGATGATAACTTGCAACATATGTGCTACGACTTGCAGCAATGTATTTGCGTATGTTAGACACATGCGAAGTCATAGTTGTATGCCTAATGCATCGTTTACGTGTGCTTTCCCTAAAAGCACAAGAGTTTTTTCCAACTTCTCAGCCTTCAAAACTCACAGCCGTCGTCATAAATATGGCAAGAGTAGGACTGATATGTATAGCGCAGAAGGTTTACCTTGTAATATTGTCTCATGTAGCGCGAAGTGCGATGATATACGGGCCTTTTTCCTGCATTTGAAAAGTCATATTACCGAAGGTAGGACAGTTACGTGCCCCTTCAGTCAATGTGAAAAAAGATTTACAGTTAAGTCTACTTTCACATCGCACGTGTCAAGGAAGCACTACGGCTACACTGAACGAAGTTTGACTTGATCAACAGCAAATCCAAGCAGCTCTTGTGTTATTAACACTGATGATGACTATTGTGATATGCAACTTGAGAATTCAGGATATTCCTGTTATGAAGACATGGAGGTCTACTTGCATTAAAAAAATGTTCACAGCACTGAAAAAAGGTTGAGAACCACTGCCTTAGGACAGTGGTTCTCAACCTTTTTTCTGTGATGTACCCCTGTGAACATTTTTTAAATTCAAGTACCCCCTAATCAGAGCAAAGCATTTTTGGTTGAAAAAAAGAGATAAAGAAGTAAAATACAGCACTATGTCATCAGTTTCTGATTTATTAAATTGTATAACAGTGCAAAATATTGCTCATTTGTTGTGGTCTTTCTTGAACTATTTGGAAAAAAAGATATAAAAATAACTAAAAACTTGTTGAAAAATAACCAAGTGATTCAATTATAAATAAAGATTTTTACACATAGAAGTAATCAACTTAAGTTGGGGATTGTAATAGAGATCCATCTGGATTCATGAACTTCATTCTCAACATTTCTTCACAAAAAAAAAAATCTTTAACATCAATATTTATGGAACATGTCCACTACGCTTTAACCAAGCCTCCATTGTTTTCTACATGGATAGTTGATTGACAGTTGGTGCCGTGTGGCACCGCCAGGTAGGGTCAAACCATCATGGCATGGGGGAAACTCTGGCTTTATGGTAATGAATGGAATAGCCTACTTGATTAGTTGTTCAGTTTATGAACTTACATTCATATTTTGTCGAAGTATTATTCAATAAATATATTTATAAAGGATTTTTGAATTGTTGCTATTTTTAGAATATTTAAAAAAAATCTCACGTACCCCTTGGCATACCTTCAAGTACCCCCAGGAGTACGCGTACCCCCATTTGAGAACCACTGCCTTAGGAGACTAGATGTAAACAGAGGAAAGAGAAAGCGAGTGAGGTGGCCATTCCAAATACTTTTAAAATGCTACCCATATTGGATACTGTTTAGGAACATAAACCGCATTTCTTGACTGTACCAGTTGCTGGTGACAAAGTCACAATAAAACGTTGGATGATCAGCATGGAAGGTGATGTCATCTGCAAAGGCGTCCAACCTAGCTTAATCTCAGGGCTTGCTGCCCTTCTTGCCACCTACTATGTGTTCAACTTGGAATACCAAGAGGAAGGTCCTCGGACATTGGAATTTGTTCAAAGGTAAATCCTCTTGATACTGTTAAAATACTGTTAGGATATTTTATTTTATATTTCTCACCTCTGTTCAGGAATTTCACGTGTCATTTCCCCAATTTGGTGCCTTAAACCAATGACTCTTCTGTTCCTTTGTGGACCTTCTTATTAGGGACCGACGCACCAGTTTGACTCTAGGATACAGAGAAGGTAGGTAATGTGCAGGTAAAGATATGTTGACTGGGTCAAAGAAGGAAGCACCTGTTTGACCCCAGGATGCAGAAAAAGTAGGTAATTTGCAGGTAAAGATATGTTGACTGGATGATGGCAGGAAGCACCAGCTTGACCCGAGAATGCAGAGCAAGTAGGTAATGTGCGGGTGAAGATATGTTGAATGGGTAAAATGGGTGAAAGAAGGAAGCGCAGGTGTGGTCGAGGCCATGCAGACAAGGTAGGTATGTGCAGGTGAAGATATGTTGTATGGTGAAAGAAAGAAGCACCAGTGTGACCCAAGGATGCAGGGAAGGTAGGTAATGTGCAGGTAAAGATATGTTGAATGGGTGAAGGCAGGAAACACCAGCTAGACGCCAGGATACAGAGAAGGTAGGTAATGTGCAGGTAAAGATATGTTGAATGAGTAAAGGTAGAAAGCACCAGCGTGACCACACTAACAGTGTAATGCCGCTAAACAGATGACAGTATTATGCTGTGAAGCGTATATTTGATACAGCACAGTACTGTGATACTTTTTACAGTAATAAACTGTAGTGATAAATCACAGTATGTGTGCTGTAGAAAAACAGTTTTATACTGGAACCATTAGCTGCCAGTAGGGTTACTGTAATTAAACGGTGAAAATTCTTACAGTAAGGGAGAGACCCGCCACCCAGCGGAGAAAACTCATTTCGGCCGCTTGTACCCGTGATCTTGTCCTTTCGGTCATAACCCAAAGCTCATGACCATAGGTGAGGATGGGAACGTAGATTGACCGGTAAATTGAGAGCTTTTCCTTCTGGCGCAGCTCCTTCTTACCACAACGAATCGATATAGCGTCCTCATTACTGAAGACGCCGCACCGATCAGCCTGTGCATCTCACGATCCACTCTTCCCTCACTCATGAACAAGACTCCAGGTACTTGAACTCATCCACTTGGGGCAAGATCTCCTGCCCAACCTCGAGATGGCACTCCACCCTTTCCCGGGCGAGAACCTCGGACTTGGAGGTGCTGATTCTCATCCCAGTCGCTTCACACTCGGCTGCGAACCAATCCAATGAGAGCTGAAGATCCTGGCCAGTTAAAGCCAAAAGGACCACATCATCTGCAAAAAGGAGAGACCTAATCCTGCGGCCACCAAACCGGATCCCCTCAACGCCATGACTGCGTCTAGAAATTCTGTCCATAAAATTTATGAACACATTTGGTGACAACACGAGGGTTGGACTCCGGTCCAACCCTCACTGGAAAGGGGTCCGACTTACTGCTGGCAATGCGGACCAAGCTCTGACACTGATCATACAGGGAGCGACCCGCCACAATCAGACATGCCGATACCCCATACTCTCTGAGCACTCCCCACAGGACTTCCCGGGGTGGCCACGGTCGAATGTCTTCTCCAAGTCCACAAAGCACATGTAGACTGGTTGGACAAACTCCCATGCACACTCAAGGACCCTGCCGAGAGTATAGAGCTGGTCTACCGTTCCACGACCAGGACGAAAACCACACTGTTCGTCCTGGATCCGAGGTTCCTCCTCTCCAGTACACATGAATAGACCTTACCGGGAGGGCTGAGGAGTGTGATCTACGATAGTTGGAACACACCCTCCGGTTCCCCTTCTTAAAGAGAGGAACCACCACCCCGGTCTGCCAATCCAGAGGTACCGCCCCTGATGTCCATGCGATGTTGCAGAGTCTTGTCAACTAAAACAGCCCCACAGCATCCAGAGCCTTAAAGAACTCCGGATGGAGCTCATCCACCCCCGGGGCCTTGCCACCGAGGAGCTTTTTAACTACCTTGGCAACCTCAGCCCCAGAAATAGGAGAGCCCACCACAGATTCCCCAGGCACTGCTTGGCCTGTCGGTATGCCCGCTGCCTCTGGAGTCCCATGAGCCAAAAGGACCAGATAAGCTCTTTCTTCAGCTTGACGGCATCCCGCACTGCTGGTGGCCACCAGCGGGTTCTAGGATTACCGCCACGACAGGCACCAAACACCTTGCGGCCACAGCTCCAATCAGCTGGCTTGAAAAGAGAGGCACGGAACATGATCCATTCAGACTCAATGTCCAGCACCTCCTTTGTGACATGTTCAAAGTTCCTCCGGAGGTGGAAAAAGAAACTCTCTCTGACAGGAGTCTCTGCTAGGCATTCCCAAAAGACTCTCACAATGCTTTTGGGCCTGCCAGGTCCGTCCGGGATCTTACCCCACCATCAGAGCCAGCTCACCAGGTGGTGATCGGTAGAAAGCTCGTCCCTCTCTTCACCCGAGTGTCCAAAACATGAGGCCGCAAATCCCATGACACAACTACAAAGTCAATAATGGAACTGCGGCCGAGGGTGTCCTGGTGCC
This sequence comes from Entelurus aequoreus, assembly GCF_033978785.1. NCBI lineage: Eukaryota > Metazoa > Chordata > Actinopteri > Syngnathiformes > Syngnathidae > Entelurus > Entelurus aequoreus. The sequence continues at coordinate 333,267 of NC_084756.1, read as the reverse complement.
AAGTGCACATATGGACACCCTTATGTTTGAACATTGTGTTTGTTATGGACAATCCGTGACGAGAACAAAAGTCCAATAACAAAGCACCACTTGGGTTCAGATCCGGGTGGCCATTTTTCCCAATCACGACTCTCCAGGTTTCAAAGTCGTTGCCACATGAGCGTTGAAGACCCCCAGCAGAACAAGGGAATCACCCGAGGGAGCACTCTCAAGGGAATCCAAAAACAGTGGGTACTCTGAGCTGCTGTTTGGTGCGTAAACACCAACAACAGTCAGGACCCGTCACCCAACCCGAAAGCGGAGGGAAGCTACCATCTCGTCTTCTGGGTTAAGTCCAACGTGCAGGCTTTGAGCCGGGGGGCAACAAGAATTGCCAACCCAGCCTCTCATTACTTGCAACGCCAGAGTGGAAGAGAGTCCAACCCCTCTTGAGAGAACAGGTTCCAGAGCCCTTGCTGTGCGTCAAAGTGAGTCCAGCTTTATCTAGCCGGGAACTTCTCCACCTCGCGAGGTGACGTTCCACGTCCCAAGAGCGAGCTTATGTAGCCGATAATCGGACCGCCAAGTGCCCTGCCTTCGGCTTCCGCCCAGCTAACACTGCACCCGACCTCTATGACCCAGCCCATGAGTGGTGAGCCTATTGCAGGGGGGACCCACGTTGCCTCTTCGAGCTGGGCCCCATGGGCACCAGTCGCTCGCCATCGTGCCCCACCTCTGGGCCTGGCTCCACAGGGGAGCCACGGTGACCCGCGTCCGGGCGAGAAAATATCTAGGTCCTCGATTTGTACTTTTCATAAAGGTCTTTGAGCTGCTCTTTGTCTGATTCCTCACCTAGGACCTGTTTGTCTTGGGGGACCCTACCAGGGGGCATAGAAGCCCCCGGACAACATAGCTCCTAGGATCAGTGGGACACGCAAACCACAAAGGCGGCGGCTCAGAAAGCAGGTTATATAAACATAACTCCAAAACCAAACATGCAAGATTTCTAAACATGCCTGTAATATTGTATCAATGTGAGGTTTACTAGAATCGGTTGTTTTTTTAAGGCTTGCAAACACAAAAAGTTTTTTTACTCAATATGACAGTAAGTTCTTAAAATGCTGAGATAATCTGAAAAAAAGCAATACAAATGTATTCCAATATGATTCCTAAACCAAACATGCAAAATGTCTAAAAATGCCTGTAATATTGAATCCATGTGAGTTTTACTAGAATCATTTGTTTTTGTAAGGTTTGCAAATACAAAAATTGAGTTTTATGACAGACACAAGTTAGTTTTTTTACTCATTATAACAGTATAGATGTCATACTATATATTAAAATTATATGAACATAACTCCAAAACCAAACGTGCATTATGTCCAAAATTGCCTGTAATATTGTATAGATGTGAGTTTTACTAGAATCAGGTTTGCAAATACAAAAATTGGGTTTTATGACAGTATACTGTCACACTCAATATGACAGTATAACTGTCATACTAAATCCATGCATTTTCTTCCGCTTATCCGAGGTCGGGTTGCGGGGGCAGCAGCCTAAGCAGAGAGCCCAGACTTCCCTCTCCCCAGCCACTTCGTCCAGCTCTTCTCGGGGGATCCCGAGGTGTTCCCAGGCCATAGTCTTTCCAATGTATCCTAGGTCTTCCCCATGGCCTCCTGCCGTTCGGACCTAGGGAGGCGTTCGGGTGGCATCCTGAGCAGATGCCCGAACCACCTCATCTGGCTCCTCTCAATGTGGAGGAGCAGCGGCTTTACACTGAGTTCCTCCCAGATGACAGAGCTTCTCACCCTATCTCTAAGGGAGAGACCCACCACCCGGCGGAGGAAACTCATTTCGGCCGCTTTTACCCGTGACCTTGTCCTTTCGGTCATAACCCAAAGCTCATGACCATAGGTGAGGATGGGAACGTTGATCGACCGGTAAATTGAAAGCTTTTCCTTCTGGCTCAGCTCCTTCTTCACCACAACGGATCGATATAGCGTCCTCATTACTGAAGACGCCGCACCGATCCGCCTGTAGATCTCACAATCCACTCTATCCTCACTCGTGAACAAGACTCCTAGGTACTTGAACTCCTTCACTTGGGGCAAGATCTCTTTCCCAACCTGGAGATGGCACTCCACCCTTTCCCGGGCGAGAACCATGGACTCGGACTTGGAGGTGCTGATTCTCATCCCAGTCGCTTCACTGCGAACCGATCCAATGAAAGCTGAAGATCTTGGCCAGTTGAAGCCATCAGGACCACATCATCTGCAAAAAGCAGAGACCTAATCCTGCAGCCACCAAACCAGGCGCAGTCATGGCGTTGAGGGGATCCTCAAAGCCATGACTGCGCCTAGATATTCTGTCCATTAAAGTTATGAACAGAATCGGTGACAAAGGGCAGCCTTGGTGGAGTCCAACCCTCACTGGAAAGGGGTCCGACATACTGCCGGCAATGCGGACCAAGCTCTGACACTGATCATACAGGGAGACACCCGCCACAACCAGACATGCCGATACTCCATACTCTCTGAGCACTCCCCACAGGATTTACCGGGGGCCAAGGTCGAATGTCTTCTCCAAGTCCACAAAACTTATGTAGACTGGTTGGGCAAACTCCCATGCACATTTAAGGACCCTGCCGGGAGTATAGAGCTGGTCTACCGTTCCACGACCAGGACGAAAACCACACTGTTCGTCCTGGATCCGAGGTTCCTCCTCTCCATTACACATGAATAGACCTTACCGGGAAGGCTGAGGAGTGTGATCTACGATAGTTGGAACACACCCTCCGGTTCCCCTTCTTAAAGAGAGGAACCACCACCCCGGTCTGCCAATCCAGAGGTACCGCCCCCGATGTAGACGCAATGTTGCAGAGTCTTGTCAACCAAGACTGCCCCACAGCATCCAGAGCCTTAAGGAACTCCGGATGGAGCTCATCCACCCCCGGGGCCTTGCCACCGAGGAGCTTTTTAACTACCTTGGCAAACTCAGCCCCAGAAATAGGAGAGCCCACCACAGACTTCCCAGGCACTGTTTCCTCATAGGAAGACGTGTTGGTGGGACTGAGGAGGTCTCGCTTGGCCTGTCGGTATGCCCACTGCCTCTGGAGTCCCATGAGCCAAAAGGACCCGGTGGCTCTTTCTTCAGCTTGACAGCATCCCTCACTGCTGGTGGATTACCGCCACGACAGGCACCAAACACCTTGCGGCCACAGCTTCAATCAGCTGGCTCAACAAGAGAGGAACGGAACATGGTCCACTCAGACTCAATGTCCAGCACCTCCCTCGTGACATGTTCAAAGTTCTTCCGGACATGTTCAAAGTTCTTCAGGAGACTCTGCTAGGTGTTCCCAGCAGACCCTTACAATGCGTTTGGGCCTGCCAGGTCTGACCATCGGAGCCAGCTCACCACCAGGTGGTGGTTGGTGGAAAGCTCTGCCCCTCTCTTCACCGAGTGTCCAAAACATGAGGCCGCAAATCCCATGACACAACTACAAAGTCAATCATGCGGCCGAGGGTGTCCTTGTGCCAAGTGCACATATGGACACCCTTATGTTTGAACATTGTGTTTGTTATGGACAATCCGTGACAAGCACAAAAGTCCAATAACAAAGCACCACTTGGGTTCAGATCCGGGTGGCCATTTTTCCCAATCACGACTCTCCAGGTATCACTGTCATTGCCAACATAGCGTTGAAGTCCACCAGCAGAACAAGGGAATCACCCGAGGGAGCACTCTCCAGTCCTCCCTCAAGGGAATCCAAAAAGAGTTGGTACTCTGCGCTGCTGTTTGGTGTGTAAACACAAACAACAGTCAGGACCCGTCACCCAACCCGAAGGCTGAAGGAAGCTACCATCTCGTCTATTGGGTTTAAAGTCCAACGTGCAGGCTTTGAGCCGGGGGGAAACAAGAATTGCCACCCCAGCCTCTCATTAGTTGCAACGCCAGTGTGGAATCTCTTCCACTCTGGCGTTGCAAGTAATGAAAGTTCAGCTCAGTCCAGCCCCTCTGAGAGAACAGGTTCCAGAGCCCTTGCTGTGAGTCCAACTATATCTAGCCGGGAACGTCTCCACCTCAAGCACCAGCTCAGGCTCCTTCCCTCCCAGCGAGGTGACGTTCCATGTCCCAAGAGCGAGCTTTTGTAGCCGATAAGGGCACTTGGTGGTCACCAAGTGCCCTGCCTTCGGCTGCCGCCCAGCTCACACTGCACCCTCTATGACCCAGCCCATGAGTGGTGAGCCCTGGAGGGGGGATCCACGTTGCCTCTTCGAGCTGAGCACGGCTGGGCCCCATGGGGACAGGCCCGTCAATCGCCATCGTGCCACACCTCTGGGCCTGGCTCCACAGGGGAGCCACGGTGACCTGCGTCCGGGCGAGAAAAAATCTAGGTCCTCAATTGTACTTTTAATAAAGGTCTTTGAGCTGCTCTTTGTCTGATCCCTCACCTAGGACCTGTTTGTCTTGGGAGACCATAGAAGCCCCCGGACAACATAGTTCCTGGATCAGTGGGACACGCAAACCACAAAGGTGGCGGCTCAAAAAGCAGGTTATATAAATATAACTCCAAAACCAAACATGCAATATGTCTAAACATGCCTGTAATATTGTATCAATGTGAGTTTTCCTAGAATCGGTTGTTTTTGTAAGGTTTGCAAATACAAAAATTTGGTTTTACTCACAATGACAAAATCACACTCAATATGACAGTTATTTAAACATAACTCATAAACCACACAAAAAAATGGCTAATAATGCCTGAAATAATTAATCATTGGGAGTTTTACTGAGTTTTACATTTTGCAAACACAAAAAGTAGTTTTTTACTTGACTGTAATGTTCTTAGAACCCTGAGATAATGGGAAAAAAGCAATAAAAATGTATTTAAACCTAACTCCTAAACAACACATGCAAAATGGCTAATATGTTAGTTAGTTTAAAACAATGATCTTTTGTAAAGATATCAAAGACACAAGCTAGTTTTTTTTTATTCAATATGACAGTTCAACAGTCATACTAAATATGAAAGTTATATAAACATAACTCCAAAACCAAACATGTGTCATGTCTAAAAATGCCTGTAATAATGTATTTATGTGAGTTTGTAAGGTTTGCAAAAACAAAAAGTAGTTTTTTACTCATATGAAAGTAATGATCTTAGAATCCTGAGATAATGCGAAAAAAGCAATAAAAATGTATTTAAACATAGTTCCTAAACAACCCATGCAAAATGGGTAATAATGCCTGGAGACATGTATCTTTGTTAGTTTTACTAGAAAAATGATCTTTTGTAAAGTTTGCAAAGACACAAGCTAGTTTTTTTTTTATTCAATATGACAGAATTACAGTCATACTAAATATAAAAGTTATATAAACATAACTCCAAAATCAAACATGTGTCATGTCTAAAAATGTCTGTAATAATGTATTTATGTGAGTTTGTAAGGTTTGCAAAAACAACAAGTAGTTTTTTACTCAATATGAAAGTAATGATCTTAGAATCCTGAGATAATGCGAAAAAAGCAATAAAAATGTATTTAAACATAACTCCTAAACAACCCAGGCAAAATGGGTAATAATGCCTAGAGACATGTATCTTTGTTAGTTTTACTAGGAAATGTATATTTTGTAAAGTTTGCAAAGACACAAGCTAGTTGTTTTTATTCAATAAGACAGTATAACAGTCATACTAAATATGAAAGTTATATAAACATAACTCCAGAACCAAACGTGTGTCATGTCTAAAATTGCCTATAATAATGTATTTATGTGAGTTTGTAAAGTTTGCAAAAACAAAAAGTAGTTTTTTCCTCAATATGAAAGTAAGGATTTTAGAATCCTGAGATAATGCGAAAAAAGCAATAAAAATGTATTTAAACATAATTCCTAAACAACCCATGCAAAATGGGTAATAATGCCTGGAGACATGTATCTTTGTTAGTTTTACTAGAAAAATGATCTTTTGTAAAGTTTGCAAAGACACAAGCTAGTTTTTTTTTATTCAATATGACAGAATAACAGTCATACTAAATATAAAAGTTATATAAACATAACACCAAAATCGAACATGTGTCATGTCTAAAAATGTCTGTAATAATGTATTTATGTGAGTTTGTAAGGTTTGCAAAAACAAAAAGTAGTTTTTTACTCAATATGAAAGTAATGATCTTAGAATCCTGAGATAATGCGAAAAAAGCAATAAAAATGTATTTAAACATAACTACTAAACAACCCAGGCAAAATGGGTAATAATGCCTAGAGACATGTATCTTTGTTAGTTTTACTAGGAAATGTATATTTTGTAAAGTTTGCAAAGACACAAGCTAGTTGTTTTTATTCAATAAGACAGTATAACAGTCATACTAAATATGAAAGTTATATAAACATAACTCCAGAACCAAACGTGTGTCATGTCTAAAATTGCCTATAATAATGTATTTATGTGAGTTTGTAAAGTTTGCAAAAACAAAAAGTAGTTTTTTCCTCAATATGAAAGTAAGGATTTTAGAATCCTGAGATAATGCGAAAAAAGCAATAAAAATGTATTTAAACATAATTTCTAAACAACTCATGCAAAATGGCTAATAATGCCTGGTGACATGTATCTTTGTTAGTTTTACTAGAAAAATGATCTTTTGTAAAGTTTGCAAAGACACAAGCTAGTTGTTTTTATTCAATAGGACAGTATAACAGTCATACTAAATATAAAAGTTATATAAACATAACTCCAAAACCAAACATGTGTCATGTCTAAAAATGTCTGTAATAATGTATTTATGTGAGTTTGTAAGGTTTGCAAAAACAAAAAGTAGTTTTTTACTCAATATGAAAGTAATGATCTTAATAATCCTGAGATAATGCGAAAAAAGCAATAAAAATGTATTTAAACATAATTCCTAAACAACCCAGGCAAAATGGGTAATAATGCCTGGAGACATGTATCTTTGTTAGTTTTACTAGGAAATGTATATTTTGTAAAGTTTGCAAAGACACAAGCTAGTTGTTTTTATTCAATAAGACAGTATAACAGTCATACTAAATATTAAAGTTATATAAACATAACTCCAGAACCAAACGTGTGTCATGTCTAAAATTGCCTATAATAATGTATTTATGTGAGTTTGTAAGGTTTGCAAAAACAAAAAGTAGTTTTTTCCTCAATATGAAAGTAAGGATTTTAGAATCCTGAGATAATGCGAAAAAAGCAATAAAAATGTATTAAAACATAATTCCTAAACAACCCATGCAAAATGGGTAATAATGCCTGGAGACATGTATCTTTGTTAGTTTTACTAGAAAAATGATCTTTTGTAAAGTTTGCAATGACACAAGCTAGTTTTTTTTTATTCAATATGACAGAATAACAGTCATACTAAATATAAAAGTTATATAAACATAACTCCAAAATCAAACATATGTCATGTCTAAAAATGTCTGTAATAATGTATTTATGTGAGTTTGTAAGGTTTGCAAAAACAAAAAGTAGTTTTTTACTCAATATGAAAGTAATGATCTTAGAATCCTGAGATAATGCGAAAAAAGCAATAAAAATGTATTTAAACATAACTCCTAAACAACCCAGGCAAAATGGGTAATAATATCTGGAGACATGTATCTTTGTTAGTTTTACTAGGAAATGTATATTTTGTAAAGTTTGCAAAGACACAAGCTAGTTGTTTTTATTCAATAAGACAGTATAACAGTCATACTAAATATGAAAGTTATATAAACATAACTCCAGAACCAAACGTGTGTCATGTCTAAAATTGCCTATAATAATGTATTTATGTGAGTTTGTAAGGTTTGCAAAAACAAAAAGTAGTTTTTTCCTCAATATGAAAGTAAGGATTTTAGAATCCTGAGATAATGCGAAAAAAGCAATAAAAATGTATTAAAACATAATTCCTAAACAACCCATGCAAAATGGGTAATAATGCCTGGAGACATGTATCTTTGTTAGTTTTACTAGAAAAATGATCTTTTGTAAAGATATCAAAGACACAAGCTAGTTTTTTTTTATTCAATATGACAGTATAACAGTCCTACTAAATATGAAAGTTATCAAAACATAACTCCAAAACCAAACATGTGTCATGTCTAAAAATGTCTGTAATAATGTATTTATGTGAGTTTGTAAGGTTTGCAAAAACAAAAAGTAGTTTTTTACTCATGTGAAAGTAATGATCTTAGAATCCTGAGATAATGCGAAAAAAGCAATAAAAATGTATTTAAACATAATTCCTAAACAACCCATGCAAAATGGGTAATAATGCCTGGAGACATGTATCTTTGTTAGTTTTACTAGAAAAATGATCTTTTGTAAAGTTTGCAAAGACACAAGCTAGTTTTTTTTTATTCAATATGACAGAATAGCAGTCATACTAAATATAAAAGTTATATAAACATAACTCCAAAACCAAACATGTGTCATGTCTAAAAATGCCTGTAATAATGTATTTATGTGAGTTTGTAAGGTTTGCAAAAACAAAAAGTAGTTTTTTACTCAATATGAAAGTAATGTTCTTAGAATCCTGAGATAATGCGAAAAAAGCAATACAAATGTATTCAAACACAAATTTTAAACCAAACATGTAAAATGTCTAAAAATGCCTGTAATATTGAATCTATATAAGTTTTACTAGAATCAATTGTTTTTGTAAGGTTTGCAAATACAAAAATTAGGTTTTACACATAATGACACTAAAACTGTAACACTCAATATGACAATTATTTATGTATAACTCCTAACCACACATGAAACATGTCTAATAATGCGTGAAAAAATTTATCTTTGTGAGTGTTACTAGAAACATTTTCTTTTGTAAGGTTTGCAAAGAGAGGTTAGTTTTTTTTACTCAATATGACAGTATAACGCCACACTCAATATGACAGTTATTTAAACATAACTCCTAAACCACACCTGAAAAATGGCTAATAATGCCTGAAATAATGCATCTTTGGGAGTTTTACTGGAAACATATGCTTTTTTTAAGGCTTGCAAACACAAAAAATATTTTTTTACTCAAAATGACAGTAATGTTCTAAAAATCCTGAGATAATGTGAAAAAAGCAATACAAATGTATTACAACATAATTCCTAAACCAAACATGCAAAATGTCTGAAAATGCCTGTAATATTGAATCCATGTGAGTTTTATTTGAATCAGTTGTATGGTTTGCTAATACAAAAATTGGGTTTTATGACAAACACAATTTAGTTATTTTACTCAATATAACAGTTTAGCTGTCATACTATATATGAAAGTTATATAAACATAACTCCAAAACCAAACATGCATTATGTCCAAAACTGCCTGTAATATTGTATATATGTGAGTTTTACTAGAATCAGGGTTGCAAATACAAAAATTGGGTTTTATGACAGTATACTGTCACACTCAATATGACAGTTATTTAAACATAACTCAAACAACACATGCAAAATGGCTAATAATGCCTGGAGCATGTATCTTAGTTAGTTTTACTAGAAACATGGTATTTTGTAAGGTTTGCAAAGACACAAGTTAGTTGTTTTTTTTATTCAATATGACAGTATAACTGTCATACTAAATATGAAAGTTATATAAACATTACTCTAAAACCAAACATGCATTATGTCTAAAAATATCTGTAATAGTGTATCTGTGTGAGTTTAACTAGATTTAGTTGTTTTTGTAAGGTTTGCAAATACAAAATAAGGGTTTTACTCACTATGACAGTTTACAGTCACACTCAATCTGACAGTTATTTATTTAAACATAACTCCTAAACCGCACATGCAAAATGGCTAATAATGCCTGGAGATATGTATCTTTATGAGTTTTACTAGAAACATTATATTGTGTAAGTTTTAGTTAGTTTTTGTACTCAATCTGACATAATAACTGTCATTCTAAATCCATCCATTTTCTTCCGCTTATCCGAGGTCGGGTTGCGGGGGCAGCAGCCTGAGCAGAAAATCCCAGACTTCCCTCTCCCCAGCCACTTCGTCCAGCTCTTCTCGGGGTATTCCGAGGCGTTCCCAGGCCAGCTGGGGACATAGTCTTTCCAATGTGTCCTAGGTCTTCCCCGTGGCCTCCTGCCACACCTCCCTAGAGGCGTTCGGGTGGCATCCTGAGCAGATGCCCGAACCACCTCATGGCTCCTCTCAATGTGGAGGAGCAGCGGCTTTACTTTGAGTTCCTCCCGGATGACAGAGCTTCTCACCCTGTCTCTAAGGGAGAGACCCACCACCCGGCAGAGGAAACGCATTTCGGCCGCTTGTCCTTTCGGTCATAACCCAAAGCTGGTAACGTAGATCGACGGTAAATTGAGAGCTTTTCCTTCTGGCTCAGCTCCTTCTTCACCACAACGGATCGATATAGCGTCCTCAATACTGAAGACGCCGCACCAATCCGCCTGTGGATCTCTCGATCCACTCTATCCTCACTCGTGAACAAGACTCCTAGGTACTTGAACTCCTCCACTTGGGGCAAGATCTCCTCCCCAACCTGGAGATGGCACTCGACCCTTTCCTGCGTGGACTTGGACTTGGAGGTGCTGATTCTCATCCCAGTCGCTTCACACTCAAGGACCCTGCCGAGAGTATAGACCTGGTCTACCGTTCCACGACCAGGACGAAAACCACACTGTTCGTCCTGGATCCGAGTTTCCTCCTCTCCAGTACACATGAATAGACCTTACCGGGAAGGCTGAGGAGTGTGTTTCACGATAGTTGGAACACACCCTCCGGTTCCCCTTCTTAAAGAGAGGAACCACCACCCCGGTGTGCCAATCCAGAGGTACCGCCCCCAATGTTCACGCGATGTTGCAGAGTCTTGTCAACCAAGACAGCCCCACAGTATCCAGAGCCTTAAGGAACTCATCCACCACCGGGGCCTTGCCACAGAGGAGCTTTTTAACTACCTAGGCAACCTAAGCCCCAGAAATAGGAGAGTCCACCACAGATTCCCCAGGCACTGCTTGGCCTGTCGGTATTGCCTCTGGAGTCCCATGAGCCAAAAGGACCCGATAGGCTCTTTCTTCAGCTTGACGGCATCCCTCACTGCTGGTGGCCACCAGCGAATTCTAGGATTACCGCCACGACAGGCACCAAACACCTTGCGGCCACAGCTCCAATCAGCAGGCTCGACAAGAGAGGCACGGAACATGGTCCACTCAGACTCAATGTCCAGCACCTCCCTCGTGACATGTTCAAAGTTCTTCCGTATGTTTGAACATTGTGTTTGTTATGGACAATCCGTGACGAGCACAAAAGTCCAATAACAAAGCACCACTTGGGTTCAGATCCGGGTGGCCATTTTTCCCAATCACGACTCTCCAGGTTTCACTGTCCTTGCCAACATGAGCATTGAAGTCCCCCAACAGAACAAGGGAATCACCCGAGGGAGCACTCTCCAGTACTCCCTCAAGGGAATCCAAAAAGAGTGGGTACTCTGAGCTGCTGTTTGGTGCGTAAACACAAACAACAGTCAGGACCCGTCACCCAACCCGAAGGCGGAGGGAAGCTACTGGGTTAAAGTCCAACGTGCAGGCTTTGAGCAACAACAATTGCCACCCCAGCCTCTCATTGCTTGCAATGCCAGAGTGGAAGAGAGTCCAGCCCCTCTTGAGAGAACAGGTTCCAGAGCCCTTGCTGGGCGTCGAAGTGAGTCCAACTATATCTAGCCGGAACTAGATATAGTTCAGGCTCTTTCCCTCCCAGCGAGGTGACGTTCCACGTCCCAAGAGCGAGCTTATGTAGCCGATAATCGGACCGCCAAGTGCCCTTCGGCTGCCGCCCAGTTCACACTGCATCTGACCTCTATGACTTTAATGGGCCCATGAGTGGTGAGCCCATTGGAGGGTTGACCCACGTTGCCTCTTCGAGCTGAGCCCGGCAGGGCCCCATGGAGACAGGCCCGGCAACCAGTCGCTCGCCATCGTGCCCCACCTCTGCGCCTGGCTCCACAGGGGCGCCACGGTGACCTGCGCCTGGGCGAGAAAAAATCTAGGTCCTCGATTTGTACTTTTCATAAAGGTCTTTGAGCTGCTCTTTGTCTGATCCCTCACCTACGACCTTTTCTCAGGGGATCCCGAGGCGTTCCCAGGCCAGCCGGGAGACATAGTGTTCCCAGTGTGTCCTGGGTCTTCCCCGTGGCCTCCAGGATGACAGAGCTTCACCTTCACCAGGGGTGTCAAACTCAAATACAGAGTGGGCCAAAGTTTAAAACTGAACAAAGCCGCGGGCCAAGGTTGAACAAATTAACCTTTTAATAGGGACCCAAACAAGTTTTGCATTGAATATTGAACAAGCAAGGCTTATAAACTTTATAGTGACATGCAAAATGGAGTTTCAAATAATAATAATAATAATTAAAAAATATCAATTGCATATCAAATACAATTTAAATAAAAATTGAATGCCTCTTTTCTATTTGCAGCCTTCTGAGGTAAATATCAACATTAACTTTTTCCACAGGCTAATAAATTTGAAAATAAAATAACAATGAATAAAACAACCATTCAGGACTTTAAACTGCTCAGTTTGCAAAACACTGATCTAATTTGATGTGCCCAAGCCAGATACCTGGCATCTTTTTTCAGATGCTAGTTCTTTAATGTCGGGGCTCAGGCTTTGAGCTGAGGCAACTTTCATTATCGAACAAGGTGTTCAACAGTCATATCTCGTACACCCAATTCTAACATCATTCAGACCCAGTCACAAGATATGTGCAGCTTCAGCACGCATACACAACTGAATGCAACGCATACTTCATCAACAGCGATACAGGTTACACTGAGGGTGCCAGTATAAAAAACTTTAACACTGTTAGAAGTATACGCCACACTGTGAACCCACACCAAACAAAAATAAAAAACACTTTTCGGGAGAACATCCGCACCGTAACACAACATAAACACAAAAGAACAAATACCCAGAATCTTTTGCAGCACTAACTCTTTCGGGACGCTACAAAATACACCCCCGCTACCACCAAACCCCCCCCCCCCCCCCCCCCCACACACACCTTGTAGCGTCCTGGAAGATTTAGTGCTACAAAGGGTTCTGGGTATTTGTTGTGTTGTGTTTATGTTGTGTTACGGTGCGGATGTTCTCCCGAAATGTGTTTGTCATTCTTGTTTGGTGTGGATTCACAGTGTGGCGTATATTTCTAAAAGTGTTAAAGTTTTTTATTTGGCTACCGTCAGTGTAACCTGTATCGCTGTTGATGAAGTATGCGTTGCATTCAATTGTGTGTGGGTGCAGAAGCTGCACTGACATGAAACTGGGCCGGCACTCGTTTGACTAGCTGAAAAAAAAAAAAAAAAAATTCGGGAGGAGTGCTGGAGTCACTCCCGGGAGGGTTGGCAGTATTAGAAGTAGCGGTGAATGCGGTGTTACCGTGGCACTGCCGCAATGTATAATCGACGGTCCAGCTTTAGTGTTAATTTGATATTGCCTCAAGGGCCAAGTCAAATTACACGTTGGGCCAAATTTGGCCCACGGGCCAGAGTTTGACACCCATGACCTTCACTGTAAAAAATTACTGTAAAAATAAAAAATACAATTACAGTTATATACTCCATCCATCCATCCATTTTCTACCGCTTATTGCCTTCGGGGTCGCGGGGGGCGCTGGAGCCTATCTCAGCTACAATCAGGACAAGTCGCCACCTCATCGCAGGGCCAACACAGATAGACAGACAACATTCACACTCACATTCACACACTAGGGCCAATTTAGTGTTGCCAATCAACCTATCATGTTCTTCTTAAATGCAGTTAAGTACTGTAAATTTTGTTGCATTTTTCAAAAAATATCGACCAGCAGTAAGTTACTGTAAAACCTACAGTGTAATTCAGTATTTTTCAGACTTGTTTCTTGGGTCCGCCCACAATTCGTCCAACCGAGCTTCATTTCACCTGGCCGACCCTGCTAAATCCATCATACTGCATCGTGTGTTTTTTGATAACAAGGTAAGAGTCACTTGTACCTTGATGTGTCATTTTCTGTTTGAATTACTTTATATATATATTTATAAAGTCCGAAATGTCAGCATCACAGACACTATCGTTGACCACGCGCATGTACCGCCGCATGCTAGCTAGCTAAGTTTTCTTCTTTTTTGTCATAGTCATCATAAAAGATGATAACTTGCAACATATGTGCTACGACTTGCAGCAATGTATTTGCGTATGTTAGACACATGCGAAGTCATAGTTGTATGCCTAATGCATCGTTTAAGTGTGCTTTCCCTAATGCACAAGAGTTTTTTCCAACTTCTCAGCCTTCAAAACTCACAGCCGTCGTCATAAATATGGCAAGAGTAGGACTGATATGTATAGCGCAGAAGGTTTACCTTGTAATATTGTCTCATGTAGCGCGAAGTGCGATGATATACGGGCCTTTCTCCTGCATTTGAAAAGTCATATTACCGAAAGTAGGACAGTTACGTGCCCCTTCAGTCAATGTGAAAAAATATTTACAGTTAAGTCTACTTTCACATCGCACGCGTCAAGGAAGCACTACGGCTACACTGAACGAAGTTTGACTTGATCAACAGCAAATCCAAGCAGCTCTTGTGTTATTAACACTGATGATGACTATTGTGATATGCAACTTGAGAATTCAGGATATTCCTGTTATAAAGACATGGAGGTCCTACTTGCATTAAAAAAATGTTCACAGCACTGAAAAAAGGTGAGAACCACTGCCTTAGGACAGTGGTTCTCAACCTTTTTTCAGTGATGTACCCCTGTGAACATTTTTTAAATTCAAGTACCCCCTAATCAGAGCAAAGCATTTTTGGTTGAAAAAAAGAGATAAAGAAGTAAAATACAGCACTATGTCATCAGTTTCTGATTTATTAAATTGTATAACAGTGCAAAATATTGCTCATTTGTTGTGGTCTTTCTTGAACTATTTGGAAAAAAAGATATAAAAATAACTAAAAACTTGTTGAAAAATAACCAAGTGATTCAATTAAAATAAAGATTTTTACACATAGAAGTAATCAACTTAAGGTGCCCTCTTTGGGGATTGTAATAGAGATCCATCTGGATTCATGAACTTCATTTCTCAACATTTCTTCACAAAAAAAGAAATCTTTAACATCAATATTTATGGAACATGTCCACTACGCTTTAACCAAGCCTCCATTGTTTTCTACATGGATAGTTGATTGACAGTTGGTGCCGTGTGGCACCGCCAGGTAGGGTCAAACCATCATGGCATGGGGGAAACTCTGGCTTTATCGGTAATGAATGGAATAGCCTACTTGATTAGTTGTTCAGTTTATGAACTTACATTCATATTTTGTCGAAGTATTATTCAATAAATATATTTATAAAGGATTTTGGAATTGTTGCTATTTTTAGAATATTTAAAAAAAATCTCACGTACCCCTTGGCATACCTTCAAGTACCCCCAGGAGTACGCGTACCCCCATTTGAGAACCACTACCTTAGGAGACTAGATGTAAACAGAGGAAAGAGAGAGCGAGTGAGGTGGCCATTCCAAATACTTTAAAATGCTACCCATATTGGATACTGTTTAGGAACATAAACTGCATTTCTTGACTGTACCAGTTGCTGGTGACAAAGTCACAATAAAACGTTGGATGATCAGCATGGAAGGTGATGTCATCTGCAAAGGCGTCCAACCTAGCTTAATCTCAGGGCTTGCTGCCCCTTCTTGCCACCTACTATGTGTTCAACTTGGAATACCAAGAGGAAGGTCCTCGGACATTGGAATTTGTTCAAAGGTAAATCCTCTTGATACTGTTAAAATACTGTTAGGATATTTTATTTTATATTTCTCACCTCTGATCAGGAATTTGACGTGTCATTTCCCCCAATTTGGTGCCTTAAATCAATGACTCTTCTGTTCCTTTGTGGACCTTCTTATTAGGGACCGACGCACCAGTTTGACTCTAGGATACAGAGAAGGTAGGTAATGTGCAGGTAAAGATATGTTGACTAGGTCAAAGAAGGAAGCACCTGTTTGACCCCAGGATGCAGAAAAAGTAGGTAATTTGCAGGTAAAGATATGTTGACTGGATGATGGCAGGAAGCACCAGTGTGACCCCACTATGCAGGGAAGGTAGGTAATGTGCGGGTGAAGGTATGTTGAATGGGTGAAAGAAGGAAGCGCAGGTGTGGTCGAGGCCATGCAGACAAGGTAGGTATGTGCAGGTGAAGATATGTTGTATGGTGAAAGAAAGAAGCACCAGTGTGACCCAAGGATGTAGGGAAGGTAGGTAATGTGCAGGTAAAGATATGTTGAATGGGTGAAGGCAGGAAACACCAGCTAGATGCCAGGATACAGAGAAGGTAGGTAATGTGCAGGTAAAGATATGTTGAATGAGTAAAGGCAGGAAACACCAGCTTGACTCCAGGATACAGAGAAGGTAGGTAATGTGCAGGTAAAGATATGTTGAATGGGTAAAGGTAGAAAGCACCAGCGTGACCACACTATGCAGAGAAGGTAGGTATTGTGCAGGTAAAGATATGTTGAATGGGTAAAGGCAAGAAGCACCAGTGTGGACCCCAGGATGCAGAGAAGATAGGTAATGAGCAGGTAACGATATGTTAAATGGGTGAAAGCAGGAAACATCAGCGTAAATACACGGTCCCGTAGATGGAGAGAAAACATAAATAGAGAGAGGGGTTGGGGAGGCTTTAGCATTGTCTTCCTCTCTGAATTTGTCTTAATGGGTTTTAGAGCATTAACTCATCTACAGCTGTGGTTATGGTATAGGCTCACATATATCCTAAAATTGATATTAATATTTGTGCAGTGCATATTCCTAAATAACAATGTGAGGGGGGTTCTGTATCGACTGCAAGTAATCTTCAATCACAACAGAATATCTAATATGCTTTCTCTCTTTTTTAGGCGATTCATTGGCGTTAACCCTGAGAGGGGAACAAAGGCTAGCCAGGGAAAGGTGGTGTCCAAGAAGACCGGGAAGCTGGTCCAGAAAAAGGCAGCAACTGTAAATCCTCACGTAGCCACCCTCATAAAACATCTCACAGACTTTGAGTGGGGCTTTATGTAGCCGACAACTAAACACTGGACTCGTGTTCAGTGTTTTGTCTCCAGTTAGAAATTAAGTGGACATGTTATAAATGTTAAAATGCTTTACTGAAAATAAGAAGAATGCACTAAATGTACATTGAATGTATTTGATGCACTTTAAAATAATTGGTTAATAAAAACATAATCTTGCAAGGCCATTTCTCCAGTCATTTGTATGCCAGCAGATTGCAGGGATTTTGATTTTGAAAAATTAAAAGTTCAACTCATTAACTTCTAGTGGCATTATACTGTAAAGCTCAGTCTATAGTGCTTACAATTATTTTACTGTAATTAACTGTTAATGGATATTACAGTAGATACACTAAAATAACAGTGTAATGCCGCTAAACAGATGACAGTATTATGCTGTGAAGCGTATATTTGATACAGCACAGTACTGTGATACGTTTTACAGTAATAAACTGTAGTGATAAATCACAGTATGTGTGCTGTAGAAAAACAGTTTTATACTCTAACCATTAGCTGCCAGTAGGTTACTGTAATTAAACGGTGAAAATTCTTACAGTAAGGGAGAGACCCGCCACCCAGCGGAGAAAACTCATTTCGGCCGCTTGTACCCGTCCGTGATCTTGTCCTTTCGGTCATAACCCAAAGCTCATGACCATAGGTGAGAATGGGAACGTAGATTGACCGGTAAATTGAGAGCTTTTCCTTCTGGCGCAGCTCCTTCTTACCACAACGAATCGATATAGCGTCCTCATTACTGAAGACGCCGCACCGATCAGCCTGTGCATCTCACGATCCACTCTTCCCTCACTCATGAACAAGACTCCAGGTACTTGAACTCATCCACTTGGGGCAAGATCTCCTGCCCAACCTCGAGATGGCACTCCACCCTTTCCCGGGCGAGAACCTCGGACTTGGAGGTGCTGATTCTCATCCCAGTCGCTTCACACTCGGCTGCGAACCAATCCAATGAGAGCTGAAGATCCTGGCCAGTTAAAGCCATAAGGACCACATCATCTGCAAAAAGGAGAGACCTAATCCAAACCGGATCCCCTCAACGCCATGACTGCGCCTATAAATTCAGTCCATAAACTTTATGAACACATTTGGTGACAAAGGGCAGCCAACTTACTGCTGGCAATGCGGACCAAGCTCTGACACTGATCATACAGGGAGCGACCCGCCACAACCAGACATGCCGATACCCCATACTCTCTGAGCACTCCCCACATGACTTCCCGGGGTGGCCACGGTCGAATTTCTTCTCCAAGTCCACAAAGCACATGTAGACTGGTTGGACAAACTCCCATGCACACTCAAGGACCCTGCCGAGAGTATAGAGCTGGTCTACCGTTCCACGACCAGGACGAAAACCACACTGTTCGTCCTGGATCCGAGGTTCCTCCTCTCCAGTACACATGAATAGACCTTACCGGGAAGGCTGAGGAGTGTGATCTACGATAGTTGGAACACACCCTCCGGTTCCCCTTCTTAAAGAGAGGAACCACCACCCCGGTCTGCCAATCCAGAGGTACCGCCCCTGATGTCCACGCGATGTTGCAGAGTCTTGTCAACTAAAACAGCCCCACAGCATCCAGAGCCTTAAGGAACTCCGGACGGAGTTCATCCACCCCCGGGGCCTTGCCACCGAGGAGCTTTTAAAACTACCTTGGCAACCTCAGCCCCAGAAATAGGAGAGCCCACCACAGATTCCCCAGGCACTGCTTGGCCTGTCGGTATGCCCGGTGCCTCTGGAGTCCCATGAGCCAAAAGGACCAGATAAGCTCTTTCTTCAGCTTGACGGCATCCCGCACTGCTGGTGGCCACCAGCGGGTTCTAGGATTACCGCCACGACAGGCACCAAACACCTTGCGGCCACAGCTCCAATCAGCTGGCTTGACAAGAGAGGCACGGAACATGATCCATTCAGACTCAATGTCCAGCACCTCCTTTGTGACATGTTCAAAGTTCCTCCGGAGGTGGACAGGAGACTCTGCTAGGCATTCCCAAAAGACTCTCACAATGCGTTTGGGCCTGCCAGGTCTGTCCGGGATCCTACCCCACCATCGGAGCCAGCTCACCAGGTGGTGATCGGTAGAAAGCTCGCCCCTCTCTTCACCCGAGTGTCCAAAACATGAGGCCGCAAATCCCATGACACAACTACAAAGTCAATAATGGAACTGCGGCCGAGGGTGTCCTGGTGCCAAGTGCACATATGGACACCCTTATGTTTGAACATTGTGTTTGTTATGGACAATCCGTGACGAGCACAAAAGTCCAATAACAAAGCACCACTTGGGTTCAGATCCGGGTGGCCATTTTTCCCAATCACGACTCTCCAGGTTTCAAAGTCGTTGCCAGCATGAGCGTTGAAGACCCCCAGCAGAACAAGGGAATCACCCGAGGGAGCACTCTCAAGGGAATCCAAAAACAGTGGGTACTCTGAGCTGCTCTTTGGTGCGTAAACACCAACAACAGTCAGGACCCGTCACCCAACCCGAAAGCGGAGGGAAGCTACCATCTCGTCTTCTGGGTTAAGTCCAACGTGCAGGCTTTGAGCCGGGGGGCAACAAGAATTGCCAACCCAGCCTCTCATTACTTGCAACGCCAGAGTGGAAGAGAGTCCAACCCCTCTTGAGAGAACAGGTTCCAGAGCCCTTGCTGTGCGTCGAAGTGAGTCCAGCTTTATCCAGCCGGGAACTTCTCCACCTCGCGAGGTGACGTTCCACGTCCCAAGAGCGAGCTTATGTAGCCGATAATCGGACCGCCAAGTGCCCTGCCTTCGGCTTCCGCCCAGCTAACACTGCACCCGACCTCTATGACCCAGCCCATGAGTGGTGAGCCTATTGCAGGGGGGACCCACGTTGCCTCTTCGAGCTGGGCCCCATGGGCACCAGTCGCTCGCCATCGTGCCCCACCTCTGGGCCTGGCTCCACAGGGGAGCCACGGTGACCCGCGTCCGGGCGAGAAAATATCTAGGTCCTCGATTTGTACTTTTCATAAAGGTCTTTGAGCTGCTCTTTGTCTGATTCCTCTCCTAGGACCTGTTTGTCTTGGGAGACCCTACAAGGGGGCATAGACGCCCCCGGACAACATAGCTCCTAGGATCAGTGGGACACGCAACCACAAAGGTGGCGGCTCAGAAAGCAGGTTATATAAACATAACTCCAAAACCAAACATGCAAGATGTCTAAACATGCCTTTAATATTGTATCAATGTGAGTTTTACTAGAATCGGTTGTTTTTTTAAGGCTTGCAAACACAAAAAGTTTTTTTTACTCAAAATGACAGTAAGTTCTTAAAATGCTGAGATAATGTGAAAAAAGCAATACAAATGTATTCCAACATGATTCCTAAACCAAACATGCAAAATGTCTAAAAATGCCTGTAATATTGAATCCATGTGAGTTTTACTAGAATCATTTGTTTTTGTAAGGTTTGCAAATACAAAAATTGAGTTTTATGACAGACACAAGTTAGTTTTTTTACTCATTATAACAGTATAGATGTCATACTATATATTAAAGTTATATAAACATAACTCCAAAACCAAACGTGCATTATGTCCAAAATTGCCTGTAATATTGTGTAGATGTAAGTTTTACTAGAATCAGGTTTGCAAATACAAAAATTGGGTTTTATGACAGTATACTATCACACTCAATATGACAGTATAACTGTCATACTAAATCCATCCATTTTCTTCCGCTTATCCGAGGTCGGGTTGCGGGGGCAGCAGCCTAAGCAGAGAGCCCAGACTTCCCTCTCCCCAGCCACTTCGTCCAGCTCTTCTCGGGGGATCCCGAGGCGTTCCCAGGCCATAGTCTTTCCAATGTATCCTAGGTCTTCCCCATGGCCTCCTGCCGTTCGGACCTAGGGAGGCGTTCGGGTGGCATCCTGAGCAGATGCCCGAACCACCTCATCTGGCTCCTCTCAATGTGGAGGAGCAGCGGCTTTACACTGAGTTCCTCCCAGATGACAGAGCTTCTCACCCTATCTCTAAGGGAGAGACCCACCACCCGGCGGAGGAAACTCATTTCGGCCGCTTGTACCCGTGACCTTGTCCTTTCGGTCATAACCCAAAGCTCATGACCATAGGTGAGGATGGGAACGTTGATCGACCGGTAAATTGAAAGCTTTTCCTTCTGGCTCAGCTCCTTCTTCACCACAACGGATCGATATAGCGTCCTCATTACTGAAGACGCCGCACCGATCCGCCTGTAGATCTCACAATCCACTCTATCCTCACTCGTGAACAAGACTCCTAGGTACTTGACTCCTTCACTTGGGGCAAGATCTCTTTCCCAACCTCGAGATGGCACTCCACCCTTTCCCGGGCGAGAACCATGGACTCGGACTTGGAGGTGCTGATTCTCATCCCAGTCGCTTCACTGCGAACCGATCCAATGAAAGCTGAAGATCTTGGCCAGTTGAAGCCATCAGGACCACATCATCTGCAAAAAGCAGAGACCTAATCCTGCAGCCACCAAACCAGGCGCAGTCATGGCGTTGAGGGGATCCTCAAAGCCATGACTGCGCCTAGATATTCTGTCCATTAAAGTTATGAACAGAATCGTTGACAAAGGGCAGCCTTGGCGGAGTCCAACCCTCACTGGAAAGGGGTACGACATACTGCCGGCAATGCGGACCAAGCTCTGACACTGATCATACAGGGAGACACCCGCCACAATCAGACATGCCGATACTCCATACTCTCTGAGCACTCCTCACAGGATTTACCGGGGGCCAAGGTCGAATGTCTTCTCCAAGTCCACAAAACTTATGTAGACTGGTTGGGCAAACTCCCATGCACACTCAAGGACCCTGCCGAGAGTATAGAGCTGGTCTACCGTTCCACGACCAGGACGAAAACCACACTGTTCGTCCTGGATCCGAGGTTCCTCCTCTCCATTACACATGAATAGACCTTACCGGGAAGGCTGAGGAGTGTGATCTACGATAGTTGGAACACACCCTCCGGTTCCCCTTCTTAAAGAGAGGAACCACCACCCCGGTCTGCCAATCCAGAGGTACCACCCCCGATGTAGACGCAATGTTGCAGAGTCTTGTCAACCAAGACTGCCCCACAGCATCCAGAGCCTTAAGAAACTCCGGACGGAGCTCATCCACCCCCGGGGCCTTGCCACCGAGGAGCTTTTTAACTACCTTGGCAACCTCAGCCCCAGAAATAGGAGAGCCCACCACAGACTTCCCAGGCACTGTTTCCTCATAGGAAGACGTGTTGGTGGGACTGAGGAGGTCTCGCTTGGCCTGTCGGTATGCCCACTGCCTCTGGAGTCCCATGAGCCAAAAGGACCCGGTGGCTCTTTCTTCAGCTTGACAGCATCCCTCACTGCTGGTGGATTACCGCCACGACAGGCACCAAACACCTTGCGGCCACAGCTTCAATCAGCTGGCTCAACAAGAGAGGAACGGAACATGGTCCACTCAGACTCAATGTCCAGCACCTCCCTCGTGACATGTTCAAAGTTCTTCCGGACATGTTCAAAGTTCTTCAGGAGACTCTGCTTGGTGTTCCCAGCAGACCCTTTCAATGCGTCTGGGCCTGCCAGGTCTGACCGGCATCCTCCCCTACCATCGGAGCCAGCTCACCACCAGGTGGTGGTTGGTAGAAAGCTCTGCCCCTCTCTTCACCGAGTGTCCAAAACATGAGGCCGCAAATCCCATGACACAACTACAAAGTCAATCATGCGGCCGAGGGTGTCCTTGTGCCAAGTGCACATATGGACACCCTTATGTTTGAACATTGTGTTTGTTATGGACAATCCGTGACAAGCACAAAAGTCCAATAACAAAGCACCACTTGGGTTCAGATCCGGGTGGCCATTTTTCCCAATCACGACTCTCCAGGTTTCACTGTCGTTGCCAACATAGCGTTGAAGTCCACCAGCAGAACAAGGGAATCACCCGAGGGAGCACTCTCCAGTACTCCCTCAAGGGAATCCAAAAAGAGTTGGTACTCTGAGCTGCTGTTTGGTGTGTAAACACAAACAACAGTCAGGACCCGTCACCCAACCCGAAGGCTGAAGGAAGCTACCATCTCGTCTATTGGGTTTAAAGTCCAACGTGCAGGCTTTGAGCCGGAGGGCAACAAGAATTGCCACCCCAGCCTCTCATTAGTTGCAACGCCAGTGTGGAATCTCTTCCACTCTGGCGTTGCAAGTAATGTAAGTTCAGCTCAGTCCAGCCCCTCTGAGAGAACAGGTTCCAGAGCCCTTGCTGTGAGTCCAACTATATCTAGCTGGGAACGTCTCCACCTCAAGCACCAGCTCAGGCTCCTTCCCTCCCAGCGAGGTGACGTTCCATGTCCCAAGAGCGAGCTTAAGTAGCCGATAATCGGACCACCAAGTGCCCTGCCTTCGGCTGCCGCCCAGCTCACACTGCACCCTCTATGACCCAGCCCATGAGTGGTGAGCCCTGGAGGGGGGGATCCACGTTGCCTCTTCGAGCTGAGCACGGCTGGGCCCCATGGGGACAGGCCCGACAATCGCCATCGTGCCACACCTCTGGGCCTGGCTCCACAGGGGAGCCACGGTGACCTGCGTCCGGGCGAGAAAAAATCTAGGTCCTCAATTGTACTTTTAATAAAGGTCTTAGAGCTGCTCTTTGTCTGATCCCTCACCTAGGACCTGTTTGTCTTGGGAGACCATAGAAGCCCCCGGACAACATAGTTCCTGGATCAGTGGGACACGCAAACCACAAAGGTGGCGGCTCAGAAAGCAGGTTATATAAATATAACTCCAAAACCAAACATGCAATATGTCTAAACATGCCTGTAATATTGTATCAATGTCAGTTTTCCTAGAATCGGTTGTTTTTGTAAGGTTTGCAAATACAAAAATTAGGTTTTACTCACAATGACAAAATCACACTCAATATGACAAAAAAATGGCTAATAATGCCTGAAATAATGAATCATTGGGAGTTTTACTGAGTTTTACATTTTGCAAACACAAAAAGTAGTTTTTTACTTGACTTTAATGTTCTTAGAACCCTGAGATAATGGGAAAAAAGCAATAAAAATGTATTTAAACCTAACTCCTAACAACACATGCAAAATGGCTAATAATGCCTAGGGAGACATGTAACGTTGTTAGTTTAAAAAAATGATCTTTTTTAAAGATATCAAAGACACAAGCTAGTTTTTTTTATTCAATATGACAGTATAACAGTCATACTAAATATGAAAGTTATATAAACATAACTCCAAAACCAAACATGTGTCATGTCTAAAAATGCCTGTAATAATGTATTTATGTGAGTTTGTAAGGTTTGCAAAAACAAAAAGTAGTTTTTTACTCAATATGAAAGTAATGTTCTTAGAATCCTGAGATAATGCGAAAAAAACAATACAAATGTATTCAAACACAAATTTTAAACCAAATATGTAAAATGTCTAAAAATGCCTGTAATATTGAATCTGTATAAGTTTTACTAGAATCAATTGTTTTTGTAAGGTTTGCAAATACAAAAATTAGGTTTTACACATAATGACACTAAAACTGTAACACTCAATATGACAATTATTTATGTATAACTCCTAACCACACATGAAACATGTCTAATAATGCGTGAAAAAATTTATCTTTGTGAGTGTTACTAGAAACATTTTCTTTTGTAAGGTTTGCAAAGACAGGTTAGTTTTTTTTACTCAATATGACAGTTATTTAAACATAACTCTTAAACTACACATGAAAAATGATTAACAATGCCTGAAATAATGCATTCTTGTAAGTTTTACTCGAAACATATGCTTTTTTAAGGCTTGCAAACACAAAAATTATTTCTTTACTCAATATGACAGTAATGTTCTAAAATTCTGAGAAAATACGAACAAATTAATAAAAATGATTCCAACATAATTCCTAAACCAAACATGCAAAATGTCTAAAAATGTCTGTAATATTGAATCCATGTGAGTTTTACTAGATTTAAATGATTTTGTATAGATTGCAAATACATACATTAGGTTTTACTTACTATGTCATAACTGACAGTATATGACAGTTATTTAACCATAACTCAAACCACACATGAAAAATGGCTAATAATGCCTGAAATAATGCATCCTTGGCCGTTTTACTCGAAACACATGCTTTTTTAAATCTTGCAAACACAAAAAGTAGTTTTTTACTCAACATGACTGTAATGTTCTTAAAATCCTGAGATAATGCGAAAAAAGCAATAAAAATGTATTTAAACAGTACTCCTAAACAACATATGCAAAATGGCTAATAATGCCTGGAAACATGTATCTTTGTTAGTTTTACTGGAAAAATGATCTTTTGTAAAGTTTGCAAAGACACAAGCCAGTTTTTTTTAATTCAATATGACAGTATAACAGTCATACTAAATATGAAAGTTATATAAACATAACTCCAAAACCAAACGTGTGTCATGTCTAAAATTGCCTATAATAATGTATTTATGTGAGTTTGTAAGGTTTGCAAAAACAAAAAGTAGTTTTTTCCTCAATATGAAAGTAAGGATTTTAGAATCCTGAGATAATGCGAAAAAAAGCAATAAAAATGTATTTAAACATAATTCCTAAACAAACCATGCAAAATGGCTAATAATGCCTGGAGACATGTATCTTTGTTAGTTTTACTAGAAAAATTATCTTTTGTAAAGATATCAAAGACACAAGCTAGTTTTTTTTATTCAATATGACAGTATAACAGTCCTACTAAATATGAAAGTTATCAAAACATAACTCCAAAACCAAACATGTGTTATGTCTAAAAATGCCTGTAATTATGTATTTATGTGAGTTTGTAAGGTTTGCAAAAACAAAAAGTAGTTTTTTCCTCAATATGAAAGTAATGATCTAAGAATCCTGAGATAATGCGAAAAAAGCAATAAAAATGTATTTAAACATAATTCCTAAACAACCCATGCAAAATGGGTAATAATGCCTGGAGACATGTATCTTTGTTAGTTTTACTAGAAAAATGATCTTTTGTAAAGTTTGCAAAGACACAAGCTAGTTTTTTTTTTACTTAATATGACAGTATAACAGTCATACTAAATATAAAAGTTATATAAACATAACTCCAAATCCAAACATGTGTCATGTCTAAAATTGTCTATAATAATGTATTTATGTGAGTTTGTAAGGTTTGCAAAAACAAAAAGTAGTGTTTTACTCAATATGAAAGTAATGATCTTAGAATCCTGAGATAATGCGAAAAAAGCAATACAAATGTATTCAAACACAACTTTTAAACCAAACATGTAAATTGTCTAAAAATGCCTGTAATATTGAATCTATGTAAGATTTACTAGAATCAATTGTTTTTGTAAGGTTTGCAAATACAAAAATTAGGTTTTACACATAATGACATTATAACTTTAACACTCAATATGAAAGTTATTTAATTATAACTCCTAAATACACATGAAACATGTCTAATAGCGTGAAAAAAATTATCTTTGTGAGTGTTGCTAGAAACATTTTCTTTTGTAAGGTTTGCAAAGACACAAGTTAGTTTTTTTTAACTCAATACGACAGTATAACGCCACACTCAATATGACAGTTATTTAAACATAACTCCTAAACCACACCTGAAAAATGGCTAATAATGCCTGAAATAATGCATCTTTGGGAGTTTTACTGGAAACATATGCTTTTTTTAAGGCTTGCAAACACACAAATTATTTTTTTACTCAATATGACAGTAATGTTCTAAAAATCCTGAGATAATGTGAAAAAAGCAATACAAATGTATTACAACATAATTCCTAAACCAAACATGCAAAATGTCTGAAAATGCCTGTAATATTGAATCCATGTGAGTTTTATTTGAATCGGTTGTATGGTTTGCTAATACAAAAATTGGGTTTTATGACAAACACAAGTTAGTTATTTTACTCAATATAACAGTTTAGCTGTCATACTATATATGAAAGTTATATAAACATAACTCCAAAACCAAACATGCATTATGTCCAAAACTGCCTGTAATATTGTATGTATGTGAGTTTTACTAGAATCAGGGTTGCAAATACAAAAATTGGGTTTTATGACAGTATACTGTCACACTCAATATGACAGTTATTTAAACATAACTCAAACAACACATGCAAAATGGCTAATAATGCCTGGAGCATGTATCTTAGTTAGTTTTACTAGAAACATGGTATTTTGTAAGGTTTGCAAAGACACAAGTTAGTTGTTTTTTTTATTCAATATGACAGTATAACTGTCATACTAAATATGAAAGTTATATAAACATTACTCTAAAACCAAACATGCATTATGTCTAAAAATATCTGTAATATTGTATCTGTGTGAGTTTAACTAGATTTAGTTGTTTTTGTAAGGTTTGCAAATACAAAATAAGGGTTTTACTCACTATGACAGTTTACAGTCACACTCAATCTGACAGTTATTTATTTAAA
This sequence comes from Entelurus aequoreus, assembly GCF_033978785.1. Lineage (NCBI taxonomy): Eukaryota > Metazoa > Chordata > Actinopteri > Syngnathiformes > Syngnathidae > Entelurus > Entelurus aequoreus. The sequence continues at coordinate 305,833 of NC_084756.1, read as the reverse complement.
CATAACTCCTAAACCGCACATGCAAAATGGCTAATAATGCCTGGAGATATGTATCTTTGTGAGTTTTACTAGAAACATTATATTGTGTAAGGTTTAGTTAGTTTTTGTACTCAATCTGACAGTATAACTGTCATTCTAAATCCATCCATTTTCTTCCGCTTATCCGAGGTCGGGTTGCGGGGGCAGCAGCCTGAGCAGAAAATCCCAGACTTCCCTCTCCCCAGCCACTTCGTCCAGCTCTTCTCGGGGTATTCCGAGGCGTTCCCAGGCCAGCCGGGGACATAGTCTTTCCAATGTGTCCTAGGTCTTCCCCGTGGCCTCCTGCCACACCTCCCTAGAGGCGTTCGGGTGGCATCCTGAGCAGATGCCCGAACCACCTCATGGCTCCTCTCAATGTGGAGGAGCAGCGGCTTTACTTTGAGTTCCTCCCGGATGACAGAGCTTCTCACCCTGTCTCTAAGGGAGAGACCCACCACCCGGCAGAGGAAACGCATTTCGGCCGCTTGTCCTTTCGGTCATAACCCAAAGCTGGTAACGTAGATCGACGGTAAATTGAGAGCTTTTTCTTCTGGCTCAGCTCCTTCTTCACCACAACGGATCGATATAGCGTCCTCAATACTGAAGACGCCGCACCAATCCGCCTGTGGATCTCTCGATCCACTGTATCCTCACTCGTGAACAAGACTCCTAGGTACTTGAACTCCTCCACTTGGGGCAAGATCTCCTCCCCAACCTGGAGATGGCACTCGACCCTTTCCTGCGTGGACTTGGACTTGGAGGTGCTGATTCTCATCCCAGTCGCTTCACACTCAAGGACCCTGCCGAGAGTATAGACCTGGTCTACCGTTCCACGACCAGGACGAAAACCACACTGTTCGTCCTGGATCCGAGTTTCCTCCTCTCCAGTACACATGAATAGACCTTACCGGGAAGGCTGAGGAGTGTGTTTCACGATAGTTGGAACACACCCTCCGGTTCCCCTTCTTAAAGAGAGGAACCACCACCCCGGTGTGCCAATCCAGAGGTACCGCCCCCAATGTTCACGCGATGTTGCAGAGTCTTGTCAACCAAGACAGCCCCACAGTATCCAGAGCCTTAAGGAACTCATCCACCACCGGGGCCTTGTCACAGAGGAGCTTTTTAACTACCTAGGCAACCTAAGCCCCAGAAATAGGAGAGTCCACCACAGATTCCCCAGGCACTGCTTGGCCTGTCGGTATGCCCGCTGCCTCTGGAATCCCATGAGCCAAAAGGACCCGATAGGCTCTTTCTTCAGCTTGACAGCATCCCTCACTGCTGGTGGCCACCAGCGAGTTCTAGGATTACCGCCACGACAGGCACCAAACACCTTGCGGCCACAGCTCCAATCAGCAGGCTCGACAAGAGAGGCACGGAACATGGTCCACTCAGACTCAATGTCCAGCACCTCCCTCATGACATGTTCAAAGTTCTTCCTTATGTTTGAACATTGTGTTTGTTATGGACAATCTGTGACGAGCACAAAAGTCCAATAACAAAGCACCACTTGGGTTCAGATCCGGGTGGCCATTTTTCCCAATCACAACTCTCCAGGTTTCACTGTCCTTGCCAACATGAGCATTGAAGTCCCCCAACAGAACAAGGGAATCACCCGAGGGAGCACTCTCCAGTACTCCCTCAAGGGAATCCAAAAAGAGTGGGTACTCTGAGCTGCTGTTTGGTGCGTAAACACAAACAACAGTGAGGACCCGTCACCCAACCCGAAGGCGGAGGGAAGCTACCATCTCGTCTACTGGGTTAAAGTCCAACGTGCAGGCTTTGAGCAACAACAATTGCCACCCCAGCCTCTCATTGCTTGCAACGCCAGAGTGGAAGAGAGTCCAGCCCCTCTTGAGAGAACAGGTTCCAGAGCCCTTGCTGTGCGTCGAAGTGAGTCCAACTATATCTAGCCGGAACTTCTTCACCTCGCGCACCAGCTCAGGCTCTTTCCCTCCCAGCGAGGTGACGTTCCACGTCCCAAGAGCGAGCTTATGTAGCCGATAATCGGACCGCCAAGTGCCCTGCCTTCGGCTGCCGCCCAGTTCACACTGCATCCGACCTCTATGACCTCAATGGGCCCATGAGTGGTGAGCCCATTGGAGGGTTGACCCACGTTGCCTCTTCGAGCTGAGCCCGGCAGGGCCCCATGGAGACAGGCCCGGCCACCAGTCGCTCGCCATCGTGCCCCACCTCTGCGCCTGGCTCCACAGGGGAGCCACGGTGACCTGCGCCTGGTCGAGAAAAAATCTAGGTCCTCGATTTGTACTTTTCATAAAGGTCTTTGAGCTGCTCTTTGTCTGATCCCTCACCTAGGACCTTTTCTCAGGGGATCCCGAGGCGTTCCCAGGCCAGCCGGGAGACATAGTGTTCCCAATGTGTCCTGGGTCTTCCCTGTGGCCTCCAGGATGACAGAGCTTCACCTTCACCAGGGGTGTCAAACTCAAATACAGAGTGGGTCAAAGTTTAAAACTGAACAAAGCCGCGGGCCAAGGTTGAACAAATTAACCTTTTAATAGGGACCCAAACAAGTTTTGCATTGAATATTGAACAAGCAAGGCTTATATAACTTTATAGTGACATGCAAAATCGAGTTTCAAATAATAATAATAATAATTAAAAAATATCAATTGCATATCAAATACAATTTAAATAAAAATTGAATGCCTCTTTTCTATTTGCAGCCTTCTGAGGTAAATATCAACATTAACTTTTTCCACAGGCTAATACATTTGAAAATAAAATAAGAACGAATAAAACAACCATTCAGGACTTTAAACTGCTCAGTTTGCAAAACACTGATCTAATTTGATGTGCCCAAGCCAGATACCTGGCATCTTTTTTTAGATGCTAGTTCTTTAATGTCGGGGCTCAGGCTTTGAGCTGAGGCAACTTTCATTATCGAACGAAGGTGTTCAACAGTCATATCTCGTACACCCAATTCTGACATCATTCACACCCAGTCACAAGATATGTGCAGCTTCAGCACGTATACACAAATGAATGCAACGCATACTTCATCAACAGCGATACAGGTTACACTGAGGGTGCCAGTATAAAAAACTTTAACACTGTTAGAAATATACGCCACACTGTGAACCCACACCAAACAAAAATAAAAAACACTTTTCGGGAGAACATCCGCACCGTAACATAACATAAACACAAAAGAACAAATACCCAGAATCTTTTGCAGCACTAACTCTTTCGGGACGCTACAAAATACACCCCCGCTAACACCAAATTTGGCCCACGGGCCAGAGTTTGACACCCATGACCTTCACTGTAAAAAATTACTGTAAAAATAAAAAATACAATTACAGTTATATACTCCATCCATCCATCCATTTTCTACCGCTTATTCCCTTCGGGGTCGCAGGGGGCGCTGGAGCCTATCTCAGCTACAATCAGGCGGAAGGCGGGGTACACCCTGGACAAGTCGCCACCTCATCGCAGGGCCAACACAGATAGACAGACAACATTCACACTCACATTCACACACTAGGGCCAATTTAGTGTTGCCAATCAACCTATCATGTTCTTCTTAAATGCAGTTAAGTACTGTAAATTTTGTTGCATTTTTCAAAAAACATCGACCAGCAGTAAGTTACTGTAAAACCTACAGTGCAATTCAGTATTTTTCAGACTTGTTTCTTGGGTACGCCCACAATTCGTCCAACCGAGCTTCATTTTACCTGGCCGACCCTGCTAAATCCCTCCTACTGCATCGTGTGTTTTTGATAACAAGGTAAGAGTCACTTGTACCTTGATGTGTCATTTTCTGTTTGAATTACTTTATATATATATTTATAAAGTCCGAAATGACATAGCGTCACAGTCAGCATCACAGACACTATCGTTGACCACGCGCATGTACCGCCGCATGCTAGCTAGCTAAGTTTTCTTCTTTTTTGTCATAGTCATCATAAAAGATGATAACTTGCAACATATGTGCTACGACTTGCAGCAATGTATTTGCGTATGTTAGACACATGCGAAGTCATAGTTGTATGCCTAATGCATCGTTTAAGTGTGCTTTCCCTAAAAGCACAAGAGTTTTTTCCAACTTCTCAGCCTTCAAAACTCACAGCCGTCGTCATAAATATGGCAAGAGTAGGACTGATATGTATAGCGCAGAAGGTTTACCTTGTAATATTGTCTCATGTAGCGCGAAGTGCGATGATATACGGGCCTTTCTCCTGCATTTGAAAAGTCATATTACCGAAGGTAGGACAGTTACGTGCCCCTTCAGTCAATGTGAAAAAAGATTTACAGTTAAGTCTACTTTCACATCGCACGTGTCAAGGAAGCACTACGGCTACACTGAACGAAGTTTGACTTGATCAACAGCAAATCCAAGCAGCTCTTGTGTTATTAACACTGATGATGACTATTGTGATATGCAACTTGAGAATTCAGGATATTCCTGTTATGAAGACATGGAGGTCTACTTGCATTAAAAAAATGTTCACAGCACTGAAAAAAGGTTGAGAACCACTGCCTTAGGACAGTGGTTCTCAACCTTTTTTCTGTGATGTACCCCTGTGAACATTTTTTAAATTCAAGTACCCCCTAATCAGAGCAAAGCATTTTTGGTTGAAAAAAAGAGATAAAGAAGTAAAATACAGCACTATGTCATCAGTTTCTGATGTATTAAATTGTATAACAGTGCAAAATATTGCTCATTTGTTGTGGTCTTTCTTGAACTATTTGGAAAAAAAGATATAAAAATAACTAAAAACTTGTTGAAAAATAACCAAGTGATTCAATTATAAATAAAGATTTTTACACATAGAAGTAATCAACTTAAGTTGGGGATTGTAATAGAGATCCATCTGGATTCATGAACTTCATTCTCAACATTTCTTCACAAAAAAAAAAATCTTTAACATCAATATTTATGGAACATGTCCACTACGCTTTAACCAAGCCTCCATTGTTTTCTACATGGATAGTTGATTGACAGTTGGTGCCGTGTGGCACCGCCAGGTAGGGTCAAACCATCATGGCATGGGGGAAACTCTGGCTTTATGGTAATGAATGGAATAGCCTACTTGATTAGTTGTTCAGTTTATGAACTTACATTCATATTTTGTCGAAGTATTATTCAATAAATATATTTATAAAGGATTTTTGAATTGTTGCTATTTTTAGAATATTTAAAAAAAATCTCACGTACCCCTTGGCATACCTTCAAGTACCCCCAGGAGTACGCGTACCCCCATTTGAGAACCACTGCCTTAGGAGACTAGATGTAAACAGAGGAAAGAGAGAGCGAGTGAGGTGGCCATTCCAAATACTTTTAAAATGCTACCCATATTGGATACTGTTTAGGAACATAAACTGCATTTCTTGACTGTACCAGTTGCTGGTGACAAAGTCACAATAAAACGTTGGATGATCAGCATGGAAGGTGATGTCATCTGCAAAGGCGTCCAACCTAGCTTAATCTCAGGGCTTGCTGCCCTTCTTGCCACCTACTATGTGTTCAACTTGGAATACCAAGAGGAAGGTCCTCGGACATTGGAATTTGTTCAAAGGTAAATCCTCTTGATACTGTTAAAATACTGTTAGGATATTTTATTTTATATTTCTCACCTCTGTTCAGGAATTTCACGTGTCATTTCCCCAATTTGGTGCCTTAAACCAATGACTCTTCTGTTCCTTTGTGGACCTTCTTATTAGGGACCGACGCACCAGTTTGACTCTAGGATACAGAGAAGGTAGGTAATGTGCAGGTAAAGATATGTTGAATGGGTCAAAGAAGGAAGCACCTGTTTGACCCCAGGATGCAGAAAAAGTAGGTAATTTGCAGGTAAAGATATGTTGACTGGATGATGGCAGGAAGCACCAGCTTGACCCGAGAATGCAGAGCAAGTAGGTAATGTGCGGGTGAAGATATGTTGAATGGGTAAAATGGGTGAAAGAAGGAAGCGCAGGTGTGGTCGAGGCCATGCAGACAAGGTAGGTATGTGCAGGTGAAGATATGTTGTATGGTGAAAGAAAGAAGCACCAGTGTGACCCAAGGATGCAGGGAAGGTAGGTAATGTACAGGTAAAGATATGTTGAATGGGTGAAGGCAGGAAACACCAGCTAGACGCCAGGATACAGAGAAGGTAGGTAATGTGCAGGTAAAGATATGTTGAATGAGTAAAGGTAGAAAGCACCAGCGTGACCACACTAACAGTGTAATGCCGCTAAACAGATGACAGTATTATGCTGTGAAGCGTATATTTGATACAGCACAGTACTGTGATACTTTTTACAGTAATAAACTGTAGTGATAAATCACAGTATGTGTGCTGTAGAAAAACAGTTTTATACTGGAACCATTAGCTGCCAGTAGGTTACTGTAATTAAACGGTGAAAATTCTTACAGTAAGGGAGAGACCCGCCACCCAGCGGAGAAAACTCATTTCGGCCGCTTGTACCCGTGATCTTGTCCTTTCGGTCATAACCCAAAGCTCATGACCATAGGTGAGGATGGGAACGTAGATTGACCGGTAAATTGAGAGCTTTTCCTTCTGGCGCAGCTCCTTCTTACCACAACGAATCGATATAGCGTCCTCATTACTGAAGACGCCGCACCGATCAGCCTGTGCATCTCACGATCCACTCTTCCCTCACTCATGAACAAGACTCCAGGTACTTGAACTCATCCACTTGGGGCAAGATCTCCTGCCCAACCTCGAGATGGCACTCCACCCTTTCCCGGGCGAGAACCTCGGACTTGGAGGTGCTGATTCTCATCCCAGTCGCTTCACACTCGGCTGCGAACCAATCCAATGAGAGCTGAAGATCCTGGCCAGTTAAAGCCAAAAGGACCACATCATCTGCAAAAAGGAGAGACCTAATCCTGCGGCCACCAAACCGGATCCCCTCAACGCCATGACTGCGTCTAGAAATTCTGTCCATAAAATTTATGAACACATTTGGTGACAACACGAGGGTTGGACTCCGGTCCAACCCTCACTGGAAAGGGGTCCGACTTACTGCTGGCAATGCGGACCAAGCTCTGACACTGATCATACAGGGAGCGACCCGCCACAATCAGACATGCCGATACCCCATACTCTCTGAGCACTCCCCACAGGACTTCCCGGGGTGGCCACGGTCGAATGTCTTCTCCGAGTCCACAAAGCACATGTAGACTGGTTGGACAAACTCCCATGCACACTCAAGGACCCTGCCGAGAGTATAGAGCTGGTCTACCGTTCCACGACCAGGACGAAAACCACACTGTTCGTCCTGGATCCGAGGTTCCTCCTCTCCAGTACACATGAATAGACCTTACCGGGAAGGCTGAGGAGTGTGATCTACGATAGTTGGAACACACCCTCCGGTTCCCCGTCTTAAAGAGAGGAACCACCACCCCGGTCTGCCAATCCAGAGGTACCGCCCCTGATGTCCATGCGATGTTGCAGAGTCTTGTCAACTAAAACAGCCCCACAGCATCCAGAGCCTTAAGGAACTCCGGATGGAGCTCATCCACCCCCGGGGCCTTGCCACCGAGGAGCTTTTTAACTACCTTGGCAACCTCAGCCCCAGAAATAGGAGAGCCCACCACAGACTTCCCAGGCACTGTTTCCTCATAGGAAGACGTGTTGGTGGGACTGAGGAGGTCTCGCTTGGCCTGTCGGTATGCCCACTGCCTCTGGAGTCCCATGAGCCAAAAGGACCCGGTGGCTCTTTCTTCAGCTTGACAGCATCCCTCACTGCTGGTGGATTACCGCCACGACAGGCACCAAACACCTTGCGGCCACAGCTTCAATCAGCTGGCTCAACAAGAGAGGAACGGAACATGGTCCACTCAGACTCAATGTCCAGCACCTCCCTCGTGACATGTTCAAAGTTCTTCCGGACATGTTCAAAGTTCTTCAGGAGACTCTGCTAGGTGTTCCCAGCAGACCCTTACAATGCGTTTGGGCTTGCCAGGTCTGACCGGCATCCTCCCCTACCATCGGAGCCAGCTCACCACCAGGTGGTGGTTGGTGGAAAGCTCTAACCCTCTCTTCACCGAGTGTCCAAAACATGAGGCCGCAAATCCCATGACACAACTACAAAGTCAATCATGCGGCCGAGGGTGTCCTTGTGCCAAGTGCACATATGGACACCCTTATGTTTGAACATTGTGTTTGTTATGGACAATCCGTGACAAGCACAAAAGTCCAATAACAAAGCACCACTTGGGTTCAGATCCGGGTGGCCATTTTTCCCAATCACGACTCTCCAGGTTTCACTGTCGTTGCCAACATAGCGTTGAAGTCCACCAGCAGAACAAGGGAATCACCCGAGGGAGCACTCTCCAGTCCTCCCTCAAGGGAATCCAAAAAGAGTTGGTACTCTGCGCTGCTGTTTGGTGTGTAAACACAAACAACAGTCAGGACCCGTCACCCAACCCGAAGGCTGAAGGAAGCTACCATCTCGTCTATTGGGTTTAAAGTCCAACGTGCAGGCTTTGAGCCGGGGGGCAACAAGAATTGCCACCCCAGCCTCTCATTAGTTGCAACGCCAGTGTGGAATCTCTTCCACTCTGGCGTTGCAAGTAATGAAAGTTCAGCTCAGTCCAGCCCCTCTGAGAGAACAGGTTCCAGAGCCCTTGCTGTGAGTCCAACTATATCTAGCCGGGAACGTCTCCACCTCAAGCACCAGCTCAGGCTCCTTCCCTCCCAGCGAGGTGACGTTCCATGTCCCAAGAGCGAGCTTATGTAGCCGATAAGGGCACTTGGTGGTCACCAAGTGCCCTGCCTTCGGCTGCCGCCCAGCTCACACTGCACCCTCTATGACCCAGCCCATGAGTGGTGAGCCCTGGAGGGGGGATCCACGTTGCCTCTTCGAGCTGAGCACGGCTGGGCCCCATGGGGACAGGCCCGTCAATCGCCATCGTGCCACACCTCTGGGCCTGGCTCCACAGGGGAGCCACGGTGACCTGCGTCCGGGCGAGAAAAAATCTAGGTCCTCAATTGTACTTTTAATAAAGGTCTTTGAGCTGCTCTTTGTCTGATCCCTCACCTAGGACCTGTTTCTCTTGGGAGACCATAGAAGCCCCCGGACAACATAGTTCCTGGATCAGTGGGACACGCAAACCACAAAGGTGGCGGCTCAAAAAACAGGTTATATAAATATAACTCCAAAACCAAACATGCAATATGTCTAAACATGCCTGTAATATTGTATCAATGTGAGTTTTCCTAGAATCGGTTGTTTTTGTAAGGTTTGCAAATACAAAAATTAGGTTTTACTCACAATGACAAAATCACACTCAATATGACAGTTATTTAAACATAACTCATAAACCACACAAAAAAATGGCTAATAATGCCTGAAATAATGAATCATTGGGAGTTTTACTGAGTTTTACATTTTGCAAACACAAAAAGTAGTTTTTTACTTGACTGTAATGTTCTTAGAACCCTGAGATTAAGGGAAAAAAGCAATAAAAATTTATTTAAACCTAACTCCTAAACAACACATGCAAAATGGCTAATATGTTAGTTAGTTTAAAAAAATGATCTTTTGTAAAGATATCAAAGACACAAGCTAGTTTTTTTTATTCAATATGACAGTATAACAGTCATACTAAATATGAAAGTTATATAAACATAACTCCAAAACCAAACATGTGTCATGTCTAAAAATGCCTGTAATAATGTATTTAGGTGAGTTTGTAAGGTTTGCAAAAACAAAAAGTAGTTTTTTACTCATATGAAAGTAATGATCTTAGAATCCTGAGATAATGCGAAAAAAGCAATAAAAATGTATTTAAACTTAATTCCTAAACAACCCATGCAAAATGGGTAATAATGCCTGGAGACATGTATCTTTGTTAGTTTTACTAGAAAAATGATATTTTGTAAAGTTTTCAAAGACACAAGCTAGTTGTTTTTATTCAATAAGACAGTATAACAGTCATACTAAATATGAAAGTTATATAAACATAACTCCAGAACCAAACGTGTGTCATGTCTAAAATTGCCTATAATAATGTATTTATGTGAGTTTGTAAGGTTTGCAAAAACAAAAAGTAGTTTTTTTACTCAATATGAAAGTAATGATCTTAGAATCCTGAGATAATGCGAAAAAAGCAATAAAAATGTATTTAAACATAACTCCTAAACAACCCAGGCAAAATGGGTAAAATGCCTAGAGACGTGTATCTTTGTTAGTTTTACTAGGAAATGTATATTTTGTAAAGTTTGCAAAGACACAAGCTAGTTGTTTTTATTCAATAAGACAGTATAACAGTCATACTAAATATGAAAGTTATATAAACATAACTACAGAACTAAACGTGTGTCATGTCTAAAATTGCCTATAATAATGTATTTATGTGAGTTTGTAAAGTTTGCAAAAACAAAAAGTAGTTTTTTCCTCAATAAGAAAGTAAGGATTTTAGAATCCTGAGATAATGCGAAAAAAGCAATAAAAATGTATTTAAACATAATTCCTAAACAACTCATGCAAAATGGCTAATAATGCCTGGAGACATGTATCTTTGTTAGTTTTAATAGAAAAATGATCTTTTGTAAAGTTTGCAAAGACACAAGCAGGTTGTTTTTATTCAATAAGACAGTATAACTGTCATACTAAATATAAAAGTTATATAAACATAACTCCAAAACCAAACATGTGTCATGTCTAAAAATGTCTGTAGTAATGTATTTATGTGAGTTTGTAAGGTTTGCAAAAACAAAAAGTAGTTTTTTACTCAATATGAAAGTAATGATCTTAGAATCCTGAGATAATGCGAAAAAAGCAATAAAAATGTATTTAAACATAACTCCTAAACAACCCAGGCAAAATGGGTAATAATGCCTGGAGACATGTATCTTTGTTAGTTTTACTAGGAAATGTATATTTTGTAAAGTTTGCAAAGACACAAGCTAGTTGTTTTTATTCAATAAGACAGTATAACAGTCATACTAAATATAAAAGTTATATAAACATAACTACAGAACTAAACGTGTGTCATGTCTAAAATTGCCTATAATAATGTATTTATGTGAGTTTGTAAAGTTTGCAAAAACAAAAAGTAGTTTTTTCCTCAATATGAAAGTAAGGATTTTAGAATCCTGAGATAATGTGAAAAAAGCAATAAAAATGTATTTAAACATAATTCCTAAACAACTCATGCAAAATGGCTAATAATGCCTGGAGACATGTATCTTTGTTAGTTTTACTAGAAAAATGATCTTTTGTAAAGATATCAAAGACACAAGCAGGTTGTTTTTATTCAATAAGACAGTATAACAGTCCTACTAAATATGAAAGTTATATAAACATAACTCCAAAACCAAACATGTGTCATGTCTAAAAATGTCTGTAATAATGTATTTATGTGAGTTTGTAAGGTTTGCAAAAACAAAAAGTAGTTTTTTACTCAATATGAAAGTAAGGATTTTAGAATCCTGAGATAATGCGAAATAAGCAATAAAAATGTATTTAAACATAATTCCTAAACAACTCATGCAAAATGGCTAATAATGCCTGGAGACATGTATCTTTGTTAGTTTTACTACAAAAATGATCTTTTGTAAAGATATCAAAGACACAAGCTAGTTTTTTTTATTCAATATGACAGTATAACCGTCCTACTAAATATGAAAGTTATCAAAACATAACTCCAAAACCAAACATGTGTCATGTCTAAAAATGTCTGTAATAATGTATTTATGTGAGTTTGTAAGGTTTGCAAAAACAAAAAGTAGTTTTTTACTCAATATGAAAGTAATGATCTTAGAATCCTGAAATAATGCGAAAAAAGCAATAAAAATGTATTTAAACATAACTCCTAAACAACCCAGGCAAAATGGGTAATAATGCCTGGAGACATGTATCTTTGTTAGTTTTACTAGGAAATGTATATTTTGTAAAGTTTGCAAAGACACAAGCTAGTTGTTTTTATTCAATAAGACAGTATAACAGTCATACTAAATATGAAAGTTATATAAACATAACTACAGAACTAAACGTGTGTCATGTCTAAAATTGCCTATAATAATGTATTTATGTGAGTTTGTAAAGTTTGCAAAAACAAAAAGTAGTTTTTTCCTCAATATGAAAGTAAGGATTTTAGAATCCTGAGATAATGCGAAAAAAGCAATAAAAATGTATTTAAACATAATTCCTAAACAACTCATGCAAAATGGCTAATAATGCCTGGAGACATGTATCTTTGTTAGTTTTACTAGAAAAATGATCTTTTGTAAAGTTTGCAAAGACACAAGCAGGTTGTTTTTATTCAATAAGACAGTATAACAGTCATACTAAATATAAAAGTTATATAAACATAACTCCAAAACCAAACATGTGTCATGTCTAAAAATGTCTGTAATAATGTATTTATGTGAGTTTGTAAGGTTTGCAAAAACAAAAAGTAGTTTTTTACTCATATGAAAGTAATGATCTTAGAATCCTGAGATAATGCGAAAAAAGCAATACAAATGTATTTAAACATAATTCCTAAACAACCCATGCAAAATGGGTAATAATGCCTGGAGACATGTATCTTTGTTAGTTTTACTAGAAAAATGATCTTTTGTAAAGTTTGCAAAGACACAAGCTAGTTCTTTTTTTATTCAATATGACAGAATAACAGTCATACTAAATATAAAAGTTATATAAACATAACTCCAAAATCAACCATGTGTCATGTCTAAAAATGTCTGTAATAATGTATTTATGTGAGTTTGTAAGGTTTGCAAAAACAAAAAGTAGTTTTTTACTCAATATGAAAGTAATGATCTTAGAATCCTGAGATAATGCGAAAAAAGCAATAAAAATGTATTTAAACATAATTCCTAAACAACTCATGCAAAATGGCTAATAATGCCTGGAGACATGTATCTTTGTTAGTTTTACTAGAAAATGATCTTTTGTAAAGTTTGCAAAGACACAAGCAGGTTGTTTTTATTCAATAAGACAGTATAACAGTCATACTAAATATAAAAGTTATATAAACATAACTCAAAAACCAAACATGTGTCATGTCTAAAAATGTCTGTAATAATGTATTTATGTGAGTTTGTAAGGTTTGCAAAAACAAAAAGTAGTTTTTTACTCAATATGAAAGTAATGATCTTAGAATCCTGAGATAATGCGAAAAAAGCAATAAAAATGTATTTAAACATAACTCCTAAACAACCCAGGCAAAATGGGTAATAATGCCTAGAGACATGTATCTTTGTTAGTTTTACTAGGAAATGTATATTTTGTAAAGTTTGCAAAGACACAAGCTAGTTGTTTTTATTCAATAAGACAGTATAACAGTCATACTAAATATAAAAGTTATATAAACATAACTACAGAACTAAACGTGTGTCATGTCTAAAATTGCCTATAATAATGTATTTATGTGAGTTTGTAAAGTTTGCAAAAACAAAAAGTAGTTTTTTCCTCAATATGAAAGTAACGATTTTAGAATCCTGAGATAATGTGAAAAAAGCAATAAAAATGTATTTAAACATAATTCCTAAACAACTCATGCAAAATGGCTAATAATGCCTGGAGACATGTATCTTTGTTAGTTTTACTAGAAAAATGATCTTTTGTAAAGTTTGCAAAGACACAAGCAGGTTGTTTTTATTCAATAAGACAGTATAACAGTCATACTAAATATAAAAGTTATATAAACATAACTCCAAAACCAAACATGTGTCATGTCTAAAAATGTCTGTAATAATGTATTTATGTGAGTTTGTAAGGTTTGCAAAAACAAAAAGTAGTTTTTTCCTCAATATGAAAGTAAGGATTTTAGAATCCTGAGATAATGCGAAATAAGCAATAAAAATGTATTTAAACATAATTCCTAAACAACTCATGCAAAATGGCTAATAATAACTGGAGACATGTATCTTTGTTAGTTTTACTAGAAAAATGATCTTTTGTAAAGTTTGCAAAGACAAAAGCAGGTTGTTTTTATTCAATAAGACAGTATAACAGTCATACTAAATATGAAAGTTATATAAACATAACTCCAGAACCAAACGTGTGTCATGTCTAAAATTGCCTATAATAATGTATTTATGTGAGTTTGTAAAGTTTGCAAAAACAAAAAGTAGTTTTTTCCTCAATATGAAAGTAAGGATTTTAGAATCCTGAGATAATGCAAAAAAAGCAATAAAAATGTATTTAAACATAATTCCTAAACAACCCATGCAAAATGGCTAATAATGCCTGGAGACATGTATCTTTGTTAGTTTTACTAGAAAAATGATCTTTTGTAAAGATATCAAAGACACAAGCTAGTTTTTTTTATTCAATATGACAGTATAACAGTCCTACTAAATATGAAAGTTATCAAAACATAACTCCAAAAACAAACGTGTGTCATGTCTAAAAATGTCTGTAATAATGTATTTATGTGAGTTTGTAAGGTTTGCAAAAACAAAAAGTAGTTTTGTACTCATATGAAAGTAATGATCTTAGAATCCTGAGATAATGCAAAAAAACCAATAAAAATGTATTTAAACATAATTCCTAAACAACCCATGCAAAATGGGTAATAATGCCTGGAGACATGTATCTTTGTTAGTTTTACTAGAAAAATGATCTTTTGTAAAGATATCAAAGACACAAGCTAGTTTTTTTTATTCAATATGACAGTATAACAGTCCTACTAAATATGAAAGTTATCAAAACATAACTCCAAAACCAAACATGTGTCATATCTAAAAATGTCTGTAATAATGTATTTATGTGAGTTTGTAAGGTTTGCAAAAACAAAAAGTAGTTTTTTACTCAATATGAAAGTAATGATCTTAGAATCCTGAAATAATGCGAAAAAAGCAATAAAAATGTATTTAAACATAACTCCTAAACAACCCAGGCAAAATGGGTAATAATGCCTGGAGACATGTATCTTTGTTAGTTTTACTAGAAAAATGATCTTTTGTAAAGATATCAAAGACACAAGCTAGTTTTTTTTATTCAATATGACAGTATAACAGTCCTACTAAATATGAAAGTTATCAAAACATAACTCCAAAACCAAACATGTGTCATGTCTAAAAATGTCTGTAATAATGTATTTATGTGAGTTTGTAAGGTTTGCAAAAACAAAAAGTAGTTTTTTACTCAATATGAAAGTAATGATCTTAGAATCCTGAAATAATGCGAAAAAAGCAATAAAAATGTATTTAAACATAACTCCTAAACAACCCAGGCAAAATGGGTAATAATGCCTGGAGACATGTATCTTTGTTAGTTTTACTAGGAAATGTATATTTTGTAAAGTTTGCAAAGACACAAGCTAGTTGTTTTTATTCAATAAGACAGTATAACAGTCATACTAAATATGAAAGTTATATAAACATAACTACAGAACTAAACGTGTGTCATGTCTAAAATTGCCTATAATAATGTATTTATGTGAGTTTGTAAAGTTTGCAAAAACAAAAAGTAGTTTTTTCCTCAATATGAAAGTAAGGATTTTAGAATCCTGAGATAATGCGAAAAAAGCAATAAAAATGTATTTAAACATAATTCCTAAACAACTCATGCAAAATGGCTAATAATGCCTGGAGACATGTATCTTTGTTAGTTTTACTAGAAAAATGATCTTTTGTAAAGTTTGCAAAGACACAAGCAGGTTGTTTTTATTCAATAAGACAGTATAACAGTCATACTAAATATAAAAGTTATATAAACATAACTCCAAAACCAAACATGTGTCATGTCTAAAAATGTCTGTAATAATGTATTTATGTGAGTTTGTAAGGTTTGCAATAACAAAAAGTAGTTTTTTACTCATATGAAAGTAATGATCTTAGAATCCTGAGATAATGCGAAAAAAGCAATACAAATGTATTTAAACATAATTCCTAAACAACCCATGCAAAATGGGTAATAATGCCTGGAGACATGTATCTTTGTTAGTTTTACTAGAAAAATGATCTTTTGTAAAGTTTGCAAAGACACAAGCTAGTTCTTTTTTTATTCAATATGACAGAATAACAGTCATACTAAATATAAAAGTTATATAAACATAACTCCAAAATCAACCATGTGTCATGTCTAAAAATGTCTGTGATAATGTATTTATGTGAGTTTGTAAGGTTTGCAAAAACAAAAAGTAGTTTTTTACTCAATATGAAAGTAATGATCTTAGAATCCTGAGATAATGCGAAAAAAGCAATAAAAATGTATTTAAACATAATTCCTAAACAACTCATGCAAAATGGCTAATAATGCCTGGAGACATGTATCTTTGTTAGTTTTACTAGAAAATGATCTTTTGTAAAGTTTGCAAAGACACAAGCAGGTTGTTTTTATTCAATAAGACAGTATAACAGTCATACTAAATATAAAAGTTATATAAACATAACTCAAAAACCAAACATGTGTCATGTCTAAAAATGTCTGTAATAATGTATTTATGTGAGTTTGTAAGGTTTGCAAAAACAAAAAGTAGTTTTTTACTCAATATGAAAGTAATGATCTTAGAATCCTGAGATAATGCGAAAAAAGCAATAAAAATGTATTTAAACATAACTCCTAAACAACCCAGGCAAAATGGGTAATAATGCCTAGAGACATGTATCTTTGTTAGTTTTACTAGGAAATGTATATTTTGTAAAGTTTGCAAAGACACAAGCTAGTTGTTTTTATTCAATAAGACAGTATAACAGTCATACTAAATATGAAAGTTATATAAACATAACTCCAAAACCGAACATGTGTCATGTCTAAAAATGCCTGTAATAATGTATTCATGTGAGTTTGTAAGGTTTGCAAAAACAAAAAGTAGTTTTTTCCTCAATATGAAAGTAAGGATTTTAGAATCCTGAGATAATGCGAAAAAAGCAATAAAAATGTATTTAAACATAATTCCTAAACAACCCATGCAAAATGGGTAATAATGCCTGGAGACATGTATCTTTGTTAGTTTTACTAGAAAAATGATCTTTTGTAAAGTTTGCAAAGACACAAGCTATTTTTTTTTTTTTATTCAATATGACAGTATAACAGTCATACTAAATATAAAAGTTATATAAACATAACTCCAGAACCAAACGTGTGTCATGTCTAAAATTGCTTATAATAATG
This sequence comes from Entelurus aequoreus, assembly GCF_033978785.1. Lineage (NCBI taxonomy): Eukaryota > Metazoa > Chordata > Actinopteri > Syngnathiformes > Syngnathidae > Entelurus > Entelurus aequoreus. Next base: position 288,772 of record NC_084756.1, on the reverse strand, counting down.
TATTCATGTGGGTTTGTAAGGTTTGCAAAAAGAAAAAGTAGTGTTTTATTCAATATGAAAGTAATGATCTTAGAATCCTGAGATAATGCGAAAAAAGCAATACAAATGTATTCAAACACAATTTTTAAACCAAACATGTAAATTGTCGAAAAATGCCTGTAATATTGAATCTATGTAAGTTTTACTAGAATCAATTGTTTTTGTAAGGTTTGCAAATACAAAAATTAGGTTTTACACATAATGACATTATAACTTTAACACTCAATATGAAAGTTATTTAATTATAACTCCTAAATACACATGAAACATGTCTAAAAGCGTGAAAAAAAATTATCTTTGTGAGTTTGCTAGAAACATTTCTTTTTGTAACACAAGTTAGTTTTTTTTAACTCAATATGACAGTTATTTAAACATAACTCCTAAACAACCCAGGCAAAATGGGTAATAATGCCTAGAAACATGTATCTTTGTTAGTTTTACTAGGAAATGTATGTTTTTAAAGTTTGCAAAGACACAAGCTAGTTGTTTTTATTCAATAAGACAGTATAACAGTCATACTAAATATGAAAGTTATATAAACATAACTCCAGAACCAAACGTCTGTCATGTCTAAAATTGCCTATAATAATGTATTTATGTGAGTTTGTAAGGTTTGCAAAAACAAAAAGTAGTTTTTTACTCAATATGAAAGTAATGTTCTTAGAATCCTGAGATAATGCGAAAAAAGCAATACAAATGTATTCAAACACAAATTTTAAACCAAACATGTAAAATGTCTAAAAATGCCTGTAATATTGAATCTATATAAGTTTTACTAGAATCAATTGTTTTTGTAAGGTTTGCAAATACAAAAATTAGGTTTTACACATAATGACATTATAACTTTAACACTCAATATGAAAGTTATTTAATTATAACTCCTAAATACACATGAAACATGTCTAATAGCGTGAAAAAAATTATCTTTGTGAGTGTTGCTAGAAACATTTTCTTTTGTAAGGTTTGCAAAGACACAAGTTAGTTTTTTTTAACTCAATATGACAGTATTACGCCACACTCAATATGACAGTTATTTAAACATAACTCCTAAACCACACCTGAAAAATGGCTAATAATGCCTGAAATAATGCATCTTTGGGAGTTTTACTGGACACATATGCTTTTTTTAAGGCTTGCAAACACAATAATTATTTGTATTGTATTATGTATTACAACATAATTCCTAAACCAAACATGCAAAATGTCTGAAAATGCCTGTAATATTGAATCCATGTGAGTTTTATTTGAATCAGTTGTATGGTTTGCTAATACAAAAATTGGGTTTTATGACAAACACAAGTTAGTTTTTTTACTCAATATAACAGTTTAGCTGTCATACTATATATGAAAGTTATATAAACATAACTCCAAAACCAAACCATTATGTCCAAAACTGCCTGTAATATTGTATTTATGTGAGTTTTACCAGAATCAGGGTTGCAAATACAAAAATTGGGTTTTATGACAGTATACTGTCACACTCAATATGACAGTTATTTAAACATAACTCAAACAACACATGCAAAATAGCTAATAATGCCTGGAGCATGTATCTTAGTTAGTTTTACTAGAAAAATGGTATTTTGTAAGGTTTGCAAAGACACAAGTTAGTTGTTGTTTTCATTCAATATGACAGTATAACTGTCATACTAAATATGAAAGTTATATAAACATAACTCTAAAACCAAACATGCATCGTGTCTAAAAATGCCTGTAATATTGTATCTGTGTGGGTTTAACTAGATTTAGTTGTTTTTGTAAGGTTTGCAAATACAAAATAAGGGTTTTACTCACTATGACAGTTTACTGTCACACTCAATCTGACAGTTATTTATTCAAACATAACTCCTAAACCACACATGCAAAATGACTAATAATGCCTGGAGATATGTATCTTTGTGAGTTTTACTAGAAACATTATATTGTGTAAGGTTTAGTTAGTTTTTGTACTCAATCTGACAGTATAACTGTCATTCTAAATCCATCCATTTTCTTCCGCTTATCCGAGGTCGGGTTGCGGGGGCAGCAGCCTGAGCAGAAAATCCCAGACTTCCCTCTCCCCAGCCACTTCGTCCAGCTCTTCTCGGGGTATTCCGAGGCGTTCCCAGGCCAGCCGGGGACATAGTCTTTCCAATGTGTCCTAGGTCTTCCCCGTGGCCTCCTGCCACACCTCCCTAGAGGCGTTCGGGTGGCATCCTGAGCAGATGCCCGAACCACCTCATGGCTTCTCTCAATGTGGAGGAGCAGCGGCTTTACTTTGAGTTCCTCCCGGATGACAGAGCTTCTCACCCTGTCTCTAAGGGAGAGACCCACCACCCGGCAGAGGAAACGCATTTCGGCCGCTTGTCCTTTCGGTCATAACCCAAAGCTGGTAACGTAGATCGACGGTAAATTGAGAGCTTTTCCTTCTGGCTCAGCTCCTTCTTCACCACAACGGATCGATATAGCGTCCTCAATACTGAAGACGCCGCACCAATCCGCCTGTGGATCTCTCGATCCACTCTATCCTCACTCGTGAACAAGACTCCTAGGTACTTTAACTCCTCCACTTGGGGCAAGATCTCCTCCCCAACCTGGAGATGGCACTCGACCCTTTCCTGCGGGAGAACCATGGACTTGGACTTGGAGGTGCTGATTCTCATCCCAGTCGCTTCACACTCAAGGACCCTGCCGAGAGTATAGACCTGGTCTACCGTTCCACGACCAGGACGAAAACCACACTGTTCGTCCTGGATCCGAGTTTCCTCCTCTCCAGTACACATGAATAGACCTTACCGGGAAGGCTGAGGAGTGTGTTTCACGATAGTTGGAACACACCCTCCGGTTCCCCTTCTTAAAGAGAGGAACCACCACCCCGGTGTGCCAATCCAGAGGTACCGCCCCCAATGTTCACGCGATGTTGCAGAGTCTTGTCAACCAAGACAGCCCCACAGTATCCAGAGCCTTAAGGAACTCATCCACCACCGGGGCCTTGCCACAGAGGAGCTTTTTAACTACCTAGGCAACCTAAGCCCCAGAAATAGGAGAGTCCACCACAGATTCCCCAGGCACTGCTTGGCCTGTCGGTATTGCCTCTGGAGTCCCATGAGCCAAAAGGACCCGATAGGCTCTTTCTTCAGCTTGACGGCATCCCTCACTGCTGGTGGCCACCAGCCAATTCTAGGATTACCGCCACGACAGGCACCAAACACCTTGCGGCCACAGCTCCAATCAGCAGGCTCGACAAGAGGGCACGGAACATGGTCCACTCAGACTCAATGTCCAGCACCTCCCTCGTGACATGTTCAAAGTTCTTCCGTATGTTTGAACATTGTGTTTGTTATGGACAATCCGTGACGAGCACAAAAGTCCAATAACAAAGCACCACTTGGGTTCAGATCCGGGTGGCCATTTTTCCCAATCACGACTCTCCAGGTTTCACTGTCCTTGCCAACATGAGCATTGAAGTCCCCCAACAGAACAAGGGAATCACCCGAGGGAGCACTCTCCAGTACTCCCTCAAGGGAGTCCAAAAAGAGTGGGTACCCTGAGCTGCTGTTTGGTGCGTAAACACAAACAACAGTCAGGACCCGTCACCCAACCCGAAGGCGGAGGGAAGCTACCATCTCGTCTACTGGGTTAAAGTCCAACGTGCAGGCTTTGAGCAACAACAATTGCCACCCCAGCCTCTCATTGCTTGCAACGCCAGAGTGGAAGAGAGTCCAGCCCCTCTTGAGAGAACAGGTTCCAGAGCCCTTGCTGTGCGTCGAAGTGAGTCCAACTATATCTAGCCGGAACTTCTTCACCTCGCGCACCAGCTCAGGCTCTTTCCCTCCCAGCGAGGTGACGTTCCACGTCCCAAGAGCAAGCTTATGTAGCCGATAATCGGACCGCCAAGTGCCCTGCCTTCGGCTGCCGCCCAGTTCACACTGCATCCGACCTCTATGACCTCAATGGACCCATGAGTGGTGAGCCCATTGGAGGGTTGACCCACGTTGCCTCTTCGAAAGGAGCCCGGCAGGGCCCCATGGAGACAGGCCCGGCCACCAGTCGCTCGCCATCGTGCCCCACCTCTGCGCCTGGCTCCACAGGGGAGCCACGGTGACCTGCGCCTGGGCGAGAAAAAATCTAGGTCCTCGATTTGTACTTTTCATAAAGGTCTTTGAGCTGCTCTTTATCTGATTCCTCACCTAGGACCTGTTTGTCTTGGGGGACCCTATCAGGGGGCATAGAAGCCCCCGGACAACATAGCTCCTAGGATCAGTGGGACACGCAAACCACAAAGGCGGCGGCTCAGAAAGCAGTGTGAAGCGACTGGGATGAGAATCAGCACCTCCAAGTCCGAGGTTCTCGCCCGGGAAAGGGTGGAGTGCCATCTCGAGGTTGGGCAGGAGATCTTGCCCCAAGTGGATGAGTTCAAGTACCTGGAGTCTTGTTCATGAGTGAGGGAAGAGTGGATCGTGAGATGCACAGGCTGATCGGTGCGGCGTCTTCAGTAATGAGGACGCTATATCGATTCGTTGTGGTAAGAAGGAGCTGCGCCAGAAGGAAAAGCTCTCAATTTACCGGTCAATCTACGTTCCCATCCTCACCTATGGTCATGAGCTTTGGGTTATGACCGAAAGGACAAGATCACGGGTACAAGCGGCCGAAATGAGTTTTCTCCGCTGGGTGGCGGGTCTCTCCCTTACTGTAAGAATTTTCACCGTTTAATTACAGTAACCTACTGGCAGCTAATGGTTCCAGTATAAAACTCTTTTTCTACAGCACACATACTGTGATTTATCACTACAGTTTATTACTGTAAAAAGTATCACAGTACTGTGCTGTATCAAATATACGCTTCACAGCATAATACTGTCATCTGTTTAGCGGCATTACACTGTTATTTTAGTGTATCTACTGTAATATCCATTAACTGTTAATTACAGTAAAATAATTGTAAGCACTATAGACTGAGCTTTACAGTATAATGCCACTAGAAGTTAATGAGTTGAACTTTTAATTTTTCAAAATCAAAACCCCTGCAATCTGCTGGCATAAAAATGACTGGAGAAATGGCCTTGCAATATTATGTTTTTATTAACCAATTATTTTAAAGTGCATCAAATACATTCAATGTACATTTAGTGCATTCTTCTTATTTTCAGTAAAGCATTTTAACATTTATAACATGTCCACTTAATTTCTAACTGGAGACAAAACACTGAACACGAGTCCAGTGTTTAGTTGTCGGCTACATAAAGCCCCACTCAAAGTCTGTGAGATGTTTTATAAGGGTGGCTACGTGAGGATTTACAGTTGCTGCCTTTTTCTGGACCAGCTTCCCGGTCTTCTTGGACACCACCTTTCCCTGGCTAGCCTTTGTTCCCCTCTCAGGGTTAACGCCAATGAATCGCCTAAAAAAGAGAGAAAGCATATTAGATATTCTGTTGTGATTGAAGATTACTTGCAGTCGATACAGAACCCCCCTCACATTGTTATTTAGGAATATGCACTGCACAAATATTAATATCAATTTTAGGATATATGTGAGCCTATACCATAACCACAGCTGTAGATGAGTGAATGCTCTAAAACCCATTAAGACAAATTCAGAGAGGAAGACAATGCTAAAGCCTCCCCAATCTCTCTCTCTATTTATGTTTTCTCTCCATCTACGGGACCGTGTATTTACGCGGATGTTTCCTGCTTTCACCCATTTAACATATCGTTACCTGCTCATTACCTATCTTCTCTGCATCCTGGGGTCACACTGGTGCTTCTTGCCTTTACCCATTCAACATATCTTTACCTGCACATTACCTACCTTCTCTGCATAGTGTGGTCACGCTGGTGCTTTGTACCTTTACCCATTCAACATATCTTTACCTGCACATTACCTACCTTCTCTGTATCCTGGAGTCAAGCTGGTGTTTCCTGCCTTTACTCATTCAACATATCTTTACCTGCACATTACCTACCTTCTCTGTATCCTGGCGTCTAGCTGGTGTTTCCTGCCTTCACCCATTCAACATATCTTTACCTGCACATTACCTACCTTCCCTGCATCCTTGGGTCACACTGGTGCTTCTTTCTTTCACCATACAACATATATTCACCTGCACATACCTACCTTGTCTGCATGGCCTCGACCACACCTGCGCTTCCTTCTTTCACCCATTCAACATATCTTCACCCGCACCTTACCTACCTTCCCTGCATAGTGGGGTCACACTGGTGCTTCCTGCCTTTACCCATTCAACATATCTTCACCCGCACATTACCTACTTGCTCTGCATTCTCGGGTCAAGCTGGTGCTTCCTGCCATCATCCAGTCAACATATATTTACCTGCAAATTACCTACTTTTTCTGCATCCTGGGGTCAAACAGGTTCTTCCTTCTTTGACCCAGTCAACATATCTTTACCTGCACATTACCTACCTTCTCTGTATCCTAGAGTCAAACTGGTGCTTCGGTCCCTAATAAGAAGGTCCACAAAGGAACAGAAGAGTCATTGATTTAAGGGACAAAATTGGGGAAATGACAAGTCAAATTCCTGAACAGAGGTGAGAAATATAAAATAAAATATCCTAACAGTATTTTAACAGTATCAAGAGGATTTACCTTTGAACAAATTCCAATGTCCGAGGACCTTCCTCTTGGTATTCCAAGTTGAACACATAGTAGGTGGCAAGAAGGGCAGCAAGCCCTGAGATTAAGCTAGGTTGGACGCCTTTGCAGATGACATCACCTTCCATGCTGATCATCCAACGTTTTATTGTGACTTTGTCACCAGCAACTGGTACAGTCAAGAAATGCAGTTTATGTTCCTAAACAGTATCCAATATCATATTGGATACTGTTTAGGAACATAAACTGCATTTCTTGACTGTACCAGTGGATTAATGACCGGGCCTACCGGGCCCAGGCCCAGGGGGCCAGAGGCCCCAAGGGGCCAGGCCAACTTGGCCCCGCGGCCGCGACCCAAGCAAAACTACTTTTGCAAAAATAATAATCTTAAGCCCCAAGGGGCCAGGCCAACTTGGCCCCGCGGCCATGATCCATAGAGGGTAAGAGGCCCCAAGGGGCCAGGTCAACTTGGCCCCGCGGCCGCGACCCACAGAGGGCCAGAGGCCCCAAGGGGCCAGGCCAACATGGCCCCGCGGCCATGATCCATAGACGGTCAGAGGCCCCAAGGGGCCAGGCCAACTTGGCCCCGCGGCCACGATCCATAGAGGGTCAGAGGCCCCAGGGGGCCAGGTCAACTTGGCCCCGCGGCCACGATCCATAGACGGTCAGAGGCCCCAAGGGGCCAGGCCAACTTGGCCCCGCGGCCACGACCCACAGAAGGCCAGAGGCCCCAAAGGGCCAGGCCAACTTGGCCCCGCGGCCGCGAGCCACAGAAGGCCAGAGGCCCCAAGGGGCCAGGTCAACTTGGCCCCGCGGCCACGATCCATAGAGGGTAAGAGGCCCCAAGGGGCCAGGTCAACTTGGCCCCGCGGCCGCGACCCACAGAGGGCCTGAGGTCCTAAGGGGTCAGGCCAACTTGGCCCCGCGGCCATGATCCATAGAGGGCCAGAGGCCCCGAGGGGTCAGGCCAACTTGGCCCCGATCCATAGAGGGTCAGAGGCCCCAAGGGGCCAGGCCAACTTGGCCCCGCGGCCACGACCCACAGAGGCCCCAAGGGGCCAGGCAAAATTGGCCCCGCGGCCATGATCCACAGAGGGCCAGAGGCTCTCAATCATTATTATCAAAGCTAATTCTCAAATTGGATGGATCACACAACCTCACTCACATATTCTTTATCAATTATTAAAGGTTGTTTCTGAATTTTGATCACAGAACTTAATGCAAATATTCTTGATTGATTGACAAAGCTCATTCTCAAATTTTGATTACACAACCTTACTCTGACAAATAATCATTATCAAAAAGCTCTATCTCGAATTTGGATCACAGAATCTCACTCAAGTATTCTTAGCTGTGCCCCTCCCCCATCAAGTCTTTCATAAACCGGTCTGTTCTTTTAGAATCTCCTCATTTGGTATTTTGAACTCGTGAGAGACTGCTCAAAATTTGGTTTCCTTTCCCTCAGTTCAGACTCAGAGATAATTTGAAATCATTCAACAAGAAGTTTAACGCGCGCACACACACACACACACACACTTGAGTTGAGCATTACTTGGAAATTCTTATATTTTCCATTTTGCTGTTATTATCAGCATCTTCCCATTTTGTCCTTTTCTTTCGAGAAAGTTTACAGTCTGACATTTGTCACTGCTGTCAGTTAATAACTTTTTGGTCTTTGACCCATTTTGTCATTTTCTCGATTCGATCGTCACTGACCACTCTCTCCTGTCTGGCAGACATCGTTGCTGCCATCATAGCTAGCAAGCTGCCTGCAGCGGGTCATCCCTATGTTCCCCGTCCCTATGTTACCCGGGTCCTATGTTCCCCTCTACCGGGGAACTAAGGACCCTTTTTAAAAAAAAGGGTTCTATGTTCCCCGCTGCGGGGAACGTACAACACTTTTTCCAGAAAAGGGTTCTATGTTCCCCGCTGCTTCCAATGCGCGACTAAGTAAGACGCACGCAGACACGCATGACAGAGACGCGTTTAAGTTGTCGAAGGAAGGAAGTTCGCGTTTGAGTTGCTCTATCTGCTGCCGCACGCCCTGTGACAGGTTAGGTTTAGGGATGGTTTTGGTCAGGGCACAATTTCGCCAAAAAAGTGCTCCACAACGCCCTGTGACAGGTTAGGTTTAGGGATAGTTTTGGTCAGGGCACAATTTCGCCAAAAAAAAGTGCTCCACAACGCCCTGTGACAGGTTAGGTTTAGGGATGGTTTTGGTCAGGGCACAATTTCGCAATTTCGCCAGATACAATGCAGGGAACATAGGACCCTTTTTTAGAAAAAGGGTCCTAAGTTCCCCGGTCGCATACAAAGACCCAGGAACAACCGGGGAACATAGGACCCGGGGAACATAGGACCCGGGGAACATAGGCACGCTCCCGCCTGCAGATAGCAACATTTTGGTGTCCTTTGGGAAAATATTTAGAAAGAAGACAAAAGTACACACAGTTGTACAACTATTATCTTTATGATCTTTTTTTTGTTAGTTTCTCTGTTACTGTGTGTGGCCAATTAAGCGACTTTTGGCCATACCTGGCTGGTGACATTTAGCGACTTTCTGGTTGATGTTAAGATTAATAATAGCAACAGTTCTCTTCATCTTAATGCAATTTATTGTGTCTGTCTCTCCACATTTTGCCATTAGGTACTTTGAGCTCTTGTTGGTCAGTCACTCTAAGGTACATTGTTGCTGCCATCATAGCTAGCAAGCTGCCTGCAGATAGCGACATTTTGGTGTCCTTTGAGAAATATTAAGAAAGAAGACAAAAGTACAAGACATTGTACGATTACTATCTTTTTAAAATTATTTGTTTCACTGTGTGATTGACCGACTTTGCCGCTAGATTTCGCGTCTTTTGGCCATACCTGGCTAGCGACTAAAAACATCATTTAGCGACTTTTTGGTTGTGAAGATAAGTGGTAAAAGCAGATCTTCCTGTTGGTCTTCCCACATTTTGCCATTTGGTACTTTGCACTCTTCTTGGTCACTCCAAGGCATTTGTCCCTGCCTTCAGCTAGTCACTTGGCTCTTTTGGAATATATTTCACTGTAATTGGCTCTCTCTCTCTCTTTCTCCTCAGTACAAATCAGCCTGTTCCCTTGCCATTCATCACTGACCACTCTGCTCTCCTGTCTGTCAGACATTATTGCTGCTTGCAGATAGCTTGGGGTCCTTAGAGAAAATATCAGAAGAGAAAAGTACACAATTATCTTAATTATCTTTTTTATTCAGTCAGTCCTTCAGTGAGTCCCAGTGTGTTGGCGATTAAGCAACGTTGGCATTCAATTAGCGACTTTTGGCCATACATGGCTGGCGACTCAAAAAACTAGAAAAAAAGTACAAAAAGTTGTACAATTAATATCTTTATTATCCTTAATTCCCCTGAATCCTAGAGTGTGTTGCAATTAAGCAACTTTGCTGCTAGGTTTAGCGACTCTTGTTTTGGGCATACCTGGCTAGCGACTACAAACATTATTCAGCAACTTTTTGGCTGTTAAGATTAACGTTAATAAATTAAATCCTAATACAATTTATTGTGTTGGTCTCGCCATCTTGCTATTAGGTACTTTGAATTCTTGTTGGTCTCTGCTAAGGTATCTGGCTGTTGTCTTTGCCTTCAGTTAGTCACTTGGCTCTGGAATATATTTAACTGTACTTGGCTCTCTCTTTCTCCTCAGTACAAATCAGTCTGTTCCCTTGCCATTTAGACATTTTCTTGATTGGATCATCACTGACCACTCTGCTCTCCTGCTGTCTATCAGACATTGTTGCTCCCATCATAGCTAGCAAGCTGCCTTGGTGTCCTTTGTGAAAATATTTAGATAGAAGACTAAAGTGCACAAAGGTGTACAATTATTATCTTTTCAAAATATTTGTTTCACTGTCAGTGTGATTGACCGACTTTGCCGCTAGATTTCGCGTCTTTTGGCCATACCTGGCTAGCGACTGAAAACATCATTTAGCAACTTTTTGGTTGTGAAGATAAGAGGTAAAAGCAGATCTGCCTGTTGGTCTTTCCACATTTTGCCATTTGGTACTTTGCACTCTTGTTGGTCACTCCAAGGCATTTGTCCCTGCCTTCAGCTAGTCACTTGGCTCTTTTGGAATATATTTCACTGTAATTGGCTCTCTCTCTCTTTCTCCTCAGTACAAATCAGTCTGTTCCCTTGCCATTTAGACATTTTCTTGATTCGATCATCACTGACCACTCTGCTCTCCTGCTGTCTATCAGACGAATCAGTTGATTCTCTGCTCTCAATTGTCTATGCTAGTAAGCTGTTATTCTCTGCTTTGGAGTGTTGATGCTGGGTTGCTAGTTTTCTAAATCACCTCACACACTTGAAGGAAGCAGCACCGATCATAAACACACAAACAAACTCACACACACACACACACACACACACACACACACACACACACACACACACACACACACACACACACACACACACACACACACATAGTTGGTTTATCTGTTGTGATAGGCAAAGAGCCAATGTGCAAAGAAAGAAGGGAAATATGGATCATAAACGTTTAAGTGGAGGAGCTAGAAAAAAAATTCAGCAAGAAAAGAAAAAAAAGGAATCAGTTTTACTTGAGAGTGTTCCAAATATCTCCAGCTTCTTCAGTACAAAGACATCTGCTGAAAGCAATTCTATAAATGCTACTGCAAATTCAGCTAAGGTTAGCAATGCACCTGAGCTAGCATGTAGCTCCCAAGATCCTGAGACCACTACAAGTGTAGACACTGAACCAAATGCTTCTGATGCTTATGATTCAACCAATTCAGCAGTAGCCAGTTGCTCGGATGAATGTGAGGTCACTGCACCTCTGGACAGCATAGAAAATGAGCTGAATCTTTCTTCAACACCATCTACAGTGACAACTCTACCTAGTGATCCCGCTAAATGGGCTGAGACCCTCACTGAGTCAATGAAGGAAGTTCTTATTCAAAGAGGTGCAAAATCATTTCACAACCGTCACAGCCATTATCCAGCTTCTGTGAGGAACAGTGGGCTAGGAGGCAAAACCCGATGCCTAAACAATGAACATTTTACTTCACACTTGCCCAATGGACAACGAGTACAAAGAGAGTGGCTGATGTACTCTCCCTCTACTGGTAATGTTTACTGCTTTGCATGCAAACTGTTTTCCCCAAAAACGCATTCTTTTGTGACAGGCTATTGTGATTGGAAACACTCAGAAAGATTTGGTGAACATGAGCGAAGTGCTGAGCACATAACCTGCATGCAAGCAGTCTTGAACCGCGCCAAAGGTGCCACAGTTGATGCAGACCTGTTCAAACAGTTTCAGGCAGAGAGCAGCTATTGGAGGCAGGTGTTACAAAGAGTTGTTGCAGTCATTAAATTCCTTGCAGAAAGGGGCCTTGCATTTAGGGGTAAAAATGAATCGTTAGGGTCTCCTCTCAATGGGAACTACCTTGGTATTCTGGAGGTCCTGGCTGAATTTGATCCCTTTCTAAAGGATCACATCAGAAAGTTTGGGCAGATGGGTCGAGGTAATACCTCATATCTGTCCTCCACCATTTGTGAGGAATTCATTGAATTGATGGGTGCAAAAACCAAACAGGCTATAGCAGATGAACTGCAAGCAAGCAAATACTACTCTATCATTGTGGATTCAACCCCAGATTTATCTCATGTGGACCAATTGACATTCATATTCCGTTTTGTTAGCAAAGAGGGCAGTGTTGTTGAACGCTTTGTGGGTTTTGAGCCCATTACTAGCCATACAGGTGAAAGTTTGGCTAACTGTGTCATGTCTGTGTTGGAAAATCTAGGGTTAGAGCTGTCAAATTGCAGGGGGCAGGCTTATGATAATGCCAGCAACATGTCAGGGAGGTATAATGGGTTGCAGGCTCACTTAAAGAAAAGCAACCCATTAATACACTATATTCCATGTGCAGCTCACTCTTTGAATTTGGTGGGAGTCAACAGCATTGACAGATGTGGAAATGAAGTCTCTAAGTATTTTGACTTGATTCAGTCTATTTACAACTTCACAACTGCATCCACACACCGATGGGACAGGGTATTTGGCAATTCCAACATAGATCTCACACTTAAAGCTTTATCCAACACGCGTTGGAGTTGCCGTGCAGAATCTACCAAAGCACTGTGGCAGAACTACAGTAAAATAAAAGCAGCACTACAGGTTATTTCCACTGATGACACAGAGAAACGAGACACACGAACTGAAGCTGACAGTCTAGTGCGGAAGCTGGATTCACTTGAGATGGCCTTCATGGCAGGCTTTTGGGACACTGTTCTGTCCAGATTTCAGGCCACAAGTCTGCAACTTCAAAAAGCAGACATGGACCTTGGTACAGCAGTTAGATTGCTGGAATCTCTGCGCACCTTTGTTCTCTCCCAAAGAGATCTATTTGATCATTTTGAGCAGAAAGCCTTAAACATGTTGGGTGGCACCCCATCTTACAGGGCTGAACGGACGAGGAAACGTAAAAAGTTTGCTGATGAATCAGCATCCCCAGATGTTGTGCTTGAGGGAAGGCAACTGTTTCAAATAGAGACATTTATTGCCTCTATTGATCAACTGAGTTCAAGCCTTAATCACCGTCTGGAGGCCTACAAACATCTGAACAATTTGTTCAGTGTCCTTTTCTCTTTGGATACAGAGTCCAATGCTTCAGTCCTTCACAAGGCCAAGATTCTCACTGAATCATACCCATCTGACCTCAATGAAAGTCTTGGACAGGAGCTTATACAGTTCAAATCTTTTATACAGCTCAACAACACTGATGAGGAGAGGACCCCTTCAGGACTGCTCAAAACAATAATACATTTTGGACTACAGCCTACGTTTCCTAATACATACATTGCGCTACAGATTTTTCTCACTCTACCGGTCAGTAACTGTGAGGGAGAACGCTCATTCTCTCTTTTGTCAAGAGTAAAAAATGAGCTGCGCACAAGAATGACTCAGAAAAGATTAAATGCGTTATCTCTAATGGCAATTGAGAGTGAGCTGACAAGAGAGTTGGACTTCAATGATGTGGTGGATGATTTTGCAAAATTGAAAGCACGAAAGAAACCCCTTGCTTAAAGGTGCACTGTGTAAGATTTTTAGGTTATTTCCAGAATTCACCCATTCACTAATGTTAGGCTACCTGTTTTCATGAATACTTACCACCACCATAAAATTCTAAGTATCCATTATGACTTGGAGAATTGCACTTTTGCCATTTCTGGGAAGTGTCACCTGGATTGTGAAGATAGGATTGACTTTAGGCAGAAGCTTGGTGCTTTCTCTGGCAAACTGAACCTCAAGCTTCATTCTCTGCAGCTTTGCATTCTTGTGCAGACTTTCATCCACAAGGAACTTTTCAACTTCCCCACTATCGTGAAGGGGCCATCAAAAGATTTCAGTGTGTCCAGCATGTCTAGTCTCTTACTCTCCTTTCTTTGAGCCATCTCTTGTTTCTCATCTGCCCTACTCTCGAATTTTGCCTTCATGAATTTACTCCAGTTGAGTTCAACCTCCCTTTTTGCTTGTGCTGCTGCCTTGAAACCTCTGAAGCTCCTGGCTCTTCTGTAAAATTATTGACCTATTGACTGCGTTCAGTGTGCCCAACTTCTTCAGTTTGTAGTCCACCTTGCCACATTGTCTCTCCATCCCAATGTTGTGCACAGGGGTGCCATCAATGTTACTAGCCTGTTCACTGACAGGGTCCATTGGGAAGGTCTCCTCATCCATCCTCTGCCTGGCCAGGACAGTCTTCAGATGGGGCAGCATGAGATCTGTCAGCTGCTTCACTTCATCCAAGTATTCGGCAGCCACGTCTGACACTGAGTTCAGGACATGTCCAGTGCCTGTCCAGCCACTATAGCATTCTTGGAAATGGGCTATCTTGACCTGCATGCAGCCCTTGTACCATGAACTGGCCTACACCTTTCTTTGTGGTGCTCTCCGATGCATGTTATCATTTTACCTTTCTCCTTCTCCTCAAGCTTAACCACAAATAGATACAGACTTTGAGCCTCAATTTGCTGCACAGCTGCCGTTATGCCAATGTGTTTTCCTAAGATATTATTTTATTTTTAATGATAGAAGGGAGGAAAAGGGGGCAAAAATCATGTCCGATTTAGTTTTTTGGGTGGGTTGGGGGGTTTATTTCATGATAGCTACCAACTTCCAATACATAATATCTCTCAAATGACCCAATGCACCATCACTGAAGTGGGCGTAATCATTTTCAAAAATGTTTATTTTTAGGCCATTTATCCCCTCCCCCTGTGTCTGTGTGAAACCTGTGCTTGTCAGTGTCTGTGTGGTATACCTAATAGTGTGTGTGCAGTATGTGCACTCTTCTGTACAGTACAGTGTGCATGTCTGTTCACAGTATACAGTATTTCTTGCATAGTGCGTGCGTGTGTGTGCGCCCACACGCGCGGGGGGTTGAGGGGCCAAGACCATGTCAGGCCCAGGGGGCCAAAATTTCTTAATCCGCCCCTGCCAATATGGGTAGCATTTTAAAAGTATTTGGAATGGCCACCTCACTCGCTCTCTCTTTCCTCTGTTTACATCTAGTCTCCTAAGGCAGTGGTTCTCAAATGGGGGTACGCGTACTCCTGGGGGTACTTGAAGGTATGCCAAGGGGTACGTGAGATTTTTTTTAAATATTCTAAAAATAGCAACAATTCAAAAATCCTTTATAAATATATTTATTGAATAATACTTCGACAAAATATGAATGTAAGTTCATAAACTGAACAACTAATCAAGTAGGCTATTCCATTCATTACCATAAAGCCAGAGTTTCCCCCATGCCATGATGGTTTGACCCTACCTGGCGGTGCCACACGGCACCAACTGTCAATCAACTATCCATGTAGAAAACAATGGAGGCTTGGTTAAAGCGTAGTGGACATGTTCCATAAATATTGATGTTAAAGATTTCTTTTTTTGTGAAGAAATGTTGAGAATGAAGTTCATGAATCCAGATGGATCTCTATTGCAATCCCCAAAGAGGGCACTTTAAGTTGATTACTTCTATGTGTAAAAATCTTTATTTATAATTGAATCACTTGTTTATTTTTCAACAATTTTTTAGTTATTTTTATATCTTTTTTTCCAAATAGTTCAAGAAAGACCACAACAAATGAGCAATATTTTGCACTGTTATACAATTTAATAAATCAGAAACGGATGACATAGTGCTGTATTTTACTTCTTTATCTCTTTTTTTCAACCAAAAATGCTTTGCTCTGATTAGGGGGTACTTGAATTTAAAAAATGTTCACAGGGGTACATCACTGAAAAAAGGTTGAGAACCACTGTCCTAAGGCAGTGGTTCTCAACCTTTTTTTTAGTGCTGTGAACATTTTTTTAATGCAAGTAGACCTCCATGTCTTCATAACAGGAATATCCTGAATTCTCAAGTTGCATATCACAATAGTCATCATCAGTGTTAATAACACAAGAGCTGCTTGGATTTGCTGTTGATCAAGTCAAACTTCGTTCAGTGTAGCCGTAGTGCTTCCTTGACGCGTGCGATGTGAAAGTAGACTTAACTGTAAAAAAATTTTCACATTGACTGATTCGGTAATATGACTTTTCAAATGCAGGAGAAAGGCCTGTATATCATCGCATTTCGCGCTACATGAGACAATATTACAAGGTAAACATTCTGCGCTATACATATCAGTCCTACTCTTGCCATATTTATGACGACGGCTGTGAGTTTTGAAGGCTGAGAAGTTGGAAAAAACTCTTGTGCATTTAGGGAAAGCACACTTAAACGATGCATTAGGCATACAACTATGACTTCGCATGTGTCTAACATACGCAAATACATTGCTGCAAGTCGTAGCACATATGTTGCAAGTTATCATCTTTTATGATGACTATGACAAAAAAGAAGAAAACTTAGGTAGCTAGCATGCGGCGGTACATGCGCGTGGTCAACGATAGTGTCTGTGATGCTGACATTTCGGGAGAACATCCGCACCGTAACACAACATAAACACAACACAACAAATACCCAGAACCCTTTGTAGCACTAAATCTTCCGGGACGCTACAAGGTGTGTGTGTGTGGGGGGGGGAGGTTTGGTGGTAGCGGGGGTGTATTTTGTAGCGTCCCGAAAGAGTTAGTGCTGCAAAAGATTCTGGGTATTTTTTCTTTTGTGTTTATGTTGTGTTACGGTGCGGATGTTCTCCCGAAAAGTGTTTTTTATTTTTGTTTGGTGTGGGTTCACAGTGTGGCGTATATTTCTAACAGTGTTAAAGTTTTTTATACTGGCACCCTCAGTGTAACCTGTATCGCTGTTGATGAAGTATGCGTTGCATTCATTTGTGTAAGCGTGCTGAAGCTGCACATATCTTGTGACTGGGTCTGAATGATGTTAGAATTGGGTGTACGAGATATGACTGTTGAACACCTTGTTTGATAATGAAAGTTGCCTCAGCTCAAAGCCTGAGTCCCGACATTAAAGAACTAGCATCTAAAAAAAGATGCCAGGTATCTGGCTTGGGCACATCAAATTAGATCAGTGTGTTGCAAACTGAGCAGTTTAAAGTCCTGAATGGTTGTTTTATTCATTGTTGTTTTATTTTCAAATGTATTAGCCTGTGGAAAAAGTTAATGTTGATATTTACCTCAGAAGGCTGCAAATAGAAAAGAGGCATTCAATTTTTATTTAAATTGTATTTGATATGCAATTGATATTTTTTAATTATTATTATTATTATTTATAACTCCATTTTGCATGTCACTATAAAGTTTATAAGCCTTGCTTGTTCAATATTCAATGCAAAACTTGTTTGGGTCCCTATTAAAAGGTTAATGTGTTCAACCTTGGCCTGCGGCTTTGTTCAGTTTTAAACTTTGGCCCACTCTGTATTTGAGTTTTCTCATTTTTCCCAATCACGACTCTCCAGGTTTCACTGTCGTTGCCAACATAGCGTTGAAGTCCACCAGCAGAACAAGGGAATCACCCGAGGGAGCACTCTCCAGTACTCCCTCAAGGGAATCCAAAAAGAGTTGGTACTCTGAGCTGCTGTTTGGTGTGTAAACACAAACAACAGTCAGGACCCGTCACCCAACCCGAAGGCTGAAGGAAGCTACCATCTCGTCTATTGGGTTTAAAGTCCAACGTGCAGGCTTTGAGCCGGGGGGCAACAAGAATTGCCACCCCAGCCTCTCATTAGTTGCAACGCCAGTGTGGAATCTCTTCCACTCTGGCGTTGCAAGTAATGAAAGTTCAGCTCAGTCCAGCCCCTCTGAGAGAACAGGTTCCAGAGCCCTTGCTGTGAGTCCAACTATATCTAGCTGGGAACGTCTCCACCTCAAGCACCAGCTCAGGCTCCTTCCCTCCCAGCGAGGTGACGTTCCATGTCCCAAGAGCGAGCTTATGTAGCCGATAATCGGACCACCAAGTGCCCTGCCTTCGGCTGCCGCCCAGCTCACACTGCACCCTCTATGACCCAGCCCATGAGTGGTGAGCCCTGGAGGGGGGATCCACGTTGCCTCTTCGAGCTGAGCACGGCTGGGCCCCATGGGGACAGGCCCGACAATCGCCATCGTGCCACACCTCTGGGGAGCCACGGTGACCTGTGTCCGGGCGAGAAAAAATCTAGGTCCTCAATTGTACTTTTAATAAAGGTCTTAGAGCTGCTCTTTGTCTGATCCCTCACCTAGGACCTGTTTGTCTTGGGAGACCATAGAAGCCCCCGGACAACATAGTTCCTGGATCAGTGGGACACGCAAACCACAAAGGTGGCGGCTCAGAAAGCAGGTTATATAAATATAACTCCAAAACCAAACATGCAATATGTCTAAACATGCCTGTAATATTGTATCAATGTGAGTTTTCCTAGAATCGGTTGTTTTTGTAAGGTTTGCAAATACAAAAATTAGGTTTTACTCACAATGACAAAATCACACTCAATATGACAAAAAAATGGCTAATAATGCCTGAAATAATGAATCATTGGGAGTTTTACTGAGTTTTACATTTTGCAAACACAAAAAGTAGTTTTTTACTTGACTTTAATGTTCTTAGAACCCTGAGATAATGGGAAAAAAGCAATAACAATGTATTTAAACCTAACTCCTAAACAACACATGCAAAATGGCTAATAATGCCTAGGGAGACATGTAACGTTGTTAGTTTAAAAAAATGATCTTTTGTAAAGATATCAAAGACACAAGCTAGTTTTTTTTATTCAATATGACAGTATAACAGTCATACTAAATATGAAAGTTATATAAACATAACTCCAAAACCAAACATGTGTCATGTCTAAAAATGCCTGTAATAATGTATTTATGTGAGTTTGTAAGGTTTGCAAAAACAAAAAGTAGTTTTTTACTCAATATGAAAGTAATGTTCTTAGAATCCTGAGATAATGCGAAAAAAGCAATACAAATGTATTCAAACACAAATTTTAAACCAAACATGTAAAATGTCTAAAAATGCCTGTAATATTGAATCTATATAAGTTTTACTAGAATCAATTGTTTTTGTAAGGTTTGCAAATACAAAAATTAGGTTTTACACATAATGACACTAAAACTGTAACACTCAATATGACAATTATTTATGTATAACTCCTAACCACACATGAAACATGTCTAATAATGCGTGAAAAAATTTATCTTTGTGAGTGTTACTAGAAACATTTTCTTTTGTAAGGTTTGCAAAGACAGGTTAGTTTTTTTTACTCAATATGACAGTATAACTGCCACACTCAATATGACAGTTATTTAAACATAACTCTTAAACTACACATGAAAAATGATTAACAATGCCTGAAATAATGCATTCTTGTAAGTTTTACTCGAAACATATGCTTTTTTAAGGCTTGCAAACACAAAAATTATTTCTTTACTCAATATGACAGTAATGTTCTAAAATTCTGAGAAAATACGAACAAATTAATAAAAATGATTCCAACATAATTCCTAAACCAAACATGCAAAATGTCTAAAAATGTCTGTAATATTGAATCCATGTGAGTTTTACTAGATTTAAATGATTTTGTAAAGTTTGCAAATACATAAATTAGGTTTTACTTACTATGTCATAACTGACAGTATATGACAGTTATTTAACCATAACTCAAACCACACATGAAAAATGGCTAATAATGCCTGAAATAATGCATCCTTGGCCGTTTTACTCGAAACACGTGCTTTTTTAAATCTTGCAAACACAAAAAGTAGTTTTTTACTCAATATGACTGTAATGTTCTTAAAATCCTGAGATAATGCGAAAAAAGCAATAAAAATGTATTTAAACATTACTCCTAAACAACATATGCAAAATGGCTAATAATGCCTGGAAACATGTATCTTTGTTAGTTTTACTGGAAAAATGATATTTTGTAAAGTTTGCAAAGACACAAGCCAGTTTTTTTTATTCAATATGACAGTATAACAGTCATACTAAATATGAAAGTTATATAAACATAACTCCAAAACCAAACATGTGTCATGTCTAAAAATGCCTGTAATAATGTATTAATGTGAGTTTGTAAGGTTTGCAAAAACAAAAAGTAGTTTTTTACTCAATATGAAAGTAATGATCGTAGAATCCTGAGATAATGCGAAAAAAGCAATAAAAATGTATTTAAACATAACTCCTAAACAACCCAGGCAAAATGGGTAATAATGCCTGGAGACATGTATCTTTCTTAGGTTTACTAGAAAATGTATCTTTTGTAAAGTTTGCAAAAACACAAGCTAGTTGTTTTTATTCAATAAGACAGTATAACAGTCCTACTAAATATGAAAGTTATCAAAACATAACTCCAAAACCAAACATGTGTTATGTCTAAAAATGCCTGTAATAATGTATTTATGTGAGTTTGTAAGGTTTGCAAAAACAAAAAGTAGTTTTTTACTCAATATGAAAGTAATGATCTAAGAATCCTGAGATAATGCGAAAAAAGCAATAAAAATGTATTTAAACATAATTCCTAAACAACCCATGCAAAATGGGTAATAATGCCTGGAGACATGTATCTTTGTTAGTTCTACTAGAAAAATGATCTTTTGTAAAGTTTGCAAAGACACAAGCTAGTTTTTTTTTTATTTAATATGACAGTGTAACAGTCATACTAAATATAAAAGTTATATAAACATAACTCCAAAACCAAACATGTGTCATGTCTAAAAATGTCTGTTTATGTGAGTTTGTAAGGTTTGCAAAAACAAAAAGTAGTGTTTTACTCAATATGAAAGTAATGATCTTAGAATCCTGAGATAATGCGAAAAAAGCAATACAAATGTATTCAAACACAACTTTTAAACCAAACATGTAAATTGTCTAAAAATGCCTGTAATATTGAATCTATGTAAGTTTTACTAGAATCAATTGTTTTTGTAAGGTTTGCAAATACAAAAATTAGGTTTTACACATAATGACATTATAACTTTAACACTCAATATGAAAGTTATTTAATTATAACTCCTAAATACACATGAAACATGTCTAATAGCGTGAAAAAATTATCTTTGTGAGTGTTGCTAGAAACATTTTCTTTTGTAAGGTTTGCAAAGACACAAGTTAGTTTTTTTTTTAACTCAATATGACAGTATAACGCCACACTCAATATGACAGTTATTTAAACATAACTCCTAAACCACACCTGAAAAATGGCTAATAATGCCTGAAATAATGCATCTTTGGGAGTTTTACTGGAAACATATGCTTTTTTTAAGGCTTGCAAACACAAAAAATATTTTTTTACTCAATATGACAGTAATGTTCTAAAAATCCTGAGATAATGTGAAAAAAGCAATACAAATGTATTACAACATAATTCCTAAACCAAACATGCAAAATGTCTGAAAATGCCTGTAATATTGAATCCATGTGAGTTTTATTTGAATCAGTTGTATGGTTTGCTAATACAAAAATTGGGTTTTATGACAAACACAAGTTAGTTATTTTACTCAATATAACAGTTTAGCTGTCATACTATATATGAAAGTTATATAAACATAACTCCAAAACCAAACATGCATTACGTCCAAAACTGCCTGTAATATTGTATATATGTGAGTTTTACTAGAATCAGGGTTGCAAATACAAAAATTGGGTTTTATGACAGTATACTGTCA
This sequence comes from Entelurus aequoreus, assembly GCF_033978785.1. Lineage (NCBI taxonomy): Eukaryota > Metazoa > Chordata > Actinopteri > Syngnathiformes > Syngnathidae > Entelurus > Entelurus aequoreus. The sequence continues at coordinate 267,029 of NC_084756.1, read as the reverse complement.
CACTCAATATGACAGTTATTTAAACATAACTCAAACAACACATGCAAAATGGCTAATAATGCCTGGAGCATGTATCTTAGTTAGTTTTACTAGAAAAATGGTATTTTGTAAGGTTTGCAAAGACACAAGTTAGTTGTTTTTTTTATTCAATATGACAGTATAACTGTCATACTAAATATGAAAGTTATATAAACATTACTCTAAAACCAAACATGCATTATGTCTAAAAATGTCTGTAATATTGTATCTGTGTGAGTTTAACTAGATTTAGTTGTTTTTGTAAGGTTTGCAAATACAAAATAAGGGTTTTACTCACTATGACAGTTTACAGTCACACTCAATCTGACAGTTATTTATTTAAACATAACTCCTAAACCACACATGCAAAATGGCTAATAATGCCTGGAGATATGTATCTTTGTGAGTTTTACTAGAAACATTATATTGTGTAAGGTTTAGTTAGTTTTTGTACTCAATCTGACAGTATAACTGTCATTCTAAATCCATCCATTTTCTTCCGCTTATCCGAGGTCGGGTTGCGGGGGCAGCAGCCTGAGCAGAAAATCCCAGACTTCCCTCTCCCCAGCCACTTCGTCCAGCTCTTCTCGGGGTATTCCGAGGCGTTCCCAGGCCAGCCGGGGACATAGTCTTTCCAATGTGTCCTAGGTCTTCCCCGTGGCCTCCTGCCACACCTCCCTAGAGGCGTTCGGGTGGCATCCTGAGCAGATGCCCGAACCACCTCATGGCTCCTCTCAATGTGGAGGAGCAGCGGCTTTACTTTGAGTTCCTCCCGGATGACAGAGCTTCTCACCCTGTCTCTAAGGGAGAGACCCACCACCCGGCAGAGGAAACGCATTTCGGCCGCTTGTCCTTTCGGTCATAACCCAAAGCTGGTAACGTAGATCGACGGTAAATTGAGAGATTTTCCTTCTGGCTCAGCTCCTTCTTCACCACAACGGATCGATATAGCGTCCTCAATACTGAAGACGCCGCACCAATCCGCCTGTGGATCTCTCGATCCACTCTATCCTCACTCGTGAACAAGACTCCTAGGTACTTTAACTCCTCCACTTGGGGCAAGATCTCCTCCCCAACCTGGAGATGGCACTCGACCCTTTCCTGCGTGGACTTGGACTTGGAGGTGCTGATTCTCATCCCAGTCGCTTCACACTCAAGGACCCTGACGAGAGTATAGACCTGGTCTACCGTTCCACGACCAGGACGAAAACCACACTGTTCGTCCTGGATCCGAGTTTCCTCCTCTCCAGTACACATGAATAGACCTTACCGGGAAGGCTGAGGAGTGTGTTTCACGATAGTTGGAACACACCCTCCGGTTCCCCTTCTTAAAGAGAGGAACCACCACCCCGGTGTGCCAATCCAGAGGTACCGCCCCCAATGTTCACGCGATGTTGCAGAGTCTTGTCAACCAAGACAGCCCCACAGTATCCAGAGCCTTAAGGAACTCATCCACCACCGGGGCCTTGCCACAGAGGAGCTTTTTAACTACCTAGGCAACCTAAGCCCCAGAAATAGGAGAGTCCACCACAGATTCCCCAGGCACTGCTTGGCTGTCGGTATGCCCGCTGCCTCTGGAGCCCCTGAGCCAAAAGGACCCGATAGGCTCTTTCTTCAGCTTGACGGCATCCCTCACTGCTGGTGGCCACCAGCGAATTCTAGGATTACCGCCACGACAGGCACCAAACACCTTGCGGCCACAGCTCCAATCAGCAGACTCGACAAAAGAGGCACAGAACATGGTCCACTCAGACTCAATGTCCAGCACCTCCCTCGTGACATGTTCAAAGTTCTTCCTTATGTTTGAACATTGTGTTTGTTATGGACAATCCGTGACGAGCACAAAAGTCCAATAACAAAGCACCTCTTGGGTTCAGATCCGGGTGGCCATTTTTCCCAATTACGACTCTCCAGGTTTCACTGTCCTTGCCAACATGAGCATTGAAGTCCCCCAACAGAACAAGGGAATCACCCAAGGGAGCACTCTCCAGTACTCCCTCAAGGGAATCCAAAAAGAGTGGGTACTCTGAGCTGCTGTTTGGTGCGTAAACACAAACAACAGTCAGGACCCGTCACCCAACCCGAAGGCGGAGGGAAGCTACTGGGTTAAAGTCCAACGTGCAGGCTTTGAGCAACAACAATTGCCACCCAAGCCTCTCATTGCTTGCAACGCCAGAGTGGAAGAGAGTCCAGCCCCTCTTGAGAGAACAGGTTCCAGAGCCCTTGCTGTGCGTCGAAGTGAGTCCAACTATATCTAGCCGGAACTAGATATAGTTCAGGCTCTTTCCCTCCCAGCGAGGTGACGTTCCACGTCCCAAGAGCGAGCTTATGTAGCCGATAATCGGACCGCCAAGTGCCCTTCGGCTGCCGCCCAGTTCACACTGCATCTGACCTCTATGACCTCAATGGGCCCATGAGTGGTGAGCCCATTGGAGGGTTGACCCACGTTGCCTCTTCGAGCTGAGCCCGGCAGGGCCCCATGGAGACAGGCCCGGCCACCAGTCGCTCGCCATCGTGCCCCACCTCTGCGCCTGGCTCCACAGGGGCGCCACGGTGACCTGCGCCTGGGCGAGAAAAAATCTAGGTCCTCGATTTTTACTTTTCATAAAGGTCTTTGAGCTGCTCTTTGTCTGATCCCTCACCTAGGACCTTTTCTCAGGGGATCCCGAGGCGTTCCCAGGCCAGCCGGGAGACATAGTGTTCCCAGTGTGTCCTGGGTCTTCCCCGTGGCCTCCAGGATGACAGAGCTTCACCTTCACCAGGGGTGTCAAACTCAAATACAGAGTGGGCCAAAGTTTAAAACTGAACAAAGCCGCGGGCCAAGGTTGAACAAATTAACCTTTTAATAGGGACCCAAACAAGTTTTGCATTGAATATTGAACAAGCAAGGCTTATAAACTTTATAGTGACATGCAAAATGGAGTTTCAAATAATAATAATAATAATTAAAAAATATCAATTGCATATCAAACACAATTTAAATAAAAATTGAATGCCTCTTTTCTATTTGCAGCCTTCTGAGGTAAATATCAACATTAACTTTTTCCACAGGCTAATAAATTTGAAAATAAAATAACAATGAATAAAACAACCATTCAGGACTTTAAACTGCTCAGTTTGCAACACACTGATCTAATTTGATGTGCCCAAGCCAGATACCTGGCATCTTTTTTCAGATGCTAGTTCTTTAATGTCGGGGCTCAGGCTTTGAGCTGAGGCAACTTTCATTATCGAACAAGGTGTTCAACAGTCATATCTCGTACACCCAATTCTAACATCATTCAGACCCAGTCACAAGATATGTGCAGCTTCAGCACGCATACACAACTGAATGCAACGCATACTTCATCAACAGCGATACAGGTTACACTGAGGGTGCCAGTATAAAAAATTTTAACACTGTTAGAAATATACGCCACACTGTGAACCCACACCAAACAAAAATAAAAAACACTTTTCGGGAGAACATCCGCACCGTAACACAACATAAACACAAAAGAACAAATACCCAGAATCTTTTGCAGCACTAACTCTTTCGGGACGCTACAAAATACACCCCCGCTACCACCAAACCCCCCCCCCCCCCCCCCACACACACACACACACCTTGTAGCGTCCTGGAAGATTTAGTGCTACAAAGGGTTCTGGGTATTTGTTGTGTTGTGTTTATGTTGTGTTACGGTGCGGATGTTCTCCCGAAATGTGTTTGTCATTCTTGTTTGGTGTGGATTCACAGTGTGGCGTATATTTCTAAAAGTGTTAAAGTTTTTTATTTGGCTACCGTCAGTGTAACCTGTATCGCTGTTGATGAAGTATGCGTTGCATTCAATTGTGTGTGTGTGTGGGTGCAGAAGCTGCACTGACATGAAACTGGGCCGGCACTCGTTTGACTAGCTGAAAAAAAAAAAAAATAAATTCGGGAGGAGTGCTGGAGTCACTCCCGGGAGGGTTGGCAAGTATTAGAAGTAGCGGTGAATGCGGTGTTACCGTGGCACTGCCGCAATGTATAATCGACGGTCCAGCTTTAGTGTTAATTTGATATTGCCTCAAGGGCCAAGTCAAATTACACGTTGGGCCAAATTTGGCCCACGGGCCAGAGTTTGACACCCATGACCTTCACTGTAAAAAATTACTGTAAAAATAAAAAATACAATTACAGTTATATACTCCATCCATCCATCCATTTTCTACCGCTTATTCCCTTCGGGGTCGCGGGGGGCGCTGGAGCCTATCTCAGCTACAATCAGGACAAGTCGCCACCTCATCGCAGGGCCAACACAGATAGACAGACAACATTCACACTCACATTCACACACTAGGGCCAATTTAGTGTTGCCAATCAACCTATCATGTTCTTCTTAAATGCAGTAAAGTACTGTAAATTTTGTTGCATTTTTCAAAAAATATCGACCAGCAGTAAGTTACTGTAAAACCTACAGTGTAATTCAGTATTTTTCAGACTTGTTTCTTGGGTCCGCCCACAATTCGTCCAACCGAGCTTCATTTCACCTGGCCGACCCTGCTAAATCCATCCTACTGCATCGTGTGTTTTTGATAACAAGGTAAGAGTCACTTGTACCTTGATGTGTCATTTTCTGTTTGAATTACTTTATATATATATTTATAAAGTCCGAAATGTCAGCATCACAGACATTATCGTTGACCACGCGCATGTACCGCCGCATGCTAGCTAGCTAAGTTTTCTTCTTTTTTGTCATAGTCATCATAAAAGATGATAACTTGCAACATATGTGCTACGACTTGCAGCAATGTATTTGCGTATGTTAGACACATGCGAAGTCATAGTTGTATGCCTAATGCATCGTTTAAGTGTGCTTTCCCTAAATGCACAAGAGTTTTTTCCAACTTCTCAGCCTTCAAAACTCACAGCCGTCGTCATAAATATGGCAAGAGTAGGACTGATATGTATAGCGCAGAAGGTTTACCTTGTAATATTGTCTCATGTAGCGCGAAGTGCGATGATATACGGGCCTTTCTCCTGCATTTGAAAAGTCATATTACCGAAAGTAGGACAGTTACGTGCCCCTTCAGTCAATGTGAAAAAATATTTACAGTTAAGTCTACTTTCACATCGCACGCGTCAAGGAAGCACTACGGCTACACTGAACGAAGTTTGACTTGATCAACAGCAAATCCAAGCAGCTCTTGTGTTATTAACACTGATGATGACTATTGTGATATGCAACTTGAGAATTCAGGATATTCCTGTTATAAAGACATGGAGGTCTACTTGCATTAAAAAAATGTTCACAGCACTGAAAAAAGGTTGAGAACCACTGCCTTAGGACAGTGGTTCTCAACCTTTTTTCAGTGATGTACCCCTGTGAACATTTTTTAAATTCAAGTACCCCCTAATCAGAGCAAAGCATTTTTGGTTGAAAAAAAGAGATAAAGAAGTAAAATACAGCACTATGTCATCAGTTTCTGATTTATTAAATTGTATAACAGTGCAAAATATTGCTCATTTGTTGTGGTCTTTCTTGAACTATTTGGAAAAAAAGATATAAAAATAACTAAAAACTTGTTGAAAAATAACCAAGTGATTCAATTATAAATAAAGATTTTTACACATAGAAGTAATCAACTTAAAGTGCCCTCTTTGGGGATTGTAATAGAGATCCATCTGGATTCATGAACTTCATTCTCAACATTTCTTCACAAAAAAAGAAATCTTTAACATCAATATTTATGGAACATGTCCACTACGCTTTAACCAAGCCTCCATTGTTTTCTATGGATAGTTGATTGACAGTTGGTGCCGTGTGGCACCGCCAGGTAGGGTCAAACCATCATGGCATGGGGGAAACTCTGGCTTTATGGTAATGAATGGAATAGCCTACTTGATTAGTTGTTCAGTTTATGAACTTACATTCATATTTTGTCGAAGTATTATTCAATAAATATATTTATAAAGGATTTTGGAATTGTTGCTATTTTTAGAATATTAAAAAAAAATCTCACGTACCCCTTGGCATACCTTCAAGTACCCCCAGGAGTACGCGTACCCCCATTTGAGAACCACTACCTTAGGAGACTAGATGTAAACAGAGGAAAGAGAGAGCGAGTGAGGTGGCCATTCCAAATACTTTTAAAATGCTACCCATATTGGATACTGTTTAGGAACATAAACTGCATTTCTTGACTGTACCAGTTGCTGGTGACAAAGTCACAATAAAACGTTGGATGATCAGCATGGAAGGTGATGTCATCTGCAAAGGCGTCCAACCTAGCTTAATCTCAGGGCTTGCTGCCCTTCTTGCCACCTACTATGTGTTCAACTTGGAATACCAAGAGGAAGGTCCTCGGACATTGGAATTTGTTCAAAGGTAAATCCTCTTGATACTGTTAAAATACTGTTAGGATATTTTATTTTATATTTCTCACCTCTGATCAGGAATTTGACGTGTCATTTCCCCAATTTGGTGCCTTAAATCAATGACTCTTCTGTTCCTTTGTGGACCTTCTTATTAGGGACCGACGCACCAGTTTGACTCTAGGATACAGAGAAGGTAGGTAATGTGCAGGTAAAGATATGTTGACTAGGTCAAAGAAGGAAGCACCTGTTTGACCCCAGGATGCAGAAAAAGTAGGTAATTTGCAGGTAAAGATATGTTGACTGGATGATGGCAGGAAGCACCAGTGTGACCCCACTATGCAGGGAAGGTAGGTAATGTGCGGGTGAAGGTATGTTGAATGGGTGAAAGAAGGAAGCGCAGGTGTGGTCGAGGCCATGCAGACAAGGTAGGTATGTGCAGGTGAAGATATGTTGTATTTTGAAAGAAAGAAGCACCAGTGTGACCCAAGGATGCAGGGGAGGTAGGTAATGTGCAGGTAAAGATATGTTGAATGGGTGAAGGCAGGAAACACCAGCTAGATGCCAGGATACAGAGAAGGTAGGTAATGTGCAGGTAAAGATATGTTGAATGAGTAAAGGCAGGAAACACCAGCTTGACTCCAGGATACAGAGAAGGTAGGTAATGTGCAGGTAAAGATATGTTGAATGGGTAAAGGTAGAAAGCACCAGCGTGACCACACTATGCAGAGAAGGTAGGTATTGTGCAGGTAAAGATATGTTGAATGGGTAAAGGCAAGAAGCACCAGTGTGACCCCAGGATGCAGAGAAGATAGGTAATGAGCAGGTAACGATATGTTAAATGGGTGAAAGCAGGAAACATCAGCGTAAATACACGGTCCCGTAGATGGAGAGAAAACATAAATAGAGTGAGGGATTGGGGAGGCTTTAGCATTGTCTTCCTCTCTGAATTTGTCTTAATGGGTTTTAGAGCATTAACTCATCTACAGCTGTGGTTATGGTATAGGCTCACATATATCCTAAAATTGATATTAATATTTGTGCAGTGCATATTCCTAAATAACAATGTGAGGGGGGTTCTGTATCGACTGCAAGTAATCTTCAATCACAACAGAATATCTAATATGCTTTCTCTCTTTTTTAGGCGATTCATTGGCGTTAACCCTGAGAGGGGAACAAAGGCTAGCCAGGGAAAGGTGGTGTCCAAGAAGACCGGGAAGCTGGTCCAGAAAAAGGCAGCAACTGTAAATCCTCACGTAGCCACCCTCATAAAACATCTCACAGACTTTGAGTGGGGCTTTATGTAGCCGACAACTAAACACTGGACTCGTGTTCAGTGTTTTGTCTCCAGTTAGAAATTAAGTGGACATGTTATAAATGTTAAAATGCTTTACTGAAAATAAGAAGAATGCACTAAATGTATATTGAATGTATTTGATGCACTTTACAATAATTGGTTAATAAAAACATAATCTTGCAAGGCCATTTCTCCAGTCATTTTTATGCCAGCAGATTGCAGGGATTTTGATTTTGAAAAATTAAAATTTCAACTCATTAACTTCTAGTGGCATTATACTGTAAAGCTCAGTCTATAGTGCTTACAATTATTTTACTGTAATTAACTGTTAATGGATATTACAGTAGATACACTAAAATAACAGTGTAATGCCGCTAAACAGATGACAGTATTATGCTGTGAAGCGTATATTTGATACAGCACAGTACTGTGATACTTTTTACAGTAATAAACTGTAGTGATAAATCACAGTATGTGTGCTGTAGAAAAACAGTTTTATACTGGAACCATTAGCTGCCAGTAGGTTACTGTAATTAAACGGTGAAAATTCTTACAGTAAGGGAGAGACCCGCCACCCAGCGGAGAAAACTCATTTCGGCCGCTTGTACCCGTGATCTTGTCCTTTCGGTCATAACCCAAAGCTCATGACCATAGGTGAGGATGGGAACGTAGATTGACCGGTAAATTGAGAGCTTTTCCTTCTGGCGCAGCTCCTTCTTGCCACAACGAATCGATATAGCGTCCTCATTACTGAAGACGCCGCACCGATCAGCCTGTGCATCTCACGATCCACTCTTCCCTCACTCATGAACAAGACTCCAGGTACTTGAACTCATCCACTTGGGGCAAGATCTCCTGCCCAACCTCGAGATGGCACTCCACCCTTTCCCGGGCGAGAACCTCGGACTTGGAGGTGCTGATTCTCATCCCAGTCGCTTCACACTCGGCTGCGAACCAATCCAATGAGAGCTGAAGATCCTGGCCAGTTAAAGCCAAAAGGACCACATCATCTGCAAAAAGGAGAGACCTAATCCTGCGGCCACCAAACCGGATCCCCTGAACGCCATGACTGCGTCTAGAAATTCTGTCCATAAAATTTATGAACACATTTGGTGACAACACGAGGGTTGGACTCCGGTCCAACCCTCACTGGAAAGGGGTCCGACTTACTGCTGGCAATGCGGACCAAGCTCTGACACTGATCATACAGGGAGCGACCCGCCACAATCAGACATGCCGATACCCCATACTCTCTGAGCACTCCCCACAGGACTTCCCGGGGTGGCCACGGTCGAATGTCTTCTCCGAGTCCACAAAGCACATGTAGACTGGTTGGACAAACTCCCATGCACACTCAAGGACCCTGCCGAGAGTATAGAGCTGGTCTACCGTTCCACGACCAGGACGAAAACCACACTGTTCGTCCTGGATCCGAGGTTCCTCCTCTCCAGTACACATGAATAGACCTTACCGGGAAGGCTGAGGAGTGTGATCTACGATAGTTGGAACACACCCTCCGGTTCCCCTTCTTAAAGAGAGGAACCACCACCCCGGTCTGCCAATCCAGAGGTACCGCCCCTGATGTCCATGCGATGTTGCAGAGTCTTGTCAACTAAAACAGCCCCACAGCATCCAGAGCCTTAAGGAACTCCGGATGGAGCTCATCCACCCCCGGGGCCTTGCCACCGAGGAGCTTTTTAACTACCTTGGCAACCTCAGCCCCAGAAATAGGAGAGCCCACCACAGATTCCCCAGGCACTGCTTGGCCTGTCGGTATGCCCGCTGCCTCTGGAGTCCCATGAGCCAAAAGGACCAGATAAGCTCTTTCTTCAGCTTGACGGCATCCCGCACTGCTGGTGGCCACCAGCGGGTTCTAGGATTACCGCCACGACAGGCACCAAACACCTTGCGGCCACAGCTCCAATCAGCTGGCTTGAAAAGAGAGGCACGGAACATGATCCATTCAGACTCAATGTCCAGCACCTCCTTTGTGACATGTTCAAAGTTCCTCCGGAGGTGGAAAAAGAAACTCTCTCTGACAGGAGACTCTGCTAGGCATTCCCAAAAGACTCTCACAATGCTTTTGGGCCTGCCAGGTCCGTCCGGGATCTTACCCCACCATCGGAGCCAGCTCACCAGGTGGTGATCGGTAGAAAGCTCGCCCCTCTCTTCACCCGAGTGTCCAAAACATGAGGCCGCAAATCCCATGACACAACTACAAAGTCAATAATGGAACTGCGGCCGAGGGTGTCCTGGTGCCAAGTGCACATATGGACACCCTTATGTTTGAACATTGTGTTTGTTATGGACAATCCGTGACGAGAACAAAAGTCCAATAACAAAGCACCACTTGGGTTCAGATCCGGGTGGCCATTTTTCCCAATCACGACTCTCCAGGTTTCAAAGTCGTTGCCAACATGAGCGTTGAAGACCCCCAGCAGAACAAGGGAATCACCCGAGGGAGCACTCTCAAGGGAATCCAAAAAGAGTGGGTACTCTGAGCTGCTGTTTGGTGCGTAAACACCAACAACAGTCAGGACCCGTCACCCAACCCGAAAGCGGAGGGAAGCTACCATCTCGTCTTCTGGGTTAAGTCCAACGTGCAGGCTTTGAGCCGGGGGGCAACAAGAATTGCCAACCCAGCCTCTCATTACTTGCAACGCCAGAGTGGAAGAGAGTCCAACCCCTCTTGAGAGAACAGGTTCCAGAGCCCTTGCTGTGCGTCAAAGTGAGTCCAGCTTTATCTAGCCGGGAACTTCTCCACCTCGCGAGGTGACGTTCCACGTCCCAAGAGCGAGCTTATGTAGCCGATAATCGGACCGCCAAGTGCCCTGCCTTCGGCTTCCGCCCAGCTAACACTGCACCCGACCTCTATGACCCAGCCCATGAGTGGTGAGCCTATTGCAGGGGGGACCCACGTTGCCTCTTGAGCTGGGCCCCATGGGCACCAGTCGCTCGCCATCGTGCCCCACCTCTGGGCCTGGCTCCACAGGGGAGCCACGGTGACCCGCGTCCGGGCGAGAAAATATCTAGGTCCTCGATTTGTACTTTTCATAAAGGTCTTTGAGCTGCTCTTTGTCTGATTCCTCACCTAGGACCTGTTTGTCTTGGGGGACCCTACCAGGGGTATAGAAGCCCCCGGACAACATAGCTCCAAGGATCAGTGGGACACGCAAACCACAAAGGCGGCGGCTCAGAAAGCAGGTTATATAAACATAACTCCAAAACCAAACATGCAAGATGTCTAAACATGCCTGTATATTGTATCAATGTGAGGTTTACTAGAATCGGTTGTTTTTTTAAGGCTTGCAAACACAAAACGTTTTTTTACTCAATATGACAGTAAGTTCTTAAAATGCTGAGATAATGTGAAAAAAAGCAATACAAATGTATTCCAATATGATTCCTAAACCAAACATGCAAAATGTCTAAAAATGCCTGTAATATTGAATCCATGTGAGTTTTACTAGAATCATTTGTTTTTGTAAGGTTTGCAAATACAAAAATTGAGTTTTATGACGGACACAAGTTAGTTTTTTTACTCATTATAACAGTATGGATGTCATACTATATATTAAAGTTATATGAACATAACTCCAAAACCAAACATGCATTATGTCCAAAATTGCCTGTAATATTGTATAGATGTGAGTTTTACTAGAATCAGGTTTGCAAATACAATAATTGGGTTTTATGACAGTATACTGTCACACTCAATATGACAGTATAACTGTCATACTAAATCCATGCATTTTCTTCCGCTTATCCGAGGTCGGGTTGCGGGGGCAGCAGCCTAAGCAGAGAGCCCAGACTTCCCTCTCCCCAGCCACTTCGTCCAGCTCTTCTCGGGGGATCCCGAGGTGTTCCCAGGCCATAGTCTTTCCAATGTATCCTAGGTCTTCCCCATGGCCTCCTGCCGTTCGGACCTAGGGAGGCGTTCGGGTGGCATCCTGAGCAGATGCCCGAACCACCTCATCTGGCTCCTCTCAATGTGGAGGAGCAGCGGCTTTACACTGAGTTCCTCCCAGATGACAGAGCTTCTCACCCTATCTCTAAGGGAGAGACCCACCACCCGGCGGAAGAAACTCATTTCGGCCGCTTGTACCCGTGACCTTGTCCTTTCGGTCATAACCCAAAGCTCATGACCATAGGTGAGGATGGGAACGTTGATCGACCGGTAAATTGAAAGCTTTTCCTTCTGGCTCAGCTCCTTCTTCACCACAACGGATCGATATAGCGTCCTCATTACTGAAGACGCCGCACCGATCCGCCTGTAGATCTCACAATCCACTCTATCCTCACTCGTGAACAAGACTCCTAGGTACTTGAACTCCTTCACTTGGGGCAAGATCTCTTTCCCAACCTGGAGATGGCACTCCACCCTTTCCCGGGCGAGAACCTCGGACTTGGAGGTGCTGATTCTCATCCCAGTCGCTTCACTGCGAACCGATCCAATGAAAGCTGAAGATCTTGGCCAGTTGAAGCCATCAGGACCACATCATCTGCAAAAAGCAGAAACCTAATCCTGCAGCCACCAAAATATGCCTAGATATTCTGTCCATTAAAGTTATGAACAGAATCGGTGACAAAGGGCAGCCTTGGCGGAGTCCAACCCTCACTGGAAAGGGGTCCGACATACTGCCGGCAATGCGGACCAAGCTCTGACACTGATCATACAGGGAGACACCCGCCACAACCAGACATGCCGATACTCCATACTCTCTGAGCACTCCCCACAGGACTTCCCGGGGTGGCCACGGTCGAATGTCTTCTCCGAGTCCACAAAGCACATGTAGACTGGTTGGACAAACTCCCATGCACACTCAAGGACCCTGCCGAGAGTATAGAGCTGGTCTACCGTTCCACGACCAGGACGAAAACCACACTGTTCGTCCTGGATCCGAGGTTCCTCCTCTCCAGTACACATGAATAGACCTTACCGGGAAGGCTGAGGAGTGTGATCTACGATAGTTGGAACACACCCTCCGGTTCCCCTTCTTAAAGAGAGGAACCACCACCCCGGTCTGCCAATCCAGAGGTACCGCCCCTGATGTCCATGCGATGTTGCAGAGTCTTGTCAACTAAAACAGCCCCACAGCATCCAGAGCCTTAAGGAACTCCGGATGGAGCTCATCCACCCCCGGGGCCTTGCCACCGAGGAGCTTTTTAACTACCTTGGCAACCTCAGCCCCAGAAATAGGAGAGCCCACCACAGATTCCCCAGGCACTGCTTGGCCTGTCGGTATGCCCGCTGCCTCTGGAGTCCCATGAGCCAAAAGGACCAGATAAGCTCTTTCTTCAGCTTGACGGCATCCCGCACTGCTGGTGGCCACCAGCGGGTTCTAGGATTACCGCCACGACAGGCACCAAACACCTTGCGGCCACAGCTCCAATCAGCTGGCTTGAAAAGAGAGGCACGGAACATGATCCATTCAGACTCAATGTCCAGCACCTCCTTTGTGACATGTTCAAAGTTCCTCCGGAGGTGGAAAAAGAAACTCTCTCTGACAGGAGACTCTGCTAGGCATTCCCAAAAGACTCTCACAATGCTTTTGGGCCTGCCAGGTCCGTCCGGGATCTTACCCCACCATCGGAGCCAGCTCACTAGGTGGTGATCGGTAGAAAGCTCGCCCCTCTCTTCACCCGAGTGTCCAAAACATGAGGCCGCAAATCCCATGACACAACTACAAAGTCAATAATGGAACTGCGGCCGAGGGTGTCCTGGTGCCAAGTGCACATATGGACACCCTTATGTTTGAACATTGTGTTTGTTATGGACAATCCGTGACGAGAACAAAAGTCCAATAACAAAGCACCACTTGGGTTCAGATCCGGGTGGCCATTTTTCCCAATCACGACTCTCCAGGTTTCAAAGTCGTTGCCAACATGAGCGTTGAAGACCCCCAGCAGAACAAGGGAATCACCCGAGGGAGCACTCTCAAGGGAATCCAAAAAGAGTGGGTACTCTGAGCTGCTGTTTGGTGCGTAAACACCAACAACAGTCAGGACCCGTCACCCAACCCGAAAGCGGAGGGAAGCTACCATCTCGTCTTCTGGGTTAAGTCCAACGTGCAGGCTTTGAGCCGGGGGGCAACAAGAATTGCCAACCCAGCCTCTCATTACTTGCAACGCCAGAGTGGAAGAGAGTCCAACCCCTCTTGAGAGAACAGGTTCCAGAGCCCTTGCTGTGCGTCAAAGTGAGTCCAGCTTTATCTAGCCGGGAACTTCTCCACCTCGCGAGGTGACGTTCCACGTCCCAAGAGCGAGCTTATGTAGCCGATAATCGGACCGCCAAGTGCCCTGCCTTCGGCTTCCGCCCAGCTAACACTGCACCCGACCTCTATGACCCAGCCCATGAGTGGTGAGCCTATTGCAGGGGGGACCCACGTTGCCTCTTCGAGCTGGGCCCCATGGGCACCAGTCGCTCGCCATCGTGCCCCACCTCTGGGCCTGGCTCCACAGGGGAGCCACGGTGACCCGCGTCCGGGCCAGAAAATATCTAGGTCCTCGATTTGTACTTTTCATAAAGGTCTTTGAGCTGCTCTTTGTCTGATTCCTCACCTAGGACCTGTTTGTCTTGGGGGACCCTACCAGGGGTATAGAAGCCCCCGGACAACATAGCTCCAAGGATCAGTGGGACACGCAAACCACAAAGGCGGCGGCTCAGAAAGCAGGTTATATAAACATAACTCCAAAACCAAACATGCAAGATGTCTAAACATGCCTGTAATATTGTATCAATGTGAGGTTTACTAGAATCGGTTGTTTTTTTAAGGCTTGCAAACACAAAACGTTTTTTTACTCAATATGACAGTAAGTTCTTAAAATGCTGAGATAATGTGAAAAAAAGCAATACAAATGTATTCCAATATGATTCCTAAACCAAACATGCAAAATGTCTAAAAATGCTTGTAATATTGAATCCATGTGAGTTTTACTAGAATCATTTGTTTTTGTAAGGTTTGCAAATACAAAAATTGAGTTTTATGACAGACACAAGTTAGTTTTTTTACTCATTATAACAGTATAGATGTCATACTATATATTAAAGTTATATGAACATAACTCCAAAACCAAACGTGCATTATGTCCAAAATTGCCTGTAATATTGTATAGATGTGAGTTTTACTAGAATCAGGTTTGCAAATACAAAAATTGGGTTTTATGACAGTATACTGTCACACTCAATATGACAGTATAACTGCCATACTAAATCCATGCATTTTCTTCCGCTTATCCGAGGTCGGGTTGCGGGGGCAGCAGCCTAAGCAGAGAGCCCAGACTTCCCTCTCCCCAGCCACTTCGTCCAGCTCTTCTCGGGGGATCCCGAGGTGTTCCCAGGCCATAGTCTTTCCAATGTATCCTAGGTCTTCCCCATGGCCTCCTGCCGTTCGGACCTAGGGAGGCGTTCGGGTGGCATCCTGAGCAGATGCCCGAACCACCTCATCTGGCTCCTCTCAATGTGGAGGAGCAGCGGCTTTACACTGAGTTCCTCCCAGATGACAGAGCTTCTCACCCTATCTCTAAGGGAGAGACCCACCACCCGGCGGAGGAAACTCATTTCGGCCGCTTGTACCCGTGACCTTGTCCTTTCGGTCATAACCCAAAGCTCATGACCATAGGTGAGGATGGGAACGTTGATCGACCGGTAAATTGAAAGCTTTTCCTTCTGGCTCAGCTCCTTCTTCACCACAACGGATCGATATAGCGTCCTCATTACTGAAGACGCCGCACCGATCCGCCTGTAGATCTCACAATCCACTCTATCCTCACTCGTGAACAAGACTCCTAGGTACTTGAACTCCTTCACTTGGGGCAAGATCTCTTTCCCAACCTGGAGATGACTCCACCTTTTCCCGGGCGAGAACCATGGACTCGGACTTGGAGGTGCTGATTCTCATCCCAGTCGCTTCACTGCGAACCGATCCAATGAAAGCTGAAGATCTTGGCCAGTTGAAGCCATCAGGACCACATCATCTGCAAAAAGCAGAGACCTAATCCTGCAGCCACCAAAATATGCCTAGATATTCTGTCCATTAAAGTTATGAACAGAATCGGTGACAAAGGGCAGCCTTGGCGGAGTCCAACCCTCACTGGAAAGGGGTCCGACATACTGCCGGCAATGCGGACCAAGCTCTGACACTGATCATACAGGGAGACACCCGCCACAACCAGACATGCCGATACTCCATACTCTCTGAGCACTCCCCACAGGATTTACCGGGGGCCAAGGTCGAATGTCTTCTCCAAGTCCACAAAACTTATGTAGACTGGTTGGGCAAACTCCCATGCACACTCAAGGACCCTGCCGAGAGTATAGAGCTGGTCTACCGTTCCATGACCAGGACGAAAACCACACTGTTCGTCCTGGATCCGAGGTTCCTCCTCTCCATTACACATGAATAGACCTTACCGGGAAGGCTGAGGAGTGTGATCTACGATAGTTGGAACACACCCTCCGGTTCCCCTTCTTAAAGAGAGGAACCACCACCCCGGTCTGCCAATCCAGAGGTACCGCCCCCGATGTAGACGCAATGTTGCAGAGTCTTGTCAACCAAGACTGCCCCACAGCATCCAGAGCCTTAAGGAACTCCGGACGGAGCTCATCCACCCCCGGGGCCTTGCCACCGAGGAGCTTTTTAACTACCTTGGCAAACTCAGCCCCAGAAATAGGAGAGCCCACCACAGACTTCCCAGGCACTGTTTCCTCATAGGAAGACGTGTTGGTGGGACTGAGGAGGTCTCGCTTGGCCTGTCGATATGCCCACTGCCTCTGGAGTCCCATGAGCCAAAAGGACCCGGTGGCTCTTTCTTCAGCTTGACAGCATCCCTCACTGCTGGTGGATTACCGCCACGACAGGCACCAAACACCTTGCGGCCACAGCTTCAATCAGCTGGCTCAACAAGAGAGGAACGGAACATGGTCCACTCAGACCCACTGTCCAGCACCTCCCTCGTGACATGTTCAAAGTTCTTCCGGACATGTTCAAAGTTCTTCAGGAGACTCTGCTAGGTGTTCCCAGCAGACCCTTACAATGCGTTTGGGCCTGCCAGGTCTGACCGGCATCCTCCCCTACCATCGGAGCCAGCTCACCACCAGGTGGTGGTTGGTGGAAAGCTCTGCCCCTCTCTTCACCGAGTGTCCAAAACATGAGGCCGCAAATCCCATGACACAACTACAAAGTCAATCATGCGGCCGAGGGTGTCCTTGTGCCAAGTGCACATATGGACACCCTTATGTTTGAACATTGTGTTTGTTATGGACAATCCGTGACAAGCACAAAAGTCCAATAACAAAGCACCACTTGGGTTCAGATCCGGGTGGCCATTTTTCCCAATCACGACTCTCCAGGTTTCACTGTCGTTGCCAACATAGCGTTGAAGTCCACCAGCAGAACAAGGGAATCACCCGAGGGAGCACTCTCCAGTCCTCCCTCAAGGGAATCCAAAAAGAGTTGGTACTCTGCGCTGCTGTTTTGTGTGTAAACACAAACAACAGTCAGGACCCGTCACCCAACCCGAAGGCTGAAGGAAGCTACCATCTCGTCTATTGGGTTTAAAGTCCAACGTGCAGGCTTTGAGCCGGGGGGCAACAAGAATTGCCACCCCAGCCTCTCATTAGTTGCAACGCCAGTGTGGAATCTCTTCCACTCTGGCGTTGCAAGTAATGAAAGTTCAGCTCAGTCCAGCCCCTCTGAGAGAACAGGTTCCAGAGCCCTTGCTGTGAGTACAACTATATCTAGCCGGGAACGTCTCCACCTCAAGCACCAGCTCAGGCTCCTTCCCTCCCAGCGAGGTGACGTTCCATGTCCCAAGAGCGAGCTTATGTAGCCGATAAGGGCACTTGGTGGTCACCAAGTGCCCTGCCTTCGGCTGCCGCCCAGCTCACACTGCACCCTCTATGACCCAGCCCATGAGTGGTGAGCCCTGGAGGGGGGATCCACGTTGCCTCTTCGAGCTGAGCACGGCTGGGCCCCATGGGGACAGGCCCGTCAATCGCCATCGTGCCACACCTCTGGGCCTGGCTCCACAGGGGAGCCACGGTGACCTGCGTCCGGGCGAGAAAAAATCTAGGTCCTCAATTGTACTTTTAATAAAGGTCTTTGAGCTGCTCTTTGTCTGATCCCTCACCTAAAATGATCTTTTGTAAAGTTTGCAAAGACACAAGCTAGTTTTTTTTTATTCAATATGACAGAATAACAGTCATACTAAATATAAAAGTTATATAAACATAACTCCAAAACCAAACATGTGTCATGTCTAAAAATGTCTGTAATAATGTATTTATGTGAGTTTGTAAGGTTTGCAAAAACAAAAAGTAGTTTTTTCCTCAATATGAAAGTAAGGATTTTAGAATCCTGAGATAATGCGAAATAAGCAATAAAAATGTATTTAAACATAATTCCTAAACAACTCATGCAAAATGGCTAATAATAACTGGAGACATGTATCTTTGTTAGTTTTACTAGAAAAATGATCTTTTGTAAAGTTTGCAAAGACAAAAGCAGGTTGTTTTTATTCAATAAGACAGTATAACAGTCATACTAAATATGAAAGTTATATAAACATAACTCCAGAACCAAACGTGTGTCATGTCTAAAATTGCCTATAATAATGTATTTATGTGAGTTTGTAAAGTTTGCAAAAACAAAAAGTAGTTTTTTCCTCAATATGAAAGTAAGGATTTTAGAATCCTGAGATAATGCAAAAAAAGCAATAAAAATGTATTTAAACATAATTCCTAAACAACTCATGCAAAATGGCTAATAATGCCTGGAGACATGTATCTTTGTTAGTTTTACTAGAAAAATGATCTTTTGTAAAGATATCAAAGACACAAGCTAGTTTTTTTTATTCAATATGACAGTATAACAGTCCTACTAAATATGAAAGTTATCAAAACATAACTCCAAAACCAAACATGTTTCATATCTAAAAATGTCTGTAATAATGTATTTATGTGAGTTTGTAAGGTTTGCAAAAACAAAAAGTAGTTTTTTACTCAATATGAAAGTAATGATCTTAGAATCCTGAAATAATGCGAAAAAAGCAATAAAAATGTATTTAAACATAACTCCTAAACAACCCAGGCAAAATGGGTAATAATGCCTGGAGACATGTATCTTTGTTAGTTTTACTAGAAAAATGATCTTTTGTAAAGATATCAAAGACACAAGCTAGTTTTTTTTATTCAATATGACAGTATAACAGTCCTACTAAATATGAAAGTTATCAAAACATAACTCCAAAACCAAACATGTGTCATGTCTAAAAATGTCTGTAATAATGTATTTATGTGAGTTTGTAAGGTTTGCAAAAACAAAAAGTAGTTTTTTACTCAATATGAAAGTAATGATCTTAGAATCCTGAAATAATGCGAAAAAAGCAATAAAAATGTATTTAAACATAACTCCTAAACAACCCAGGCAAAATGGGTAATAATGCCTGGAGACATGTATCTTTGTTAGTTTTACTAGGAAATGTATATTTTGTAAAGTTTGCAAAGACACAAGCTAGTTGTTTTTATTCAATAAGACAGTATAACAGTCATACTAAATATGAAAGTTATATAAACATAACTACAGAACTAAACGTGTGTCATGTCTAAAATTGCCTATAATAATGTATTTATGTGAGTTTGTAAAGTTTGCAAAAACAAAAAGTAGTTTTTTCCTCAATATGAAAGTAAGGATTTTAGAATCCTGAGATAATGCGAAAAAAGCAATAAAAATGTATTTAAACATAATTCCTAAACAACTCATGCAAAATGGCTAATAATGCCTGGAGACATGTATCTTTGTTAGTTTTACTAGAAAAATGATCTTTTGTAAAGTTTGCAAAGACACAAGCAGGTTGTTTTTATTCAATAAGACAGTATAACAGTCATACTAAATATAAAAGTTATATAAACATAACTCCAAAACCAAACATGTGTCATGTCTAAAAATGTCTGTAATAATGTATTTATGTGAGTTTGTAAGGTTTGCAAAAACAAAAAGTAGTTTTTTACTCATATGAAAGTAATGATCTTAGAATCCTGAGATAATGCGAAAAAAGCAATACAAATGTATTTAAACATAATTCCTAAACAACCCATGCAAAATGGGTAATAATGCCTGGAGACATGTATCTTTGTTAGTTTTACTAGAAAAATGATCTTTTGTAAAGTTTGCAAAGACACAAGCTAGTTCTTTTTTTATTCAATATGACAGAATAACAGTCATACTAAATATAAAAGTTATATAAACATAACTCCAAAATCAACCATGTGTCATGTCTAAAAATGTCTGTAATAATGTATTTATGTGAGTTTGTAAGGTTTGCAAAAACAAAAAGTAGTTTTTTACTCAATATGAAAGTAATGATCTTAGAATCCTGAGATAATGCGAAAAAAGCAATAAAAATGTATTTAAACATAATTCCTAAACAACTCATGCAAAATGGCTAATAATGCCTGGAGACATGTATCTTTGTTAGTTTTACTAGAAAATGATCTTTTGTAAAGTTTGCAAAGACACAAGCAGGTTGTTTTTATTCAATAAGACAGTATAACAGTCATACTAAATATAAAAGTTATATAAACATAACTCAAAAACCAAACATGTGTCATGTCTAAAAATGTCTGTAATAATGTATTTATGTGAGTTTGTAAGGTTTGCAAAAACAAAAAGTAGTTTTTTACTCAATATGAAAGTAATGATCTTAGAATCCTGAGATAATGCGAAAAAAGCAATAAAAATGTATTTAAACAT
This sequence comes from Entelurus aequoreus, assembly GCF_033978785.1. Lineage (NCBI taxonomy): Eukaryota > Metazoa > Chordata > Actinopteri > Syngnathiformes > Syngnathidae > Entelurus > Entelurus aequoreus. The sequence goes on along the minus strand of NC_084756.1, from coordinate 246,628 downwards.
AACTCCTAAACAACCCAGGCAAAATGGGTAATAATGCCTAGAGACATGTATCTTTGTTAGTTTTACTAGGAAATGTATATTTTGTAAAGTTTGCAAAGACACAAGCTAGTTGTTTTTATTCAATAAGACAGTATAACAGTCATACTAAATATAAAAGTTATATAAACATAACTACAGAACTAAACGTGTGTCATGTCTAAAATTGCCTATAATAATGTATTTATGTGAGTTTGTAAAGTTTGCAAAAACAAAAAGTAGTTTTTTCCTCAATATGAAAGTAACGATTTTAGAATCCTGAGATAATGTGAAAAAAGCAATAAAAATGTATTTAAACATAATTCCTAAACAACTCATGCAAAATGGCTAATAATGCCTGGAGACATGTATCTTTGTTAGTTTTACTAGAAAAATGATCTTTTGTAAAGTTTGCAAAGACACAAGCAGGTTGTTTTTATTCAATAAGACAGTATAACAGTCATACTAAATATAAAAGTTATATAAACATAACTCCAAAACCAAACATGTGTCATGTCTAAAAATGTCTGTAATAATGTATTTATGTGAGTTTGTAAGGTTTGCAAAAACAAAAAGTAGTTTTTTCCTCAATATGAAAGTAAGGATTTTAGAATCCTGAGATAATGCGAAATAAGCAATAAAAATGTATTTAAACATAATTCCTAAACAACTCATGCAAAATGGCTAATAATAACTGGAGACATGTATCTTTGTTAGTTTTACTAGAAAAATGATCTTTTGTAAAGTTTGCAAAGACAAAAGCAGGTTGTTTTTATTCAATAAGACAGTATAACAGTCATACTAAATATGAAAGTTATATAAACATAACTCCAGAACCAAACGTGTGTCATGTCTAAAATTGCCTATAATAATGTATTTATGTGAGTTTGTAAAGTTTGCAAAAACAAAAAGTAGTTTTTTCCTCAATATGAAAGTAAGGATTTTAGAATCCTGAGATAATGCAAAAAAAGCAATAAAAATGTATTTAAACATAATTCCTAAACAACCCATGCAAAATGGCTAATAATGCCTGGAGACATGTATCTTTGTTAGTTTTACTAGAAAAATGATCTTTTGTAAAGATATCAAAGACACAAGCTAGTTTTTTTTATTCAATATGACAGTATAACAGTCCTACTAAATATGAAAGTTATCAAAACATAACTCCAAAAACAAACGTGTGTCATGTCTAAAAATGTCTGTAATAATGTATTTATGTGAGTTTGTAAGGTTTGCAAAAACAAAAAGTAGTTTTGTACTCATATGAAAGTAATGATCTTAGAATCCTGAGATAATGCAAAAAAACCAATAAAAATGTATTTAAACATAATTCCTAAACAACCCATGCAAAATGGGTAATAATGCCTGGAGACATGTATCTTTGTTAGTTTTACTAGAAAAATGATCTTTTGTAAAGATATCAAAGACACAAGCTAGTTTTTTTTATTCAATATGACAGTATAACAGTCCTACTAAATATGAAAGTTATCAAAACATAACTCCAAAACCAAACATGTGTCATATCTAAAAATGTCTGTAATAATGTATTTATGTGAGTTTGTAAGGTTTGCAAAAACAAAAAGTAGTTTTTTACTCAATATGAAAGTAATGATCTTAGAATCCTGAAATAATGCGAAAAAAGCAATAAAAATGTATTTAAACATAACTCCTAAACAACCCAGGCAAAATGGGTAATAATGCCTGGAGACATGTATCTTTGTTAGTTTTACTAGAAAAATGATCTTTTGTAAAGATATCAAAGACACAAGCTAGTTTTTTTTATTCAATATGACAGTATAACAGTCCTACTAAATATGAAAGTTATCAAAACATAACTCCAAAACCAAACATGTGTCATATCTAAAAATGTCTGTAATAATGTATTTATGTGAGTTTGTAAGGTTTGCAAAAACAAAAAGTAGTTTTTTACTCAATATGAAAGTAATGATCTTAGAATCCTGAAATAATGCGAAAAAAGCAATAAAAATGTATTTAAACATAACTCCTAAACAACCCAGGCAAAATGGGTAATAATGCCTGGAGACATGTATCTTTGTTAGTTTTACTAGAAAAATGATCTTTTGTAAAGATATCAAAGACACAAGCTAGTTTTTTTTATTCAATATGACAGTATAACAGTCCTACTAAATATGAAAGTTATCAAAACATAACTCCAAAACCAAACATGTGTCATGTCTAAAAATGTCTGTAATAATGTATTTATGTGAGTTTGTAAGGTTTGCAAAAACAAAAAGTAGTTTTTTACTCAATATGAAAGTAATGATCTTAGAATCCTGAAATAATGCGAAAAAAGCAATAAAAATGTATTTAAACATAACTCCTAAACAACCCAGGCAAAATGGGTAATAATGCCTGGAGACATGTATCTTTGTTAGTTTTACTAGGAAATGTATATTTTGTAAAGTTTGCAAAGACACAAGCTAGTTGTTTTTATTCAATAAGACAGTATAACAGTCATACTAAATATGAAAGTTATATAAACATAACTACAGAACTAAACGTGTGTCATGTCTAAAATTGCCTATAATAATGTATTTATGTGAGTTTGTAAAGTTTGCAAAAACAAAAAGTAGTTTTTTCCTCAATATGAAAGTAAGGATTTTAGAATCCTGAGATAATGCGAAAAAAGCAATAAAAATGTATTTAAACATAATTCCTAAACAACTCATGCAAAATGGCTAATAATGCCTGGAGACATTTATCTTTGTTAGTTTTACTAGAAAAATGATCTTTTGTAAAGTTTGCAAAGACACAAGCAGGTTGTTTTTATTCAATAAGACAGTATAACAGTCATACTAAATATAAAAGTTATATAAACATAACTCCAAAACCAAACATGTGTCATGTCTAAAAATGTCTGTAATAATGTATTTATGTGAGTTTGTAAGGTTTGCAAAAACAAAAAGTAGTTTTTTACTCATATGAAAGTAATGATCTTAGAATCCTGAGATAATGCGAAAAAAGCAATACAAATGTATTTAAACATAATTCCTAAACAACCCATGCAAAATGGGTAATAATGCCTGGAGACATGTATCTTTGTTAGTTTTACTAGAAAAATGATCTTTTGTAAAGTTTGCAAAGACACAAGCTAGTTCTTTTTTTATTCAATATGACAGAATAACAGTCATACTAAATATAAAAGTTATATAAACATAACTCCAAAATCAACCATGTGTCATGTCTAAAAATGTCTGTAATAATGTATTTATGTGAGTTTGTAAGGTTTGCAAAAACAAAAAGTAGTTTTTTACTCAATATGAAAGTAATGATCTTAGAATCCTGAGATAATGCGAAAAAAGCAATAAAAATGTATTTAAACATAATTCCTAAACAACTCATGCAAAATGGCTAATAATGCCTGGAGACATGTATCTTTGTTAGTTTTACTAGAAAATGATCTTTTGTAAAGTTTGCAAAGACACAAGCAGGTTGTTTTTATTCAATAAGACAGTATAACAGTCATACTAAATATAAAAGTTATATAAACATAACTCAAAAACCAAACATGTGTCATGTCTAAAAATGTCTGTAATAATGTATTTATGTGAGTTTGTAAGGTTTGCAAAAACAAAAAGTAGTTTTTTACTCAATATGAAAGTAATGATCTTAGAATCCTGAGATAATGCGAAAAAAGCAATAAAAATGTATTTAAACATAACTCCTAAACAACCCAGGCAAAATGGGTAATAATGCCTAGAGACATGTATCTTTGTTAGTTTTACTAGGAAATGTATATTTTGTAAAGTTTGCAAAGACACAAGCTAGTTGTTTTTATTCAATAAGACAGTATAACAGTCATACTAAATATGAAAGTTATATAAACATAACTCCAAAACCGAACATGTGTCATGTCTAAAAATGCCTGTAATAATGTATTCATGTGAGTTTGTAAGGTTTGCAAAAACAAAAAGTAGTTTTTTCCTCAATATGAAAGTAAGGATTTTAGAATCCTGAGATAATGCGAAAAAAGCAATAAAAATGTATTTAAACATAATTCCTAAACAACCCATGCAAAATGGGTAATAATGCCTGGAGACATGTATCTTTGTTAGTTTTACTAGAAAAATGATCTTTTGTAAAGTTTGCAAAGACACAAGCTATTTTTTTTTTTTTATTCAATATGACAGTATAACAGTCATACTAAATATAAAAGTTATATAAACATAACTCCAGAACCAAACGTGTGTCATGTCTAAAATTGCTTATAATAATGTATTCATGTGGGTTTGTAAGGTTTGCAAAAAGAAAAAGTAGTGTTTTATTCAATATGAAAGTAATGATCTTAGAATCCTGAGATAATGCGAAAAAAGCAATACAAATGTATTCAAACACAATTTTTAAACCAAACATGTAAATTGTCTAAAAATGCCTGTAATATTGAATCTATGTAAGTTTTACTAGAATCAATTGTTTTTGTAAGGTTTGCAAATACAAAAATTAGGTTTTACACATAATGACATTATAACTTTAACACTCAATATGAAAGTTATTTAATTATAACTCCTAAATACACATGAAACATGTCTAATAGCGTGAAAAAAAATTATCTTTGTGAGTTTGCTAGAAACATTTCTTTTTGTAACACAAGTTAGTTTTTTTTAACTCAATATGACAGTTATTTAAACATAACTCCTAAACAACCCAGGCAAAATGGGTAATAATGCCTAGAAACATGTATCTTTGTTAGTTTTACTAGGAAATGTATGTTTTTAAAGTTTGCAAAGACACAAGCTAGTTGTTTTTATTCAATAAGACAGTATAACAGTCATACTAAATATGAAAGTTATATAAACATAACTCCAGAACCAAACGTCTGTCATGTCTAAAATTGCCTATAATAATGTATTTATGTGAGTTTGTAAGGTTTGCAAAAACAAAAAGTAGTTTTTTACTCAATATGAAAGTAATGTTCTTAGAATCCTGAGATAATGCGAAAAAAGCAATACAAATGTATTCAAACACAAATTTTAAACCAAACATGTAAAATGTCTAAAAATGCCTGTAATATTGAATCTATATAAGTTTTACTAGAATCAATTGTTTTTGTAAGGTTTGCAAATACAAAAATTAGGTTTTACACATAATGACATTATAACTTTAACACTCAATATGAAAGTTATTTAATTATAACTCCTAAATACACATGAAACATGTCTAATAGCGTGAAAAAAATTATCTTTGTGAGTGTTGCTAGAAACATTTTCTTTTGTAAGGTTTGCAAAGACACAAGTTAGTTTTTTTTAACTCAATATGACAGTATTACGCCACACTCAATATGACAGTTATTTAAACATAACTCCTAAACCACACCTGAAAAATGGCTAATAATGCCTGAAATAATGCATCTTTGGGAGTTTTACTGGACACATATGCTTTTTTTAAGGCTTGCAAACACAATAATTATTTGTATTGTATTATGTATTACAACATAATTCCTAAACCAAACATGCAAAATGTCTGAAAATGCCTGTAATATTGAATCCATGTGAGTTTTATTTGAATCAGTTGTATGGTTTGCTAATACAAAAATTGGGTTTTATGACAAACACAAGTTAGTTTTTTTACTCAATATAACAGTTTAGCTGTCATACTATATATGAAAGTTATATAAACATAACTCCAAAACCAAACCATTATGTCCAAAACTGCCTGTAATATTGTATTTATGTGAGTTTTACCAGAATCAGGGTTGCAAATACAAAAATTGGGTTTTATGACAGTATACTGTCACACTCAATATGACAGTTATTTAAACATAACTCAAACAACACATGCAAAATAGCTAATAATGCCTGGAGCATGTATCTTAGTTAGTTTTACTAGAAAAATGGTATTTTGTAAGGTTTGCAAAGACACAAGTTAGTTGTTGTTTTCATTCAATATGACAGTATAACTGTCATACTAAATATGAAAGTTATATAAACATAACTCTAAAACCAAACATGCATCGTGTCTAAAAATGCCTGTAATATTGTATCTGTGTGGGTTTAACTAGATTTAGTTGTTTTTGTAAGGTTTGCAAATACAAAATAAGGGTTTTACTCACTATGACAGTTTACTGTCACACTCAATCTGACAGTTATTTATTCAAACATAACTCCTAAACCACACATGCAAAATGACTAATAATGCCTGGAGATATGTATCTTTGTGAGTTTTACTAGAAACATTATATTGTGTAAGGTTTAGTTAGTTTTTGTACTCAATCTGACAGTATAACTGTCATTCTAAATCCATCCATTTTCTTCCGCTTATCCGAGGTCGGGTTGCGGGGGCAGCAGCCTGAGCAGAAAATCCCAGACTTCCCTCTCCCCAGCCACTTCGTCCAGCTCTTCTCGGGGTATTCCGAGGCGTTCCCAGGCCAGCCGGGGACATAGTCTTTCCAATGTGTCCTAGGTCTTCCCCGTGGCCTCCTGCCACACCTCCCTAGAGGCGTTCGGGTGGCATCCTGAGCAGATGCCCGAACCACCTCATGGCTTCTCTCAATGTGGAGGAGCAGCGGCTTTACTTTGAGTTCCTCCCGGATGACAGAGCTTCTCACCCTGTCTCTAAGGGAGAGACCCACCACCCGGCAGAGGAAACGCATTTCGGCCGCTTGTCCTTTCGGTCATAACCCAAAGCTGGTAACGTAGATCGACGGTAAATTGAGAGCTTTTCCTTCTGGCTCAGCTCCTTCTTCACCACAACGGATCGATATAGCGTCCTCAATACTGAAGACGCCGCACCAATCCGCCTGTGGATCTCTCGATCCACTCTATCCTCACTCGTGAACAAGACTCCTAGGTACTTTAACTCCTCCACTTGGGGCAAGATCTCCTCCCCAACCTGGAGATGGCACTCGACCCTTTCCTGCGGGAGAACCATGGACTTGGACTTGGAGGTGCTGATTCTCATCCCAGTCGCTTCACACTCAAGGACCCTGCCGAGAGTATAGACCTGGTCTACCGTTCCACGACCAGGACGAAAACCACACTGTTCGTCCTGGATCCGAGTTTCCTCCTCTCCAGTACACATGAATAGACCTTACCGGGAAGGCTGAGGAGTGTGTTTCACGATAGTTGGAACACACCCTCCGGTTCCCCTTCTTAAAGAGAGGAACCACCACCCCGGTGTGCCAATCCAGAGGTACCGCCCCCAATGTTCACGCGATGTTGCAGAGTCTTGTCAACCAAGACAGCCCCACAGTATCCAGAGCCTTAAGGAACTCATCCACCACCGGGGCCTTGCCACAGAGGAGCTTTTTAACTACCTAGGCAACCTAAGCCCCAGAAATAGGAGAGTCCACCACAGATTCCCCAGGCACTGCTTGGCCTGTCGGTATTGCCTCTGGAGTCCCATGAGCCAAAAGGACCCGATAGGCTCTTTCTTCAGCTTGACGGCATCCCTCACTGCTGGTGGCCACCAGCCAATTCTAGGATTACCGCCACGACAGGCACCAAACACCTTGCGGCCACAGCTCCAATCAGCAGGCTCGACAAGAGGGCACGGAACATGGTCCACTCAGACTCAATGTCCAGCACCTCCCTCGTGACATGTTCAAAGTTCTTCCGTATGTTTGAACATTGTGTTTGTTATGGACAATCCGTGACGAGCACAAAAGTCCAATAACAAAGCACCACTTGGGTTCAGATCCGGGTGGCCATTTTTCCCAATCACGACTCTCCAGGTTTCACTGTCCTTGCCAACATGAGCATTGAAGTCCCCCAACAGAACAAGGGAATCACCCGAGGGAGCACTCTCCAGTACTCCCTCAAGGGAGTCCAAAAAGAGTGGGTACCCTGAGCTGCTGTTTGGTGCGTAAACACAAACAACAGTCAGGACCCGTCACCCAACCCGAAGGCGGAGGGAAGCTACCATCTCGTCTACTGGGTTAAAGTCCAACGTGCAGGCTTTGAGCAACAACAATTGCCACCCCAGCCTCTCATTGCTTGCAACGCCAGAGTGGAAGAGAGTCCAGCCCCTCTTGAGAGAACAGGTTCCAGAGCCCTTGCTGTGCGTCGAAGTGAGTCCAACTATATCTAGCCGGAACTTCTTCACCTCGCGCACCAGCTCAGGCTCTTTCCCTCCCAGCGAGGTGACGTTCCACGTCCCAAGAGCAAGCTTATGTAGCCGATAATCGGACCGCCAAGTGCCCTGCCTTCGGCTGCCGCCCAGTTCACACTGCATCCGACCTCTATGACCTCAATGGACCCATGAGTGGTGAGCCCATTGGAGGGTTGACCCACGTTGCCTCTTCGAAAGGAGCCCGGCAGGGCCCCATGGAGACAGGCCCGGCCACCAGTCGCTCGCCATCGTGCCCCACCTCTGCGCCTGGCTCCACAGGGGAGCCACGGTGACCTGCGCCTGGGCGAGAAAAAATCTAGGTCCTCGATTTGTACTTTTCATAAAGGTCTTTGAGCTGCTCTTTATCTGATTCCTCACCTAGGACCTGTTTGTCTTGGGGGACCCTATCAGGGGGCATAGAAGCCCCCGGACAACATAGCTCCTAGGATCAGTGGGACACGCAAACCACAAAGGCGGCGGCTCAGAAAGCAGTGTGAAGCGACTGGGATGAGAATCAGCACCTCCAAGTCCGAGGTTCTCGCCCGGGAAAGGGTGGAGTGCCATCTCGAGGTTGGGCAGGAGATCTTGCCCCAAGTGGATGAGTTCAAGTACCTGGAGTCTTGTTCATGAGTGAGGGAAGAGTGGATCGTGAGATGCACAGGCTGATCGGTGCGGCGTCTTCAGTAATGAGGACGCTATATCGATTCGTTGTGGTAAGAAGGAGCTGCGCCAGAAGGAAAAGCTCTCAATTTACCGGTCAATCTACGTTCCCATCCTCACCTATGGTCATGAGCTTTGGGTTATGACCGAAAGGACAAGATCACGGGTACAAGCGGCCGAAATGAGTTTTCTCCGCTGGGTGGCGGGTCTCTCCCTTACTGTAAGAATTTTCACCGTTTAATTACAGTAACCTACTGGCAGCTAATGGTTCCAGTATAAAACTCTTTTTCTACAGCACACATACTGTGATTTATCACTACAGTTTATTACTGTAAAAAGTATCACAGTACTGTGCTGTATCAAATATACGCTTCACAGCATAATACTGTCATCTGTTTAGCGGCATTACACTGTTATTTTAGTGTATCTACTGTAATATCCATTAACTGTTAATTACAGTAAAATAATTGTAAGCACTATAGACTGAGCTTTACAGTATAATGCCACTAGAAGTTAATGAGTTGAACTTTTAATTTTTCAAAATCAAAACCCCTGCAATCTGCTGGCATAAAAATGACTGGAGAAATGGCCTTGCAATATTATGTTTTTATTAACCAATTATTTTAAAGTGCATCAAATACATTCAATGTACATTTAGTGCATTCTTCTTATTTTCAGTAAAGCATTTTAACATTTATAACATGTCCACTTAATTTCTAACTGGAGACAAAACACTGAACACGAGTCCAGTGTTTAGTTGTCGGCTACATAAAGCCCCACTCAAAGTCTGTGAGATGTTTTATAAGGGTGGCTACGTGAGGATTTACAGTTGCTGCCTTTTTCTGGACCAGCTTCCCGGTCTTCTTGGACACCACCTTTCCCTGGCTAGCCTTTGTTCCCCTCTCAGGGTTAACGCCAATGAATCGCCTAAAAAAGAGAGAAAGCATATTAGATATTCTGTTGTGATTGAAGATTACTTGCAGTCGATACAGAACCCCCCTCACATTGTTATTTAGGAATATGCACTGCACAAATATTAATATCAATTTTAGGATATATGTGAGCCTATACCATAACCACAGCTGTAGATGAGTGAATGCTCTAAAACCCATTAAGACAAATTCAGAGAGGAAGACAATGCTAAAGCCTCCCCAATCTCTCTCTCTATTTATGTTTTCTCTCCATCTACGGGACCGTGTATTTACGCGGATGTTTCCTGCTTTCACCCATTTAACATATCGTTACCTGCTCATTACCTATCTTCTCTGCATCCTGGGGTCACACTGGTGCTTCTTGCCTTTACCCATTCAACATATCTTTACCTGCACATTACCTACCTTCTCTGCATAGTGTGGTCACGCTGGTGCTTTGTACCTTTACCCATTCAACATATCTTTACCTGCACATTACCTACCTTCTCTGTATCCTGGAGTCAAGCTGGTGTTTCCTGCCTTTACTCATTCAACATATCTTTACCTGCACATTACCTACCTTCTCTGTATCCTGGCGTCTAGCTGGTGTTTCCTGCCTTCACCCATTCAACATATCTTTACCTGCACATTACCTACCTTCCCTGCATCCTTGGGTCACACTGGTGCTTCTTTCTTTCACCATACAACATATATTCACCTGCACATACCTACCTTGTCTGCATGGCCTCGACCACACCTGCGCTTCCTTCTTTCACCCATTCAACATATCTTCACCCGCACATTACCTACCTTCCCTGCATAGTGGGGTCACACTGGTGCTTCCTGCCTTTACCCATTCAACATATCTTCACCCGCACATTACCTACTTGCTCTGCATTCTCGGGTCAAGCTGGTGCTTCCTGCCATCATCCAGTCAACATATATTTACCTGCAAATTACCTACTTTTTCTGCATCCTGGGGTCAAACAGGTTCTTCCTTCTTTGACCCAGTCAACATATCTTTACCTGCACATTACCTACCTTCTCTGTATCCTAGAGTCAAACTGGTGCTTCGGTCCCTAATAAGAAGGTCCACAAAGGAACAGAAGAGTCATTGATTTAAGGGACAAAATTGGGGAAATGACAAGTCAAATTCCTGAACAGAGGTGAGAAATATAAAATAAAATATCCTAACAGTATTTTAACAGTATCAAGAGGATTTACCTTTGAACAAATTCCAATGTCCGAGGACCTTCCTCTTGGTATTCCAAGTTGAACACATAGTAGGTGGCAAGAAGGGCAGCAAGCCCTGAGATTAAGCTAGGTTGGACGCCTTTGCAGATGACATCACCTTCCATGCTGATCATCCAACGTTTTATTGTGACTTTGTCACCAGCAACTGGTACAGTCAAGAAATGCAGTTTATGTTCCTAAACAGTATCCAATATCATATTGGATACTGTTTAGGAACATAAACTGCATTTCTTGACTGTACCAGTGGATTAATGACCGGGCCTACCGGGCCCAGGCCCAGGGGGCCAGAGGCCCCAAGGGGCCAGGCCAACTTGGCCCCGCGGCCGCGACCCAAGCAAAACTACTTTTGCAAAAATAATAATCTTAAGCCCCAAGGGGCCAGGCCAACTTGGCCCCGCGGCCATGATCCATAGAGGGTAAGAGGCCCCAAGGGGCCAGGTCAACTTGGCCCCGCGGCCGCGACCCACAGAGGGCCAGAGGCCCCAAGGGGCCAGGCCAACATGGCCCCGCGGCCATGATCCATAGACGGTCAGAGGCCCCAAGGGGCCAGGCCAACTTGGCCCCGCGGCCACGATCCATAGAGGGTCAGAGGCCCCAGGGGGCCAGGTCAACTTGGCCCCGCGGCCACGATACATAGACGGTCAGAGGCCCCAAGGGGCCAGGCCAACTTGGCCCCGCGGCCACGACCCACAGAAGGCCAGAGGCCCCAAAGGGCCAGGCCAACTTGGCCCCGCGGCCGCGAGCCACAGAAGGCCAGAGGCCCCAAGGGGCCAGGTCAACTTGGCCCCGCGGCCACGATCCATAGAGGGTAAGAGGCCCCAAGGGGCCAGGTCAACTTGGCCCCGCGGCCGCGACCCACAGAGGGCCTGAGGTCCTAAGGGGTCAGGCCAACTTGGCCCCGCGGCCATGATCCATAGAGGGCCAGAGGCCCCGAGGGGTCAGGCCAACTTGGCCCCGATCCATAGAGGGTCAGAGGCCCCAAGGGGCCAGGCCAACTTGGCCCCGCGGCCACGACCCACAGAGGCCCCAAGGGGCCAGGCAAAATTGGCCCCGCGGCCATGATCCACAGAGGGCCAGAGGCTCTCAATCATTATTATCAAAGCTAATTCTCAAATTGGATGGATCACACAACCTCACTCACATATTCTTTATCAATTATTAAAGGTTGTTTCTGAATTTTGATCACAGAACTTAATGCAAATATTCTTGATTGATTGACAAAGCTCATTCTCAAATTTTGATTACACAACCTTACTCTGACAAATAATCATTATCAAAAAGCTCTATCTCGAATTTGGATCACAGAATCTCACTCAAGTATTCTTAGCTGTGCCCCTCCCCCATCAAGTCTTTCATAAACCGGTCTGTTCTTTTAGAATCTCCTCATTTGGTATTTTGAACTCGTGAGAGACTGCTCAAAATTTGGTTTCCTTTCCCTCAGTTCAGACTCAGAGATAATTTGAAATCATTCAACAAGAAGTTTAACGCGCGCACACACACACACACACACACTTGAGTTGAGCATTACTTGGAAATTCTTATATTTTCCATTTTGCTGTTATTATCAGCATCTTCCCATTTTGTCCTTTTCTTTCGAGAAAGTTTACAGTCTGACATTTGTCACTGCTGTCAGTTAATAACTTTTTGGTCTTTGACCCATTTTGTCATTTTCTCGATTCGATCGTCACTGACCACTCTCTCCTGTCTGGCAGACATCGTTGCTGCCATCATAGCTAGCAAGCTGCCTGCAGCGGGTCATCCCTATGTTCCCCGTCCCTATGTTACCCGGGTCCTATGTTCCCCTCTACCGGGGAACTAAGGACCCTTTTTAAAAAAAAGGGTTCTATGTTCCCCGCTGCGGGGAACGTACAACACTTTTTCCAGAAAAGGGTTCTATGTTCCCCGCTGCTTCCAATGCGCGACTAAGTAAGACGCACGCAGACACGCATGACAGAGACGCGTTTAAGTTGTCGAAGGAAGGAAGTTCGCGTTTGAGTTGCTCTATCTGCTGCCGCACGCCCTGTGACAGGTTAGGTTTAGGGATGGTTTTGGTCAGGGCACAATTTCGCCAAAAAAGTGCTCCACAACGCCCTGTGACAGGTTAGGTTTAGGGATAGTTTTGGTCAGGGCACAATTTCGCCAAAAAAAAGTGCTCCACAACGCCCTGTGACAGGTTAGGTTTAGGGATGGTTTTGGTCAGGGCACAATTTCGCAATTTCGCCAGATACAATGCAGGGAACATAGGACCCTTTTTTAGAAAAAGGGTCCTAAGTTCCCCGGTCGCATACAAAGACCCAGGAACAACCGGGGAACATAGGACCCGGGGAACATAGGACCCGGGGAACATAGGCACGCTCCCGCCTGCAGATAGCAACATTTTGGTGTCCTTTGGGAAAATATTTAGAAAGAAGACAAAAGTACACACAGTTGTACAACTATTATCTTTATGATCTTTTTTTTGTTAGTTTCTCTGTTACTGTGTGTGGCCAATTAAGCGACTTTTGGCCATACCTGGCTGGTGACATTTAGCGACTTTCTGGTTGATGTTAAGATTAATAATAGCAACAGTTCTCTTCATCTTAATGCAATTTATTGTGTCTGTCTCTCCACATTTTGCCATTAGGTACTTTGAGCTCTTGTTGGTCAGTCACTCTAAGGTACATTGTTGCTGCCATCATAGCTAGCAAGCTGCCTGCAGATAGCGACATTTTGGTGTCCTTTGAGAAATATTAAGAAAGAAGACAAAAGTACAAGACATTGTACGATTACTATCTTTTTAAAATTATTTGTTTCACTGTGTGATTGACCGACTTTGCCGCTAGATTTCGCGTCTTTTGGCCATACCTGGCTAGCGACTAAAAACATCATTTAGCGACTTTTTGGTTGTGAAGATAAGTGGTAAAAGCAGATCTTCCTGTTGGTCTTCCCACATTTTGCCATTTGGTACTTTGCACTCTTCTTGGTCACTCCAAGGCATTTGTCCCTGCCTTCAGCTAGTCACTTGGCTCTTTTGGAATATATTTCACTGTAATTGGCTCTCTCTCTCTCTTTCTCCTCAGTACAAATCAGCCTGTTCCCTTGCCATTCATCACTGACCACTCTGCTCTCCTGTCTGTCAGACATTATTGCTGCTTGCAGATAGCTTGGGGTCCTTAGAGAAAATATCAGAAGAGAAAAGTACACAATTATCTTAATTATCTTTTTTATTCAGTCAGTCCTTCAGTGAGTCCCAGTGTGTTGGCGATTAAGCAACGTTGGCATTCAATTAGCGACTTTTGGCCATACATGGCTGGCGACTCAAAAAACTAGAAAAAAAGTACAAAAAGTTGTACAATTAATATCTTTATTATCCTTAATTCCCCTGAATCCTAGAGTGTGTTGCAATTAAGCAACTTTGCTGCTAGGTTTAGCGACTCTTGTTTTGGGCATACCTGGCTAGCGACTACAAACATTATTCAGCAACTTTTTGGCTGTTAAGATTAACGTTAATAAATTAAATCCTAATACAATTTATTGTGTTGGTCTCGCCATCTTGCTATTAGGTACTTTGAATTCTTGTTGGTCTCTGCTAAGGTATCTGGCTGTTGTCTTTGCCTTCAGTTAGTCACTTGGCTCTGGAATATATTTAACTGTACTTGGCTCTCTCTTTCTCCTCAGTACAAATCAGTCTGTTCCCTTGCCATTTAGACATTTTCTTGATTGGATCATCACTGACCACTCTGCTCTCCTGCTGTCTATCAGACATTGTTGCTCCCATCATAGCTAGCAAGCTGCCTTGGTGTCCTTTGTGAAAATATTTAGATAGAAGACTAAAGTGCACAAAGGTGTACAATTATTATCTTTTCAAAATATTTGTTTCACTGTCAGTGTGATTGACCGACTTTGCCGCTAGATTTCGCGTCTTTTGGCCATACCTGGCTAGCGACTGAAAACATCATTTAGCAACTTTTTGGTTGTGAAGATAAGAGGTAAAAGCAGATCTGCCTGTTGGTCTTTCCACATTTTGCCATTTGGTACTTTGCACTCTTGTTGGTCACTCCAAGGCATTTGTCCCTGCCTTCAGCTAGTCACTTGGCTCTTTTGGAATATATTTCACTGTAATTGGCTCTCTCTCTCTTTCTCCTCAGTACAAATCAGTCTGTTCCCTTGCCATTTAGACATTTTCTTGATTCGATCATCACTGACCACTCTGCTCTCCTGCTGTCTATCAGACGAATCAGTTGATTCTCTGCTCTCAATTGTCTATGCTAGTAAGCTGTTATTCTCTGCTTTGGAGTGTTGATGCTGGGTTGCTAGTTTTCTAAATCACCTCACACACTTGAAGGAAGCAGCACCGATCATAAACACACAAACAAACTCACACACACACACACACACACACACACACACACACACACACACACACACACACACACACACACACACACACACACACACATAGTTGGTTTATCTGTTGTGATAGGCAAAGAGCCAATGTGCAAAGAAAGAAGGGAAATATGGATCATAAACGTTTAAGTGGAGGAGCTAGAAAAAAAATTCAGCAAGAAAAGAAAAAAAAGGAATCAGTTTTACTTGAGAGTGTTCCAAATATCTCCAGCTTCTTCAGTACAAAGACATCTGCTGAAAGCAATTCTATAAATGCTACTGCAAATTCAGCTAAGGTTAGCAATGCACCTGAGCTAGCATGTAGCTCCCAAGATCCTGAGACCACTACAAGTGTAGACACTGAACCAAATGCTTCTGATGCTTATGATTCAACCAATTCAGCAGTAGCCAGTTGCTCGGATGAATGTGAGGTCACTGCACCTCTGGACAGCATAGAAAATGAGCTGAATCTTTCTTCAACACCATCTACAGTGACAACTCTACCTAGTGATCCCGCTAAATGGGCTGAGACCCTCACTGAGTCAATGAAGGAAGTTCTTATTCAAAGAGGTGCAAAATCATTTCACAACCGTCACAGCCATTATCCAGCTTCTGTGAGGAACAGTGGGCTAGGAGGCAAAACCCGATGCCTAAACAATGAACATTTTACTTCACACTTGCCCAATGGACAACGAGTACAAAGAGAGTGGCTGATGTACTCTCCCTCTACTGGTAATGTTTACTGCTTTGCATGCAAACTGTTTTCCCCAAAAACGCATTCTTTTGTGACAGGCTATTGTGATTGGAAACACTCAGAAAGATTTGGTGAACATGAGCGAAGTGCTGAGCACATAACCTGCATGCAAGCAGTCTTGAACCGCGCCAAAGGTGCCACAGTTGATGCAGACCTGTTCAAACAGTTTCAGGCAGAGAGCAGCTATTGGAGGCAGGTGTTACAAAGAGTTGTTGCAGTCATTAAATTCCTTGCAGAAAGGGGCCTTGCATTTAGGGGTAAAAATGAATCGTTAGGGTCTCCTCTCAATGGGAACTACCTTGGTATTCTGGAGGTCCTGGCTGAATTTGATCCCTTTCTAAAGGATCACATCAGAAAGTTTGGGCAGATGGGTCGAGGTAATACCTCATATCTGTCCTCCACCATTTGTGAGGAATTCATTGAATTGATGGGTGCAAAAACCAAACAGGCTATAGCAGATGAACTGCAAGCAAGCAAATACTACTCTATCATTGTGGATTCAACCCCAGATTTATCTCATGTGGACCAATTGACATTCATATTCCGTTTTGTTAGCAAAGAGGGCAGTGTTGTTGAACGCTTTGTGGGTTTTGAGCCCATTACTAGCCATACAGGTGAAAGTTTGGCTAACTGTGTCATGTCTGTGTTGGAAAATCTAGGGTTAGAGCTGTCAAATTGCAGGGGGCAGGCTTATGATAATGCCAGCAACATGTCAGGGAGGTATAATGGGTTGCAGGCTCACTTAAAGAAAAGCAACCCATTAATACACTATATTCCATGTGCAGCTCACTCTTTGAATTTGGTGGGAGTCAACAGCATTGACAGATGTGGAAATGAAGTCTCTAAGTATTTTGACTTGATTCAGTCTATTTACAACTTCACAACTGCATCCACACACCGATGGGACAGGGTATTTGGCAATTCCAACATAGATCTCACACTTAAAGCTTTATCCAACACGCGTTGGAGTTGCCGTGCAGAATCTACCAAAGCACTGTGGCAGAACTACAGTAAAATAAAAGCAGCACTACAGGTTATTTCCACTGATGACACAGAGAAACGAGACACACGAACTGAAGCTGACAGTCTAGTGCGGAAGCTGGATTCACTTGAGATGGCCTTCATGGCAGGCTTTTGGGACACTGTTCTGTCCAGATTTCAGGCCACAAGTCTGCAACTTCAAAAAGCAGACATGGACCTTGGTACAGCAGTTAGATTGCTGGAATCTCTGCGCACCTTTGTTCTCTCCCAAAGAGATCTATTTGATCATTTTGAGCAGAAAGCCTTAAACATGTTGGGTGGCACCCCATCTTACAGGGCTGAACGGACGAGGAAACGTAAAAAGTTTGCTGATGAATCAGCATCCCCAGATGTTGTGCTTGAGGGAAGGCAACTGTTTCAAATAGAGACATTTATTGCCTCTATTGATCAACTGAGTTCAAGCCTTAATCACCGTCTGGAGGCCTACAAACATCTGAACAATTTGTTCAGTGTCCTTTTCTCTTTGGATACAGAGTCCAATGCTTCAGTCCTTCACAAGGCCAAGATTCTCACTGAATCATACCCATCTGACCTCAATGAAAGTCTTGGACAGGAGCTTATACAGTTCAAATCTTTTATACAGCTCAACAACACTGATGAGGAGAGGACCCCTTCAGGACTGCTCAAAACAATAATACATTTTGGACTACAGCCTACGTTTCCTAATACATACATTGCGCTACAGATTTTTCTCACTCTACCGGTCAGTAACTGTGAGGGAGAACGCTCATTCTCTCTTTTGTCAAGAGTAAAAAATGAGCTGCGCACAAGAATGACTCAGAAAAGATTAAATGCGTTATCTCTAATGGCAATTGAGAGTGAGCTGACAAGAGAGTTGGACTTCAATGATGTGGTGGATGATTTTGCAAAATTGAAAGCACGAAAGAAACCCCTTGCTTAAAGGTGCACTGTGTAAGATTTTTAGGTTATTTCCAGAATTCACCCATTCACTAATGTTAGGCTACCTGTTTTCATGAATACTTACCACCACCATAAAATTCTAAGTATCCATTATGACTTGGAGAATTGCACTTTTGCCATTTCTGGGAAGTGTCACCTGGATTGTGAAGATAGGATTGACTTTAGGCAGAAGCTTGGTGCTTTCTCTGGCAAACTGAACCTCAAGCTTCATTCTCTGCAGCTTTGCATTCTTGTGCAGACTTTCATCCACAAGGAACTTTTCAACTTCCCCACTATCGTGAAGGGGCCATCAAAAGATTTCAGTGTGTCCAGCATGTCTAGTCTCTTACTCTCCTTTCTTTGAGCCATCTCTTGTTTCTCATCTGCCCTACTCTCGAATTTTGCCTTCATGAATTTACTCCAGTTGAGTTCAACCTCCCTTTTTGCTTGTGCTGCTGCCTTGAAACCTCTGAAGCTCCTGGCTCTTCTGTAAAATTATTGACCTATTGACTGCGTTCAGTGTGCCCAACTTCTTCAGTTTGTAGTCCACCTTGCCACATTGTCTCTCCATCCCAATGTTGTGCACAGGGGTGCCATCAATGTTACTAGCCTGTTCACTGACAGGGTCCATTGGGAAGGTCTCCTCATCCATCCTCTGCCTGGCCAGGACAGTCTTCAGATGGGGCAGCATGAGATCTGTCAGCTGCTTCACTTCATCCAAGTATTCGGCAGCCACGTCTGACACTGAGTTCAGGACATGTCCAGTGCCTGTCCAGCCACTATAGCATTCTTGGAAATGGGCTATCTTGACCTGCATGCAGCCCTTGTACCATGAACTGGCCTACACCTTTCTTTGTGGTGCTCTCCGATGCATGTTATCATTTTACCTTTCTCCTTCTCCTCAAGCTTAACCACAAATAGATACAGACTTTGAGCCTCAATTTGCTGCACAGCTGCCGTTATGCCAATGTGTTTTCCTAAGATATTATTTTATTTTTAATGATAGAAGGGAGGAAAAGGGGGCAAAAATCATGTCCGATTTAGTTTTTTGGGTGGGTTGGGGGGTTTATTTCATGATAGCTACCAACTTCCAATACATAATATCTCTCAAATGACCCAATGCACCATCACTGAAGTGGGCGTAATCATTTTCAAAAATGTTTATTTTTAGGCCATTTATCCCCTCCCCCTGTGTCTGTGTGAAACCTGTGCTTGTCAGTGTCTGTGTGGTATACCTAATAGTGTGTGTGCAGTATGTGCACTCTTCTGTACAGTACAGTGTGCATGTCTGTTCACAGTATACAGTATTTCTTGCATAGTGCGTGCGTGTGTGTGCGCCCACACGCGCGGGGGGTTGAGGGGCCAAGACCATGTCAGGCCCAGGGGGCCAAAATTTCTTAATCCGCCCCTGCCAATATGGGTAGCATTTTAAAAGTATTTGGAATGGCCACCTCACTCGCTCTCTCTTTCCTCTGTTTACATCTAGTCTCCTAAGGCAGTGGTTCTCAAATGGGGGTACGCGTACTCCTGGGGGTACTTGAAGGTATGCCAAGGGGTACGTGAGATTTTTTTTAAATATTCTAAAAATAGCAACAATTCAAAAATCCTTTATAAATATATTTATTGAATAATACTTCGACAAAATATGAATGTAAGTTCATAAACTGAACAACTAATCAAGTAGGCTATTCCATTCATTACCATAAAGCCAGAGTTTCCCCCATGCCATGATGGTTTGACCCTACCTGGCGGTGCCACACGGCACCAACTGTCAATCAACTATCCATGTAGAAAACAATGGAGGCTTGGTTAAAGCGTAGTGGACATGTTCCATAAATATTGATGTTAAAGATTTCTTTTTTTGTGAAGAAATGTTGAGAATGAAGTTCATGAATCCAGATGGATCTCTATTGCAATCCCCAAAGAGGGCACTTTAAGTTGATTACTTCTATGTGTAAAAATCTTTATTTATAATTGAATCACTTGTTTATTTTTCAACAATTTTTTAGTTATTTTTATATCTTTTTTTCCAAATAGTTCAAGAAAGACCACAACAAATGAGCAATATTTTGCACTGTTATACAATTTAATAAATCAGAAACGGATGACATAGTGCTGTATTTTACTTCTTTATCTCTTTTTTTCAACCAAAAATGCTTTGCTCTGATTAGGGGGTACTTGAATTTAAAAAATGTTCACAGGGGTACATCACTGAAAAAAGGTTGAGAACCACTGTCCTAAGGCAGTGGTTCTCAACCTTTTTTTTAGTGCTGTGAACATTTTTTTAATGCAAGTAGACCTCCATGTCTTCATAACAGGAATATCCTGAATTCTCAAGTTGCATATCACAATAGTCATCATCAGTGTTAATAACACAAGAGCTGCTTGGATTTGCTGTTGATCAAGTCAAACTTCGTTCAGTGTAGCCGTAGTGCTTCCTTGACGCGTGCGATGTGAAAGTAGACTTAACTGTAAAAAAATTTTCACATTGACTGATTCGGTAATATGACTTTTCAAATGCAGGAGAAAGGCCTGTATATCATCGCATTTCGCGCTACATGAGACAATATTACAAGGTAAACATTCTGCGCTATACATATCAGTCCTACTCTTGCCATATTTATGACGACGGCTGTGAGTTTTGAAGGCTGAGAAGTTGGAAAAAACTCTTGTGCATTTAGGGAAAGCACACTTAAACGATGCATTAGGCATACAACTATGACTTCGCATGTGTCTAACATACGCAAATACATTGCTGCAAGTCGTAGCACATATGTTGCAAGTTATCATCTTTTATGATGACTATGACAAAAAAGAAGAAAACTTAGGTAGCTAGCATGCGGCGGTACATGCGCGTGGTCAACGATAGTGTCTGTGATGCTGACATTTCGGGAGAACATCCGCACCGTAACACAACATAAACACAACACAACAAATACCCAGAACCCTTTGTAGCACTAAATCTTCCGGGACGCTACAAGGTGTGTGTGTGTGGGGGGGGGAGGTTTGGTGGTAGCGGGGGTGTATTTTGTAGCGTCCCGAAAGAGTTAGTGCTGCAAAAGATTCTGGGTATTTTTTCTTTTGTGTTTATGTTGTGTTACGGTGCGGATGTTCTCCCGAAAAGTGTTTTTTATTTTTGTTTGGTGTGGGTTCACAGTGTGGCGTATATTTCTAACAGTGTTAAAGTTTTTTATACTGGCACCCTCAGTGTAACCTGTATCGCTGTTGATGAAGTATGCGTTGCATTCATTTGTGTAAGCGTGCTGAAGCTGCACATATCTTGTGACTGGGTCTGAATGATGTTAGAATTGGGTGTACGAGATATGACTGTTGAACACCTTGTTTGATAATGAAAGTTGCCTCAGCTCAAAGCCTGAGTCCCGACATTAAAGAACTAGCATCTAAAAAAAGATGCCAGGTATCTGGCTTGGGCACATCAAATTAGATCAGTGTGTTGCAAACTGAGCAGTTTAAAGTCCTGAATGGTTGTTTTATTCATTGTTGTTTTATTTTCAAATGTATTAGCCTGTGGAAAAAGTTAATGTTGATATTTACCTCAGAAGGCTGCAAATAGAAAAGAGGCATTCAATTTTTATTTAAATTGTATTTGATATGCAATTGATATTTTTTAATTATTATTATTATTATTTATAACTCCATTTTGCATGTCACTATAAAGTTTATAAGCCTTGCTTGTTCAATATTCAATGCAAAACTTGTTTGGGTCCCTATTAAAAGGTTAATGTGTTCAACCTTGGCCTGCGGCTTTGTTCAGTTTTAAACTTTGGCCCACTCTGTATTTGAGTTTTCTCATTTTTCCCAATCACGACTCTCCAGGTTTCACTGTCGTTGCCAACATAGCGTTGAAGTCCACCAGCAGAACAAGGGAATCACCCGAGGGAGCACTCTCCAGTACTCCCTCAAGGGAATCCAAAAAGAGTTGGTACTCTGAGCTGCTGTTTGGTGTGTAAACACAAACAACAGTCAGGACCCGTCACCCAACCCGAAGGCTGAAGGAAGCTACCATCTCGTCTATTGGGTTTAAAGTCCAACGTGCAGGCTTTGAGCCGGGGGGCAACAAGAATTGCCACCCCAGCCTCTCATTAGTTGCAACGCCAGTGTGGAATCTCTTCCACTCTGGCGTTGCAAGTAATGAAAGTTCAGCTCAGTCCAGCCCCTCTGAGAGAACAGGTTCCAGAGCCCTTGCTGTGAGTCCAACTATATCTAGCTGGGAACGTCTCCACCTCAAGCACCAGCTCAGGCTCCTTCCCTCCCAGCGAGGTGACGTTCCATGTCCCAAGAGCGAGCTTATGTAGCCGATAATCGGACCACCAAGTGCCCTGCCTTCGGCTGCCGCCCAGCTCACACTGCACCCTCTATGACCCAGCCCATGAGTGGTGAGCCCTGGAGGGGGGATCCACGTTGCCTCTTCGAGCTGAGCACGGCTGGGCCCCATGGGGACAGGCCCGACAATCGCCATCGTGCCACACCTCTGGGGAGCCACGGTGACCTGTGTCCGGGCGAGAAAAAATCTAGGTCCTCAATTGTACTTTTAATAAAGGTCTTAGAGCTGCTCTTTGTCTGATCCCTCACCTAGGACCTGTTTGTCTTGGGAGACCATAGAAGCCCCCGGACAACATAGTTCCTGGATCAGTGGGACACGCAAACCACAAAGGTGGCGGCTCAGAAAGCAGGTTATATAAATATAACTCCAAAACCAAACATGCAATATGTCTAAACATGCCTGTAATATTGTATCAATGTGAGTTTTCCTAGAATCGGTTGTTTTTGTAAGGTTTGCAAATACAAAAATTAGGTTTTACTCACAATGACAAAATCACACTCAATATGACAAAAAAATGGCTAATAATGCCTGAAATAATGAATCATTGGGAGTTTTACTGAGTTTTACATTTTGCAAACACAAAAAGTAGTTTTTTACTTGACTTTAATGTTCTTAGAACCCTGAGATAATGGGAAAAAAGCAATAACAATGTATTTAAACCTAACTCCTAAACAACACATGCAAAATGGCTAATAATGCCTAGGGAGACATGTAACGTTGTTAGTTTAAAAAAATGATCTTTTGTAAAGATATCAAAGACACAAGCTAGTTTTTTTTATTCAATATGACAGTATAACAGTCATACTAAATATGAAAGTTATATAAACATAACTCCAAAACCAAACATGTGTCATGTCTAAAAATGCCTGTAATAATGTATTTATGTGAGTTTGTAAGGTTTGCAAAAACAAAAAGTAGTTTTTTACTCAATATGAAAGTAATGTTCTTAGAATCCTGAGATAATGCGAAAAAAGCAATACAAATGTATTCAAACACAAATTTTAAACCAAACATGTAAAATGTCTAAAAATGCCTGTAATATTGAATCTATATAAGTTTTACTAGAATCAATTGTTTTTGTAAGGTTTGCAAATACAAAAATTAGGTTTTACACATAATGACACTAAAACTGTAACACTCAATATGACAATTATTTATGTATAACTCCTAACCACACATGAAACATGTCTAATAATGCGTGAAAAAATTTATCTTTGTGAGTGTTACTAGAAACATTTTCTTTTGTAAGGTTTGCAAAGACAGGTTAGTTTTTTTTACTCAATATGACAGTATAACTGCCACACTCAATATGACAGTTATTTAAACATAACTCTTAAACTACACATGAAAAATGATTAACAATGCCTGAAATAATGCATTCTTGTAAGTTTTACTCGAAACATATGCTTTTTTAAGGCTTGCAAACACAAAAATTATTTCTTTACTCAATATGACAGTAATGTTCTAAAATTCTGAGAAAATACGAACAAATTAATAAAAATGATTCCAACATAATTCCTAAACCAAACATGCAAAATGTCTAAAAATGTCTGTAATATTGAATCCATGTGAGTTTTACTAGATTTAAATGATTTTGTAAAGTTTGCAAATACATAAATTAGGTTTTACTTACTATGTCATAACTGACAGTATATGACAGTTATTTAACCATAACTCAAACCACACATGAAAAATGGCTAATAATGCCTGAAATAATGCATCCTTGGCCGTTTTACTCGAAACACGTGCTTTTTTAAATCTTGCAAACACAAAAAGTAGTTTTTTACTCAATATGACTGTAATGTTCTTAAAATCCTGAGATAATGCGAAAAAAGCAATAAAAATGTATTTAAACATTACTCCTAAACAACATATGCAAAATGGCTAATAATGCCTGGAAACATGTATCTTTGTTAGTTTTACTGGAAAAATGATATTTTGTAAAGTTTGCAAAGACACAAGCCAGTTTTTTTTATTCAATATGACAGTATAACAGTCATACTAAATATGAAAGTTATATAAACATAACTCCAAAACCAAACATGTGTCATGTCTAAAAATGCCTGTAATAATGTATTAATGTGAGTTTGTAAGGTTTGCAAAAACAAAAAGTAGTTTTTTACTCAATATGAAAGTAATGATCGTAGAATCCTGAGATAATGCGAAAAAAGCAATAAAAATGTATTTAAACATAACTCCTAAACAACCCAGGCAAAATGGGTAATAATGCCTGGAGACATGTATCTTTGTTAGGTTTACTAGAAAATGTATCTTTTGTAAAGTTTGCAAAAACACAAGCTAGTTGTTTTTATTCAATAAGACAGTATAACAGTCCTACTAAATATGAAAGTTATCAAAACATAACTCCAAAACCAAACATGTGTTATGTCTAAAAATGCCTGTAATAATGTATTTATGTGAGTTTGTAAGGTTTGCAAAAACAAAAAGTAGTTTTTTACTCAATATGAAAGTAATGATCTAAGAATCCTGAGATAATGCGAAAAAAGCAATAAAAATGTATTTAAACATAATTCCTAAACAACCCATGCAAAATGGGTAATAATGCCTGGAGACATGTATCTTTGTTAGTTCTACTAGAAAAATGATCTTTTGTAAAGTTTGCAAAGACACAAGCTAGTTTTTTTTTTATTTAATATGACAGTGTAACAGTCATACTAAATATAAAAGTTATATAAACATAACTCCAAAACCAAACATGTGTCATGTCTAAAAATGTCTGTTTATGTGAGTTTGTAAGGTTTGCAAAAACAAAAAGTAGTGTTTTACTCAATATGAAAGTAATGATCTTAGAATCCTGAGATAATGCGAAAAAAGCAATACAAATGTATTCAAACACAACTTTTAAACCAAACATGTAAATTGTCTAAAAATGCCTGTAATATTGAATCTATGTAAGTTTTACTAGAATCAATTGTTTTTGTAAGGTTTGCAAATACAAAAATTAGGTTTTACACATAATGACATTATAACTTTAACACTCAATATGAAAGTTATTTAATTATAACTCCTAAATACACATGAAACATGTCTAATAGCGTGAAAAAATTATCTTTGTGAGTGTTGCTAGAAACATTTTCTTTTGTAA
The DNA here is from genome assembly GCF_033978785.1 of Entelurus aequoreus. NCBI lineage: Eukaryota > Metazoa > Chordata > Actinopteri > Syngnathiformes > Syngnathidae > Entelurus > Entelurus aequoreus. Next base: position 221,210 of record NC_084756.1, on the reverse strand, counting down.
GGTTTGCAAAGACACAAGTTAGTTTTTTTTTTAACTCAATATGACAGTATAACGCCACACTCAATATGACAGTTATTTAAACATAACTCCTAAACCACACCTGAAAAATGGCTAATAATGCCTGAAATAATGCATCTTTGGGAGTTTTACTGGAAACATATGCTTTTTTTAAGGCTTGCAAACACAAAAAATATTTTTTTACTCAATATGACAGTAATGTTCTAAAAATCCTGAGATAATGTGAAAAAAGCAATACAAATGTATTACAACATAATTCCTAAACCAAACATGCAAAATGTCTGAAAATGCCTGTAATATTGAATCCATGTGAGTTTTATTTGAATCAGTTGTATGGTTTGCTAATACAAAAATTGGGTTTTATGACAAACACAAGTTAGTTATTTTACTCAATATAACAGTTTAGCTGTCATACTATATATGAAAGTTATATAAACATAACTCCAAAACCAAACATGCATTACGTCCAAAACTGCCTGTAATATTGTATATATGTGAGTTTTACTAGAATCAGGGTTGCAAATACAAAAATTGGGTTTTATGACAGTATACTGTCACACTCAATATGACAGTTATTTAAACATAACTCAAACAACACATGCAAAATGGCTAATAATGCCTGGAGCATGTATCTTAGTTAGTTTTACTAGAAAAATGGTATTTTGTAAGGTTTGCAAAGACACAAGTTAGTTGTTTTTTTTATTCAATATGACAGTATAACTGTCATACTAAATATGAAAGTTATATAAACATTACTCTAAAACCAAACATGCATTATGTCTAAAAATGTCTGTAATATTGTATCTGTGTGAGTTTAACTAGATTTAGTTGTTTTTGTAAGGTTTGCAAATACAAAATAAGGGTTTTACTCACTATGACAGTTTACAGTCACACTCAATCTGACAGTTATTTATTTAAACATAACTCCTAAACCACACATGCAAAATGGCTAATAATGCCTGGAGATATGTATCTTTGTGAGTTTTACTAGAAACATTATATTGTGTAAGGTTTAGTTAGTTTTTGTACTCAATCTGACAGTATAACTGTCATTCTAAATCCATCCATTTTCTTCCGCTTATCCGAGGTCGGGTTGCGGGGGCAGCAGCCTGAGCAGAAAATCCCAGACTTCCCTCTCCCCAGCCACTTCGTCCAGCTCTTCTCGGGGTATTCCGAGGCGTTCCCAGGCCAGCCGGGGACATAGTCTTTCCAATGTGTCCTAGGTCTTCCCCGTGGCCTCCTGCCACACCTCCCTAGAGGCGTTCGGGTGGCATCCTGAGCAGATGCCCGAACCACCTCATGGCTCCTCTCAATGTGGAGGAGCAGCGGCTTTACTTTGAGTTCCTCCCGGATGACAGAGCTTCTCACCCTGTCTCTAAGGGAGAGACCCACCACCCGGCAGAGGAAACGCATTTCGGCCGCTTGTCCTTTCGGTCATAACCCAAAGCTGGTAACGTAGATCGACGGTAAATTGAGAGATTTTCCTTCTGGCTCAGCTCCTTCTTCACCACAACGGATCGATATAGCGTCCTCAATACTGAAGACGCCGCACCAATCCGCCTGTGGATCTCTCGATCCACTCTATCCTCACTCGTGAACAAGACTCCTAGGTACTTGAACTCCTCCACTTGGGGCAAGATCTCCTCCCCAACCTGGAGATGGCACTCGACCCTTTCCTGCGTGGACTTGGACTTGGAGGTGCTGATTCTCATCCCAGTCGCTTCACACTCAAGGACCCTGCCGAGAGTATAGACCTGGTCTACCGTTCCACGACCAGGACGAAAACCACACTGTTCGTCCTGGATCCGAGTTTCCTCCTCTCCAGTACACATGAATAGACCTTACCGGGAAGGCTGAGGAGTGTGTTTCACGATAGTTGGAACACACCCTCCGGTTCCCCTTCTTAAAGAGAGGAACCACCACCCCGGTGTGCCAATCCAGAGGTACCGCCCCCAATGTTCACGCGATGTTGCAGAGTCTTGTCAACCAAGACAGCCCCACAGTATCCAGAGCCTTAAGGAACTCATCCACCACCGGGGCCTTGCCACAGAGGAGCTTTTTAACTACCTAGGCAACCTAAGCCCCAGAAATAGGAGAGTCCACCACAGATTCCCCAGGCACTGCTTGGCTGTCGGTATGCCCGCTGCCTCTGGAGCCCCTGAGCCAAAAGGACCCGATAGGCTCTTTCTTCAGCTTGACGGCATCCCTCACTGCTGGTGGCCACCAGCGAATTCTAGGATTACCGCCACGACAGGCACCAAACACCTTGCGGCCACAGCTCCAATCAGCAGACTCGACAAAAGAGGCACAGAACATGGTCCACTCAGACTCAATGTCCAGCACCTCCCTCGTGACATGTTCAAAGTTCTTCCTTATGTTTGAACATTGTGTTTGTTATGGACAATCCGTGACGAGCACAAAAGTCCAATAACAAAGCACCTCTTGGGTTCAGATCCGGGTGGCCATTTTTCCCAATTACGACTCTCCAGGTTTCACTGTCCTTGCCAACATGAGCATTGAAGTCCCCCAACAGAACAAGGGAATCACCCAAGGGAGCACTCTCCAGTACTCCCTCAAGGGAATCCAAAAAGAGTGGGTACTCTGAGCTGCTGTTTGGTGCGTAAACACAAACAACAGTCAGGACCCGTCACCCAACCCGAAGGCGGAGGGAAGCTACTGGGTTAAAGTCCAACGTGCAGGCTTTGAGCAACAACAATTGCCACCCAAGCCTCTCATTGCTTGCAACGCCAGAGTGGAAGAGAGTCCAGCCCCTCTTGAGAGAACAGGTTCCAGAGCCCTTGCTGTGCGTCGAAGTGAGTCCAACTATATCTAGCCGGAACTAGATATAGTTCAGGCTCTTTCCCTCCCAGCGAGGTGACGTTCCACGTCCCAAGAGCGAGCTTATGTAGCCGATAATCGGACCGCCAAGTGCCCTTCGGCTGCCGCCCAGTTCACACTGCATCTGACCTCTATGACCTCAATGGGCCCATGAGTGGTGAGCCCATTGGAGGGTTGACCCACGTTGCCTCTTCGAGCTGAGCCCGGCAGGGCCCCATGGAGACAGGCCCGGCCACCAGTCGCTCGCCATCGTGCCCCACCTCTGCGCCTGGCTCCACAGGGGCGCCACGGTGACCTGCGCCTGGGCGAGAAAAAATCTAGGTCCTCGATTTTTACTTTTCATAAAGGTCTTTGAGCTGCTCTTTGTCTGATCCCTCACCTAGGACCTTTTCTCAGGGGATCCCGAGGCGTTCCCAGGCCAGCCGGGAGACATAGTGTTCCCAGTGTGTCCTGGGTCTTCCCCGTGGCCTCCAGGATGACAGAGCTTCACCTTCACCAGGGGTGTCAAACTCAAATACAGAGTGGGCCAAAGTTTAAAACTGAACAAAGCCGCGGGCCAAGGTTGAACAAATTAACCTTTTAATAGGGACCCAAACAAGTTTTGCATTGAATATTGAACAAGCAAGGCTTATAAACTTTATAGTGACATGCAAAATGGAGTTTCAAATAATAATAATAATAATTAAAAAATATCAATTGCATATCAAACACAATTTAAATAAAAATTGAATGCCTCTTTTCTATTTGCAGCCTTCTGAGGTAAATATCAACATTAACTTTTTCCACAGGCTAATAAATTTGAAAATAAAATAACAATGAATAAAACAACCATTCAGGACTTTAAACTGCTCAGTTTGCAACACACTGATCTAATTTGATGTGCCCAAGCCAGATACCTGGCATCTTTTTTCAGATGCTAGTTCTTTAATGTCGGGGCTCAGGCTTTGAGCTGAGGCAACTTTCATTATCGAACAAGGTGTTCAACAGTCATATCTCGTACACCCAATTCTAACATCATTCAGACCCAGTCACAAGATATGTGCAGCTTCAGCACGCATACACAACTGAATGCAACGCATACTTCATCAACAGCGATACAGGTTACACTGAGGGTGCCAGTATAAAAAATTTTAACACTGTTAGAAATATACGCCACACTGTGAACCCACACCAAACAAAAATAAAAAACACTTTTCGGGAGAACATCCGCACCGTAACACAACATAAACACAAAAGAACAAATACCCAGAATCTTTTGCAGCACTAACTCTTTCGGGACGCTACAAAATACACCCCCGCTACCACCAAACCCCCCCCCCCCCCCCCCCCCCCCCCCCACACACACACACACCTTGTAGCGTCCTGGAAGATTTAGTGCTACAAAGGGTTCTGGGTATTTGTTGTGTTGTGTTTATGTTGTGTTACGGTGCGGATGTTCTCCCGAAATGTGTTTGTCATTCTTGTTTGGTGTGGATTCACAGTGTGGCGTATATTTCTAAAAGTGTTAAAGTTTTTTATTTGGCTACCGTCAGTGTAACCTGTATCGCTGTTGATGAAGTATGCGTTGCATTCAATTGTGTGTGTGTGTGGGTGCAGAAGCTGCACTGACATGAAACTGGGCCGGCACTCGTTTGACTAGCTGAAAAAAAAAAAAAATAAATTCGGGAGGAGTGCTGGAGTCACTCCCGGGAGGGTTGGCAAGTATTAGAAGTAGCGGTGAATGCGGTGTTACCGTGGCACTGCCGCAATGTATAATCGACGGTCCAGCTTTAGTGTTAATTTGATATTGCCTCAAGGGCCAAGTCAAATTACACGTTGGGCCAAATTTGGCCCACGGGCCAGAGTTTGACACCCATGACCTTCACTGTAAAAAATTACTGTAAAAATAAAAAATACAATTACAGTTATATACTCCATCCATCCATCCATTTTCTACCGCTTATTCCCTTCGGGGTCGCGGGGGGCGCTGGAGCCTATCTCAGCTACAATCAGGACAAGTCGCCACCTCATCGCAGGGCCAACACAGATAGACAGACAACATTCACACTCACATTCACACACTAGGGCCAATTTAGTGTTGCCAATCAACCTATCATGTTCTTCTTAAATGCAGTAAAGTACTGTAAATTTTGTTGCATTTTTCAAAAAATATCGACCAGCAGTAAGTTACTGTAAAACCTACAGTGTAATTCAGTATTTTTCAGACTTGTTTCTTGGGTCCGCCCACAATTCGTCCAACCGAGCTTCATTTCACCTGGCCGACCCTGCTAAATCCATCCTACTGCATCGTGTGTTTTTGATAACAAGGTAAGAGTCACTTGTACCTTGATGTGTCATTTTCTGTTTGAATTACTTTATATATATATTTATAAAGTCCGAAATGTCAGCATCACAGACATTATCGTTGACCACGCGCATGTACCGCCGCATGCTAGCTAGCTAAGTTTTCTTCTTTTTTGTCATAGTCATCATAAAAGATGATAACTTGCAACATATGTGCTACGACTTGCAGCAATGTATTTGCGTATGTTAGACACATGCGAAGTCATAGTTGTATGCCTAATGCATCGTTTAAGTGTGCTTTCCCTAAATGCACAAGAGTTTTTTCCAACTTCTCAGCCTTCAAAACTCACAGCCGTCGTCATAAATATGGCAAGAGTAGGACTGATATGTATAGCGCAGAAGGTTTACCTTGTAATATTGTCTCATGTAGCGCGAAGTGCGATGATATACGGGCCTTTCTCCTGCATTTGAAAAGTCATATTACCGAAAGTAGGACAGTTACGTGCCCCTTCAGTCAATGTGAAAAAATATTTACAGTTAAGTCTACTTTCACATCGCACGCGTCAAGGAAGCACTACGGCTACACTGAACGAAGTTTGACTTGATCAACAGCAAATCCAAGCAGCTCTTGTGTTATTAACACTGATGATGACTATTGTGATATGCAACTTGAGAATTCAGGATATTCCTGTTATAAAGACATGGAGGTCTACTTGCATTAAAAAAATGTTCACAGCACTGAAAAAAGGTTGAGAACCACTGCCTTAGGACAGTGGTTCTCAACCTTTTTTCAGTGATGTACCCCTGTGAACATTTTTTAAATTCAAGTACCCCCTAATCAGAGCAAAGCATTTTTGGTTGAAAAAAAGAGATAAAGAAGTAAAATACAGCACTATGTCATCAGTTTCTGATTTATTAAATTGTATAACAGTGCAAAATATTGCTCATTTGTTGTGGTCTTTCTTGAACTATTTGGAAAAAAAGATATAAAAATAACTAAAAACTTGTTGAAAAATAACCAAGTGATTCAATTATAAATAAAGATTTTTACACATAGAAGTAATCAACTTAAAGTGCCCTCTTTGGGGATTGTAATAGAGATCCATCTGGATTCATGAACTTCATTCTCAACATTTCTTCACAAAAAAAGAAATCTTTAACATCAATATTTATGGAACATGTCCACTACGCTTTAACCAAGCCTCCATTGTTTTCTATGGATAGTTGATTGACAGTTGGTGCCGTGTGGCACCGCCAGGTAGGGTCAAACCATCATGGCATGGGGGAAACTCTGGCTTTATGGTAATGAATGGAATAGCCTACTTGATTAGTTGTTCAGTTTATGAACTTACATTCATATTTTGTCGAAGTATTATTCAATAAATATATTTATAAAGGATTTTGGAATTGTTGCTATTTTTAGAATATTAAAAAAAAATCTCACGTACCCCTTGGCATACCTTCAAGTACCCCCAGGAGTACGCGTACCCCCATTTGAGAACCACTACCTTAGGAGACTAGATGTAAACAGAGGAAAGAGAGAGCGAGTGAGGTGGCCATTCCAAATACTTTTAAAATGCTACCCATATTGGATACTGTTTAGGAACATAAACTGCATTTCTTGACTGTACCAGTTGCTGGTGACAAAGTCACAATAAAACGTTGGATGATCAGCATGGAAGGTGATGTCATCTGCAAAGGCGTCCAACCTAGCTTAATCTCAGGGCTTGCTGCCCTTCTTGCCACCTACTATGTGTTCAACTTGGAATACCAAGAGGAAGGTCCTCGGACATTGGAATTTGTTCAAAGGTAAATCCTCTTGATACTGTTAAAATACTGTTAGGATATTTTATTTTATATTTCTCACCTCTGATCAGGAATTTGACGTGTCATTTCCCCAATTTGGTGCCTTAAATCAATGACTCTTCTGTTCCTTTGTGGACCTTCTTATTAGGGACCGACGCACCAGTTTGACTCTAGGATACAGAGAAGGTAGGTAATGTGCAGGTAAAGATATGTTGACTAGGTCAAAGAAGGAAGCACCTGTTTGACCCCAGGATGCAGAAAAAGTAGGTAATTTGCAGGTAAAGATATGTTGACTGGATGATGGCAGGAAGCACCAGTGTGACCCCACTATGCAGGGAAGGTAGGTAATGTGCGGGTGAAGGTATGTTGAATGGGTGAAAGAAGGAAGCGCAGGTGTGGTCGAGGCCATGCAGACAAGGTAGGTATGTGCAGGTGAAGATATGTTGTATTTTGAAAGAAAGAAGCACCAGTGTGACCCAAGGATGCAGGGGAGGTAGGTAATGTGCAGGTAAAGATATGTTGAATGGGTGAAGGCAGGAAACACCAGCTAGATGCCAGGATACAGAGAAGGTAGGTAATGTGCAGGTAAAGATATGTTGAATGAGTAAAGGCAGGAAACACCAGCTTGACTCCAGGATACAGAGAAGGTAGGTAATGTGCAGGTAAAGATATGTTGAATGGGTAAAGGTAGAAAGCACCAGCGTGACCACACTATGCAGAGAAGGTAGGTATTGTGCAGGTAAAGATATGTTGAATGGGTAAAGGCAAGAAGCACCAGTGTGACCCCAGGATGCAGAGAAGATAGGTAATGAGCAGGTAACGATATGTTAAATGGGTGAAAGCAGGAAACATCAGCGTAAATACACGGTCCCGTAGATGGAGAGAAAACATAAATAGAGTGAGGGATTGGGGAGGCTTTAGCATTGTCTTCCTCTCTGAATTTGTCTTAATGGGTTTTAGAGCATTAACTCATCTACAGCTGTGGTTATGGTATAGGCTCACATATATCCTAAAATTGATATTAATATTTGTGCAGTGCATATTCCTAAATAACAATGTGAGGGGGGTTCTGTATCGACTGCAAGTAATCTTCAATCACAACAGAATATCTAATATGCTTTCTCTCTTTTTTAGGCGATTCATTGGCGTTAACCCTGAGAGGGGAACAAAGGCTAGCCAGGGAAAGGTGGTGTCCAAGAAGACCGGGAAGCTGGTCCAGAAAAAGGCAGCAACTGTAAATCCTCACGTAGCCACCCTCATAAAACATCTCACAGACTTTGAGTGGGGCTTTATGTAGCCGACAACTAAACACTGGACTCGTGTTCAGTGTTTTGTCTCCAGTTAGAAATTAAGTGGACATGTTATAAATGTTAAAATGCTTTACTGAAAATAAGAAGAATGCACTAAATGTATATTGAATGTATTTGATGCACTTTACAATAATTGGTTAATAAAAACATAATCTTGCAAGGCCATTTCTCCAGTCATTTTTATGCCAGCAGATTGCAGGGATTTTGATTTTGAAAAATTAAAATTTCAACTCATTAACTTCTAGTGGCATTATACTGTAAAGCTCAGTCTATAGTGCTTACAATTATTTTACTGTAATTAACTGTTAATGGATATTACAGTAGATACACTAAAATAACAGTGTAATGCCGCTAAACAGATGACAGTATTATGCTGTGAAGCGTATATTTGATACAGCACAGTACTGTGATACTTTTTACAGTAATAAACTGTAGTGATAAATCACAGTATGTGTGCTGTAGAAAAACAGTTTTATACTGGAACCATTAGCTGCCAGTAGGTTACTGTAATTAAACGGTGAAAATTCTTACAGTAAGGGAGAGACCCGCCACCCAGCGGAGAAAACTCATTTCGGCCGCTTGTACCCGTGATCTTGTCCTTTCGGTCATAACCCAAAGCTCATGACCATAGGTGAGGATGGGAACGTAGATTGACCGGTAAATTGAGAGCTTTTCCTTCTGGCGCAGCTCCTTCTTGCCACAACGAATCGATATAGCGTCCTCATTACTGAAGACGCCGCACCGATCAGCCTGTGCATCTCACGATCCACTCTTCCCTCACTCATGAACAAGACTCCAGGTACTTGAACTCATCCACTTGGGGCAAGATCTCCTGCCCAACCTCGAGATGGCACTCCACCCTTTCCCGGGCGAGAACCTCGGACTTGGAGGTGCTGATTCTCATCCCAGTCGCTTCACACTCGGCTGCGAACCAATCCAATGAGAGCTGAAGATCCTGGCCAGTTAAAGCCAAAAGGACCACATCATCTGCAAAAAGGAGAGACCTAATCCTGCGGCCACCAAACCGGATCCCCTGAACGCCATGACTGCGTCTAGAAATTCTGTCCATAAAATTTATGAACACATTTGGTGACAACACGAGGGTTGGACTCCGGTCCAACCCTCACTGGAAAGGGGTCCGACTTACTGCTGGCAATGCGGACCAAGCTCTGACACTGATCATACAGGGAGCGACCCGCCACAATCAGACATGCCGATACCCCATACTCTCTGAGCACTCCCCACAGGACTTCCCGGGGTGGCCACGGTCGAATGTCTTCTCCGAGTCCACAAAGCACATGTAGACTGGTTGGACAAACTCCCATGCACACTCAAGGACCCTGCCGAGAGTATAGAGCTGGTCTACCGTTCCACGACCAGGACGAAAACCACACTGTTCGTCCTGGATCCGAGGTTCCTCCTCTCCAGTACACATGAATAGACCTTACCGGGAAGGCTGAGGAGTGTGATCTACGATAGTTGGAACACACCCTCCGGTTCCCCTTCTTAAAGAGAGGAACCACCACCCCGGTCTGCCAATCCAGAGGTACCGCCCCTGATGTCCATGCGATGTTGCAGAGTCTTGTCAACTAAAACAGCCCCACAGCATCCAGAGCCTTAAGGAACTCCGGATGGAGCTCATCCACCCCCGGGGCCTTGCCACCGAGGAGCTTTTTAACTACCTTGGCAACCTCAGCCCCAGAAATAGGAGAGCCCACCACAGATTCCCCAGGCACTGCTTGGCCTGTCGGTATGCCCGCTGCCTCTGGAGTCCCATGAGCCAAAAGGACCAGATAAGCTCTTTCTTCAGCTTGACGGCATCCCGCACTGCTGGTGGCCACCAGCGGGTTCTAGGATTACCGCCACGACAGGCACCAAACACCTTGCGGCCACAGCTCCAATCAGCTGGCTTGAAAAGAGAGGCACGGAACATGATCCATTCAGACTCAATGTCCAGCACCTCCTTTGTGACATGTTCAAAGTTCCTCCGGAGGTGGAAAAAGAAACTCTCTCTGACAGGAGACTCTGCTAGGCATTCCCAAAAGACTCTCACAATGCTTTTGGGCCTGCCAGGTCCGTCCGGGATCTTACCCCACCATCGGAGCCAGCTCACCAGGTGGTGATCGGTAGAAAGCTCGCCCCTCTCTTCACCCGAGTGTCCAAAACATGAGGCCGCAAATCCCATGACACAACTACAAAGTCAATAATGGAACTGCGGCCGAGGGTGTCCTGGTGCCAAGTGCACATATGGACACCCTTATGTTTGAACATTGTGTTTGTTATGGACAATCCGTGACGAGAACAAAAGTCCAATAACAAAGCACCACTTGGGTTCAGATCCGGGTGGCCATTTTTCCCAATCACGACTCTCCAGGTTTCAAAGTCGTTGCCAACATGAGCGTTGAAGACCCCCAGCAGAACAAGGGAATCACCCGAGGGAGCACTCTCAAGGGAATCCAAAAAGAGTGGGTACTCTGAGCTGCTGTTTGGTGCGTAAACACCAACAACAGTCAGGACCCGTCACCCAACCCGAAAGCGGAGGGAAGCTACCATCTCGTCTTCTGGGTTAAGTCCAACGTGCAGGCTTTGAGCCGGGGGGCAACAAGAATTGCCAACCCAGCCTCTCATTACTTGCAACGCCAGAGTGGAAGAGAGTCCAACCCCTCTTGAGAGAACAGGTTCCAGAGCCCTTGCTGTGCGTCAAAGTGAGTCCAGCTTTATCTAGCCGGGAACTTCTCCACCTCGCGAGGTGACGTTCCACGTCCCAAGAGCGAGCTTATGTAGCCGATAATCGGACCGCCAAGTGCCCTGCCTTCGGCTTCCGCCCAGCTAACACTGCACCCGACCTCTATGACCCAGCCCATGAGTGGTGAGCCTATTGCAGGGGGGACCCACGTTGCCTCTTGAGCTGGGCCCCATGGGCACCAGTCGCTCGCCATCGTGCCCCACCTCTGGGCCTGGCTCCACAGGGGAGCCACGGTGACCCGCGTCCGGGCGAGAAAATATCTAGGTCCTCGATTTGTACTTTTCATAAAGGTCTTTGAGCTGCTCTTTGTCTGATTCCTCACCTAGGACCTGTTTGTCTTGGGGGACCCTACCAGGGGTATAGAAGCCCCCGGACAACATAGCTCCAAGGATCAGTGGGACACGCAAACCACAAAGGCGGCGGCTCAGAAAGCAGGTTATATAAACATAACTCCAAAACCAAACATGCAAGATGTCTAAACATGCCTGTATATTGTATCAATGTGAGGTTTACTAGAATCGGTTGTTTTTTTAAGGCTTGCAAACACAAAACGTTTTTTTACTCAATATGACAGTAAGTTCTTAAAATGCTGAGATAATGTGAAAAAAAGCAATACAAATGTATTCCAATATGATTCCTAAACCAAACATGCAAAATGTCTAAAAATGCCTGTAATATTGAATCCATGTGAGTTTTACTAGAATCATTTGTTTTTGTAAGGTTTGCAAATACAAAAATTGAGTTTTATGACGGACACAAGTTAGTTTTTTTACTCATTATAACAGTATGGATGTCATACTATATATTAAAGTTATATGAACATAACTCCAAAACCAAACATGCATTATGTCCAAAATTGCCTGTAATATTGTATAGATGTGAGTTTTACTAGAATCAGGTTTGCAAATACAATAATTGGGTTTTATGACAGTATACTGTCACACTCAATATGACAGTATAACTGTCATACTAAATCCATGCATTTTCTTCCGCTTATCCGAGGTCGGGTTGCGGGGGCAGCAGCCTAAGCAGAGAGCCCAGACTTCCCTCTCCCCAGCCACTTCGTCCAGCTCTTCTCGGGGGATCCCGAGGTGTTCCCAGGCCATAGTCTTTCCAATGTATCCTAGGTCTTCCCCATGGCCTCCTGCCGTTCGGACCTAGGGAGGCGTTCGGGTGGCATCCTGAGCAGATGCCCGAACCACCTCATCTGGCTCCTCTCAATGTGGAGGAGCAGCGGCTTTACACTGAGTTCCTCCCAGATGACAGAGCTTCTCACCCTATCTCTAAGGGAGAGACCCACCACCCGGCGGAAGAAACTCATTTCGGCCGCTTGTACCCGTGACCTTGTCCTTTCGGTCATAACCCAAAGCTCATGACCATAGGTGAGGATGGGAACGTTGATCGACCGGTAAATTGAAAGCTTTTCCTTCTGGCTCAGCTCCTTCTTCACCACAACGGATCGATATAGCGTCCTCATTACTGAAGACGCCGCACCGATCCGCCTGTAGATCTCACAATCCACTCTATCCTCACTCGTGAACAAGACTCCTAGGTACTTGAACTCCTTCACTTGGGGCAAGATCTCTTTCCCAACCTGGAGATGGCACTCCACCCTTTCCCGGGCGAGAACCTCGGACTTGGAGGTGCTGATTCTCATCCCAGTCGCTTCACTGCGAACCGATCCAATGAAAGCTGAAGATCTTGGCCAGTTGAAGCCATCAGGACCACATCATCTGCAAAAAGCAGAAACCTAATCCTGCAGCCACCAAAATATGCCTAGATATTCTGTCCATTAAAGTTATGAACAGAATCGGTGACAAAGGGCAGCCTTGGCGGAGTCCAACCCTCACTGGAAAGGGGTCCGACATACTGCCGGCAATGCGGACCAAGCTCTGACACTGATCATACAGGGAGACACCCGCCACAACCAGACATGCCGATACTCCATACTCTCTGAGCACTCCCCACAGGACTTCCCGGGGTGGCCACGGTCGAATGTCTTCTCCGAGTCCACAAAGCACATGTAGACTGGTTGGACAAACTCCCATGCACACTCAAGGACCCTGCCGAGAGTATAGAGCTGGTCTACCGTTCCACGACCAGGACGAAAACCACACTGTTCGTCCTGGATCCGAGGTTCCTCCTCTCCAGTACACATGAATAGACCTTACCGGGAAGGCTGAGGAGTGTGATCTACGATAGTTGGAACACACCCTCCGGTTCCCCTTCTTAAAGAGAGGAACCACCACCCCGGTCTGCCAATCCAGAGGTACCGCCCCTGATGTCCATGCGATGTTGCAGAGTCTTGTCAACTAAAACAGCCCCACAGCATCCAGAGCCTTAAGGAACTCCGGATGGAGCTCATCCACCCCCGGGGCCTTGCCACCGAGGAGCTTTTTAACTACCTTGGCAACCTCAGCCCCAGAAATAGGAGAGCCCACCACAGATTCCCCAGGCACTGCTTGGCCTGTCGGTATGCCCGCTGCCTCTGGAGTCCCATGAGCCAAAAGGACCAGATAAGCTCTTTCTTCAGCTTGACGGCATCCCGCACTGCTGGTGGCCACCAGCGGGTTCTAGGATTACCGCCACGACAGGCACCAAACACCTTGCGGCCACAGCTCCAATCAGCTGGCTTGAAAAGAGAGGCACGGAACATGATCCATTCAGACTCAATGTCCAGCACCTCCTTTGTGACATGTTCAAAGTTCCTCCGGAGGTGGAAAAAGAAACTCTCTCTGACAGGAGACTCTGCTAGGCATTCCCAAAAGACTCTCACAATGCTTTTGGGCCTGCCAGGTCCGTCCGGGATCTTACCCCACCATCGGAGCCAGCTCACTAGGTGGTGATCGGTAGAAAGCTCGCCCCTCTCTTCACCCGAGTGTCCAAAACATGAGGCCGCAAATCCCATGACACAACTACAAAGTCAATAATGGAACTGCGGCCGAGGGTGTCCTGGTGCCAAGTGCACATATGGACACCCTTATGTTTGAACATTGTGTTTGTTATGGACAATCCGTGACGAGAACAAAAGTCCAATAACAAAGCACCACTTGGGTTCAGATCCGGGTGGCCATTTTTCCCAATCACGACTCTCCAGGTTTCAAAGTCGTTGCCAACATGAGCGTTGAAGACCCCCAGCAGAACAAGGGAATCACCCGAGGGAGCACTCTCAAGGGAATCCAAAAAGAGTGGGTACTCTGAGCTGCTGTTTGGTGCGTAAACACCAACAACAGTCAGGACCCGTCACCCAACCCGAAAGCGGAGGGAAGCTACCATCTCGTCTTCTGGGTTAAGTCCAACGTGCAGGCTTTGAGCCGGGGGGCAACAAGAATTGCCAACCCAGCCTCTCATTACTTGCAACGCCAGAGTGGAAGAGAGTCCAACCCCTCTTGAGAGAACAGGTTCCAGAGCCCTTGCTGTGCGTCAAAGTGAGTCCAGCTTTATCTAGCCGGGAACTTCTCCACCTCGCGAGGTGACGTTCCACGTCCCAAGAGCGAGCTTATGTAGCCGATAATCGGACCGCCAAGTGCCCTGCCTTCGGCTTCCGCCCAGCTAACACTGCACCCGACCTCTATGACCCAGCCCATGAGTGGTGAGCCTATTGCAGGGGGGACCCACGTTGCCTCTTCGAGCTGGGCCCCATGGGCACCAGTCGCTCGCCATCGTGCCCCACCTCTGGGCCTGGCTCCACAGGGGAGCCACGGTGACCCGCGTCCGGGCCAGAAAATATCTAGGTCCTCGATTTGTACTTTTCATAAAGGTCTTTGAGCTGCTCTTTGTCTGATTCCTCACCTAGGACCTGTTTGTCTTGGGGGACCCTACCAGGGGTATAGAAGCCCCCGGACAACATAGCTCCAAGGATCAGTGGGACACGCAAACCACAAAGGCGGCGGCTCAGAAAGCAGGTTATATAAACATAACTCCAAAACCAAACATGCAAGATGTCTAAACATGCCTGTAATATTGTATCAATGTGAGGTTTACTAGAATCGGTTGTTTTTTTAAGGCTTGCAAACACAAAACGTTTTTTTACTCAATATGACAGTAAGTTCTTAAAATGCTGAGATAATGTGAAAAAAAGCAATACAAATGTATTCCAATATGATTCCTAAACCAAACATGCAAAATGTCTAAAAATGCTTGTAATATTGAATCCATGTGAGTTTTACTAGAATCATTTGTTTTTGTAAGGTTTGCAAATACAAAAATTGAGTTTTATGACAGACACAAGTTAGTTTTTTTACTCATTATAACAGTATAGATGTCATACTATATATTAAAGTTATATGAACATCAATCAATCAATCAATGTTTATTTATATAGCCCTAAATCACAAGTGTCTCAAAGGGCTGTACAAGCCACAACGACATCCTCGGTACAGAGCCCACATACGGGCAAGGAAAAACTCACCCCAGTGGGACGTCGGTGAATGACTATGAGAAACCTTGGAGAGGACCGCATATGTGGGTAACCCCCCCCCTCTAGGGGAGACCGAAAGCAACGGATGTCGAGTGGGTCTGACATAACATTGTGAAAGTCCAGTCCACAGTGGATCCAACACATCAGCGGGAGTCCAGTCCACAGCGGGGCCAACAGGAAACCATCCCGAGCGGAGACGGGTCAGCAGCGCAGAGATGTCCCCAACCGATGCACAGGCTAGTGGTCCACCCGGGGTCCCGGCTCTGGACAGCCAGCACTTCATCCATGGCCACCGGACCTATGCAACTCCCCCTCGCAAGGGACAGGGGAGAAGAGGAGAGAAGAAAAGAAACGGCAGATCAACTGGTCTAAAAAAGGGGGGGTCTATTTAAAGGCTAGATTATACAAATGAGTTTTAAGATGGGACTTAAATGCTTCTACTGAGGTAGCATCTCTAACTGTTACCGGGAGGGCATTCCAGAGTACTGGAGCCCGAATAGAAAACGCTCTATAGCCCGCAGACTTTTTTTTGGCTCTGGGAATCACTAATAAGCCGGAGTTCTTTGAACGCAGATTTCTTGTCGGGACATATGGTACAATACAATCGGCGAGATAGGCTGGAGCTAAACCGTGTAATATTTTATACGTAAGTAGTAAAACCTTAAAGTCATAAACATAACTCCAAAACCAAACGTGCATTATGTCCAAAATTGCCTGTAATATTGTATAGATGTGAGTTTTACTAGAATCAGGTTTGCAAATACAAAAATTGGGTTTTATGACAGTATACTGTCACACTCAATATGACAGTATAACTGCCATACTAAATCCATGCATTTTCTTCCGCTTATCCGAGGTCGGGTTGCGGGGGCAGCAGCCTAAGCAGAGAGCCCAGACTTCCCTCTCCCCAGCCACTTCGTCCAGCTCTTCTCGGGGGATCCCGAGGTGTTCCCAGGCCATAGTCTTTCCAATGTATCCTAGGTCTTCCCCATGGCCTCCTGCCGTTCGGACCTAGGGAGGCGTTCGGGTGGCATCCTGAGCAGATGCCCGAACCACCTCATCTGGCTCCTCTCAATGTGGAGGAGCAGCGGCTTTACACTGAGTTCCTCCCAGATGACAGAGCTTCTCACCCTATCTCTAAGGGAGAGACCCACCACCCGGCGGAGGAAACTCATTTCGGCCGCTTGTACCCGTGACCTTGTCCTTTCGGTCATAACCCAAAGCTCATGACCATAGGTGAGGATGGGAACGTTGATCGACCGGTAAATTGAAAGCTTTTCCTTCTGGCTCAGCTCCTTCTTCACCACAACGGATCGATATAGCGTCCTCATTACTGAAGACGCCGCACCGATCCGCCTGTAGATCTCACAATCCACTCTATCCTCACTCGTGAACAAGACTCCTAGGTACTTGAACTCCTTCACTTGGGGCAAGATCTCTTTCCCAACCTGGAGATGGCACTCCACCCTTTCCCGGGCGAGAACCTCGGACTTGGAGGTGCTGATTCTCATCCCAGTCGCTTCACTGCGAACCGATCCAATGAAAGCTGAAGATCTTGGCCAGTTGAAGCCATCAGGACCACATCATCTGCAAAAAGCAGAGACCTAATCCTGCAGCCACCAAAATATGCCTAGATATTCTGTCCATTAAAGTTATGAACAGAATCGGTGACAAAGGGCAGCCTTGGCGGAGTCCAACCCTCACTGGAAAGGGGTCCGACATACTGCCGGCAATGCGGACCAAGCTCTGACACTGATCATACAGGGAGACACCCGCCACAACCAGACATGCCGATACTCCATACTCTCTGAGCACTCCCCACAGGATTTACCGGGGGCCAAGGTCGAATGTCTTCTCCAAGTCCACAAAACTTATGTAGACTGGTTGGGCAAACTCCCATGCACACTCAAGGACCCTGCCGAGAGTATAGAGCTGGTCTACCGTTCCATGACCAGGACGAAAACCACACTGTTCGTCCTGGATCCGAGGTTCCTCCTCTCCATTACACATGAATAGACCTTACCGGGAAGGCTGAGGAGTGTGATCTACGATAGTTGGAACACACCCTCCGGTTCCCCTTCTTAAAGAGAGGAACCACCACCCCGGTCTGCCAATCCAGAGGTACCGCCCCCGATGTAGACGCAATGTTGCAGAGTCTTGTCAACCAAGACTGCCCCACAGCATCCAGAGCCTTAAGGAACTCCGGACGGAGCTCATCCACCCCCGGGGCCTTGCCACCGAGGAGCTTTTTAACTACCTTGGCAAACTCAGCCCCAGAAATAGGAGAGCCCACCACAGACTTCCCAGGCACTGTTTCCTCATAGGAAGACGTGTTGGTGGGACTGAGGAGGTCTCGCTTGGCCTGTCGATATGCCCACTGCCTCTGGAGTCCCATGAGCCAAAAGGACCCGGTGGCTCTTTCTTCAGCTTGACAGCATCCCTCACTGCTGGTGGATTACCGCCACGACAGGCACCAAACACCTTGCGGCCACAGCTTCAATCAGCTGGCTCAACAAGAGAGGAACGGAACATGGTCCACTCAGACCCACTGTCCAGCACCTCCCTCGTGACATGTTCAAAGTTCTTCCGGACATGTTCAAAGTTCTTCAGGAGACTCTGCTAGGTGTTCCCAGCAGACCCTTACAATGCGTTTGGGCCTGCCAGGTCTGACCGGCATCCTCCCCTACCATCGGAGCCAGCTCACCACCAGGTGGTGGTTGGTGGAAAGCTCTGCCCCTCTCTTCACCGAGTGTCCAAAACATGAGGCCGCAAATCCCATGACACAACTACAAAGTCAATCATGCGGCCGAGGGTGTCCTTGTGCCAAGTGCACATATGGACACCCTTATGTTTGAACATTGTGTTTGTTATGGACAATCCGTGACAAGCACAAAAGTCCAATAACAAAGCACCACTTGGGTTCAGATCCGGGTGGCCATTTTTCCCAATCACGACTCTCCAGGTTTCACTGTCGTTGCCAACATAGCGTTGAAGTCCACCAGCAGAACAAGGGAATCACCCGAGGGAGCACTCTCCAGTCCTCCCTCAAGGGAATCCAAAAAGAGTTGGTACTCTGCGCTGCTGTTTTGTGTGTAAACACAAACAACAGTCAGGACCCGTCACCCAACCCGAAGGCTGAAGGAAGCTACCATCTCGTCTATTGGGTTTAAAGTCCAACGTGCAGGCTTTGAGCCGGGGGGCAACAAGAATTGCCACCCCAGCCTCTCATTAGTTGCAACGCCAGTGTGGAATCTCTTCCACTCTGGCGTTGCAAGTAATGAAAGTTCAGCTCAGTCCAGCCCCTCTGAGAGAACAGGTTCCAGAGCCCTTGCTGTGAGTACAACTATATCTAGCCGGGAACGTCTCCACCTCAAGCACCAGCTCAGGCTCCTTCCCTCCCAGCGAGGTGACGTTCCATGTCCCAAGAGCGAGCTTATGTAGCCGATAAGGGCACTTGGTGGTCACCAAGTGCCCTGCCTTCGGCTGCCGCCCAGCTCACACTGCACCCTCTATGACCCAGCCCATGAGTGGTGAGCCCTGGAGGGGGGATCCACGTTGCCTCTTCGAGCTGAGCACGGCTGGGCCCCATGGGGACAGGCCCGTCAATCGCCATCGTGCCACACCTCTGGGCCTGGCTCCACAGGGGAGCCACGGTGACCTGCGTCCGGGCGAGAAAAAATCTAGGTCCTCAATTGTACTTTTAATAAAGGTCTTTGAGCTGCTCTTTGTCTGATCCCTCACCTAAAATGATCTTTTGTAAAGTTTGCAAAGACACAAGCTAGTTTTTTTTTATTCAATATGACAGAATAACAGTCATACTAAATATAAAAGTTATATAAACATAACTCCAAAACCAAACATGTGTCATGTCTAAAAATGTCTGTAATAATGTATTTATGTGAGTTTGTAAGGTTTGCAAAAACAAAAAGTAGTTTTTTCCTCAATATGAAAGTAAGGATTTTAGAATCCTGAGATAATGCGAAATAAGCAATAAAAATGTATTTAAACATAATTCCTAAACAACTCATGCAAAATGGCTAATAATAACTGGAGACATGTATCTTTGTTAGTTTTACTAGAAAAATGATCTTTTGTAAAGTTTGCAAAGACAAAAGCAGGTTGTTTTTATTCAATAAGACAGTATAACAGTCATACTAAATATGAAAGTTATATAAACATAACTCCAGAACCAAACGTGTGTCATGTCTAAAATTGCCTATAATAATGTATTTATGTGAGTTTGTAAAGTTTGCAAAAACAAAAAGTAGTTTTTTCCTCAATATGAAAGTAAGGATTTTAGAATCCTGAGATAATGCAAAAAAAGCAATAAAAATGTATTTAAACATAATTCCTAAACAACTCATGCAAAATGGCTAATAATGCCTGGAGACATGTATCTTTGTTAGTTTTACTAGAAAAATGATCTTTTGTAAAGATATCAAAGACACAAGCTAGTTTTTTTTATTCAATATGACAGTATAACAGTCCTACTAAATATGAAAGTTATCAAAACATAACTCCAAAACCAAACATGTTTCATATCTAAAAATGTCTGTAATAATGTATTTATGTGAGTTTGTAAGGTTTGCAAAAACAAAAAGTAGTTTTTTACTCAATATGAAAGTAATGATCTTAGAATCCTGAAATAATGCGAAAAAAGCAATAAAAATGTATTTAAACATAACTCCTAAACAACCCAGGCAAAATGGGTAATAATGCCTGGAGACATGTATCTTTGTTAGTTTTACTAGAAAAATGATCTTTTGTAAAGATATCAAAGACACAAGCTAGTTTTTTTTATTCAATATGACAGTATAACAGTCCTACTAAATATGAAAGTTATCAAAACATAACTCCAAAACCAAACATGTGTCATGTCTAAAAATGTCTGTAATAATGTATTTATGTGAGTTTGTAAGATTTGCAAAAACAAAAAGTAGTTTTTTACTCAATATGAAAGTAATGATCTTAGAATCCTGAAATAATGCGAAAAAAGCAATAAAAATGTATTTAAACATAACTCCTAAACAACCCAGGCAAAATGGGTAATAATGCCTGGAGACATGTATCTTTGTTAGTTTTACTAGGAAATGTATATTTTGTAAAGTTTGCAAAGACACAAGCTAGTTGTTTTTATTCAATAAGACAGTATAACAGTCATACTAAATATGAAAGTTATATAAACATAACTACAGAACTAAACGTGTGTCATGTCTAAAATTGCCTATAATAATGTATTTATGTGAGTTTGTAAAGTTTGCAAAAACAAAAAGTAGTTTTTTCCTCAATATGAAAGTAAGGATTTTAGAATCCTGAGATAATGCGAAAAAAGCAATAAAAATGTATTTAAACATAATTCCTAAACAACTCATGCAAAATGGCTAATAATGCCTGGAGACATGTATCTTTGTTAGTTTTACTAGAAAAATGATCTTTTGTAAAGTTTGCAAAGACACAAGCAGGTTGTTTTTATTCAATAAGACAGTATAACAGTCATACTAAATATAAAAGTTATATAAACATAACTCCAAAACCAAACATGTGTCATGTCTAAAAATGTCTGTAATAATGTATTTATGTGAGTTTGTAAGGTTTGCAAAAACAAAAAGTAGTTTTTTACTCATATGAAAGTAATGATCTTAGAATCCTGAGATAATGCGAAAAAAGCAATACAAATGTATTTAAACATAATTCCTAAACAACCCATGCAAAATGGGTAATAATGCCTGGAGACATGTATCTTTGTTAGTTTTACTAGAAAAATGATCTTTTGTAAAGTTTGCAAAGACACAAGCTAGTTCTTTTTTTATTCAATATGACAGAATAACAGTCATACTAAATATAAAAGTTATATAAACATAACTCCAAAATCAACCATGTGTCATGTCTAAAAATGTCTGTAATAATGTATTTATGTGAGTTTGTAAGGTTTGCAAAAACAAAAAGTAGTTTTTTACTCAATATGAAAGTAATGATCTTAGAATCCTGAGATAATGCGAAAAAAGCAATAAAAATGTATTTAAACATAATTCCTAAACAACTCATGCAAAATGGCTAATAATGCCTGGAGACATGTATCTTTGTTAGTTTTACTAGAAAATGATCTTTTGTAAAGTTTGCAAAGACACAAGCAGGTTGTTTTTATTCAATAAGACAGTATAACAGTCATACTAAATATAAAAGTTATATAAACATAACTCAAAAACCAAACATGTGTCATGTCTAAAAATGTCTGTAATAATGTATTTATGTGAGTTTGTAAGGTTTGCAAAAACAAAAAGTAGTTTTTTACTCAATATGAAAGTAATGATCTTAGAATCCTGAGATAATGCGAAAAAAGCAATAAAAATGTATTTAAACATAACTCCTAAACAACCCAGGCAAAATGGGTAATAATGCCTAGAGACATGTATCTTTGTTAGTTTTACTAGGAAATGTATATTTTGTAAAGTTTGCAAAGACACAAGCTAGTTGTTTTTATTCAATAAGACAGTATAACAGTCATACTAAATATAAAAGTTATATAAACATAACTACAGAACTAAACGTGTGTCATGTCTAAAATTGCCTATAATAATGTATTTATGTGAGTTTGTAAAGTTTGCAAAAACAAAAAGTAGTTTTTTCCTCAATATGAAAGTAACGATTTTAGAATCCTGAGATAATGTGAAAAAAGCAATAAAAATGTATTTAAACATAATTCCTAAACAACTCATGCAAAATGGCTAATAATGCCTGGAGACATGTATCTTTGTTAGTTTTACTAGAAAAATGATCTTTTGTAAAGTTTGCAAAGACACAAGCAGGTTGTTTTTATTCAATAAGACAGTATAACAGTCATACTAAATATAAAAGTTATATAAACATAACTCCAAAACCAAACATGTGTCATGTCTAAAAATGTCTGTAATAATGTATTTATGTGAGTTTGTAAGGTTTGCAAAAACAAAAAGTAGTTTTTTCCTCAATATGAAAGTAAGGATTTTAGAATCCTGAGATAATGCGAAATAAGCAATAAAAATGTATTTAAACATAATTCCTAAACAACTCATGCAAAATGGCTAATAATAACTGGAGACATGTATCTTTGTTAGTTTTACTAGAAAAATGATCTTTTGTAAAGTTTGCAAAGACAAAAGCAGGTTGTTTTTATTCAATAAGACAGTATAACAGTCATACTAAATATGAAAGTTATATAAACATAACTCCAGAACCAAACGTGTGTCATGTCTAAAATTGCCTATAATAATGTATTTATGTGAGTTTGTAAAGTTTGCAAAAACAAAAAGTAGTTTTTTCCTCAATATGAAAGTAAGGATTTTAGAATCCTGAGATAATGCAAAAAAAGCAATAAAAATGTATTTAAACATAATTCCTAAACAACCCATGCAAAATGGCTAATAATGCCTGGAGACATGTATCTTTGTTAGTTTTACTAGAAAAATGATCTTTTGTAAAGATATCAAAGACACAAGCTAGTTTTTTTTATTCAATATGACAGTATAACAGTCCTACTAAATATGAAAGTTATCAAAACATAACTCCAAAAACAAACGTGTGTCATGTCTAAAAATGTCTGTAATAATGTATTTATGTGAGTTTGTAAGGTTTGCAAAAACAAAAAGTAGTTTTGTACTCATATGAAAGTAATGATCTTAGAATCCTGAGATAATGCAAAAAAACCAATAAAAATGTATTTAAACATAATTCCTAAACAACCCATGCAAAATGGGTAATAATGCCTGGAGACATGTATCTTTGTTGGTTTTACTAGAAAAATGATATTTTGTAAAGATATCAAAGACACAAGCTAGTTTTTTTTATTCAATATGACAGTATAACAGTCCTACTAAATATGAAAGTTATCAAAACATAACTCCAAAACCAAACATGTGTCATATCTAAAAATGTCTGTAATAATGTATTTATGTGAGTTTGTAAGGTTTGCAAAAACAAAAAGTAGTTTTTTACTCAATATGAAAGTAATGATCTTAGAATCCTGAAATAATGCGAAAAAAGCAATAAAAATGTATTTAAACATAACTCCTAAACAACCCAGGCAAAATGGGTAATAATGCCTGGAGACATGTATCTTTGTTAGTTTTACTAGAAAAATGATCTTTTGTAAAGATATCAAAGACACAAGCTAGTTTTTTTTATTCAATATGACAGTATAACAGTCCTACTAAATATGAAAGTTATCAAAACATAACTCCAAAACCAAACATGTGTCATGTCTAAAAATGTCTGTAATAATGTATTTATGTGAGTTTGTAAGGTTTGCAAAAACAAAAAGTAGTTTTTTACTCAATATGAAAGTAATGATCTTAGAATCCTGAAATAATGCGAAAAAAGCAATAAAAATGTATTTAAACATAACTCCTAAACAACCCAGGCAAAATGGGTAATAATGCCTGGAGACATGTATCTTTGTTAGTTTTACTAGGAAATGTATATTTTGTAAAGTTTGCAAAGACACAAGCTAGTTGTTTTTATTCAATAAGACAGTATAACAGTCATACTAAATATGAAAGTTATATAAACATAACTACAGAACTAAACGTGTGTCATGTCTAAAATTGCCTATAATAATGTATTTATGTGAGTTTGTAAAGTTTGCAAAAACAAAAAGTAGTTTTTTCCTCAATATGAAAGTAAGGATTTTAGAATCCTGAGATAATGCGAAAAAAGCAATAAAAATGTATTTAAACATAATTCCTAAACAACTCATGCAAAATGGCTAATAATGCCTGGAGACATGTATCTTTGTTAGTTTTACTAGAAAAATGATCTTTTGTAAAGTTTGCAAAGACACAAGCAGGTTGTTTTTATTCAATAAGACAGTATAACAGTCATACTAAATATAAAAGTTATATAAACATAACTCCAAAACCAAACATGTGTCATGTCTAAAAATGTCTGTAATAATGTATTTATGTGAGTTTGTAAGGTTTGCAAAAACAAAAAGTAGTTTTTTACTCATATGAAAGTAATGATCTTAGAATCCTGAGATAATGCGAAAAAAGCAATACAAATGTATTTAAACATAATTCCTAAACAACCCATGCAAAATGGGTAATAATGCCTGGAGACATGTATCTTTGTTAGTTTTACTAGAAAAATGATCTTTTGTAAAGTTTGCAAAGACACAAGCTAGTTCTTTTTTTATTCAATATGACAGAATAACAGTCATACTAAATATAAAAGTTATATAAACATAACTCCAAAATCAACCATGTGTCATGTCTAAAAATGTCTGTAATAATGTATTTATGTGAGTTTGTAAGGTTTGCAAAAACAAAAAGTAGTTTTTTACTCAATATGAAAGTAATGATCTTAGAATCCTGAGATAATGCGAAAAAAGCAATAAAAATGTATTTAAACATAATTCCTAAACAACTCATGCAAAATGGCTAATAATGCCTGGAGACATGTATCTTTGTTAGTTTTACTAGAAAATGATCTTTTGTAAAGTTTGCAAAGACACAAGCAGGTTGTTTTTATTCAATAAGACAGTATAACAGTCATACTAAATATAAAAGTTATATAAACATAACTCAAAAACCAAACATGTGTCATGTCTAAAAATGTCTGTAATAATGTATTTATGTGAGTTTGTAAGGTTTGCAAAAACAAAAAGTAGTTTTTTACTCAATATGAAAGTAATGATCTTAGAATCCTGAGATAATGCGAAAAAAGCAATAAAAATGTATTTAAACATAACTCCTAAACAACCCAGGCAAAATGGGTAATAATGCCTAGAGACATGTATCTTTGTTAGTTTTACTAGGAAATGTATATTTTGTAAAGTTTGCAAAGACACAAGCTAGTTGTTTTTATTCAATAAGACAGTATAACAGTCATACTAAATATGAAAGTTATATAAACATAACTCCAAAACCGAACATGTGTCATGTCTAAAAATGCCTGTAATAATGTATTCATGTGAGTTTGTAAGGTTTGCAAAAACAAAAAGTAGTTTTTTCCTCAATATGAAAGTAAGGATTTTAGAATCCTGAGATAATGCGAAAAAAGCAATAAAAATGTATTTAAACATAATTCCTAAACAACCCATGCAAAATGGGTAATAATGCCTGGAGACATGTATCTTTGTTAGTTTTACTAGAAAAATGATCTTTTGTAAAGTTTGCAAAGACACAAGCTATTTTTTTTTTTTTATTCAATATGACAGTATAACAGTCATACTAAATATAAAAGTTATATAAACATAACTCCAGAACCAAACGTGTGTCATGTCTAAAATTGCTTATAATAATGTATTCATGTGGGTTTGTAAGGTTTGCAAAAAGAAAAAGTAGTGTTTTATTCAATATGAAAGTAATGATCTTAGAATCCTGAGATAATGCGAAAAAAGCAATACAAATGTATTCAAACACAATTTTTAAACCAAACATGTAAATTGTCGAAAAATGCCTGTAATATTGAATCTATGTAAGTTTTACTAGAATCAATTGTTTTTGTAAGGTTTGCAAATACAAAAATTAGGTTTTACACATAATGACATTATAACTTTAACACTCAATATGAAAGTTATTTAATTATAACTCCTAAATACACATGAAACATGTCTAATAGCGTGAAAAAAAATTATCTTTGTGAGTTTGCTAGAAACATTTCTTTTTGTAACACAAGTTAGTTTTTTTTAACTCAATATGACAGTTATTTAAACATAACTCCTAAACAACCCAGGCAAAATGGGTAATAATGCCTAGAAACATGTATCTTTGTTAGTTTTACTAGGAAATGTATGTTTTTAAAGTTTGCAAAGACACAAGCTAGTTGTTTTTATTCAATAAGACAGTATAACAGTCATACTAAATATGAAAGTTATATAAACATAACTCCAGAACCAAACGTCTGTCATGTCTAAAATTGCCTATAATAATGTATTTATGTGAGTTTGTAAGGTTTGCAAAAACAAAAAGTAGTTTTTTACTCAATATGAAAGTAATGTTCTTAGAATCCTGAGATAATGCGAAAAAAGCAATACAAATGTATTCAAACACAAATTTTAAACCAAACATGTAAAATGTCTAAAAATGCCTGTAATATTGAATCTATATAAGTTTTACTAGAATCAATTGTTTTTGTAAGGTTTGCAAATACAAAAATTAGGTTTTACACATAATGACATTATAACTTTAACACTCAATATGAAAGTTATTTAATTATAACTCCTAAATACACATGAAACATGTCTAATAGCGTGAAAAAAATTATCTTTGTGAGTGTTGCTAGAAACATTTTCTTTTGTAAGGTTTGCAAAGACACAAGTTAGTTTTTTTTAACTCAATATGACAGTATTACGCCACACTCAATATGACAGTTATTTAAACATAACTCCTAAACCACACCTGAAAAATGGCTAATAATGCCTGAAATAATGCATCTTTGGGAGTTTTACTGGACACATATGCTTTTTTTAAGGCTTGCAAACACAATAATTATTTGTATTGTATTATGTATTACAACATAATTCCTAAACCAAACATGCAAAATGTCTGAAAATGCCTGTAATATTGAATCCATGTGAGTTTTATTTGAATCAGTTGTATGGTTTGCTAATACAAAAATTGGGTTTTATGACAAACACAAGTTAGTTTTTTTACTCAATATAACAGTTTAGCTGTCATACTATATATGAAAGTTATATAAACATAACTCCAAAACCAAACCATTATGTCCAAAACTGCCTGTAATATTGTATTTATGTGAGTTTTACCAGAATCAGGGTTGCAAATACAAAAATTGGGTTTTATGACAGTATACTGTCACACTCAATATGACAGTTATTTAAACATAACTCAAACAACACATGCAAAATAGCTAATAATGCCTGGAGCATGTATCTTAGTTAGTTTTACTAGAAAAATGGTATTTTGTAAGGTTTGCAAAGACACAAGTTAGTTGTTGTTTTCATTCAATATGACAGTATAACTGTCATACTAAATATGAAAGTTATATAAACATAACTCTAAAACCAAACATGCATCGTGTCTAAAAATGCCTGTAATATTGTATCTGTGTGGGTTTAACTAGATTTAGTTGTTTTTGTAAGGTTTGCAAATACAAAATAAGGGTTTTACTCACTATGACAGTTTACTGTCACACTCAATCTGACAGTTATTTATTCAAACATAACTCCTAAACCACACATGCAAAATGACTAATAATGCCTGGAGATATGTATCTTTGTGAGTTTTACTAGAAACATTATATTGTGTAAGGTTTAGTTAGTTTTTGTACTCAATCTGACAGTATAACTGTCATTCTAAATCCATCCATTTTCTTCCGCTTATCCGAGGTCGGGTTGCGGGGGCAGCAGCCTGAGCAGAAAATCCCAGACTTCCCTCTCCCCAGCCACTTCGTCCAGCTCTTCTCGGGGTATTCCGAGGCGTTCCCAGGCCAGCCGGGGACATAGTCTTTCCAATGTGTCCTAGGTCTTCCCCGTGGCCTCCTGCCACACCTCCCTAGAGGCGTTCGGGTGGCATCCTGAGCAGATGCCCGAACCACCTCATGGCTTCTCTCAATGTGGAGGAGCAGCGGCTTTACTTTGAGTTCCTCCCGGATGACAGAGCTTCTCACCCTGTCTCTAAGGGAGAGACCCACCACCCGGCAGAGGAAACGCATTTCGGCCGCTTGTCCTTTCGGTCATAACCCAAAGCTGGTAACGTAGATCGACGGTAAATTGAGAGCTTTTCCTTCTGGCTCAGCTCCTTCTTCACCACAACGGATCGATATAGCGTCCTCAATACTGAAGACGCCGCACCAATCCGCCTGTGGATCTCTCGATCCACTCTATCCTCACTCGTGAACAAGACTCCTAGGTACTTTAACTCCTCCACTTGGGGCAAGATCTCCTCCCCAACCTGGAGATGGCACTCGACCCTTTCCTGCGGGAGAACCATGGACTTGGACTTGGAGGTGCTGATTCTCATCCCAGTCGCTTCACACTCAAGGACCCTGCCGAGAGTATAGACCTGGTCTACCGTTCCACGACCAGGACGAAAACCACACTGTTCGTCCTGGATCCGAGTTTCCTCCTCTCCAGTACACATGAATAGACCTTACCGGGAAGGCTGAGGAGTGTGTTTCACGATAGTTGGAACACACCCTCCGGTTCCCCTTCTTAAAGAGAGGAACCACCACCCCGGTGTGCCAATCCAGAGGTACCGCCCCCAATGTTCACGCGATGTTGCAGAGTCTTGTCAACCAAGACAGCCCCACAGTATCCAGAGCCTTAAGGAACTCATCCACCACCGGGGCCTTGCCACAGAGGAGCTTTTTAACTACCTAGGCAACCTAAGCCCCAGAAATAGGAGAGTCCACCACAGATTCCCCAGGCACTGCTTGGCCTGTCGGTATTGCCTCTGGAGTCCCATGAGCCAAAAGGACCCGATAGGCTCTTTCTTCAGCTTGACGGCATCCCTCACTGCTGGTGGCCACCAGCCAATTCTAGGATTACCGCCACGACAGGCACCAAACACCTTGCGGCCACAGCTCCAATCAGCAGGCTCGACAAGAGGGCACGGAACATGGTCCACTCAGACTCAATGTCCAGCACCTCCCTCGTGACATGTTCAAAGTTCTTCCGTATGTTTGAACATTGTGTTTGTTATGGACAATCCGTGACGAGCACAAAAGTCCAATAACAAAGCACCACTTGGGTTCAGATCCGGGTGGCCATTTTTCCCAATCACGACTCTCCAGGTTTCACTGTCCTTGCCAACATGAGCATTGAAGTCCCCCAACAGAACAAGGGAATCACCCGAGGGAGCACTCTCCAGTACTCCCTCAAGGGAGTCCAAAAAGAGTGGGTACCCTGAGCTGCTGTTTGGTGCGTAAACACAAACAACAGTCAGGACCCGTCACCCAACCCGAAGGCGGAGGGAAGCTACCATCTCGTCTACTGGGTTAAAGTCCAACGTGCAGGCTTTGAGCAACAACAATTGCCACCCCAGCCTCTCATTGCTTGCAACGCCAGAGTGGAAGAGAGTCCAGCCCCTCTTGAGAGAACAGGTTCCAGAGCCCTTGCTGTGCGTCGAAGTGAGTCCAACTATATCTAGCCGGAACTTCTTCACCTCGCGCACCAGCTCAGGCTCTTTCCCTCCCAGCGAGGTGACGTTCCACGTCCCAAGAGCAAGCTTATGTAGCCGATAATCGGACCGCCAAGTGCCCTGCCTTCGGCTGCCGCCCAGTTCACACTGCATCCGACCTCTATGACCTCAATGGACCCATGAGTGGTGAGCCCATTGGAGGGTTGACCCACGTTGCCTCTTCGAAAGGAGCCCGGCAGGGCCCCATGGAGACAGGCCCGGCCACCAGTCGCTCGCCATCGTGCCCCACCTCTGCGCCTGGCTCCACAGGGGAGCCACGGTGACCTGCGCCTGGGCGAGAAAAAATCTAGGTCCTCGATTTGTACTTTTCATAAAGGTCTTTGAGCTGCTCTTTATCTGATTCCTCACCTAGGACCTGTTTGTCTTGGGGGACCCTATCAGGGGGCATAGAAGCCCCCGGACAACATAGCTCCTAGGATCAGTGGGACACGCAAACCACAAAGGCGGCGGCTCAGAAAGCAGTGTGAAGCGACTGGGATGAGAATCAGCACCTCCAAGTCCGAGGTTCTCGCCCGGGAAAGGGTGGAGTGCCATCTCGAGGTTGGGCAGGAGATCTTGCCCCAAGTGGATGAGTTCAAGTACCTGGAGTCTTGTTCATGAGTGAGGGAAGAGTGGATCGTGAGATGCACAGGCTGATCGGTGCGGCGTCTTCAGTAATGAGGACGCTATATCGATTCGTTGTGGTAAGAAGGAGCTGCGCCAGAAGGAAAAGCTCTCAATTTACCGGTCAATCTACGTTCCCATCCTCACCTATGGTCATGAGCTTTGGGTTATGACCGAAAGGACAAGATCACGGGTACAAGCGGCCGAAATGAGTTTTCTCCGCTGGGTGGCGGGTCTCTCCCTTACTGTAAGAATTTTCACCGTTTAATTACAGTAACCTACTGGCAGCTAATGGTTCCAGTATAAAACTCTTTTTCTACAGCACACATACTGTGATTTATCACTACAGTTTATTACTGTAAAAAGTATCACAGTACTGTGCTGTATCAAATATACGCTTCACAGCATAATACTGTCATCTGTTTAGCGGCATTACACTGTTATTTTAGTGTATCTACTGTAATATCCATTAACTGTTAATTACAGTAAAATAATTGTAAGCACTATAGACTGAGCTTTACAGTATAATGCCACTAGAAGTTAATGAGTTGAACTTTTAATTTTTCAAAATCAAAACCCCTGCAATCTGCTGGCATAAAAATGACTGGAGAAATGGCCTTGCAATATTATGTTTTTATTAACCAATTATTTTAAAGTGCATCAAATACATTCAATGTACATTTAGTGCATTCTTCTTATTTTCAGTAAAGCATTTTAACATTTATAACATGTCCACTTAATTTCTAACTGGAGACAAAACACTGAACACGAGTCCAGTGTTTAGTTGTCGGCTACATAAAGCCCCACTCAAAGTCTGTGAGATGTTTTATAAGGGTGGCTACGTGAGGATTTACAGTTGCTGCCTTTTTCTGGACCAGCTTCCCGGTCTTCTTGGACACCACCTTTCCCTGGCTAGCCTTTGTTCCCCTCTCAGGGTTAACGCCAATGAATCGCCTAAAAAAGAGAGAAAGCATATTAGATATTCTGTTGTGATTGAAGATTACTTGCAGTCGATACAGAACCCCCCTCACATTGTTATTTAGGAATATGCACTGCACAAATATTAATATCAATTTTAGGATATATGTGAGCCTATACCATAACCACAGCTGTAGATGAGTGAATGCTCTAAAACCCATTAAGACAAATTCAGAGAGGAAGACAATGCTAAAGCCTCCCCAATCTCTCTCTCTATTTATGTTTTCTCTCCATCTACGGGACCGTGTATTTACGCGGATGTTTCCTGCTTTCACCCATTTAACATATCGTTACCTGCTCATTACCTATCTTCTCTGCATCCTGGGGTCACACTGGTGCTTCTTGCCTTTACCCATTCAACATATCTTTACCTGCACATTACCTACCTTCTCTGCATAGTGTGGTCACGCTGGTGCTTTGTACCTTTACCCATTCAACATATCTTTACCTGCACATTACCTACCTTCTCTGTATCCTGGAGTCAAGCTGGTGTTTCCTGCCTTTACTCATTCAACATATCTTTACCTGCACATTACCTACCTTCTCTGTATCCTGGCGTCTAGCTGGTGTTTCCTGCCTTCACCCATTCAACATATCTTTACCTGCACATTACCTACCTTCCCTGCATCCTTGGGTCACACTGGTGCTTCTTTCTTTCACCATACAACATATATTCACCTGCACATACCTACCTTGTCTGCATGGCCTCGACCACACCTGCGCTTCCTTCTTTCACCCATTCAACATATCTTCACCCGCACATTACCTACCTTCCCTGCATAGTGGGGTCACACTGGTGCTTCCTGCCTTTACCCATTCAACATATCTTCACCCGCACATTACCTACTTGCTCTGCATTCTCGGGTCAAGCTGGTGCTTCCTGCCATCATCCAGTCAACATATATTTACCTGCAAATTACCTACTTTTTCTGCATCCTGGGGTCAAACAGGTTCTTCCTTCTTTGACCCAGTCAACATATCTTTACCTGCACATTACCTACCTTCTCTGTATCCTAGAGTCAAACTGGTGCTTCGGTCCCTAATAAGAAGGTCCACAAAGGAACAGAAGAGTCATTGATTTAAGGGACAAAATTGGGGAAATGACAAGTCAAATTCCTGAACAGAGGTGAGAAATATAAAATAAAATATCCTAACAGTATTTTAACAGTATCAAGAGGATTTACCTTTGAACAAATTCCAATGTCCGAGGACCTTCCTCTTGGTATTCCAAGTTGAACACATAGTAGGTGGCAAGAAGGGCAGCAAGCCCTGAGATTAAGCTAGGTTGGACGCCTTTGCAGATGACATCACCTTCCATGCTGATCATCCAACGTTTTATTGTGACTTTGTCACCAG
The DNA here is from genome assembly GCF_033978785.1 of Entelurus aequoreus. Lineage (NCBI taxonomy): Eukaryota > Metazoa > Chordata > Actinopteri > Syngnathiformes > Syngnathidae > Entelurus > Entelurus aequoreus. The sequence goes on along the minus strand of NC_084756.1, from coordinate 188,714 downwards.
CAACTGGTACAGTCAAGAAATGCAGTTTATGTTCCTAAACAGTATCCAATATCATATTGGATACTGTTTAGGAACATAAACTGCATTTCTTGACTGTACCAGTGGATTAATGACCGGGCCTACCGGGCCCAGGCCCAGGGGGCCAGAGGCCCCAAGGGGCCAGGCCAACTTGGCCCCGCGGCCGCGACCCAAGCAAAACTACTTTTGCAAAAATAATAATCTTAAGCCCCAAGGGGCCAGGCCAACTTGGCCCCGCGGCCATGATCCATAGAGGGTAAGAGGCCCCAAGGGGCCAGGTCAACTTGGCCCCGCGGCCGCGACCCACAGAGGGCCAGAGGCCCCAAGGGGCCAGGCCAACATGGCCCCGCGGCCATGATCCATAGACGGTCAGAGGCCCCAAGGGGCCAGGCCAACTTGGCCCCGCGGCCACGATCCATAGAGGGTCAGAGGCCCCAGGGGGCCAGGTCAACTTGGCCCCGCGGCCACGATCCATAGACGGTCAGAGGCCCCAAGGGGCCAGGCCAACTTGGCCCCGCGGCCACGACCCACAGAAGGCCAGAGGCCCCAAAGGGCCAGGCCAACTTGGCCCCGCGGCCGCGAGCCACAGAAGGCCAGAGGCCCCAAGGGGCCAGGTCAACTTGGCCCCGCGGCCACGATCCATAGAGGGTAAGAGGCCCCAAGGGGCCAGGTCAACTTGGCCCCGCGGCCGCGACCCACAGAGGGCCTGAGGTCCTAAGGGGTCAGGCCAACTTGGCCCCGCGGCCATGATCCATAGAGGGCCAGAGGCCCCGAGGGGTCAGGCCAACTTGGCCCCGATCCATAGAGGGTCAGAGGCCCCAAGGGGCCAGGCCAACTTGGCCCCGCGGCCACGACCCACAGAGGCCCCAAGGGGCCAGGCAAAATTGGCCCCGCGGCCATGATCCACAGAGGGCCAGAGGCTCTCAATCATTATTATCAAAGCTAATTCTCAAATTGGATGGATCACACAACCTCACTCACATATTCTTTATCAATTATTAAAGGTTGTTTCTGAATTTTGATCACAGAACTTAATGCAAATATTCTTGATTGATTGACAAAGCTCATTCTCAAATTTTGATTACACAACCTTACTCTGACAAATAATCATTATCAAAAAGCTCTATCTCGAATTTGGATCACAGAATCTCACTCAAGTATTCTTAGCTGTGCCCCTCCCCCATCAAGTCTTTCATAAACCGGTCTGTTCTTTTAGAATCTCCTCATTTGGTATTTTGAACTCGTGAGAGACTGCTCAAAATTTGGTTTCCTTTCCCTCAGTTCAGACTCAGAGATAATTTGAAATCATTCAACAAGAAGTTTAACGCGCGCACACACACACACACACACACTTGAGTTGAGCATTACTTGGAAATTCTTATATTTTCCATTTTGCTGTTATTATCAGCATCTTCCCATTTTGTCCTTTTCTTTCGAGAAAGTTTACAGTCTGACATTTGTCACTGCTGTCAGTTAATAACTTTTTGGTCTTTGACCCATTTTGTCATTTTCTCGATTCGATCGTCACTGACCACTCTCTCCTGTCTGGCAGACATCGTTGCTGCCATCATAGCTAGCAAGCTGCCTGCAGCGGGTCATCCCTATGTTCCCCGTCCCTATGTTACCCGGGTCCTATGTTCCCCTCTACCGGGGAACTAAGGACCCTTTTTAAAAAAAAGGGTTCTATGTTCCCCGCTGCGGGGAACGTACAACACTTTTTCCAGAAAAGGGTTCTATGTTCCCCGCTGCTTCCAATGCGCGACTAAGTAAGACGCACGCAGACACGCATGACAGAGACGCGTTTAAGTTGTCGAAGGAAGGAAGTTCGCGTTTGAGTTGCTCTATCTGCTGCCGCACGCCCTGTGACAGGTTAGGTTTAGGGATGGTTTTGGTCAGGGCACAATTTCGCCAAAAAAGTGCTCCACAACGCCCTGTGACAGGTTAGGTTTAGGGATAGTTTTGGTCAGGGCACAATTTCGCCAAAAAAAAGTGCTCCACAACGCCCTGTGACAGGTTAGGTTTAGGGATGGTTTTGGTCAGGGCACAATTTCGCAATTTCGCCAGATACAATGCAGGGAACATAGGACCCTTTTTTAGAAAAAGGGTCCTAAGTTCCCCGGTCGCATACAAAGACCCAGGAACAACCGGGGAACATAGGACCCGGGGAACATAGGACCCGGGGAACATAGGCACGCTCCCGCCTGCAGATAGCAACATTTTGGTGTCCTTTGGGAAAATATTTAGAAAGAAGACAAAAGTACACACAGTTGTACAACTATTATCTTTATGATCTTTTTTTTGTTAGTTTCTCTGTTACTGTGTGTGGCCAATTAAGCGACTTTTGGCCATACCTGGCTGGTGACATTTAGCGACTTTCTGGTTGATGTTAAGATTAATAATAGCAACAGTTCTCTTCATCTTAATGCAATTTATTGTGTCTGTCTCTCCACATTTTGCCATTAGGTACTTTGAGCTCTTGTTGGTCAGTCACTCTAAGGTACATTGTTGCTGCCATCATAGCTAGCAAGCTGCCTGCAGATAGCGACATTTTGGTGTCCTTTGAGAAATATTAAGAAAGAAGACAAAAGTACAAGACATTGTACGATTACTATCTTTTTAAAATTATTTGTTTCACTGTGTGATTGACCGACTTTGCCGCTAGATTTCGCGTCTTTTGGCCATACCTGGCTAGCGACTAAAAACATCATTTAGCGACTTTTTGGTTGTGAAGATAAGTGGTAAAAGCAGATCTTCCTGTTGGTCTTCCCACATTTTGCCATTTGGTACTTTGCACTCTTCTTGGTCACTCCAAGGCATTTGTCCCTGCCTTCAGCTAGTCACTTGGCTCTTTTGGAATATATTTCACTGTAATTGGCTCTCTCTCTCTCTTTCTCCTCAGTACAAATCAGCCTGTTCCCTTGCCATTCATCACTGACCACTCTGCTCTCCTGTCTGTCAGACATTATTGCTGCTTGCAGATAGCTTGGGGTCCTTAGAGAAAATATCAGAAGAGAAAAGTACACAATTATCTTAATTATCTTTTTTATTCAGTCAGTCCTTCAGTGAGTCCCAGTGTGTTGGCGATTAAGCAACGTTGGCATTCAATTAGCGACTTTTGGCCATACATGGCTGGCGACTCAAAAAACTAGAAAAAAAGTACAAAAAGTTGTACAATTAATATCTTTATTATCCTTAATTCCCCTGAATCCTAGAGTGTGTTGCAATTAAGCAACTTTGCTGCTAGGTTTAGCGACTCTTGTTTTGGGCATACCTGGCTAGCGACTACAAACATTATTCAGCAACTTTTTGGCTGTTAAGATTAACGTTAATAAATTAAATCCTAATACAATTTATTGTGTTGGTCTCGCCATCTTGCTATTAGGTACTTTGAATTCTTGTTGGTCTCTGCTAAGGTATCTGGCTGTTGTCTTTGCCTTCAGTTAGTCACTTGGCTCTGGAATATATTTAACTGTACTTGGCTCTCTCTTTCTCCTCAGTACAAATCAGTCTGTTCCCTTGCCATTTAGACATTTTCTTGATTGGATCATCACTGACCACTCTGCTCTCCTGCTGTCTATCAGACATTGTTGCTCCCATCATAGCTAGCAAGCTGCCTTGGTGTCCTTTGTGAAAATATTTAGATAGAAGACTAAAGTGCACAAAGGTGTACAATTATTATCTTTTCAAAATATTTGTTTCACTGTCAGTGTGATTGACCGACTTTGCCGCTAGATTTCGCGTCTTTTGGCCATACCTGGCTAGCGACTGAAAACATCATTTAGCAACTTTTTGGTTGTGAAGATAAGAGGTAAAAGCAGATCTGCCTGTTGGTCTTTCCACATTTTGCCATTTGGTACTTTGCACTCTTGTTGGTCACTCCAAGGCATTTGTCCCTGCCTTCAGCTAGTCACTTGGCTCTTTTGGAATATATTTCACTGTAATTGGCTCTCTCTCTCTTTCTCCTCAGTACAAATCAGTCTGTTCCCTTGCCATTTAGACATTTTCTTGATTCGATCATCACTGACCACTCTGCTCTCCTGCTGTCTATCAGACGAATCAGTTGATTCTCTGCTCTCAATTGTCTATGCTAGTAAGCTGTTATTCTCTGCTTTGGAGTGTTGATGCTGGGTTGCTAGTTTTCTAAATCACCTCACACACTTGAAGGAAGCAGCACCGATCATAAACACACAAACAAACTCACACACACACACACACACACACACACACACACACACACACACACACACACACACACACACATAGTTGGTTTATCTGTTGTGATAGGCAAAGAGCCAATGTGCAAAGAAAGAAGGGAAATATGGATCATAAACGTTTAAGTGGAGGAGCTAGAAAAAAAATTCAGCAAGAAAAGAAAAAAAAGGAATCAGTTTTACTTGAGAGTGTTCCAAATATCTCCAGCTTCTTCAGTACAAAGACATCTGCTGAAAGCAATTCTATAAATGCTACTGCAAATTCAGCTAAGGTTAGCAATGCACCTGAGCTAGCATGTAGCTCCCAAGATCCTGAGACCACTACAAGTGTAGACACTGAACCAAATGCTTCTGATGCTTATGATTCAACCAATTCAGCAGTAGCCAGTTGCTCGGATGAATGTGAGGTCACTGCACCTCTGGACAGCATAGAAAATGAGCTGAATCTTTCTTCAACACCATCTACAGTGACAACTCTACCTAGTGATCCCGCTAAATGGGCTGAGACCCTCACTGAGTCAATGAAGGAAGTTCTTATTCAAAGAGGTGCAAAATCATTTCACAACCGTCACAGCCATTATCCAGCTTCTGTGAGGAACAGTGGGCTAGGAGGCAAAACCCGATGCCTAAACAATGAACATTTTACTTCACACTTGCCCAATGGACAACGAGTACAAAGAGAGTGGCTGATGTACTCTCCCTCTACTGGTAATGTTTACTGCTTTGCATGCAAACTGTTTTCCCCAAAAACGCATTCTTTTGTGACAGGCTATTGTGATTGGAAACACTCAGAAAGATTTGGTGAACATGAGCGAAGTGCTGAGCACATAACCTGCATGCAAGCAGTCTTGAACCGCGCCAAAGGTGCCACAGTTGATGCAGACCTGTTCAAACAGTTTCAGGCAGAGAGCAGCTATTGGAGGCAGGTGTTACAAAGAGTTGTTGCAGTCATTAAATTCCTTGCAGAAAGGGGCCTTGCATTTAGGGGTAAAAATGAATCGTTAGGGTCTCCTCTCAATGGGAACTACCTTGGTATTCTGGAGGTCCTGGCTGAATTTGATCCCTTTCTAAAGGATCACATCAGAAAGTTTGGGCAGATGGGTCGAGGTAATACCTCATATCTGTCCTCCACCATTTGTGAGGAATTCATTGAATTGATGGGTGCAAAAACCAAACAGGCTATAGCAGATGAACTGCAAGCAAGCAAATACTACTCTATCATTGTGGATTCAACCCCAGATTTATCTCATGTGGACCAATTGACATTCATATTCCGTTTTGTTAGCAAAGAGGGCAGTGTTGTTGAACGCTTTGTGGGTTTTGAGCCCATTACTAGCCATACAGGTGAAAGTTTGGCTAACTGTGTCATGTCTGTGTTGGAAAATCTAGGGTTAGAGCTGTCAAATTGCAGGGGGCAGGCTTATGATAATGCCAGCAACATGTCAGGGAGGTATAATGGGTTGCAGGCTCACTTAAAGAAAAGCAACCCATTAATACACTATATTCCATGTGCAGCTCACTCTTTGAATTTGGTGGGAGTCAACAGCATTGACAGATGTGGAAATGAAGTCTCTAAGTATTTTGACTTGATTCAGTCTATTTACAACTTCACAACTGCATCCACACACCGATGGGACAGGGTATTTGGCAATTCCAACATAGATCTCACACTTAAAGCTTTATCCAACACGCGTTGGAGTTGCCGTGCAGAATCTACCAAAGCACTGTGGCAGAACTACAGTAAAATAAAAGCAGCACTACAGGTTATTTCCACTGATGACACAGAGAAACGAGACACACGAACTGAAGCTGACAGTCTAGTGCGGAAGCTGGATTCACTTGAGATGGCCTTCATGGCAGGCTTTTGGGACACTGTTCTGTCCAGATTTCAGGCCACAAGTCTGCAACTTCAAAAAGCAGACATGGACCTTGGTACAGCAGTTAGATTGCTGGAATCTCTGCGCACCTTTGTTCTCTCCCAAAGAGATCTATTTGATCATTTTGAGCAGAAAGCCTTAAACATGTTGGGTGGCACCCCATCTTACAGGGCTGAACGGACGAGGAAACGTAAAAAGTTTGCTGATGAATCAGCATCCCCAGATGTTGTGCTTGAGGGAAGGCAACTGTTTCAAATAGAGACATTTATTGCCTCTATTGATCAACTGAGTTCAAGCCTTAATCACCGTCTGGAGGCCTACAAACATCTGAACAATTTGTTCAGTGTCCTTTTCTCTTTGGATACAGAGTCCAATGCTTCAGTCCTTCACAAGGCCAAGATTCTCACTGAATCATACCCATCTGACCTCAATGAAAGTCTTGGACAGGAGCTTATACAGTTCAAATCTTTTATACAGCTCAACAACACTGATGAGGAGAGGACCCCTTCAGGACTGCTCAAAACAATAATACATTTTGGACTACAGCCTACGTTTCCTAATACATACATTGCGCTACAGATTTTTCTCACTCTACCGGTCAGTAACTGTGAGGGAGAACGCTCATTCTCTCTTTTGTCAAGAGTAAAAAATGAGCTGCGCACAAGAATGACTCAGAAAAGATTAAATGCGTTATCTCTAATGGCAATTGAGAGTGAGCTGACAAGAGAGTTGGACTTCAATGATGTGGTGGATGATTTTGCAAAATTGAAAGCACGAAAGAAACCCCTTGCTTAAAGGTGCACTGTGTAAGATTTTTAGGTTATTTCCAGAATTCACCCATTCACTAATGTTAGGCTACCTGTTTTCATGAATACTTACCACCACCATAAAATTCTAAGTATCCATTATGACTTGGAGAATTGCACTTTTGCCATTTCTGGGAAGTGTCACCTGGATTGTGAAGATAGGATTGACTTTAGGCAGAAGCTTGGTGCTTTCTCTGGCAAACTGAACCTCAAGCTTCATTCTCTGCAGCTTTGCATTCTTGTGCAGACTTTCATCCACAAGGAACTTTTCAACTTCCCCACTATCGTGAAGGGGCCATCAAAAGATTTCAGTGTGTCCAGCATGTCTAGTCTCTTACTCTCCTTTCTTTGAGCCATCTCTTGTTTCTCATCTGCCCTACTCTCGAATTTTGCCTTCATGAATTTACTCCAGTTGAGTTCAACCTCCCTTTTTGCTTGTGCTGCTGCCTTGAAACCTCTGAAGCTCCTGGCTCTTCTGTAAAATTATTGACCTATTGACTGCGTTCAGTGTGCCCAACTTCTTCAGTTTGTAGTCCACCTTGCCACATTGTCTCTCCATCCCAATGTTGTGCACAGGGGTGCCATCAATGTTACTAGCCTGTTCACTGACAGGGTCCATTGGGAAGGTCTCCTCATCCATCCTCTGCCTGGCCAGGACAGTCTTCAGATGGGGCAGCATGAGATCTGTCAGCTGCTTCACTTCATCCAAGTATTCGGCAGCCACGTCTGACACTGAGTTCAGGACATGTCCAGTGCCTGTCCAGCCACTATAGCATTCTTGGAAATGGGCTATCTTGACCTGCATGCAGCCCTTGTACCATGAACTGGCCTACACCTTTCTTTGTGGTGCTCTCCGATGCATGTTATCATTTTACCTTTCTCCTTCTCCTCAAGCTTAACCACAAATAGATACAGACTTTGAGCCTCAATTTGCTGCACAGCTGCCGTTATGCCAATGTGTTTTCCTAAGATATTATTTTATTTTTAATGATAGAAGGGAGGAAAAGGGGGCAAAAATCATGTCCGATTTAGTTTTTTGGGTGGGTTGGGGGGTTTATTTCATGATAGCTACCAACTTCCAATACATAATATCTCTCAAATGACCCAATGCACCATCACTGAAGTGGGCGTAATCATTTTCAAAAATGTTTATTTTTAGGCCATTTATCCCCTCCCCCTGTGTCTGTGTGAAACCTGTGCTTGTCAGTGTCTGTGTGGTATACCTAATAGTGTGTGTGCAGTATGTGCACTCTTCTGTACAGTACAGTGTGCATGTCTGTTCACAGTATACAGTATTTCTTGCATAGTGCGTGCGTGTGTGTGCGCCCACACGCGCGGGGGGTTGAGGGGCCAAGACCATGTCAGGCCCAGGGGGCCAAAATTTCTTAATCCGCCCCTGCCAATATGGGTAGCATTTTAAAAGTATTTGGAATGGCCACCTCACTCGCTCTCTCTTTCCTCTGTTTACATCTAGTCTCCTAAGGCAGTGGTTCTCAAATGGGGGTACGCGTACTCCTGGGGGTACTTGAAGGTATGCCAAGGGGTACGTGAGATTTTTTTTAAATATTCTAAAAATAGCAACAATTCAAAAATCCTTTATAAATATATTTATTGAATAATACTTCGACAAAATATGAATGTTAGTTCATAAACTGAACAACTAATCAAGTAGGCTATTCCATTCATTACCATAAAGCCAGAGTTTCCCCCATGCCATGATGGTTTGACCCTACCTGGCGGTGCCACACGGCACCAACTGTCAATCAACTATCCATGTAGAAAACAATGGAGGCTTGGTTAAAGCGTAGTGGACATGTTCCATAAATATTGATGTTAAAGATTTCTTTTTTTGTGAAGAAATGTTGAGAATGAAGTTCATGAATCCAGATGGATCTCTATTGCAATCCCCAAAGAGGGCACTTTAAGTTGATTACTTCTATGTGTAAAAATCTTTATTTATAATTGAATCACTTGTTTATTTTTCAACAATTTTTTAGTTATTTTTATATCTTTTTTTCCAAATAGTTCAAGAAAGACCACAACAAATGAGCAATATTTTGCACTGTTATACAATTTAATAAATCAGAAACGGATGACATAGTGCTGTATTTTACTTCTTTATCTCTTTTTTTCAACCAAAAATGCTTTGCTCTGATTAGGGGGTACTTGAATTTAAAAAATGTTCACAGGGGTACATCACTGAAAAAAGGTTGAGAACCACTGTCCTAAGGCAGTGGTTCTCAACCTTTTTTTTAGTGCTGTGAACATTTTTTTAATGCAAGTAGACCTCCATGTCTTCATAACAGGAATATCCTGAATTCTCAAGTTGCATATCACAATAGTCATCATCAGTGTTAATAACACAAGAGCTGCTTGGATTTGCTGTTGATCAAGTCAAACTTCGTTCAGTGTAGCCGTAGTGCTTCCTTGACGCGTGCGATGTGAAAGTAGACTTAACTGTAAAAAAATTTTCACATTGACTGATTCGGTAATATGACTTTTCAAATGCAGGAGAAAGGCCTGTATATCATCGCATTTCGCGCTACATGAGACAATATTACAAGGTAAACATTCTGCGCTATACATATCAGTCCTACTCTTGCCATATTTATGACGACGGCTGTGAGTTTTGAAGGCTGAGAAGTTGGAAAAAACTCTTGTGCATTTAGGGAAAGCACACTTAAACGATGCATTAGGCATACAACTATGACTTCGCATGTGTCTAACATACGCAAATACATTGCTGCAAGTCGTAGCACATATGTTGCAAGTTATCATCTTTTATGATGACTATGACAAAAAAGAAGAAAACTTAGGTAGCTAGCATGCGGCGGTACATGCGCGTGGTCAACGATAGTGTCTGTGATGCTGACATTTCGGGAGAACATCCGCACCGTAACACAACATAAACACAACACAACAAATACCCAGAACCCTTTGTAGCACTAAATCTTCCGGGACGCTACAAGGTGTGTGTGTGTGGGGGGGGGAGGTTTGGTGGTAGCGGGGGTGTATTTTGTAGCGTCCCGAAAGAGTTAGTGCTGCAAAAGATTCTGGGTATTTTTTCTTTTGTGTTTATGTTGTGTTACGGTGCGGATGTTCTCCCGAAAAGTGTTTTTTATTTTTGTTTGGTGTGGGTTCACAGTGTGGCGTATATTTCTAACAGTGTTAAAGTTTTTTATACTGGCACCCTCAGTGTAACCTGTATCGCTGTTGATGAAGTATGCGTTGCATTCATTTGTGTAAGCGTGCTGAAGCTGCACATATCTTGTGACTGGGTCTGAATGATGTTAGAATTGGGTGTACGAGATATGACTGTTGAACACCTTGTTTGATAATGAAAGTTGCCTCAGCTCAAAGCCTGAGTCCCGACATTAAAGAACTAGCATCTAAAAAAAGATGCCAGGTATCTGGCTTGGGCACATCAAATTAGATCAGTGTGTTGCAAACTGAGCAGTTTAAAGTCCTGAATGGTTGTTTTATTCATTGTTGTTTTATTTTCAAATGTATTAGCCTGTGGAAAAAGTTAATGTTGATATTTACCTCAGAAGGCTGCAAATAGAAAAGAGGCATTCAATTTTTATTTAAATTGTATTTGATATGCAATTGATATTTTTTAATTATTATTATTATTATTTATAACTCCATTTTGCATGTCACTATAAAGTTTATAAGCCTTGCTTGTTCAATATTCAATGCAAAACTTGTTTGGGTCCCTATTAAAAGGTTAATGTGTTCAACCTTGGCCTGCGGCTTTGTTCAGTTTTAAACTTTGGCCCACTCTGTATTTGAGTTTTCTCATTTTTCCCAATCACGACTCTCCAGGTTTCACTGTCGTTGCCAACATAGCGTTGAAGTCCACCAGCAGAACAAGGGAATCACCCGAGGGAGCACTCTCCAGTACTCCCTCAAGGGAATCCAAAAAGAGTTGGTACTCTGAGCTGCTGTTTGGTGTGTAAACACAAACAACAGTCAGGACCCGTCACCCAACCCGAAGGCTGAAGGAAGCTACCATCTCGTCTATTGGGTTTAAAGTCCAACGTGCAGGCTTTGAGCCGGGGGGCAACAAGAATTGCCACCCCAGCCTCTCATTAGTTGCAACGCCAGTGTGGAATCTCTTCCACTCTGGCGTTGCAAGTAATGAAAGTTCAGCTCAGTCCAGCCCCTCTGAGAGAACAGGTTCCAGAGCCCTTGCTGTGAGTCCAACTATATCTAGCTGGGAACGTCTCCACCTCAAGCACCAGCTCAGGCTCCTTCCCTCCCAGCGAGGTGACGTTCCATGTCCCAAGAGCGAGCTTATGTAGCCGATAATCGGACCACCAAGTGCCCTGCCTTCGGCTGCCGCCCAGCTCACACTGCACCCTCTATGACCCAGCCCATGAGTGGTGAGCCCTGGAGGGGGGATCCACGTTGCCTCTTCGAGCTGAGCACGGCTGGGCCCCATGGGGACAGGCCCGACAATCGCCATCGTGCCACACCTCTGGGGAGCCACGGTGACCTGTGTCCGGGCGAGAAAAAATCTAGGTCCTCAATTGTACTTTTAATAAAGGTCTTAGAGCTGCTCTTTGTCTGATCCCTCACCTAGGACCTGTTTGTCTTGGGAGACCATAGAAGCCCCCGGACAACATAGTTCCTGGATCAGTGGGACACGCAAACCACAAAGGTGGCGGCTCAGAAAGCAGGTTATATAAATATAACTCCAAAACCAAACATGCAATATGTCTAAACATGCCTGTAATATTGTATCAATGTGAGTTTTCCTAGAATCGGTTGTTTTTGTAAGGTTTGCAAATACAAAAATTAGGTTTTACTCACAATGACAAAATCACACTCAATATGACAAAAAAATGGCTAATAATGCCTGAAATAATGAATCATTGGGAGTTTTACTGAGTTTTACATTTTGCAAACACAAAAAGTAGTTTTTTACTTGACTTTAATGTTCTTAGAACCCTGAGATAATGGGAAAAAAGCAATAACAATGTATTTAAACCTAACTCCTAAACAACACATGCAAAATGGCTAATAATGCCTAGGGAGACATGTAACGTTGTTAGTTTAAAAAAATGATCTTTTGTAAAGATATCAAAGACACAAGCTAGTTTTTTTTATTCAATATGACAGTATAACAGTCATACTAAATATGAAAGTTATATAAACATAACTCCAAAACCAAACATGTGTCATGTCTAAAAATGCCTGTAATAATGTATTTATGTGAGTTTGTAAGGTTTGCAAAAACAAAAAGTAGTTTTTTACTCAATATGAAAGTAATGTTCTTAGAATCCTGAGATAATGCGAAAAAAGCAATACAAATGTATTCAAACACAAATTTTAAACCAAACATGTAAAATGTCTAAAAATGCCTGTAATATTGAATCTATATAAGTTTTACTAGAATCAATTGTTTTTGTAAGGTTTGCAAATACAAAAATTAGGTTTTACACATAATGACACTAAAACTGTAACACTCAATATGACAATTATTTATGTATAACTCCTAACCACACATGAAACATGTCTAATAATGCGTGAAAAAATTTATCTTTGTGAGTGTTACTAGAAACATTTTCTTTTGTAAGGTTTGCAAAGACAGGTTAGTTTTTTTTACTCAATATGACAGTATAACTGCCACACTCAATATGACAGTTATTTAAACATAACTCTTAAACTACACATGAAAAATGATTAACAATGCCTGAAATAATGCATTCTTGTAAGTTTTACTCGAAACATATGCTTTTTTAAGGCTTGCAAACACAAAAATTATTTCTTTACTCAATATGACAGTAATGTTCTAAAATTCTGAGAAAATACGAACAAATTAATAAAAATGATTCCAACATAATTCCTAAACCAAACATGCAAAATGTCTAAAAATGTCTGTAATATTGAATCCATGTGAGTTTTACTAGATTTAAATGATTTTGTAAAGTTTGCAAATACATAAATTAGGTTTTACTTACTATGTCATAACTGACAGTATATGACAGTTATTTAACCATAACTCAAACCACACATGAAAAATGGCTAATAATGCCTGAAATAATGCATCCTTGGCCGTTTTACTCGAAACACGTGCTTTTTTAAATCTTGCAAACACAAAAAGTAGTTTTTTACTCAATATGACTGTAATGTTCTTAAAATCCTGAGATAATGCGAAAAAAGCAATAAAAATGTATTTAAACATTACTCCTAAACAACATATGCAAAATGGCTAATAATGCCTGGAAACATGTATCTTTGTTAGTTTTACTGGAAAAATGATATTTTGTAAAGTTTGCAAAGACACAAGCCAGTTTTTTTTATTCAATATGACAGTATAACAGTCATACTAAATATGAAAGTTATATAAACATAACTCCAAAACCAAACATGTGTCATGTCTAAAAATGCCTGTAATAATGTATTAATGTGAGTTTGTAAGGTTTGCAAAAACAAAAAGTAGTTTTTTACTCAATATGAAAGTAATGATCGTAGAATCCTGAGATAATGCGAAAAAAGCAATAAAAATGTATTTAAACATAACTCCTAAACAACCCAGGCAAAATGGGTAATAATGCCTGGAGACATGTATCTTTGTTAGGTTTACTAGAAAATGTATCTTTTGTAAAGTTTGCAAAAACACAAGCTAGTTGTTTTTATTCAATAAGACAGTATAACAGTCCTACTAAATATGAAAGTTATCAAAACATAACTCCAAAACCAAACATGTGTTATGTCTAAAAATGCCTGTAATAATGTATTTATGTGAGTTTGTAAGGTTTGCAAAAACAAAAAGTAGTTTTTTACTCAATATGAAAGTAATGATCTAAGAATCCTGAGATAATGCGAAAAAAGCAATAAAAATGTATTTAAACATAATTCCTAAACAACCCATGCAAAATGGGTAATAATGCCTGGAGACATGTATCTTTGTTAGTTCTACTAGAAAAATGATCTTTTGTAAAGTTTGCAAAGACACAAGCTAGTTTTTTTTTTATTTAATATGACAGTGTAACAGTCATACTAAATATAAAAGTTATATAAACATAACTCCAAAACCAAACATGTGTCATGTCTAAAAATGTCTGTTTATGTGAGTTTGTAAGGTTTGCAAAAACAAAAAGTAGTGTTTTACTCAATATGAAAGTAATGATCTTAGAATCCTGAGATAATGCGAAAAAAGCAATACAAATGTATTCAAACACAACTTTTAAACCAAACATGTAAATTGTCTAAAAATGCCTGTAATATTGAATCTATGTAAGTTTTACTAGAATCAATTGTTTTTGTAAGGTTTGCAAATACAAAAATTAGGTTTTACACATAATGACATTATAACTTTAACACTCAATATGAAAGTTATTTAATTATAACTCCTAAATACACATGAAACATGTCTAATAGCGTGAAAAAATTATCTTTGTGAGTGTTGCTAGAAACATTTTCTTTTGTAAGGTTTGCAAAGACACAAGTTAGTTTTTTTTTTAACTCAATATGACAGTATAACGCCACACTCAATATGACAGTTATTTAAACATAACTCCTAAACCACACCTGAAAAATGGCTAATAATGCCTGAAATAATGCATCTTTGGGAGTTTTACTGGAAACATATGCTTTTTTTAAGGCTTGCAAACACAAAAAATATTTTTTTACTCAATATGACAGTAATGTTCTAAAAATCCTGAGATAATGTGAAAAAAGCAATACAAATGTATTACAACATAATTCCTAAACCAAACATGCAAAATGTCTGAAAATGCCTGTAATATTGAATCCATGTGAGTTTTATTTGAATCAGTTGTATGGTTTGCTAATACAAAAATTGGGTTTTATGACAAACACAAGTTAGTTATTTTACTCAATATAACAGTTTAGCTGTCATACTATATATGAAAGTTATATAAACATAACTCCAAAACCAAACATGCATTACGTCCAAAACTGCCTGTAATATTGTATATATGTGAGTTTTACTAGAATCAGGGTTGCAAATACAAAAATTGGGTTTTATGACAGTATACTGTCACACTCAATATGACAGTTATTTAAACATAACTCAAACAACACATGCAAAATGGCTAATAATGCCTGGAGCATGTATCTTAGTTAGTTTTACTAGAAAAATGGTATTTTGTAAGGTTTGCAAAGACACAAGTTAGTTGTTTTTTTTATTCAATATGACAGTATAACTGTCATACTAAATATGAAAGTTATATAAACATTACTCTAAAACCAAACATGCATTATGTCTAAAAATGTCTGTAATATTGTATCTGTGTGAGTTTAACTAGATTTAGTTGTTTTTGTAAGGTTTGCAAATACAAAATAAGGGTTTTACTCACTATGACAGTTTACAGTCACACTCAATCTGACAGTTATTTATTTAAACATAACTCCTAAACCACACATGCAAAATGGCTAATAATGCCTGGAGATATGTATCTTTGTGAGTTTTACTAGAAACATTATATTGTGTAAGGTTTAGTTAGTTTTTGTACTCAATCTGACAGTATAACTGTCATTCTAAATCCATCCATTTTCTTCCGCTTATCCGAGGTCGGGTTGCGGGGGCAGCAGCCTGAGCAGAAAATCCCAGACTTCCCTCTCCCCAGCCACTTCGTCCAGCTCTTCTCGGGGTATTCCGAGGCGTTCCCAGGCCAGCCGGGGACATAGTCTTTCCAATGTGTCCTAGGTCTTCCCCGTGGCCTCCTGCCACACCTCCCTAGAGGCGTTCGGGTGGCATCCTGAGCAGATGCCCGAACCACCTCATGGCTCCTCTCAATGTGGAGGAGCAGCGGCTTTACTTTGAGTTCCTCCCGGATGACAGAGCTTCTCACCCTGTCTCTAAGGGAGAGACCCACCACCCGGCAGAGGAAACGCATTTCGGCCGCTTGTCCTTTCGGTCATAACCCAAAGCTGGTAACGTAGATCGACGGTAAATTGAGAGATTTTCCTTCTGGCTCAGCTCCTTCTTCACCACAACGGATCGATATAGCGTCCTCAATACTGAAGACGCCGCACCAATCCGCCTGTGGATCTCTCGATCCACTCTATCCTCACTCGTGAACAAGACTCCTAGGTACTTGAACTCCTCCACTTGGGGCAAGATCTCCTCCCCAACCTGGAGATGGCACTCGACCCTTTCCTGCGTGGACTTGGACTTGGAGGTGCTGATTCTCATCCCAGTCGCTTCACACTCAAGGACC